>NW_028262391.1:15753750-16377500 GCF_047370975.1 Nipponia nippon
TTGCTGAGAAGAGAGTAGATGAATCCCCAAACCTAATATAGGGCTGATCAGGTTGAAAATTGGTACCCAAATACCAGTGTCAGGTGTCTTTGGATTGCCCCCAGATGTATTAAGTTAGGGTAAATGAAAGGAAAATGGCTTGGGTTGTTTCAGCTGAGTGGCAACGTGCCTTCTTGCAGATATGCTTTCTTTGCTATAGACAGATCACAGAGATAAGGTAAGCAAAATAAGAGGACTAAAGTCCTATTTAGCGTGTTTCTCCCTGTTTTTAGTGATATGTGTCTATAGCTTGTTGCTAGTGGGGAAACTCATAGTAAAACCAAAGAGTTCAGCTAAATGCAGTAGGATGTTGATAATATGAATTCACAGTAAGAGTTTAAGACACCTTTTTATTCATGGAGACAAAAGAGACAGTCCTGATTAGCAGGTTCTGCAAATCAGAAATGATTATTATTTTTTCTCTCCTTGGCCGTTTTTCTATTTTACTTCGCTGAAATCTTACAAACGCTTACAATATTCTATCCCCTGTACCTCCAAGATTCATTTTGAGCCTTTCTTGGGAGACTTTTGTTAAAATAGACAGTGCTTGCAAATGCATTTGAATGACATTGAATATTTTCTGATCTGTAAATTGGTTTTGGTTTGTTGGTTTGGGGTTTTTTGTTTGGTTTTGTTGGGGTGTTTTTTGTGGTTTTGGGTTTTTTTTTTACATTCTTGTATTACCTAAAATATGGCTTAGAAGAAACCAATCTGCTTTGAGAGAAGCTCTTAATTCTGTTTAGGTTAAGTGAAAGTGATATCATGAGATTTAATTGGCCTTACTAGTGAAAGTCGTAAGTCAGAATTGAAATGCTGCTGTAGGCAAAACTGAATTTAGTAGAACAAAATTGGCAGAAACAAATGGCAACAGGATTTTATTTAAAATGTTATTTTATTTAAAAAGTGGTGAAATTGGTCAAGAATAAAATATAAATGGGAAAAGAACTGATCAGAAAAACAAAACATTTCTAGAAAGAATATCTGCCTGTTCAGACACCCAAATTCTATCAACGTGTAATTCTCTTGTCTTTACATGCAGAGGTTATATGAACATGAATATTCCATGTTCCTTTTTCTTGTGGCATGGCTATCTGGAAAAAAGGTCATGAACCACTATAGGATGTATTTCATGCTGTTCTGTGTTGTCTCTGGGATGCCTGTAGTTACTTACTGGAGCTCACAGATTTTATTTGTTTGGTTTTGTCCATTTTACATGCTGCTTTATGGAGAATGTGGGAGGTTCCTGTGGTATTATGTTTTTTAATGTGCCTCAGTTTACCAGTTTGCTGGCAACTATTTGGATTAGAGATGTGTCATGCTAGAGCCACATGTTAACCCAGTGGAGTAAGTGTGAACAAAGAACTTGAGGTAGTTCAATTATCACATCCAAAAGGCAATTCATGTGGCAGCTTTTGTTTGAAGCTTTTCACAAGCTGAAAAAAGGTTTACAAATCCAAAGGAATAAACCAGTGCTGCTCAAATACAATGAGAGGACACAGAAATGGCAACTGGGGAGCAGAAATTAAAAGACTACAGGAAAGGTTTGGAAGGTGATACCAAGAGGGAGCCAACACCATGCATGTGGAGAGGGTGGGCTTGCTCTTCCAACCTCATGACTATGTAAGTTACAAACTGTTAGCTGTTGTTATCAAGAGTCATGGGTAGTAGGGCTTCTCTGATGTTTGAATCTGACTAGTGAAACTCCCATCTAGGGGAGCTGAATGCTCAAATTCTGTCATTAGTTAGCAGGGACTGGAGCATACATGAGGTATGGTGAGCCCTGTCACGCAGCAGGAAGAGTCCCAGCTGGTGGAATGGCTGGGTGGAGATGGCTTTCTTTTGAAAGTGATAAAACATTGTGTTCTGAATGCTTAAAATGTAGCAGAGCAAATTGGTTCATGTTATTTCGTGGAAGAAGGAGAGAGGTGGGAGAGGGGCCTAAGTTGCAATAAGCTTACCAAGGTGCATCCGCATGCATTGCTTTAGGAGAAAATAGATGTCAAGGAAGACAAGAGAGGAACAAGGGAGGGCCTATTCTGACAGTGAAAATATGAGGAAGTAGAAATCAGTCATAACTAGGATTCATTAAAGCAAGTGACTGTTGTCAGCTGCAGAAAAATGGAAGGACCTCTTTGGGGTTAAATTCTCCAACTCATGAGGGGCTTGAATGGACTGAACTCCAGCTGGATGATGAGAAGCTACAGCTGCAAAACTTGGGTGATAGAGAGAGGCAATGACTTAAAGGTCAAGCAACTGAAAAGAAACGGGCTTTCTAAGAGGTGAGTGTATGAAATGCCAATTTTAGAGTGGGGGAATAAATACATTTTTCTAAAAAGTTTTAAAAACATATGTGGCTGGAGGAAATGTAAACATGTATCTGACTTCCAAAAGGTTTGATACTGCTGATAGTGTGTGTGGAAAACCACCCTCTCAGCCAGTCATACAGTCATTAAGAGTTGGGGCTGATCTGTAGAAATGCAATGAAACTCTTTCCTTAAATATGATTTATACAAGAAAAGCATTCAGATGGTGCACAAGCACTTGGAAAAAAAATGGGTGTGGTGATCCAGATAAGAAATACGAAAATCAATTAAATGCGTTGTGGTCACTACTGTGGTGTTTTTTTAGAAGTAATTGCATTAGAACCATAATGTGCCTGGAAACTTAAAATCTAGCTACTGATTAAGTACATAAATTGCAGTTGTGTTTCCAAAAGGTAGCCCAAGAAGGAGTGGCAAAAGCCAATTTTCTAGGAGAGGGAGCAAACTGATGTGCCTTTGGAACAGGAATGTCAGGACTGGTAACTTGTCAGGAGTCCTAAGAATGCAGTAGGTAGGTGGTAGGAAAATGCGTTTTCTATCAGCCTTTTTGAGGCAGCTTGCACCTTACCTGTGTAGTGGTAACCAAGTGACTGAGGTCTTGGGATGCAGGAATGTAGGAAATACAACTTGCTATTAAGTCCAGACCCTGCTATCAGAGGCAGCTGTACTGTATATTCTTTTACACAGACTAATTGTATTCCTTTGTAAATGCCTGGGGTTTTTGCTGTACTGATGATTTGTGTTGTAAAATGCTTTATACAGTAGCATCTTTCTTCCCTACAGCAGTACTACGTACAGTTTGCATGTAGAGTTTAGAAGAGAGGCCCTGGCCAGTGTTGGTAGGTTTGTACTCTCTGTTTGAATTTAGGAGCTGTATAAAGTTATAATGACTAATGTACTCTGTGTGTGCTAAGGTTGGTCACCACCTGTTTGGAATGGAATTATATTCCATTGCTGCTATAGTAGTGTCACTATTCCTTCAACTGCTGCCCTATTCTGCTTCCTAAAATTTATCAATGATTTTGATAGATCCAGGAGTTACCTCCTCCTGTTCTTAAGCCTCTCACCTGTTTTAGAGTTTGCTTTTCTCTTAGTGGTAATGGCAGTCAACCACATTCAGGTAGGCATGAGAGCATGGATTACAATATTCAGCTGTTCTTTGGTATGCCTGGATCACTTATGTAGACTACAAACAGATTCTAAAGTGGACCAAAGTTAATACATTAAACTTTGCTTCTAAGCAAGTCTGCTCTATAATGATTACTGAAAAGTCCTGAACAAGTCAGGGTTTGGTCAGCAGATATTTATTCAAAGCAGTTATGATGTGAGGCTTGCCATAAGCCAGACACTACTGCAACCAGGCCCCTCCTTTCATTTTGGACAAATCTAAACATGCTTGCTTTGCTGATAAAAATTTACACAGTCAAGTTTATCTTCCTTGTATTCTCTCACATTGATAAGTGTCATATAATCACCAATGCTTTGTTTGCTTCCCCTCCCTGTCTCTCCTCATGTACACGTGGAATGAAATGTGTCTTTTGAGGGTCATCACAGACTGTTGTCTTTTGTACTTTACAAAAAAAAAAAAGTTTAAAACTTCTGTTAGTTAATTAAAATGCTCTAGTTCAGCTGCACATAAACTTGTTGAGGTTGGTTTTGCATCCCTAGGTTACATGATTATGAAACTTGAACTTTGTGAGGTTTTCCTTTTTAATTTTGTAGATGAGGACTTGGTAGCTGCTGGCTCAAGACAGCCAAGGTGCATATTCTGTCCTTGTCTGAGGCTCAGAGGTCTTACCTAAAGCCCACTGACAGTACCAAAAGGGTTTCCTTTAGCTTTGGATCACATAAATCCTTATGTCCTGAAGGGCATGTCTGTAATATATATAAATGACTAAGATGTACACAGCAACAGCTCACAGATAGGAATTGTGTAAACTAATGTGGAAAGGGATGTGAACAGTGTGATTAGTTAGTGTGATCTGTGTTATCAGCTGTTATTTCAGCGACGGTAAGTGGCAGATTAAATTCTCAGTGGAATTTTCCTTTCTTCTTTCAGGCAGCGCTTGCAGCATGCACGTCCCCTCTCTAAAGGGGATGTTTCAATGAATGCATGTCATAGTTCTTAGCCACAAAATCGTGATTCTTTTTGTCAAATTTTATGCCATATAATGTAGAGTGTTTCTATTAAAAGGGAATAGTGGAAAGAAATTTGTAGAAGAGTCCTCCTCCCATTCTTCCTGAAGAAATTAATGGGCGGTTATAACAACTCTTTTCTTGCTCTTACTTTAAATCTAAGGTATTGGGAGTACTTTACAGATGCTAATTAGGCTTTACAACAGATCTGAAAGTAGGAAAAAATTGTTTTGTTCACTTCTAAAACATAGCAAGTTCTGAGTGGAAAATGATAGCTGTTTTAAAGCTAATTGTAATGCTATGAAACAATCTGAGGGAGGAAATTGCACATATTGTGACAACCAAAATTTTGGAGAAAATAAGGAAAGCAGTAATTAATTGGAAAAAATTGCTTGGAGCCTGGGGTTAACAAATCTAAATTTCAGAGAAAGTGACTATATGCAGAACTGCCCTTCAAAAATTTTCCTCCTACCAGCAATAATTTTTATAATAACAAATTGGTTTATAAATTGATTCTGAGATGTAATTATGAATATGGCATCTGGCACCAGCGACCTAATGTTGCGTTGTAGCACTTTCAAAAGCAAACAACTACCACGTTCAAAAACAGGAGCAAGATTAATCTATGCTGTTCCTATAAAGTCGAATGATTATAAATGTTCTCTTGGCTTAAGGCAAAATCCTTCTTTTCTATCATTGTGCAGTGTGCTAGTGGCTGATTGAAAGGTGCAGGAGCAGAGTGTTTGTGAGAGTGGGGGTTAAATGTTATACATTACACACTTTAATGCTAATCCTAAAAGAAGCAATCAGTGCACTGTCTGCTTCCATCTCAGCATCTGCTCCCTCTCTTAGGGGCCTCAGACGAGGTGGTGAGAGTATGAAAAGGTGCATTAACTCACACCTCCCATGCAGCAGTAAACGTGTAGTACAGTACTGGGGTCCCAGTTCACTTATAGCCTGGTCTACAGTCTGCCATCAGTGAAGGGATAGGTTTTAATTTCTGTAAGCTGTAGGCCAGGTCTCCAGTGTTTAAAAACAATATTAGCTAATTTTTTCCTTTCATTTTTAATACATTGAGATAGATTAAAATGTTATGATTATCTTCCCTGCAAATTAAATTTTGTTTCCAAAAGGTCCTAATCCTAGCTGGAAGCTTTCTGGAATAACAATATTGAATGAATGTTAATGGTACTTAAAATCCATGCAATTAATATACTTAAAGACATAGAATGATAGATATTGTCCATAAAGTCTGAAATTGTGGGAGGATTATATACACTTTAGTCCGTGTTTAACTGCGTATATTTTAATAAGATTCTAAATTTCTGGTTTGTGTTTTTATTTCAAATAACAATAACAAACCAATTATGTACAAAAGGGATTTATAAACTTAAAAAAAACCTCACATAAAATTCACAATGTGCACTAATGCTTATTATCCTAATTACAGTGCTCCCTTTTGAGGCATGCTTCGGTGTAAAATAATTAATTTTGATGCCTGCAGCTTAAGATGTGTAACTTGCTTCCGCCAGTTGTCTTATTGTAGAGCCCACAAGGGTGGAAACTGATGCTTAAGTATATTTTGTTATTCTAATCAGTCTTTTCATGTCTTTAGAAGCTCTATCTGCCTTTGAGAGATCAGAGCATACAGTGTTATTCAAGGTTAATATGGATGTTCCCAGTTAAAAAGAAAAGTGTTCTCTAAAGCATATAGGAATATAGAATTGGATTCATTTTCCATCAAGTTGGCTAGCAGATGTTTGTATTTTCAACTGCATAACTATCTGCTTTCCCCAAATCAGGGTTAGCATGTTACTTTTGGCTAACTTTTGCATGCTTGCTCTAACATAGTTTCACAGTTGATCTTGGAAAGGTGTTATCAATTTGAAAAGGGCTTGAAGGCACTCACAGTGATTGTAATTGATGGGGATAGCAGATGATTAAAAATACTTGAATATTGGAAACAGCTTTGAAATAATGACAGCCCACCTGTGGTTAATCAGGTGCTGTGAGTGCTGTTAGCTTCTACCTGCCCCACCTGTGAAAAATGCCGAACCCTGGAGGTGGAGGCTGAAGTAGGAAGAGGTGATACAACCCAGTTAGGTAAGTGTCTTTTTCCTAGTTTGGTAATTTGTTTGTTTTTAGTGTCTTTTAGGCTCATTAGTAAACTGGGAGGTTATAAACATGGTTGGGTGTAGTTCCAATACTGAGCACCTTGCAACCTGGGCTGCCTGGGTGTTGCAGACAGAGCTAGATTGTGTAGTACCTGATGATGTGCTGAGAACCCTGAAATTAAAGCAGCTGCCAGAAATGTTGGTCTTGATTAACTGCTATGTATTTGTCTTTAAGTCTGCTTCACAGTCCTTGTAACCCCCAGCCAGAAATCTCTCAATGACAACCTGTGCTGTCAAGACCTTTAAAACTGCAGAGAAAGGGCTCTGCCCTTTGTTAGTAAGGCAAAGAGGTCCACTGCCGTTAGCCTTGCCTTGGGGAGCTCACACTTAGCTCAGTGCTAGTAAGTAAGAGAAAAAAACAGTGTCTAACACTGGCAGGGAGAGTGGGAAAACAAGGGAGGCAGAAATAAAATGAAAGATAATGTTGTAGCCATTTATAAGAATGGATTTGAAGAAGATTATGGTGGGCACATACATATACTTCTTAAATGCAGTTTCTGCCAGAGAACTGTAAATTGTTTGTATGCTTTTCTATTAGTGAGGAAATAGGTGTTGTGATTTTTTTTTTTATTTTTTATAATTTAATTTGGCCCATCTGTGAAGATGAGATGCCATCCTTAATTAGTCTTTGTCTGAGAGTGGCTAGAGAACTTGGGATCTCTCTTTCTCAGAATATGTACTTTCTCTTACACCTTTATATATTCTGAAACGTGGACTGAGTAAGATCTGGATAGCTGAGTATGTATATGGGATCACAGATATCTTAGCCTTATTTTTATTTATTGTCCTTTTCATTTTCTTTCCAAGTGTTCTTAGAGGATGCAATGTTATTAGAATAGCCTAGTTTCCTTTACCTAGACCAGCAAAATTCTATGTCCATGTAAAATGCATGATGTGTAAAAGTTCAGGTTATTACAAAAAGCCTTGCAGGAGGAAAAGCTACAAAAATGAAATAAGAGTTTAAAGGGAGGTGTTTGTTTCTAACTTTGTCAGATTTGGGTAAGTCTTTTGGCTTTTTGGAGATACTTGGCTTTTTTGTATGCTTTGGAGGTTAGAAGCCATATGGTAGCAAGCTGTAGAATAACTAATGTTCTGCTTAAGGACCTCACCTCATTGCTGCCTCCTGGAGTAGGCAGTGTTGATTCTGCAGCGAGAGTAGCTAACTTTGACTTGAAATGAAGCAATTAATTTCTTATTGTTACACACTTATTTGCACCCATGAAAAGACGTAAAGTGCAATTGCTTTTCTTGTATTCTAAGGTAAAATTTGAAGGTTTTCATCTAAAAATTCCAACTTGTTAGCAGTGCTAGACAAGAGTCAGCCATCTGGAGGACCATCGACCCTTGAAGTCTTCATGTGGCTAATAGAGAAATGATGCTCTTTTCTCAACACTGCTAAATGTTAACAGAGAAACGCTATTGAAATGTCAGTTAAAGCTCATTTTTCATTGCTTAGTGTAAAGTCTGTATTCTATTAATGACTTTAGATGAACAATAAGGGACTGAAGTTACTGGCTTTGTTCCTCCCAAAATTAAAGCTTCAAATTAGATAATGCAAAAAGACCCCTTCAATGACACTAATAAAAAGAAATGTCACTTGTCTAACACCTTCAAGTTCTTTCTCTGTTGCTGGCACACAGTTGATTTCAGGTGAGCAGTTTTTTATCTGATGTTGCTCATCAGTGAGGACTGTAAAAACTGAAAACAGAACTGCAGATGCCCGTATGGCCACCTCTTTCAAAGCATGTACGTAAATGGCCTGTGAACAAAATGAAGCACTAGGTCTGGCACTTCTCTTGTCACTTTTTGTTATGACTGTGAAATTAAGTGAGCAAGATATGATATCATGCAGGAAAGGGAGAGACAAGGATGGTTTTCTATTTGAACTTACTGGAGTGGTGAAAGCACAAAACCAATAACTAATTTGTCCTTTTGGTAAAATCTGAAGCATTGCAAATGTGGGTTGTTTAATGCAAATTTTGTCCCAAGTTGCCCTGTGATCAGTTGTTGGTGTTTTGGTCAAAGTGGACTTCATATCCTAGCTCAATATCAACAAAATGCTTATCTGTTTTACTTAATACTTTGAAGAAATACATTTGAGGCAGGTTGGAGTACAGTCTTGCCATGTCTTGTTTTGTATGTGAAAAACTTCTCAAATGTGGCAAAGTGCATGCCTGTTTATTTTACAGTAAGTGATAAGAAAACTCCTTGTCAATCTTTTTGTTTCTGACCTCCTGCATATTTCTCAGTTTGCTAATTAAAACGGGTAAAGGACACACACATCTGGTTTTAATTATGATGTTTATTGCATAATAAATAGCAGATTCCTCTTATTCACAACTGTTTTGTCAAAACATATGTTGCATTATTCTTTTGCTGTGTTCTTTTACTGTGTAAATGTATGCAGTGGTCGTAGCTACAGTATCAGAGACATGCTTGCCAAGGTGGTCAGTGGCAGCACCAGCAAGACTCAAGGGCCAAATAAGAGATCCAGTGGGACTGGCTCCACTTTGAGAAATACTAGCAAAAAAGGGACTAGTACTGATAAATGAAAGCTTGACTAAAGATTAGAAGTGCATAAACAGTATTTGCTGTGTTCTGTTCTTCAGCCTCAGAAAATTAATACGCAACCTCAGTAACTGAATGAGTGGGATTCTTTACAGTGAATTCTGTCTCCTGTGCAGAATGTGGATTTGGATGCACTGTAAAATTGAATCACTTCTGTGGAAGGTGGTATGTCATAGACTGTTGCTAAATCTTCTGATCCTGAGTCCTGATGGAATGATGAAATCAGTGATAGGCAAAAGTACTTCGCACTTATGGAATGAATTTTTGGAAGATGCACCTTTCACAATGTTCTGTGGAAAATCTCTTCCATATGGAATTGCTCAATATTCAGTTGTTCTGCAGTCCCTTGCACAGAGAACATCTTGTCAATTTATGAAAGTTATTTTGTGTTAACATGTTAGTTTACCACACATGGGTGTTAACTTTGGATACATACATATGTATTTGTATAATCCTGTCCTTTTTGTACTACTATGATGAATCATTCTTCTCCGATGGTTTATCTTTTTTGATGAAAATTTTGCTGCAAGTTAAAGACAAAAGTGTTTTTAAAATATAGGGCTCAGCACAGTGTGTTAGCAAACAGCTATGTGCTGCATTGCAAACTGTGAAGCCTTCGCTCCAGGTCACCCGAGTTCTTCCTCCTTGTGGTTACTTTCAGTGTTTCATTTAAGCTCCCTCCCTCTCCCTGGACTCCCTTCTGCTCTCCAGCTGCAGTCTGTGTTGGGTGACTCCTTTGGTTAATTATCTATCTGTCCTAGCTTGTCTCACTAATACGTCTTCACACTTGACCATGGTCTTCCTCCTTCAGTAGCAATGCAGTCTCATCCTGGACACCCACCTGGCAGCGGACCTTCAACTTGTCTAGATTAAAAATAAACAAAGCAAAACCTGATCATTGTGAGTCCTTGCTTTGCCTGAGCTAGCGTGGCCTGGACACCCTTACATGCTGTAGAGTTCAAGGTGGAATTTGGTGTTCATCTTAGCATCACGGTGGCTGCAGGAAAATGTTCAGGCTTGGTTTCTGACAGAACTGTGTACCATAGATGGAAGCAGACCTCTGTTCCCGCTTCAGGTGTCTCTCTGTCTTTGTCCCTTTCATCAGTTTTACTCAGGGAATTAGATTCTCTTTTCTTATATTTAGGAATCATAGAAATATACATAAAAGAATTTATCTACATTCCATTCTTCCTCTTGTGATGCTATTCCATTTTGGTGCCGTTTTTCCATCTGCTTCCTAATATTTCTGTTTGCATGGTGAAATATTGTGTCTGTAGCACACTCGCACTGTGCGGTGTTTACTGTTCTATATGGAGAAGATCCTGATCTGAAACACACTTGATTTCCTTTGGCCATGCTTGCTTTTAGGAATTAGCTTTCAGAGAATCATAATGTGTTATGTGAGTTTCTAGCAGAATAACAAGGGCCTGCCTGACCCAATCTTGCCACATCCTGCGTGCTAAATAAATGGTTGTTTTTATTAGCCTATGCGCATTTTGCTGCATTGATTGAGGGACAGTTGCCCTGAAGCATAAATGGTCTGAATATGACACAGTGCATATGTAAGTAGCGTTGATAAATAGTAATTTTACTAGATATTAGCTTTATAAATGGTTAAAATATGGCACTTGGCTCCAAAATGAATCAGGTTGTATTCTGGGCAAATTGTTTATAAGATTATATCTGCTTTAAAAAAAAAAAAGTTTTAAAAAAATCCTCATAAAACAACTAGCCTTTCATCATTCTCTGAATCTGTCCTTCTTCCCATGCACGCCCTCAAGAGTGTGTACTGGAGAGAAATTGCTTCTCCCGTTGTCACTAATATCTGTTCCTTTCTTAAGAATCCATTTAGTCCCTCTGAAATACAATGACTGACTGGCAGATCATTATTATTTTTCCCTGCTGTTGGAGAAATTGCTAGTGAGGAATAAAGCAGAAGATTCCTAGCTAAAGAATAGGATGTCCAAATTTTCAGCATGATTCTTATCAACTATTCTGATTTTTATGACAAGTCAGAAATGGCAATACTGTCTAGACTTACGGTATATGGAATTTACTTTTATCAGACCAAAACACCAACAAGGTGTCAACAGCCATCATGTTGTGTCCTGAAAACTGTTCTTGGAATGTAGAAAGAGAAGGGAGCACAACTCTTAAGAAAAATAAGAATTTCTTTTGTCTGCTATTTAACATTGCCTAGTTAAATGAACTGTGCTGGTTTTTCTGCATACCTTACATAGGTTCTGTTACTATTGAAGAGTGCATTACGTTTATCCTGCTAGAATAATACTGGTTTTTAATTGATTGTTGATATGAGTGAGGACTATGGAACTGATCTGTGCATAATCAAATACTGACTTTTCAGGAAATTCAGCACGTATGTATGGCTAATAACAGCAATCTTTGGCAGTGCTGACCCTTCAGAAACTTCCAAGTAGTTTGTCTGTGATAAACATGCATCCGTCTGCATTTGTTTTTTGTTTCATGTGCTTGCAACAGAAAGTAATACCTTGTGAGCTGACAAATACCCTCCCATAAGTTACACAGGACAAACAGCATTTTCTCTTTCTAACCCAAGAACAGTTATTACTGATGCTTTCCTTCAAGTTATGTAGTATTTTAAATTAAAGAATAAGTGATGATACAGAGCTGTCATCAACTGTTCTCTACTTGAGGGATCATGTAGCTCCCCACTGATTTTGGCAGGCAATGTGAATCAGATGCACTTTGGTGACCCTTGCATCTTGCGCTCCATCTCTGTCACCTTGTGCATCGTTTCTCTCCTCACAAGAGAAGGGACTCGGTGGTACCTGAGGTAAGGAGTCCTTGAGGAAGAAACACTGGCCCATCACTGAGCAGTCCCAGTGATGCTGCACGCTGAGAGAAGGTCCATTTGAAGGCTTATACCTGACCTGAGCAAGGCAGCACATCCCCAGTCATGTAACAGGATGCGTCCTTCTCGTGCAATGAACTGGGCAGCTGTGCCTGTCCTGTCGCCTGAGCTGTTGGTTCCCACACAACAGGAGTACGTGCAAAGTCTGCCTGGAGGAGAGCACGGTTCCTCCCGAGTGAGCTTGGTTACTTCTGTGCATGAATAGGCCTTTCCGGTGTTTGTAAATTTTCATGACCTGGGTTTCAGAAGGAGCTCACCAGAGAGAAGGGATAATAGAAACCATGAAAAAAGCTTTCTTGATACTTGCTCCCCTTCTATGTTGGAGCTGTCTTTTGGGCTTTCTGGCAGTACATTTTATATGGATGTCTTGTTCTCTCATACTCCACTACAAGCTCGTGGTGGTTTTGCTTTTCTCTGACGTAGTCATCCCACCTTTGCTGCGTTGCCCTATTCCCTCGTCAGCAATGACAGCAGCTTCTAGCTGATAAAAGAAAAAAAGCTTTATTTTGGGTTGTGTGTGTTGGTTTTTTTTGTTTTTGTTTACTCACTGAAGTAGAATTAAATATGGTGTTGTCCTAAGGGAGGCACGAATAGGGCCTTAGACCTACATTTCAGTACCTAAAACCAGCAAGGAATACTATATTATTACATAAGCTCTAACCATTAACCGTGCCACTCTGGTAGTGACACCACATATCAATACTGCTTTCCCACCTGGGTAGGGAAATCACTGTTGTTTGTAGGAATACCTGCTCCCTGGTTTTCTGTAACCCAAAGCGACGCATCGTGTGCAGCAAGATGTCTGTCCTGGGGCTCCCTTGAAACTATGACGCATCTTCTGTGCTCCTCTAGATAGGAGTCTTATTACCTCTGAGGACGGTATGTTGTCATTACTGTCACATACACGCATTGTACTGCCAAACAGCTGTTAAGAGCGTGAGATCCATGTTCTGCTACATTTATTTCACACGTCACCCATTTGTTCTCACCTCCAAAGTACTGCATGGTCCTGTGTCTAATCATATTTTCATTTGCAGGGAAAGGAGATTTGCAGAGCAACTCACAGAGTGAATGATTTACATTAGTAATAAAATAATTTGGTATATTTGAGAAGGCTGATAAACTGGCTTTATGCTATACTAACAGACTAAATCCTAAATTAATTAAGATTCATACCGCATGACAATCTGTGGAAAAAAAACCACTGTTAATGCAAAAGCTTAGGTGCATTGTGTGTATATATATTATATATACATATATTAAAAAACCTTCTTGTTACATGCACCTTCCACATGTATACAGACATTCAGTTCTACTGCAACCTGACAGCTACTGTTTGTATAAACAGCTACTATTTATATAAACAAAATTACAAATAAAAAGCTCATAAATATAATTGGGAAGGGCATGTTTGCTTTCAGTTGCAAAGCATCATAAATACCAGTGACTGGAGTCCATTCTACTACATGCTGTGCTAGAATCTGATTTGTCTGATTTATTTAATGAATTGCTAAATAATTCAATTCTGAAATATAGGAGATGCCGTACCAATAACATTTTGGAAAGTGACAGATTTTAAATGTATTGTAATGCAACAGTATTCAACATTGTGCAAAATAGGTCCCAAACAGCAAAATCTAATGGTAATGCGACATTATTTAGGGATATAACTCTGGACATTTTTATTGTGTAATCTGTCTTCATTTGTGTGAACAGCTCCATTGGTAAATAAGGACTTAACTTTGTTTAACACCCATAAAATTGTTGACTGCTTTGAAGTTGAGCAAAATTAATTCATTTCCAGTATGACAAAGGAGAAGATTGTGGGTTTGTCCATTTTTTTATTACAAATGACTCAAAGAGCAGCTTCCTATTAATCAGAGTTGGATAGCAAAAGGAAAGTGCTGGAGAGAGACCAAGAGATCTCCAAAATGGATCAAAATACCTTTCTTTTAAAATTATTTGAAAAATCTCAATATTGAGTGTCTTCTGTGGCTCTGCTCTGTGCTCTAGCGTGGTGGGTGTGAGAGAGAGCAGGCTTACTGTCTTGAGAGCAGCAGATGAGAGGAATCCTCACTTAGGGAGTAAAAAGCCCCCTGCAGCTCTGCTGGCTGCTTTCACTGGCCGAACGGCTCTACCTTTTCAACTGCATATGTGCCGCAGAGATGGAGCTATAAAATGCTGCCAAATCTAGTACACCATAGGTGACGTGCTTCATGCTTTATTTATTGTTTCTGGGGAGCTATATCATGGGACCTGTTTTTGGCCCTGCTTGGTCTTAATTGTGCTGTGTATGAACTGCTGCCCAAGCTAATTTTAATGGTGCAGCAGAAGTGTGGCCAAAGTCAGGACTTAGTAATTAAGCTACCTGTAGGTACTCACTGTGTAAGCAGCTGTGGAGCTGGTGCTAGTGTTCTTTTTTTAACACAACTCCATGAAGTTTGCAAAAGGAAACTGTAGGTTTCCCAACACTAGCCCGATAAAGAATAGTAATAGATGGCTTGTCTTGCCCTCTCTAGACTAATGCCACCATGTCACTCCTGAAATTTCATAGAAGGAAAGAAATAACTAATTTTTATGGTTTCTAAGTCTTCTAGACATAACAAACCTAATTTATTCGTTCAACTGCAAGTCCTAGTCACTTACTACATGAAAGGAATGACTGTATTTTATTTAAATTCCTAGTTTACCAATCTGAATAAAATATAACAATAATTGCCTATTAACACTCTGAACAAAATTCTCTGTTTTAACCAGAACAACCCCTTGGATTTTCCTTTATCCATTTTTACCGTTCAGTTACCGGATATTTCTTCATGTGTGTGTTACAACAACGCTGCCCTGAGTTTATTGACTCTTAGAGCACATAGGGAGGAACTCTATAAAACTGTGTGAGTGGTCAAAAAGGTACTAGGTAAGCTTCAGTGTAAGCAGTGCAAGTAATGCATTGTGGACAGAACATGCCTGCGTGATCTTGGACTCGGAGCTGGCAGTTAAAGCTCAGGAAAGAGGTCTTTGAGCTATCATTTACAGTCCCTGAAATCATTTTATCGGTGTGCTGTGGTCAAAAAAGCCAACAAAATGTTGGGCATCCTCAGGAAGGTTATTGAGAGAGAGGCAGAGGCCATTGCCTGTATCTGTTAGGATGCTAAAGGGGATAGGCAGAGATGTATCCTCTAGCATTCCTAATCAAGGTAAGCTGTAGATGCTGGGCAAGGCAGAGGGACTACTGAGAGTGTGCTTATGTGCTCTTCCCAATAGTTTCTCTTAGTGTTCCCGAATGGAGTATGTTTGCGCAGTACAATGTATGCACAGGGCCCTGGTCCAATCCCCCACATAATCAGTTTAAATCTTACTTTTGTCTTGAGTGGGCAAATTGGAACAGTCCCTCAGTTGTCAGGTAGAATAATTTTGGAGCTGTTTTGTCCATATGTGAAGATAAGAGTTCATACAAACAAACCAAGGTTAATATGTCACCTCTTAGCGTATTTCCCACAGTAAGGCGGAAACCTATCTTTAACAGGAGATGCCTTTTATATTTAGGAAAAATGGTTAACCACTTTTCTGTATCCTCGTTAACATTCCCCTTGGATGAAATCCAATGATGAACAACTTCCTAATGGAAGAGGTCATGGCTTTTCCCTCTCCCATAAGGATTAAATGTCAATGATACGTTTGAGAGTAGTGATGCAGATAAAGATTTCGAGCCATGGGGCCAGTGGCATTGAAAGAATAATGTAAGCTGTCTGCCGAGACTGCTTTTAAAAGAGGTACAAAGCATATTTATTATTAGGAACTGTTGTACCTACAGTACTCTGAGCATGGTACAGCTTCTACCCGTGTATGGGAATTAGTTAGGGAAATTCTGTGTTTGTGCTGTGTAACCATACAGAACAGTGGCATATCAGACACAAGGTGTTAAGGGTCGAAGAAAAACTTTAGGCATGTAATCTTTCTTGTTATTTGAAAGGTGCAGAAGTTTAGTCAATTTACAGACCTTATAAATGGCCCATACTAATGGGGATACTTCAGTCCTTCCCAGTTAACAGCCGAATGGAATCCCTGGTGCGGCTGGCGATGCGCTGCAGTTGGTGTGTGTGCATGAAGGACCGCCTTATGCATATAATGTGTGTTAATAGCATCACAGAATAGTTAATTCTCTCCAAATTCTACACTCTTGTTTCCAGTAGTATTATTTACTTAAGCTGCAGTGTGGCTGGATGTTTTAATTTGGATAAGGAACTCATTTATTGTTGTGCTTGTATAGTAAAGCACAACAATAAATGTGCTTGTATAGTAAATAGCTCTCCCCCTACCCCGAGCGTATATTTTTTGATCTTTTGTTCTTGGTTACTATCAGGGTCCTAAAATAATACTTAACTTTGAATCATCGAAACAGAGATGTTAATTTGGACACTGAAGACATCCTGATAGGAATTTTTTCCTGCATTATTAGTGGAAACACTGTCATTGTTTAATTAAGAGTTTAAATTAAAAACATTCCTTCTATTTCTAAATGAAACCTATGACCTTTATTAAAGCCTTTGAAGGAGAGGCTTTGGCATCAGAAGACACTGTCAAGTTAAACTGATGTTTTTTCTTTGACAATCAATCAGACTTGGGTGGTCATTTCCCCTTGGTGTCAGAGCTAAACTGTTATGCAGTTTAAAAGTTTAAATGTGTGAAAAATGAAGAAATGAATGGATGATTCAGGACTCTTGTTATCTCTGTCTGGGGCAGAAGAAAAACAGCTTTCAAGAAAAATATTTGGATCAATTACTAAATTCAGTAAGGGAGATGAGATTTTATTTCAGAAAGTGTCTAAATTCAATTCAGTAGCTAATATTTTAAGGCTTTCTTCTCTACCCCACAACACAGTAAAGCTGGTGTTTCCAGGGAAAACCATCTAGCTCCTGAATGGATATATGGGGTAAATTATTTGTATTTTGTGTGATTAATACCAAATGTTGCATTTAGGAGAAATGTTATCAATCAATAGGACATAGTTATAATAGGTATGTTTGAAACATTCAAACCTTTTTTAAACAAACATCCCCAAGCTAAACTGCAGCCAGAGAACTATGTGAAGAGCAGTGACTTGGGAGTTATGCCACTGACTTCAAGAATTTGGTCCCATTGATAGTAAGCACCAAATGAATTATTACAGAGCTGAAGCTGGAGGTTGTTCTTGTGTGTTTTCCAGTACAGACCAAGAGCTGGATGGTTTTTTTTTTTTCCTGTTACTGTTTTTGGACGGTTGCAACATTGCTGTCTTTTGGTGTGCTTTGGTGTACTGCGATTTTCCATAATGGTTGCCTGTCAGAAATTGAAAAATCTTGCAAGGTTTTAGTCAGAACTGTGTATTGAATTTTTGAGAGAATGTTGTTTTGTTTTGTTTTTTTTAAAAGGAAGATATATTTTAGTGAACTTTTATATTAGTGGCCCTATGCTTTGGAGCCGGAGCATGAGCTTTCTGCATGAAAAATGGCTTTAGTCACTTTTTGCACATGCTGTTTTGTAGAAAAAAGAAAAAACACCTTCTCCTTTCCTAATTCCTCATGTCTGACACCTTGTATTTGTGTGTCAGGACTGAAGGCAGAGAGTGTGTGGTCTGATGCCTCATAAGGAGAGCAGGGAGGCCGTGGGTATTGCAGCTATCAGTCAGCAGTCTGAGCAGTAGGGATTTCTGTGTAGATCTGCAAATCCCAAGTCTTGTCTCTGTGAATTTTGTGTTCTCTGTTCTGTGATCAGTGAACTGGTTTTCTCCTACTTATGCGTACATCTGCAAGCTGATGACAACAATAAAAAATTTTCTTAGTTGATGGATTGTCTGGAAGAAAAATCATTGTGAAAAGCTGTTGCTAACATGTTGAAAGAATGTGTCCAACCACTTTTATCTGCTCTTTGTTCTGGTTTTATAAAGTCAGCCTAATAAATGTCAGGAAGCAGAGAGGCAGTTAGGTGATTTAGCTTCACTTCTGCTCTAGTATAAGGCATGGTTTAAAGTTTCCCATCTTTCTGTGAATATACTCAGTAATAAAACTTCTCAAATGCTTGGTTCTGTAGACATTACATTGGCCAAAATCCATGTTACCAAAGGAATGCCCTAGCTGTACTCTTGTTTGGAAGGTGAAGTGGTTTACATATGTGGAAGTTATATACCAGCCCTGGAAAGATGAGACGGATACACAGAGTGCAAGAAGGTGCACTCTGTTCTGCAGTCCTATGGTATAGTTATCTGTACTCAGTAGCGTACAGCCAACATAATTTACTAGCTAGGAGACCTTTTAAGGGGTGTTTGCATGGGCTAAAGTAGTTTCTACAAAAGCTTTAAACAGAGCTTAAGTGTGGAAGGGCTTTTGAAAATACACATCTTTGACTTTCTCAGTATCATTAGAGCTACTTGCCATGATAGATATCTCCATATAGCGATCTGCCTTTTTTCTAAATTCTTCTAAACAAAAGACAACGTAGAAATGGTATCAAAGGATATATTCAGCCTTTTATGAAATGGTTCTTCCTTCCCATGTAGTCCTTGTTGCTGTGCAATAAAATCAAGTAGTAAATTCTAAAATCCATAAAGTCAACTGAAACGTTTTAAAGATGAAATTGCATCTGGTTGTCTTAGGCTTTGTGCTTTACTATCTTGTGTTACCAACCTAAATCTGTTTGCAGAGATTTTGCTTTTAGCAACAGATCTATAAAATAATCTAAGAGGTATCCATGGAAGAGTTGTAGGAGTTCATCAGCTAACAGAAAAACAATTATTCAGCACATGATAATTTTATGGAATTTCTGCCCCCCCGTCTTCCATTTAAGAAGAGCCTGATTTTCAAACTGATGGAGTAATGCACAATAATCCTAAAAAGGTCTTGAAGATGGAGTTCTTGTGGAGTCGTGTCACATGGCTGTAACCCCGGTGTGTCCAGCCAGCTCCCCCACCGAGCATGGAAGTAGGAGGAGGTTTGGCACTGAATTGCTTAGGCCTCTTCAAGTGCTTCTTCTAGAAGTTTTTGAAGTTATTTTGACTAGAATCCTTTGTCTGTGAAACAACATCTAATTTTTATAGCAGAGTTGGAGCACGTGGAGGCAGGGAGGGACATAAACATTTAAAAAACATTTTTTTAGAAAGGCAACCAATAGGAACAGCTCAGAAAGAGAATACCTGACAAGTTTTTTGCATTGCAAATTTAGCTTAACTGGAGCTGGACTCCCAAGTACACCACTTTAAATATAACAAACTTTTAGTCTGTGAAAGGCAAAAATGATATTTTGTTCCTGTATATGTTTAGAATAATGGAGACTTAATAGATCAGGTGGTGCTTCCCCCCTTCCTCCTCCTCCCTCCCCTTTGAAGGTTAGTTAGAGTGAAATGGTAAGCATCAATTCATGAGGGGAAAAATGTGATATGGAAAAAATATCAGCATTGCCAGCAGTCTTGCTGGTTCCTGGCAACATGGAAATATGAAAGGTGGCACACGGGTATGCCTGTGTAGACACTGAGCTCTCTCTATACGTACCTAGTCAATTTTCTGCTCTAGATTTCACAGAGTTGTTCTTGGGACACTTTGTAATGCAATACCCATTTTCCAGGTTGTAAGAGGCTTGGATGAATTGAGTAAATACTTTAAAGGAAAAGAAATCATGTTTACCACCAGTCATCCTGCTCTTTATCAATATGAACAATATAAAAAAATTCTACAATGTCTGTTATTTCTCCTTTGTGGATTCCTTTATGCATATAAGTAGTTTCTGAGTAATAAAACTAATGAAGCTTGGCTTCCTTACATTATCACATATGGTAGTGCATTTCTCCTGCCTGTGGACAGGAGGACACACCAGAGCCGTGCATGTGAAGACTGACCTGTCAATGTTCTCTCAAGCTTGCTGCTCCTCTTGACTGCTTGGAAAATCTGTGGAAAGCCCTGACTCTTGGCTGCTGCACATGAAATGAGTGGCTTTAGGGGCAGCATGTGGCTGCGTGATGCCCCTGGGCATTTGCTGAAGAACCTTCTTGTCTGAGACTTACAATCCTCTGTCAAATTTCGTTGAAGTTGGGCAGTGTGTTCTAAAGTTAGTATGAGGTACTGACATGATCATGTAAGCATTGCTTCCTTGGAAGACTGCTCAGAAGAGTGGGGTTTTTTTCATCTTTGGCTGCCAAGCTCCTTTTCATGGCAGCCTTGACATCCTTTCTGGTCTGTCTGTCTTCATTATAGCATCCTTCTTACTTTGTTTTTCAGTTCATGTTTGTTTTAAGTGAAACTGCCATGAAGAAATACACTCGGGGTGTAGGTGCAGTAAGGAGCATGGAAGGGCAAGCAAAAGGATGAAGCGGCTCTTTGCTGCTGTAATGCACTGGGGTTTTTGGTGAATGTTTTAACGGAGAATTTTAGTGGCATGATAGCTAAAGTCTAATACCTACTATTTCTAGTGGCTTGTTACATGAACATTCATTTTTTGCCTTTTGGCTGCTCCATCTATAAACAGAACCTGGTTATAATTTTCCTACTTTTGAAAAGTGCTTTGAGCTCTGCAAACAAGAAATAGGTGTGGAGGTGTTACAGTGGGTGACAGAAATATGCTTATAGTGAATCCAGCATAGCTTTGGGAGTTCTGTGTTTTCAACCATATATCTGTATTTTTACACTTTCCTAACAGTTTCATGTTTGTCTATTGTATAGTTCATCCTAGTTTTATTTAAATAGCAATCCTGATCTGCATCTAATTATGCTATATTTTTTTAGCACACCTGACTGGCAAATGTCTTGTATGGAGACCTGATATACCCCTTGACTGGAGCTGAGGACTTTGTCTTAATAATTTGACTTGCTATGCTTTGAGTAACTTGTTCCCCTTTGTATATTTGTGTTTTATTGTGAAGTTTAAACAGACAAAATGTAGAATGTTGTTTCTGGCGTAACATCAGTGAATTTTAGAGAAACTGAGATGGAGCAACAGACAGTGCCAGAAACAAAAGTAGAGCATGGATTTTCCAATTTCCAGTCGTCTATCTGCTAAGCCACTTGATAATCATACCATCAGTTGAACTGGTAGAGCTGAAATGAAAACAGGCCTTAATCTTCAATGGCACCTTGTTCTTCAGTTACAACGCCAGCTATAAAACCCAAGCAAAAAATTTTCTCCCACTAGCCCAATTTATATTAATTAAAGAATAAAAATCCAGGAAAAAAAAAAGAACAAACCCTTATGCTCAATTTGTAGACAAAAAATAGTAAGCTCTGAACCTGCTCCATTTTTACCATTTTAAAATATATTTCTATTAATGGAACTTCTTTGTTTTGAAAGTGCCTTTTTTTCCTTCCCAGGAGATTTCCTTTAACATGGGAAAATTGAAAAAATCCTTTAAATGAAATACATGATAATTTCAAAGGAGTCTTGTCAAGGCAGTCAAAATAAATGGGGATTTACAATGTAGATTTATTATACTGTTGTGGAGGGGGAAACCATCTGTGTTATCTGGTTTAAACATAAACACAGCAAGCACTTCTAAATACAAGATATATAAGCAGTTCTCAGTATGCTAAATATTGTTGTGGTTTAGTGCATATACCCAGCATAACAGGCAATCGTATAGAAAAGTCAAAACACATTGTAAAACTATGTTATTATCTGTAACCAATGGAATTATCTCTTTTCCTTCATTGTTGATTGTTCATGGATGATCCCAGGCTCCAACTGGTTCTCTGTTCATTTGGCTAGTGTTAGTATAGTGTTAGTATTTCCTCTGTGCACTCAGAACAAGAAAAAAAATACAAACAAAGCAAGTTATGAGGCTAACACATGGTTAGTATGGCTGAGTCAAATAGAAATATCTTTCATGGTAAACTCCAAAGCCCTAGTTAAACTTCGAACTGCTTTGGATCTGGTCTTAGTGAAAACCTGGAGGTTCCAAAGAGGAGTGAATCTCCCATAAAACAGATCTTCATATGGGGAAAAACATGACTTGGCTAATTAAAAAAAAAAAAAAAAAAAAGGTTGCAAGTGAAGTAAAGCTGTATAGAGGAGCTGTGATGTAGGTAATAAGCAATAAGGATTTACAGGTGCAGTTTTTTGCTAGCTCCAATGGAAACAGCTTCAGTACCAGCTTATTTCAAAGTAGGTGAATTTTTTTCCTTTATAAAACTTCATCTGGTAGCTACTTGTCAGACACAAATATTATAGCAGAATCAAATGGAAATTAAAATAGGGATCAGAATAAGAGATTTATAAGATTTAAATGAAACAAAGGAGAAAAAACTAGCTAGAGACAACATCAGTATCTCAGTAGTTAAGAATAACTGACATTAAAGACTGTACAGGTAAATTCATGTTTGGATCCATAGTTGAATATTTTTTAAGGGGGAATAACACTGCTCCTTTGTGTCTGTGGAGGCCATGTGACATCTGAATACTTGGTTGTCATGCATTCAGTATTAAAAGTTTCTAGCCTGCTGGGAGCTGTAAATTCTACATGGAAGAAAGTTCCTGTATATGATAAAATTGTTCCAACGCCCCCACTTTTAATGTTGGTGCTCTTAAAGAAAAAGAAAACATTCTCTTTTGTGTCTCTTATTCTCTTGACATTTTTGTTTACGTTTCGTATTTCCGACCTCTAGTGCATGTAGGCAACTCAAGTTCCTGCACAGTGCTGGAGACCTACTTTAAGCATATTCACTTTCACAGAGGAAACTGATTTTTTTTTTTTTTTTTTTAATAAAGTCAGAACCAGGAGTTGGAACCAGAAAAACGGCATTGACAATATTTCTGGGTTTTAATCTGAAAGACTTGGAAGCTGGGAAGATGATGTCCAGCTATGCTATTGCTTTGATTAAAGTCATTACATGACATATGCTTTATATACAGTCGAGTGAATAGAGCTTTGGAACGGGGCTGGGATACTGCATTTTCTTTCTAGATCTGCTACTGACCTGCTGTGACATGTGGGTAAATCTTTTAATTTCTTCTTGTCTTGTTTTTTCTAACTGCAGAAATGGTATTATAATGATTTTTGCAAAAGAAACATTCTAGATCAGAAAGTAGAATTCTCATTACTGTTAGTGATAGAGTATCGTCAGTTCATCTTTCATGTTTTTTTCTATGAAGATAAAAATATTGGATGGTGCCGGAGCAATGTCAGTTCTGTTGGTCATGATGTACCACTTCTCTGCATGTTTGGATACTGAAATATGAAGGATGTAAATACGCATACACAGACCACTAACTTCTGTTCTGGCTTCCTATGGCAAGAATGGAGGCAAGAAGGGTGTTTATTTGTTCTGCTCAGGATTGAATAAAATAACAGGCAGTTTACTTCAGAGTCAGAGGTTGACCACAGCAATCTGTGGTGTCCTGCCAAAATCCACTCCAAACTGTTGTGAATGAAATCACAGTTTTTCATTTCATTTGTACTCTTGAAAGTAGCTGGGAACATTACAGTAGCCAAGTGGTAAACTCTGGATAAATTAAGAAATCGGACAGCTTCCAGTTGTTCCAATTTCTGTTTAGTAAGTACTAATGATATAAGGCAGCCCACAGTTGAGCTCTTGAAATATCTTGTGCAGCACATTTTTTTTTGTTTCAGATGCAGTTAACAGTAGAATTGTTCTTGTTTACTTATCTCTGGTACAGTTCACTCGGTTTGCTTCTAAATGCAGATGCAGAATTGTGGTCACTGCACTAATGAGCTCCATATTCAACCCATTTTGGAAACTGAGGATATCAGTGAACTCTGACATACAATATAGAAAGATATGCCTTTGTATAAATATGGCTTGGTAAAGTGCAATGCCTTGTCCTTAACGTGGGATAAAATAATATTTCTCTTTTTTGTACCTTACATTTTATGGAAACAGGCCACTAAAACTACTTATGTGAACCCATATCTCCTTAAGGTACTCTAGAAACAGTTTAGAAAGTTAATATTCAGGATGCTACTTGTGCCATTAGGTGGTGCTTTCAAGCTTCCCTAGCACTAGAGGAGCAGCAAAAGGAGCGCTTAACGTTGTGCAGGATGTGCTTTTGCAGGGCTGCGGAGGGTGCAGTAATGAAGCCCAGCTGTGTCGGTAGCAGGCTACAACCGAGGGGTTGTGGGAGAAGGAGGTGGGTGAGGCTGAGATTCGTCTTGTGAAAAATTTGATGGGGGAAGTCATGTGCAGTGTGTGTCCTCTAAGTCTAGAAGATGATTCTGAGCCAAAGAAATTAATGAGGTTAATGCTGGTTTGTATTAGCTGAAAATCTGACTGATTGCATGCTGACTTTGGATGCACAGTAATGTCTTTAGCTTTCTCAATTTGCTGTTGGTTGCCTGCTTTGGTGTGCTGCCATATTTGTTTAGAATGAGATTAAGCTCTTTCCACAAAACATCCAGACCTCTGGTTACAAGGAAAGATTTTAGAGGCGTGTACAGGCTTCTGTGGATAGGTAGGAGTATCCTGGGATCTGTTTTACTGGGATTGGTCTTAAACAGACCGAGTTCTGGCTCCTAGGAAGCTCTCTGTTCACAGGGAAAAGGAATAAAAAGTTGAATCTGAGCCTGTCGGGGCAATTGGACAGTTGGTATTATTTACCTAGGTCACTTTGATATCTTTGAGCTCATTGCTAAGGTAGTGTCCTTCTGCTCAGTAGGTGTTCCGAGATACCTACTTGGGAACTGTTTTCTTGATTGCTGCAGCTATGATACACAAACGATGCGTGGCCTGAGCAAACTGCTGAGCCCTCTGCCTACATCAAGTAATGGAGTAGGGGGGCAAAGCCTCCTTTCATGGTTCTCTTACCTTTTGTATTAGTGATATGGATGGAGAATGAGTCCGGTGCTGAAAATGTTCTTGGGATACATCTTAATCCATGGTGAAAACATAGCCATAGGGATCTAAGTAAAAATGTCTATAGGCAGAGTAATCTGTAATTGTCAGTTTTGGGGATTATGGTGCCTCTGGAGAAATGTTTGAAATCACTGTCAGAGGCAGTATGTTTGTGTGGTTGAATTACAGCTGTAGTCCAATATGGCAGGTCTCATTTTATATAATAATGTTACCTTTTCGTATCTATATCTCTTCCTTGCCATTCTCTGGTTGGAGTTACTTTACAGTAACTCTGTGGCTAAAATTTACTATTAACTGATTCTTTGTTTTGTTGTTCACCTTTGAGTATTTTTGCTGTTATCGAAGTTCCAATTTTTGATATAGCTAATGGCCTCATTAACCAGCTACTCTTTGGTTTACAGAAAGCTTGTGGTGGTAAATTTCCGTAATATTATAATGACCAATGACCACATGTAACATCCATCATAATACACTGTCATGAGTTTCTTTCCCCACAGAAGTCTCTGCTTTTGCACCGTTTATTTTCTTTTCTTTATAGTTCCCGTGGAAAACTAATCTACTGGTGTTTATTCTAATGGCTCTTTTGTGCTCCTGATGTAACTTTTCTCTTCATGGCAAGATCTGACTTATTTGGTTAATACTACAGAATAAAACCATCTTATTTTTAAACCTAAGTTTAAATAACATTGGTATTCATTTGTCCTGGGTTATTTTTAATCTAATTCCCAACTTTCTGTTTCTGAGGATCACTTCTTGAACTGTTTTTCTGGTATTTGTGGCTGGGATCCCAGGGACTATACAAGAAATCATTTAACTTACGGTGCTTTCTTATTTATTAAGTGCTTAAACTTTTTTTGGTCATATTTTTGCACCAGTATTTATATTAAAATAGTACTGAAATGATTTCTCCAAGATTGAAATCCTTTTCTGCAAGGTACTGTAAACATGTAGGAGGAAAAATGTACTGTGGGACTCCTCAGAAATACACCACGTTGCAGGATTTGAGTCTACAGAGACCAGTCATAGAACAGGAGCAATAAAGTATTGCTCCAGTATTATACATGAGGAAATGAAACATAGAAAGAATAAGTGATGTATGTAAGAATACACAAAAGGCCTAAGAATCTCTATTATGTATTTTCATCATGAGTTGGTAGGATTGTATTATTTAATGGGTTTGCTAAATTTTAATGAAATTTTACTTTTAGTGAAAGGCTGCTGTGGTGTACAGTATTCTAGAAAGTCGGATAACAGAAGCTCAGCAACAGCTTGCCAATATTTCTGAAAATGGTGCAGCAATGGTGTTTGGAATTGTGGAAAGCTATTAATAGCAAAAGAAAGTATAAAAAATAATTTTAAAAGGTCTTTCAAAGAGAAGATGGGGAGGCATAAGCTTTGAATTGGTAAGGGAGACAGTGAACATGCTTCCTGGTGATGGGATAGTTGAAGTAGTTTTGGAAGAAAGATCTGAGAAAGCAGTGAACCCCAGTCATTTCTGAGCAGAAACGGATTCCCAAGGAAAGGGTATGTAGAAGCAGCAGCAGCCTGGAATTTTTTAGTGGTTCATAATCTCCATTTTCTTGTTCACAACGTTGTTTCTAGAAATTCTGTGCGAAGCCTTATTTCTATGTGTAAACCTGTTTGGATATACTTGCGTTGCGACTTCTAAAGAGTTAATCTTTAGCAAGAGGTGTACATCTGTAGTGAGAATTTGCGAAGAGGCAGCTCTGATGGGGGTTGGTAATAGATGTTGTCATTTTGGGTTCCAGCTGCCCCGTGAGGATGTGACGGACTAAGCTGGAATTAGAAAACTGTTCCTAGACCTCCAAAGACTCATGGATAGAGCCTAGACTCTGACCAGGCTCTTCATGCTTAAAAATATTGGAATTTTTAGTGGTTGGATCCCTGAAAATCAGCCTGTTAAGTGTATGAAAGCTGGGATGTTCTATCAGGGACTATTACAGCAAAAAGTGCTATTATTCTCTAAGCATGGGAAACAGTTTAGAAATCAGTGGAAGAGTTGAGATTTCCTAAATCCATTTCTTCTGCCATAACCTTCTGTGGTTTTCTTCTAGTACTGCTAAACCCAGAAACTTTAAATCTGTTACCAAAACCTTGTTTTCTTTTATACAGTCTGTTGGTCTTTGAAGCTGGAAATACATGAAAGACCTCACACAATCTATTTCAGAATTTGCTGCTGGATATCTCTTGCTTTTAGTAGCCATACCTACTGCAACGAGGGCCTCTCGTGTACATACAGCGTTTGATCTAAAAGTATTTGGAAACAAAGGAGAGAGAGGCTAAGGGCTACGTTCCAGCATTCCCACTCCATGTGGCTAGTATTGTCATATGTTATCCCCTACCACCTGTGTTAGTTTTATGCTTCAGGTGAGTGCAAACATGTTCATGCAGGTGGAGATTGGGATGAATCTTGCTGAGTTTTAAACTTGTAAGGTGTGAATATTAGAAAAGATGCCAAAAGAATGGTGAATGAGTAAATGCATAGTGAACCTGTGGACCAAAGTACTACTCTCAAATATGATAATTAAAAAAAAAGGTTTTGAGTTAGAATATCTAAGAAACAAGAAATAGCTAGGAAATAACTAAGAAATAAAGTTTATTCAAGGAACTGTAAACCTGGAGGGGATGTTGGTGGGTGGTTTGGTTTGTTTTTTGCTTTTTGGGTTTTTTTTTGTTTTTGTTTGTTTGTTTTCCCCTGGGTTGAGGGGGCTGTTCTTTTGAAAGAAGCTTGAGTTAAAAATATGCAGACTGCTACTTTATAGGAGGTAAATATTTGTAGAAATGTTTGGTTTTTGCAAGCGAATTCCTGAATGAATAATAGCAATACAAGATTACTCTGTTTTTTATGCTGATAAAAGTTTGAATATATAACTGACAGTTTGTAAATAGAGTTGACCATAGTAAGGATTCATGGAGAACCCTTTTCAGATATGCTGCCATCTAAAGGAGGTACTTTTAAGGAGGCATGAATTTGAAACAAAACATGGTTTTGTTTTACATAAAGATTTATCAAGGAGGATTGCATTCTATTGTAGAAGCTTCCCGCTGGAGCTCTTTGGGTTTCTGCTCAACTTGATGGATATTTTAAATATTCTTGCAAGTTCTGTTTCCATAGTTATGTCTGCTCTTTTCTTTCAAAGTCTCATTGCAAGTGGGATCTACATCTATTTGTGCACAAGGGAAAAGAGAAAATTCATCTCCCATGGGTTGAACAAGAGAGTTAATAGTTTCAATACAGGAGTTTACAGAGAAATTTTAAATACTTTACTATTCTCTGGAGTCTTTGCAATTTAAATCTAACACTGGGAAACTATTAGTTAGGGACTGAGACAAATAATGGCAAATTATTAGTTATGATGGTAAGTGGTAGAAAATGTACACAGCACATAAGGAACTGTTTAAAATATGTCGACAATGAATAGTTATGAAAAAAAGATTGGATGGAGATTACTTCTTATTTCCTCGAAGATTAGCTTGGAGAGAATTACTTTTCTTCTGTACTTTTTTGTTTGGGTGTTTTTTGGTTTGTTTTTATTAATAACTTTGGCATAAACAATGGAATTATGCTGATGAAATCTATTGATCACAAAAACGTAGGAGGGACCATAAAGGCAGTTATTTTATGTTGTAAAGGAAAGAACTGGATAGCCTTGGAGACCAAAGTAATAGAAAATCAATACAACAAACCCTAGGGCTGGGCACCTGGGAATCAAAGCATCTCTTCCAGAGGTTCACAGCTGGAAGCAGTCACAGAGGAAGAGGATCTGGGTGCATTGATTGCATAGTCTTCCAACACAGGAAGAGTATTGAGCCATCAGTGTGACATGGCCGTGGAAAAATGTGTATCCAGTGAAGTGCTCCCAAAGGGTGCGTACTGATACTCGTGTTCAAGCACTCCAGAGACTTCTCTGGGTACATTGTGAGCAATTCTAATCATTCATGATCAAAAGATGTGGATCCAAACTGGAACGTCCAGCCAGGATCATCAGAGGAATGGAGAACTCCCTGTATAAGAGGAGATGAAAAAACATGACTTATTCAATGTCAAAAAAGAAAAGCTGAAGAGGTTATTATGGCTGTTTATATCAGGAAGAAGAGCTTTTTTTGTATTTAACCTAATATTGTCCAAATGGTACCTAATAGCCAGGTGTAAATTTACAACTAGTTATATTAAAAAAAAAAAAATTTCCCCCAATTACAACAGCTTGAAGGTTTTGGAATTGCCTAGTTACTTCAGTACTTCTTGGTTTTGGTTTTTAAAAACAGAAGGAGAAATTGAAATGTGTTTGTCAATGTTATATGTAATCACTTTCCCTTCAGATACTGCATGGCGGAAAGTTGTATTTTTGAGACCACAAGAGAGTAATGAATTTCTAGGTCTAATCCCAAGTTCACAGTAGTCAGTAGGCAGTGGGTCAATGCTATTGAAGGAACAGTTTCTTGAATGCTTTTTGTAGGTTGAGGCTGAAGCTCCAGGTTGGAGCCCAAGGCAATTGATCTACCTGATCCTTAGCAGTGCAGTATAAAATGACATGGGAAGGAAAACTAGCCGTACTGAAATAAACCTTTAAAAGTATTTGGGCAAATACTTCATCCTAATAGGTATAGTTTCAGTTTTTGATCTCTGAGAAGTTACTCACCTCAACTGTTTCACTCCTTTTATGTGAACACCCAGACCAGTTGTGGATTCTCTGATCTAGCTGCCTCTGTGGACTCAGCTGCTATTTTGAAACCCTGTGTTGCTGTGGTTATGTTTTTCTTTTTAGGCTTCAGTAGCATATGTGGAGGAACTAATGGCTTAGTTCAGTATGATTTGACAAAAGCAATTCCTCCTTCAGAACATGCCAGTTGTGGTCAGCTCTCCTGATATTTTTGGCACATTACCATCCAGGTTTGAATGACTACTAGGACTAGGGTTTGGGACAGAAAGGAAAACAAAATGCAAATTCAGATTTGAAAACAGGGTATTTGCTGCCCTTTGCTTTCCATGAATTCACTGATGACCAGCCTTCCCTAGCTTGTGAAATTCAAAACACTTTCAAAATCCAGAGAAGGGAATGCACAGTGCTCTCTGCATCGTGTTACATGGGTCATTCACAGTGTCTTTATGCAGACCTCCAATATAGAAGAATTTTCTTTAATGACAGAACGTGACACAGAATGTATAAGTAGAAATTTAAAATGGGTTTTTAATCACAAAACTAATCAGTAGAGTACTTCACGCATTTTGAGGCTTGTTTAATTTTTCATTTGACATGTTAAGATCACTTTCTGTTTGGGAAACCATACAGTGAAAGTCCCAAAGCAATACCACTTGACTTATCTTGCAGGAATAGTTCAGGAAGGATCTGCAGCCCAACAAGTATGTGACAAGAAACTGAATTTTGGGAAAAAAAAAAAAAAAAAATTGTACTTATTTAGGTGCAGGCAAATTACAGCCAGAAAGAACTGACATTCACTACATACATTGTATGCCCAGCTTTATTTTTAGCCAAGAGTCAGAGCTGGTCCTGCCTGGACCTGACTCTTCCAGGCAGCCTGTGTATTTCAAGCCTGAGTCTTGGAGTTTGAAACCATTGCATCCAGCTCAGAAAGGCACTCTGCCTTTCCCTTCCCAGCCTCCCCCATGAGGAAACAATCCCCTCCAAACTGTGTAGCTGTAATAGTGATATGTGTTTTAAATCCTTGGGAATCTCACTATTGGAAAAATGCTTATGCCTTTTAGTTGAATGGGAGTCTTACTGGCTTTGAAAGACTTCGGACTGGAGCTGTAAAGTTAAAGTTGTTGTCACATGAACAACTGTATTCATTATGTCATCAAGGTATTTAATTTGATGGTTTCATTTTTCCTACAATCACTTATCTTTTAACTGCGGACAGACAAGACAGCAGGCTTCTCTTTGTCAAGCAAGGACTTCAAAGTTTGATGCTGGGAGTTGCGTAGACTAAAAAATTTAGTTAAACTTACAGGTAAGATGATCAGTTCTGTTGTCTGTGCTGTGGGCAGTAGCATCTGGATAGCAAAAAGGGTGATGGGTAGCAACTTAAATAACTGCAGCTGTCAAGGTGTTATTCTGGTGCAGATCAGAAGTGTCTTTGCCAATATCAAATGTATTTTATAAACATTAAAAGCTGTACAGGAAGTTCAGCATCAAAACCAGCAACGCTATGTTCTGTTTCTGGTACCACAGCAATGGTCCCTACGCGGATCGGTGATGCATTGCAAACTAACAGGGAAAGGTTGTTACATTCTGATTCTTAGATTTCAGATATGACCCTTGATAGGTTTTTCAGTTTCCTCATCTTTGGCATTACTATGAGCCCAGATTTCTGTGTAATTTGATCAGGATTAATCTTTAACATATGTGCCATTCTTCTTTTCCCATAGTTAAAATAACAGATGTAAGCTCTGTCTCTTTTCTATGCAGCTTTATTTTACTGTGTTGTTGGAAACTACAAATGTTATGAAGATTTAATTTTTATCGTAATGGATATGGGGCCAGAATAATTATGTCTTAATTACCATTTACAATTAGGTTGATCTTTTTGAAATTAGAAAACAATATATGGTTGTTTGCTGTGCGTATCAACATATGAAAAAAGCATGCTATATACTGAACACATGTAACTTCCATCTCCATACAGAAGGCACACAAAGCAGAAAAACATTCTCCTGCTCGTTCGTTGTCTGAAAAAAATAGTTCTGTCTGTCTGCTGTACTATTTTTTGCTCTTACATGCATCCTCATCTTTGTTGGATGATACGCTGGTGGGACAGCAGAGCTGACTCTGCCCATTCCATATCCCTTTTCATCCACTCCATGCCCAGTTGAGTGGTACAGAAAAGAAGGTGAATTATTAAGCAGAATTTCACAGCTTGTATCTCCATGGGGGTTGTTTTTCACAGGACGCCAATACTGCCAAATTAGTGCTACGTGCCTAAGAAGTGAGATAAATGACAACAGTAGGCAGATACTTCTCAACATAAACCACCTGTAGGGAAAGTTCAGTCTGAAGTTTATTTAAAATCAAAAAGGGTCTTGTTGCCAATGTAGTTTTTGTACTTGTTAAGACATACATTTTTCTCACAATTTAGTAGTATATATGTTATTGACTCTTGAGAGTTAATCACTTTGAGTATAATAGACTTGTTTTGCTAAGACTGGATCTCCAGCTGGTCTGAATTATCAGGGCCCTATTGCTCTTAAGTTCTTCCCACTTCTATGAAATGTTGAGTATTTCCCTATTCCTAGCTTCTTTATCTTCTTTTTTGGTGGCTTCACCTTTAGGGGAAAGAAAATCTGTATTGCAATAAGGATTAAATTACTTTATCTTTTTTTGTAAATATACAGTATAACAAGTTGTAATGTCACACTGAATGGAGCATTTCTGGCTTGTATTTGCCTTTTATCTCATTATAATGATGCCAGAGGTCCAATGTAAATATCCTTCTGTTCTGTCCAGCAATCCATACTTTAATTTAGTGTAATCAGAAAATAATAACTTCTGTAAAACAGCCTGTCAGGGAGAAATAATAGGGCTGTTAGGCATTTGGCAAAACTCCATTGCATACTGCTGAGATACAATATTCCAGTTTTGCAGGACGTTTTTTCAAGCCACTTGGTTGCTGTAATGTGCTGGGAAGGTCTTCCTATCATCAGATAGCACCTTACAGAAGACTCTGACCAGCCAACTCTTCACAATTTAATGAGCAAACCTGGAGCAATAATCCCATCAGGAAGGGCATGTAGTATAGCTCTGATTACCATACTTGCGACCAGTGCTGTACTTACCGTTTTCATACGGTCCCCTTTTTTTTTTCCTACTGAGAGTTTATTTTTTGTTGCATTAACTGTGAATCAAATAGACTCTGTGGAGAAATAACTTTAAAACATATCTAGATCTTTCAGTTATTTTTTGTATGTAAACAATATAATATTTTTCTGAGCATGATTTTACTTCTTTATTTGCAGTACTTGAAGAAGCACCAAAATAGGCTTTAAAGTGGTTGTTGGAGGATGTTGGAAGTGGTCTTCCTCTATCCATGCTGTAGTGACTGGCAGCAGTTCAGTTTGTTGCAGTCAGAGCACTTTCAGCGCATTCAATATATGGACATGTGTAAATGTCTCGTGTATGGAACCCCATGTGTTGAGAAATGTGCTACTGCCTCCTGTGCACTCATGAACACAGTTCTATAGGACTCAAATAAAAAATGGAGGGGAAGGAAAGTCATCTATTTAAAAAGTTGAATAGAGGAAAGACAACTGACTGAAGGGGGGGAAAATGTATAAATGCAAACAAAGGCCATTCATTTAGTTACACTCAAGGGGCAAATGAATGGAAAAAATGGGATGATATTTTTTCAAAAGATAGTTCAAAACCACTTTTGTAAACCTCTTTTTCAGTGAAAATTTGAATAGCAAGCTTTTCCAAATGGAACAAGCTTTGACATTTCAGGAGAAAGAAAAAAAGGCACACTTGTTTTTTGACTTGGAAGGGAAATATTCTTCATAGCCTGGATAATATTGAGAGTTCTGTGAATAAAAAGGAGATTTGTGGTATCAGCTATGTTTTGTTGCCTTTTTTTTAATTGCTTAAAAGTACATCTCAGAATAGATTCATAAGTGCTGTCATGAAACTTATGAACTCCGATGGATGCAAAGTTGTTCTGTGCAGAGTCCAGCCAGAGAAATTCCTGGAATGGCGGGAGCCCTCTGGATAGCGGATAGCTGGGAGGACAGTGCTGACTGTCAGCTGTCTTTCTCACTGAGATTTTTGTTTTCTAAAGTGACTTTGTGTTGGATCGTCACCTGGAGTAAATCAGCATTGCTACACCTAACATAAAATATTTTACGTTAGGTGTAGAAGATTAGAAATCTGTGTGCTTTTTTTTTTATTATTTCCAGGGTAAATCAAGATTTTTAGCTCAGTTTAAAATTGGGATAGTTTGTATCTCAGTTGTGTATTCTAGTGCTGTTGAAGATCTGTCCCCATGGAGTGGGCTCTTGGGCAATGTTGCTTTTTCTGCTCGTGGCAGAAGAGCAGGAAAAATCATCTCTATCCATCTCTTTCACCCTGCGCTGAGAACAGCACAGTGTGAACTCTCTCATCTTACAGCACTGAACTCTGTCCTTGTCTGCTTGCTTAAAGGAGTCCAGTATTGGTTGCAGAAAAGTAAATTGTTTGTAAATGGTGCTGTTATTTTGGATATCAGCACTGACTTATTCCAGAATTTGATCAAAGAGCTGTAATTGCTCTTATGTTGGATGTTATGTTTCAGCTCTCTGGATGGTTAGTATATGAAGAAAACTCAACCCTTGTATTTGTGAATTGCAGTTTTGGGAGTTGCATGCGGTAGAGCTTAAGACAAATTTTGAGGACTGTAACAGATGTGAAAGAAAGCAAAAGCGATCAGTGTATGAACACTTACGCTGAGATAAAATCTAGGTCTTGCAATTCCTCTTGAGAAAAGCAAGCTGGAGCACAGGACGACTCTGGTGGCGCTTGCAGCTTCTTTTACTGCATGGAATTACACGCATCTCTCTCTCTTGTTGTCATTGGCTTTCTTCGCTTTAGAGTGAGCATATTAATACACCCCCCCATTCCAGTCTCTTTTCTTTACTAAACATTAAGTAATTGGCTTTGTAATATTGTAAGAGCAGTTGTTCCCACACAGTCTGCATTCTTTTCCAGCTCTGGTGTGTCTCAGTGTAGTATGAGATTGATCTGTATGTGATACAACTGTAGAGATGCTTGTTGGTTAAGTTAGTCCCCAATGATAAGGGCAATGAGAATCAGGGGACTGATTCTGTCTGATCAAGATAGAAAATTTAACTCTGAGGAAAATGTGAAAGGTATATTGAAAAGCTTGGTAGGGCTGTTGCAGCTGTGTTGGTTTTTTAGATCCTCAGCTTGTCCTTCATGTTAATTTAAGAGCATTTGAATGAATTTTCTAGCTATAAATTATTTCATTAGCAGAAAGCTTTTGTGTTTGTGTGTACTTTACTGTAAAACTCAGAATTCGGGATTTTCCTTGTAGTACTTGCAGAAGTCATTCAACTAGAGAAGATAGATATCATTGACTTTGCCAATCAGATAAGATACTGCATGCTCCAGTTTAGATATATATGAAATGAATTATTTGCAGTTATTTTTCAGAGCTTTTCATTGAAGAATTTCATGATTATTTGAATTATTGCTGGAATTTTTTCAACTTAATAATTAGATTCCACTATCTGTTTATGGGCTGTTTTGAATTAAAAAAAAAAAAAAAAAAAAAGCATGTGCGGAAAAGAGTTGTAAAGTATCCATTCAGATTTACTTACAGTAATAATTTCCTCCTACAGAGTCACCTTATAAAGAATAACTGCAATGTTTTTTTGTCTCATTAAAGTGGTGAATTATAAATAAACACTGGCTGTGGAGTAGCATATACTATGCATTACATTCATGTATGTTATTTTAAAACTACGAATCATTTTAAAACAAGGATAATCTAATCTGTTTCAGATGCAGATGCATTATTTATCAGCTTATCAATCTAGATCAACAATCAATGTAGATCAACAATGGTCTGTAAATGTAATCGACTGTATAATTTTTGATCCTTTGTAAATTTTCGGTCTTTAGAAATAAACCAGAGCTTTCTGGAACTGTTGCCCACAGAAAAACTAAGTATATTTACATCTTACTTTCTTAAATATCTCTAGTTTTCTTTTGGTTTGATTCCCACCTCCCCAGCAGAGTTTCTTTTGATCGCTGAGTGTCATCCTAATATCGCTCATCATGGCATTTTAAAGTTTTACTTCACAGCATAGCAAAAGAGAAACACTTTTCCAGGACCATACTGCTGTTTCCTTTCTATCTTGCTATCTATATTTTGCTCTTGTATTTGGTAGCCTTGTAATTTTTGCTTCTTGATGAGCCCTTTCTTGCCTTTGTTTTTAACTTGTAGTTGGAGTCTGGTTAATTCATTGCTGGTGTGAATTTTTGTCCATGTCAAAATGTACTGGACCAACACTGAAGTAGGAGTAATGATGGACTTCCCTGGCCTCTGTCTTTAAGGCACTCTTGCATGGGCCAGCTTTGGTCTCAGAGTGCAGGTCATGTTTTCTCTGTAAGGATGAGGCGGCCCCTGCAGCGCGGAGCTTCCTCCCTTTTGGCAAACCTCACGCACATGAATGTAACCCAGCAGTGTCAGGCCCCAGAGGTTTTGAAAACAGAGGGCTTAAACATTCTAGAAAAATATGGGGAAGCATTGAAATAACTGCTACTTCTTCCTTCATCTGTTGTGCTTAATTTTTCAACCTCTGATTGTCTGTCTTCCTCTATTTTTTTTTTTGCTCCTGTCAGTTTATACAGATAATGTCATCCTTGGTTGTGATGGTATCAGTTTGGAGAGTTCTGGTTTGCTTTTGTTTTGGTTTGAAGTCTCGGACTAAATCACCCAACGCCAAGGAGGCAGTGGAACATTTGGCAATTGGTAAACAAACAAACAAACAAAACCTAATTCTGTAAGTATTTACCAAAATTTGGATTTACAAAAAAAAAAAAAAATCTTTTCTGTCAGTTATTCAGTCCTCAACAGACTGTTTACTTTAGGAATGTTATATGTGAAAGTTGGAAGCTTTTCAGGAATGTCTAGTGGTAAATAGGAGCTCTACATGTGCATATTTTGGGGAACTCAAACGAGAATAATATGTTATTTTAGACTCTCCCCAAAAATCTAGTAGAAATTAATGTTTGCCTAGCAGCTGATCAAGGTGGTCACCCTTTGCAATTATGAATCAGTTGATATCTTCCTAAACCATTACAGTTTTGATCTTTGCCTCTTTCACTTTGTTGATGTGAAAAAGTGAAGGTTTTAAACCTGTATCATTTTTCAAGCTGCTATGTAAATCTCTGTATCCTGATTTTTATCATATACTTTCTTGGGATTGCTTTCTGTTCTTGTTTCAGAATGCTTTTGGTGATGACAAATGTCCATCTTGTTTTTTCTTCACATGTGCTACGTCTAATTTTGTCACTGTTTAATGAATCAAAATTTGTCTTACCATATTAACAGATTTTTTTTTTTTCCCCTGTGACTTATTTCCACTGGTATTTTGCCTTCGTAATGCTGCTGCCCCATCATGCCATGTTTACCGGAGTTATTTGAATAATATACTTTATTTCCATGGTTAGAGCTACCTTCTACTTGCTTAGTTACAAAGCCTTACTCATGCAAGCAGCTTTCTCATTTGGCTCATAAATCTCAGTCAACTGTGAAAAGTTTAGTAACCTTTGGGTATACAAGGGAAGCTTTATGATCCAGTAAAAGCTCTGAACATGACATCTCTTTTAAGTATTAATAGATGTTATGGTGTTTGGAAGGTGGAAAAATGGTCAACTATGTTCTTTTGTAAGTGCAATTGGAGAAGGTGCTAGTTTTGAGAACATGCTACATATTTAACTGAAAAATGATTATTTGTGTATTGAGCTGTTTGTATTCTGCTGCATCTAAATCTAGCCTTTATTATAAAGCCAGACTTTTGAAAATATATGTGAAATATACAACCTACTTGAAAATGTGTACTTGATCTGAAGACAAACCCTCACTGGTGTTAAAAGAAAGATTCTCAGATATGGATTCATTTTCTTATATGAGCACTTTTGCTAACACAGTCAAGCCCTTTCAGTTTGGATATTAATGTTCTTGGTCAAATAAAACAAAATAGATAAAGCATGAGAAATTTAATTTTCTCATAATCCTATAAATAACATTTTGTTTTTCATGTTTAGCTATAGTCTAGGTGATATATACAAATGTGAGACCTACAGCCTCTGCTATTTCAATGCCAAAGGCAACATATGTATCCTTCCTGGGTACATTAATATAATGGTATTGATAATTGATTCTGAGAGAGGCTGAACTGGAGGACCTTTGCCAAAATACTTAGTGTGCCTTTCTTCATGGAAGTAGGAGAAGACCAAATAGAAGTTAATGGCAGAGTTTGATAAGACTAAGACCCATCAGCCAAGTTTTTTATCCTCTATTAATTGCCAAATGTTAAAACAGTCTTTTGTAACTAAACAAAAATATTTCTAAGTGTATAATCTTTAGTGTTTTCTGGGACTGAAGATTACGATCACTTCCAAACAAAAGTGAGTGAAAAAAAGAATTAGAACTCTGGTGTCTTAATTAAGAAGCTAAATATGCATTTGTGTTGTCCAGCTGAAGTAAGATGCTCTCCAGTTTCAATTTTTTATCTTTGAAAGATTGGAAACCTTAGTATTTTCTTCTCCAAACTTTCTTGTACGTCTATGGTTGCCTTGGCTGCTTGTAAACTGAAGTGTGAGATGCTGTGGTTTTGTGTGATGGGACATTAATCTGTGTGTGTGTGTTCGTGCGTGTGTTAAATCAGGTGAAAACATGAGATAAGAAGATAGGAAAGGAGCAGCCTTGGGTGAGGCTCTTCTAAGTCTCTGCTTAGGGCCCTGCTGGGAGATGCACAGGTTTTGCAATCTGGTCGCTGCCTCTCCTGCAGAACAACCCCCAGCACCTTCCCCTGGCAAGTTGAGTTGTGAAGTGGGGAAATGCTGCAATTCTCTGCTGCCAGCTCGTGGCAGGAGGGTATGAGGTGATGAACAAGTGAGGGAGAACACTGCATGTTCTGAGGCTTCAAGTATCTTTGATTTGATATAAGAAAAAGGAAGAAGTCCACCTGTTCTTCATAAAGACCAGCTTTTTGGCTGTTCTTCAGTTCCATGTGAATAGACAGCTTCCAAAAGGAATAGCTGGCCAGTGTGCAAGACAGAGGGGAATACGCCTACGGTGACTGGCTGGATAACATCTGTTGGCGCTTCTGGGTGGTGATGGTCTCTTTCAGTGTTGACTATGAATTTGAGAGCATGTGGGGAAAAATACAGTTACATTATTTGTTATATTGAGGAAAGAGGGAGAAAAAGAATACTTTCTCTGCTGCACTGCACTTAATGCTGGCAACTTCACTTTTAACAGAGAAGTGGGAATTACATAAGTAAGCACAGAAGTCATAAGCCCACCTTTTGAAGAACACTAACCAGCCCAAAGATCTCATGATCTTCTGCATAATTAGTGCAAGTTTTGGGGCAAAACTGGGTTTGAATCCCCCACTAGGTGAAAATCCTCTTTACTTCCTCTCTCAATAAAACTTACGGAAGAGATGGAAAGGTTCAACTGTGTATTTTTTTTTTTCCTAGTGGTAGTTTTAGTTTTTTCCTGGTGATAGTGTAAGAGATGACGTTTCCCATTTTCTTATCTTATTCAAAGGATTTGGTACTGAGTACATACTTAATGTTGAACTACATAATTTCTTAGGAACGATGAAACTAAAGTCCAGGTCTGACATGTGGCAAGCATTTATTGTTGCCATAGTATTTTTATTTTGCTCTTTCATTGACTAATCCTGTTCTGGAAAACACTGAGAAGATGCCTCAATAAAAGGAAACATCTTTGCTTTAAGCACTACAGCAATACTGGATGAGGTTTTGCTCAGTTAGTTTTGTGGGGTTTTTTTTAAAGATAACTTATGAAACTCACTGAGTGAAAAATTGGCTAGATTAATCTGAAAGGACTTTCTTATGAGATTTCTAGTCGTTCCTGGTGTGAAGTAGAACTGAAATGCTATGAACAATATGTGTATTCCATCCCGCGTATTTATGCTAGCTGCAAGTCAAAGGTTTGTGCATGGAATTTACCCCCTTGATTGAGGAGGGATTAATATAGTAGTTCTGTAGTCGTTGGCCTATAATAGTGTAATCTTGCCTTTTTTTTTTTTTTTTTTTTTTTTTTTTTAAAAGAGGGAGGGGTGGAGGAGGTCTGTTTGGTCAAATACCCGTGATCACACCCACTTCATTCTGGCCTGAAAATAATCTCCTTTTCCTTCTTCCTCCCTCCTTCAGTTCTGGCTCCAAGGCATCCTCATGGAGCCAAGATCCATATTTCACATGGAAAATGAAACACCATGTGGACCTGATCTGTAGCTACCCCTGCCCCATTTCTTAATCATAAGTTTTAATGATGTGTGTGAAAGCGATGTTCTTGAAACTGGTTTCTTCCTTGCCCTGGGTCCATTTATGTGAAGTTAGCTTTACTAAGAAATTGCCTGTTTGAGCAATACGTAGTTTGAACATCAACTTGTTTGTGATTTTTGTGCATTTCATTAAATTCAAAGATCGATGTTTAGTGATACGTTTATCCAGTGAAGGATAAAAGATGTATAAGAATTGCAAGGACTGTGATAAGATCTTAACAACAGATAATTGTGTATGCCAAATGCTGACAAGGGATTAAATGCTCTTGCTGACTTGAGGGTCAACATTCAATAGGAAAAAAAAATATGAGAAATTTTATATATCTTAACTGTTTGATGCACGCACTTTGAAATGATTTGTCCAATTTCCCTCTAAAACCACTCTACTGAATGTGTAAGGACGTCTTTTTTTATTGCGGTTTGGTTCATTTACAGAGTCAGGAATTAAGCATGACACTAGAAAAATCTGCATAGCTGCAGATGATGGCATGTTAAACTGATTCACAGGTATGGCTGATTGATGTAGGAACCTGTTGAGCCCTTTAAAGAAGTAAAAGAAAAGGAAAAAAGTTGGCATTCCCGTCCTTCCTTTAGACTTATAAATCAAAACTCTTTGCAAAGAAACACTTCATGAATGCTTATAGTGTCTGGTAAGTGTAATGTAACTTAGGAAGCTTTTTGCACACTTCCTATCATGACAGAATGAAGTTCACCTTAATGTCTGCATTTGATAGGTAAGATTTTGTTAAATGTGCTTCTCAGAATCAGAGGTGAATCTGTGTACAGGGGCACCTTCGACTTCTCAAATACTACCTCTTCTTACCTCTGTTCGCTGAAAACAGTGGATGTAAGTAGAGTATATCTTAGGTTTATTGTATCCAATAACTGAATTGAAAAACTCTGTCTATCAAGTAGATGATGCTATGTTATAGCCATCCATTGCTGCACCCACGCACACACACACTGCCAGAACAGCCCTACCACACCCATAATATTCCTTAGAAAAATAAAGGAATCTCTTAGCCATTTGTTTTTATTATGTTCTTTTAGGCTTTCACAACAGCCAGATGGCTGAGCTTTGTAGAAGATAAATCATCTTGCAGACGTGAACTCCCCAAATAAATACGCATATGAATGATTAATTTAAAAATATTTGTTGTGAAGGGCTTACATTCTTTAAAAAAATTAATCGGTGGCATATATACATATATATATACACACACACACACACCCTGCTGCTGCATTTCAGCTGCTTATATGCAGCATTCAACGTGTTTTTGCTCCATATTTTTAATAGCAAGCACAGCTTTCTTTTCTGAAAATTTGCTGGAGCAAAAAGCTTTTCATCTGTAGAATACCTGAAAAATAAAAGGACAAAACTTGTTTATAGAATAATATCAACGGGGTGAAGGAAGGAAGCTTATGGGAAGGCGGGGTCTGAACTATTATGCATATATCTGTATGAATCTATCAAAATGAAAGTAGTAAATAAAGTTATTATATTTGAGTCCTTTGAAATAACTCATTAGGGATTTAGATAATCTTATAGAAGGGAAGAAGAATCCTCTCTTAGGAATGGATTCCTGGAAGCTGATTTTCTTTGAAAAAGAGTTTATACCACTGTGGGTGCCTTTTTTTTTTAAAAAAAAAAAAAAAAAACCAAAACCAAAAACAAAACAAAAAACAAATGAGGGAAACTGTATATTGATGCTTGTAAAACCATTGCTGGAAATTTTACTAGCTGTGAATTATAGCCTCGCCTCATAGCACGATTAACACTTCTAACTGTAGACTAATTAAAATGCCAATCAGCTCTGAAAAGAAGCAAAATAGCATCTTTATTTGATTTGCCAGTGTGAAGGCTAAATGAGGGAGCACATCAGACACCCAGGGCTCTGCACAACTGGAGCGTGCAGCCTCCCCACAACTTCCCACAGACGCTCGCAGTTGGAGGATGGCCTGTTGCTGACGGGTTGGCATGTGCCGAGCTGCATCTTGCACTAAAAAAAAAAAAAAAAAAGATGACTGGGGATTAGGGGAGCCGTACAGGGATCTGTACTGGCTTAGGAGGCTTTAGCTATGTGTTTTGTGCATGAAGTTTTATACTATCACTTGGCAGAGTAAAATACTGCTAGTATTTTCACACTGGGCCCAAACTGTAGAGATCTGAAAATACTGGGGAGAAAAGACCATGAAAGAAATAAACTTTTTTTTCTTTTTTTTTAAATGAATAAAATTTAGGTTGTGATCTGAATATAAGGTTCTGTTATTTCAGACAGAAAAAAAAATATTTTGGTATCTTCATGACATTAGGTTGCCAAAATGAGTTTTTCTTAAAACAGTTCCTGATATTTTTTTCTTTTTTTCTGAAGCTGATTATTATTTAAGCATTTTGTTCTTATTAAAGATTTTTATAAGGTCATATATTGCGATACTATCTATCCATTACTGTTTTCACTGATCATGTAAATGAAAAGATATGAGTGCTGGCTTCTCCGATTGAAGCCCCGTTGACTTCAATGAGAGCAGTGCTGGGCCCCAGTCATAAGCAGGGGCTTTTAAAGCCAGAGACCGGGATGCTGGGCAGATTTTATTGCTGTTGAGATGCAATGTTCTCTGTTATTCTTAGCTTCCGACCATTGCTAAAGCTGAATGTTGCCCACAGTTGTCTGTTGTTTATCTTTTGAGTTGTGAAGTCTGCTATGCCTCTAGGGTACCAGGCAATGCCTTGTAAATTTATGGGACTTTTGTCTTTGTGTGAATGTCCTGTTCTGGTCTTGAGGACCGTTTTGAGATTGCATGTCTGCACATATTAGATTTTCATTCTGTAGCGTGATGTACCCATAGTCTTCTAAAAAGTAATTCATAACACAAAGACGAATTTTGGTCTTGAACAAGTCTGTTCTTGTTAAAAGCATGTCTTGCGTCTTATGGCACTGTTATAATTCAGATCAAGTAATTAGATTACCATTTTTGTTTTCATGACTTCCTTTAGGTCTAGAGTTGAGTTCATCACATACAGTAACACTTTTATGTAACTGACTGATAGCATAATTAACTTCTAATACCTTTGTATTAAAAACCCCTAGATATTACCAGAGACTGAAAGAAATTGCATCTGCTGTGGTAAATGTTTTTTCCCTGTACTATTGCTGTGGTTTCTGTTCGGGTGACACTATTCCATGTAATGCTAAGAAAGTATTGTGGTTTCTTAATATTATGCTGCAAGCAGGACCCTCCTGGATGAACAAGAACGCAGATTTTGTAGAGTCTAGACTTGCCCTTTTACTGGTAGTGACACATAGCACTGAACTGTTCCTCCAGAAGTTTGTTGTGTATCCAGCTATGAATGAATATCTTTCAAATGGGTACTTGATACAGGGAAAGTAGTAAGATAGATTGCATTATGTTTTCTTAATTTGATTAGATAAAAAATGACCATGACTTGGCAGAAGAGCTGCCTTCTGAAACAAGGATATCCATCAGTTATGCGATTCATCCACGCTCCCTCCTCCACAAATGCCAAGGAGATGCATCTTTCAGTGCCCTAATCTTAAAGTTATACAAGTGACTGTGATCAGCTGTCACTAATCTTATAACTTTCTTTCTCTTGCTTGCTTTTTCTTTTGAAATTATATTTATGACTTGAAAAACAAAATAAAAAGTTCCGTATGCCTATCTATTTCACATTTCCAGATGTCAGCATAGCAGTCCAGTATTAGTAGGTTGCCTGTGTAACATGTGACTAATTTATGGCATTATTATTTGATGCACTTAATTTCATAAGTGCATCAAAATGGCCATAGAGAATCAGCTCACTGTCTGTCTAGTGCTGAGGTGCTGCCTCTGTGGCCAGGAGAGGCGGCTTTGTTTGGTTTTGGTTTGTTTTTTGTTGTTTTTTTTTTTTTTTTTTTTTTTTTAAAAAGTGGCTGGCTGGCTGGTTTAGAAGCTTCGTTATCAAATTGAGCAATGAAACTGTTCCCTCACAATGTGCAGCTCAGACAGGGTACCAGTTAAAAATTTGCCATCGGTAACAGAGTCGCATAATTTGAACTGATTTTCATCTGAGAAAAATATTAACAAAACAAGACCTGGTTAAATAATGACTGTATGTAATCAGATATAAGCATTAATGAATAATCTGCACTTTTATTCATTATTGTCTTTATTAGAAAAGTCAGGTAGAAATTTGTACAGGATTCACTGCATAAGTTGAGCATGTTTGGTATTTAAATAGCCCTCGTTGGTCCTATTGACATTAAATAGTCCTTGTTTCAAAATTTATGTGGTCATCACTGACTTTCTGGGAAGACTTCATCTCTGTGCCAAGGATGTAATTAAATGAATGAAGTGAGGCAAATGAAAATAGTAACACAGGAAAAATTAAGGATCATATTTCAATCTGAATTTCAAGAACCTTCTTTTGGAAAAATTCTGTGTGTTTAATATTAACAAGATTGAAGCTTTGAGTGTTTGACATGTGGAAGAACATTTCAATATTTTTCTTTATTTAGCTCTTCAAGTGTATCATTTTGCCTCCATGAGCAAGTGGAATGATGGAAATCTCTATTTTTATTTGTAATTATTAATGTATTTTAGGCTTATGTTTCATATTGTTTTTTATTATAAAGTACACTCAGACATTTCAGGGATTACTGGACTCTGCTGTGCTAGAAAAATGGAGAAAGCTGTGCTATGTGGATGTAGGTGAAGTGGTTATTTAATTGCACTGTGATAATAGATGGTTAGTATAGCTTGTAGCTATACACAACAGAACTGGATTCTGCCCTGCCAGACAGTTGTATCCAGCTTAACTGAAGTTTTTATGTGACAAAAGAGAAGAATAAGCATCCCATGTTTAAATTGGGTGAGAAGGCAGAGTGAATTGTGAATCAATACTTTTCTACAGAAGGGCTTATCTGACATAGTAAGCATTTAAGCCTCATGATTATTGCAGTAAACTTCGTGGAAGATGATGTGTTAGGTAGGGTACAAGTGGTTGTGTGGCCATTACTCTTTTTTGGTGCAACTACAAAATTATTTCCAAGAAGTGAGATTAGAATAGTTACCACATATTAGAACACTGCATCTGCTTCTGGGGTCAACATTTTCAAAAGATACGAAGAACTGGACAATGTCTACAGAAGAGCTAGAAAGACAGATTTGTGGCCTGGAGAAATGTTATTGTGTTGGGGAGTACCAGTGTCAATCCAAGGTTTTTTTAAAGGACAACGATGCAAAGCAGTGAGTTTTTCATAGAAAGATAAAAGCAACATTAAAAGACTCTTTAAATCATGTGGAGAAATTCAGAACAATGCTTGGAAGCTGGATCCTGAAAAATTCAACTAAGAATAAAGGAAGAGGTTCTTGTTTTAAAACAAGAGGACACTGCAGTTTTCATAGAAACCAGCAAGCAGTGAGAATGGTAGGCTCTTGCTTAATGTCTTCAGACAGTATGCATTGCTTTGAGAGATACACCAGCAACGAGCACAAACAATTATAGCAGCATAAGAAGGTAGGACGTTATTACGCATAGGTAATTTCTATGAATCCAAGGTACAGAGAAGCTGAGAATCAGGCCTACCGATTGTGGTAGCTACTGTAAATTTATATTAGCTTAAATTAAATGAAGACATGTCACATATAATTGGAGAATCGATCTTTCACTCCCTAAGCATATATGTTCTTAAACAGATTGAACCAAAGAGTGTATTTTTGAGTATTAATTAGCACAATATAAACAATAGCTGGCAGAGTAGTCTACTGGAAAAAGAGGCAATATTTTTCAATTCTTTAAACAGTCCAGTAAAAAGAATTATGTTTCTGTAAGGAGTTCTTGTAGTAAAACATTACAAGCAATAAACAGCTCTTTTTCTCCATATAGTTGACTAGTTAAGTATTACTCTGAGGGAGACTTTAAAGGACTCCAAGCTCTTACGTTACATCTGTATAAGAGGAGTACAGATGTAGAGCTAAGGGAAGCACAGTGTCACAGAGAGCCTCTGGGGGCTACATTGCTTGAGAAGACTGATGGGAATTTGTTACTGCGTGTTACTAAGAATAAGCAGTTAGTGACTAGTATCTCCCTAGGGAGGCAGATAACTTTTATCGCCTGTGGATCACAGCTTTTTCCTCGGTATTTAGTCTGAGTAGATGTTCTTGTAAGAGGTAGATACATACCCTGGCAATTAGGTAGAAGAGAGTGGGCTATTTGGAAGGGAACACTTTTTTCAGTCTTACCGAATGGAAAACTTCTATCCGTGAGGTTACACCAAACCCAAGAGGGCCTTCAGAAAGGCATTTCTGTGAGATTTTGCACAAGTGTACAGCATCATTGCTCCTTTGTTGCAAAAAGAGAGGCAAGTCTGGATGATGAAATTAAGACTTTTGCTTTCACAGACATGAGTTTGGGCGTGTTTTTTCTGTCAGGTGATGTAACTGAGGCAGAAGCAGTGAGATGCTGTTTCACCCCTTTTTAATAAGAGACTCCAATCTTAGCTGATTGTATGTGGAAACGGAGTGACTTTGTACTTGCTGAAGGTTACTAAGGAATAAACTGGTGAGAGGAGAATCATTAATTTTTAAAGATGAATGATACTAGTGAGATAAGGGAAAAAAGGAAGAGCAGACTTTGCAAGTACTTAAGACCCTAGAGAATTGGACTGTGACCTTTTATATAAACATGAGTATGATTTGTGAAGAGAATCTTGAGTAAAGTATTTCCTTCCCTTTTCAATTATTTCAATTAATCTACAAGAACATGCAGTGTGTTAAAACCATAGTGTGGCTAAGAAATGCTGAGGAGCTCAGACTTCAGGCTGAAAAGAGGCCGAATTTGGGGGGGTATGAGTAGTACTGGAACCTGTGGCAGCAGTGGACAACATCATGTTGTTTGCTTGAGCACACTTGTAAAGACAGTGAATTGCCAGGGTAGAAACAAAATTCTTCAGCAGAAGTTGCCAATTCTAACGTCTTTTTTGTCTTAATGAGGGGAAAAGTATTCATTCCTGCAGCAAAATCAAGTGTTGTAGGAAGCATAAAAACATCCAAGGTGCTTTCATCTCCTATAAGGACAAACAGGGGAAAGAGGAGGAGCCATCAAGGGGTTCTTTACTCTCACAGGAGGAGCCATCAAGGGGTTCTTTACTCTCACAGGAGGAAACAGGTTTTGGTAAGATCATCCCTATTTCATTTTCCTCATGTTACTTTTCTTGGTGTGGGGTGGTTTTGACAATGATGATGACTAAAGATTCAGAATATCAAACTGAATCTGAATTATCAGTTACGTGATAGAAACCTTGCAACTTACCTTAAACTCTTGATTGAAAGGCTGAAAAAGGTGTACTTCCTCAGAGTTGAATGGTTAGTAGTTCCTGTTGCTTGACTCACTGTTTCTCCCTTATTTCACCTATTCCAATCACCCACAACGTGAAATGGCTTCAGCATGTTAGTACCTGGAACAAGAAGAGATAGAAAATATAAGACTCACATAGTAGATCTTAAAAATAAATAGCTTCAGGAGGGCTCCTGAGCTGTCATAGCTGGAATATGCCTTTATCAGAATTGCAATGAAACACATCATCTCTGTAAATACAACATGTTTAATTGTAATTTTCAGTGTAGACTCCTTGTCTCTATATCTTTACACTGGGGTTATTGTCAGGCTGAAGTTGCCATGAAGTCTTTATTTTCTTGTTTGTAACATTCTCACCATTTCACATTTAGTTGTCACTCTAGTAACATCATAGTGTGGGGTTTTTTTAAGAGTGTTCACATATCACATATGCTCTTTTATCTTCCCGTTACAATGTTGACAGATTGTGAATACTTTAAATCTTGGCATATCACAATATTTGTTTTGAAAGACAATTCATTTTGGAGAAACAGAGGCACTCAAATCCAGTATTGTATAGCACATGTGTTTGTGGCCTCAGCCATTTACTTTAAGGGACTGCATGTAGCCTGCACTCTTCTTGAAGATCAGGGATTTAGTTTCCAAAACGCCTGTATAAGTGAGAGAAGACCTTAAGCTAAATCATGAAATTATTTCAAAGCCAAATTCCCTATTAACAGGGTTGTTCTTTATTTGCTTTTATAGTTAGCTCTTTGCTCTTAGTAAATGAATGTGTACATTTTTGTAAGAAGGCTTTCAGAACTGTTTTATGTAGTATTATTCCTGCTGTCTAACAATAATTATTCATGGTCCTCTATCACAAGTACTCTGTTGAGTAAAAGAGGTCCAAAATGTTCCTTCCCTTTAAAGGACTGTGTTTGCATAGTCTTGTTTTAAGTAGCTTTAGCTTTGTATTCATCAGAGCTCCATAAATGTAATGGGAATTCATGTTTTCGTAAGGCCAATCCACAAGCCTGCCGCTTCTGCCAAAATCACTTTCGGAGGAAAGTAGTTATGTGCTCTAGAGACATAAATGGTTATCACAAATAGGTAGTGAGAAACAGTTCAGCAATTGCATTAATTTCAATTCCTTTTCAAAATTTAGAGAGGTGGAGGGAAATAATAATAAAAAAAAAAGAATAATGTTAACTATATTACATATGATTTTCACAGGGACTACAAAATCTGATGAGGTAAACTTTCTGAAATTGAATTCTTGTCATGATGCAATTCTGCCCTTGAGCAAGTTAATATAAGCAAAAATATCTACTAATCAATGTGAAAAGCAGCAGTCGTGCCATGGAACAACTTAGGATATAATTTAAAATACATGGTTGGCAAATGCTCTGATATGAATTTGGTATTGCACTTGGAGTTTCTCTTAGGAGTAATTTAGTTACTTTTAAGTATGCTAGCAGTGAAATTAAATGTCTGCACTAAATGAAGTAAAAAGTAAAGTTTTGGGATGTGGAAGGAGAGTTACTGGATTACTTAAACTTCTATGTTGAATTCTTTTATGAAAAGAATTTGGACCTTAGCTTTAAAACTCTGAAGAGAAATATACACTTGGGGTATAGAACAGGTAATTAATGGTTGCCTGTAACCCTGAGCCTGTTCAGTCTGTGTAATTAGAGCAAGTCAGGCAGAAACACTATTATCAGCTGTTAAATGCTATTGTACTACTTCATTTCTTTTTTTCCACTTGAGATGAGACATGACACCTTAATTGAATACATCTTGATGTTGGTGTCAAATTTTAAAGCATATACAAGTGTGTCTTCCTCTTACTGAATCACGGTGAACAGTTTTAAAGTAGCTGACACCATCTTCCAGTGACTGAAAAGTATACAGACCATGCTGCTCAATGTGTGAATCAATATTAGATAGTTACAGCTTAAGGTCACTGCTGGTCAATATCCTTGTGATACCATCATTGATTAGGCTTTTTCTCTAGGTTTGTTAGCAGCTCTTGGTATTATTGAATGTCAAATATTCATGGCGTTATGGATGTGCTGGTGGATCTTGGTGGCGAGAAATGGAGATTGTCTGCAGCGGTCAGTCCTTCACAGCCAGGCTCTTCAGGATGCTGGTGACCTGTGTATATTAAATAAGAGCTATGTTACACACACTCTCCTTTTCTTTCATCCTGGTCAGTCTGTGAGGCAGCAAGGGTGAGGGATGGAGGGAGAAGGGGGTAGGGCTGCAGTGCTGCAAATGACATAAAACTGTACAGATGCACCAAAATATTCTTGTTTTGAAGACATGACGTACTACAGCAAGGGGCTCAAATCTGATCCATAGAAGATGGTGAAGAGGTCAGTATACTAGGTTACTATACTATATCCATGATATCTCATTAGAAATAAAGAATTACAATCTTCTACCTTCAGTCTGACAGTATTTTCCCTCTTTACACTACTTGTATCATTATAATGCAAGACATCTTTAGCAGCATTGATTTTTACATCAAGACTGCTTGCATTGACCAAAATAGACTCCAAACTGGTACCATTTTGTGTGTATGTGTTTTTTTTTTTTTTTCAAACTCCTTTTTTGTGAAAGATCATATGAAAATTTGCAGTCGGTGTCTTGCAATGTGTTGACGTCTATGCTTGAGGATATTTGCTGTGTGTTATTTTAGTCTAGTGCTGGAATTTCCCACAGCAGCAAAATCCTAATATGTCTAAATTATAACATCTAATGACTTTCAGGATTTTCCTGTTTGCAGTGGTCAATTGCCATGACAGCAGCATTGGGCAGGATGATAAAATGTGAACATATGCCTTTGGGATACTCTTTGACCCATTGGGTCAGAGCTAAAGACTAGCTCTGGTTAGGAGCTCTTGTCTTCTCTGTAGCAAGCTTAAAAATCTAACCTGCTTACATAGATGTTTAATATGCAGAGAAAGAGTCATGAGTGTGTGTAAGCAGGGAATGCATTCATGAGAGAATAGGCTTCAGAGAGCTAGAGTTTCTTCCATCAATATCAGAAAAAACATTAGAGAAAAGGGAAACCCCTTTGCCTTCCTTAAGGCAGTTGGAAAAGAGATACACTTAGTCATCATCTACTAAAAAAGGAACACACAAAAAAACCTAGGGTTTTTGTTTGTTTGTTTGATTGATTTTTTTTAAACCAATTCTCCAAAACCAGATAATGACAAAAAGGAATTGAAATTGAAGTAAGTTGGTACAGCGATCATCTGGAAAGGAAAGGTAACCACTGTAGAGACTTGCCAACACCTGTCTAGTTAGAAATATTCTTTGTAAGATGATGCTGGAAATCAAGGAAAGCCCAGAGGAAAAACTGAAAGGATACGGGCTATGAGCATTCATGGGTCTGTCCAAGTGATATTTACTATCCTCCAAATCTATGATGCTATCTTCCACCATTGCAGAAAGGCTAAAACTAAGTTGATAAACTAAATTGTTTAAAGCACAAGGTGTTGTTAGCAGCAAATGAAGATGAATAAATACATCCGCTGTCATCTTCTTTCCATGGTTGGTGGGAAAAAGAAAGTGTCTTGCAGCAGCAGCTCCTAAATTCCAGTATTACACAGCAAAATCCTCTGAAATTAGAGGAAACAACCATATGTTGGTTGTGCTGTGTGAAGATAAGGTGGAAAATTCGGAGGAATAGGAGTATGCCATCCTATTTTTGTGAGATCCCTCAGGACCCCTCACTTTGGCTTGATTTTTTCAGACAGAACACTGCCTGCTTCTGCATTACAGTACTTCAGAGTAGCCTTCCCTTCTCCAAAGAGCCTGCAGGGCCTTAGAGGGAAGCAATAGTTTCTCTTTGAAATACTGCCAGTAGAGAAATGCTATTGGTAGCCCTTCAGAGAGAGAAGAATTCCTCTTAAAGCCTAGCTATGTTATTCCTCAGCAATGATGGAAGACAACACTTCGAAAATAGCTGAGATCACCTGCAAAGGCATTGCTCGCCAGATTATAAATGGTATTTGTTAGTTGTGGAGTGGCAAAGCCTGCAATAGAAATGCCACCGAAGATCAGAGTCATGTTGTGCTAATTGATGCTGAAATAGGTTCAGAGCCATCTACTAGAGATGTTTGGTTTTTTTCCCAATCCCATGGAGATAGTTTGGGTATATCTGTTCCTGATCTTCGGTACCTAGCAATGTAAATAGCATTGCCTGGGTACGTTCTCCTGGCAGAATTCAGTTTCTTCTATTTAATGTTAGCATGCAGTTATAGTTAGTTATTTAAACTCAAAATAGGCAATGAAGCATTTTTCATCCTTAAATCACTTCTAAGATCCTGAACTATGAATGTGTCCCTATATCTTTCAAATTAATAATAATTTATATTTATCTTGGTGGAAAAAATACTTTCACCCCAAATCCTATGAATATTCTAAGTAGGATCTTCAAAGCTATTCTGACATTTGAGGAGAATTCTGGTCATTGAATATCTGATTTTGCTGTTGCACATACTGATGCACAGCTATTAACTTTGATTTATATCTTTAAGCCAGAGGACATTCAGGGTATTGACATTTTTTTCTCAGAGGAAAAAGCTACTAAACAACCTAAATGAAGATAATTTAAGAAATTTTTTTTGCTTCTCTGCCTATTTCTAGAACGAGTATGAATCTGTGATGTGTAATGATGAGCTACAGGCAATTAGCAGTTATTCACTGTCACAGTTTGAGGACTACTGAGTCCCAGTCAGGGTCCCATTGTGATATGCCTGCTTCAATTTGTAACCAAGAGGAGCTTCCCCAGCACAGCCTTACATCTAATCATAAGATTACATACAATGAAGTGTTATGAAGGGCAGAGGGAATATGGCATGAAAGGAGAGTTACAATATGATATTTTGGTGTTTCCTTCCAATCTGGATGTGATCAGACACATTTTCCTTAATTTGACATGTTTCTTCCAACACATTGTTACTACCAAGTTACTATTAACCAAGTTCACTGGGGAGGGTTCCAGCGTACAGATCACGCTTTTTCTGCTTTTTTCTTATTGCTTTGCTTGGGGGAGGGCTGCTTCTGAACTCTTTATGCCTGTTCTTCAAGCCACATCAAGGTGAATGTATAGGGGAAGGTGAATCCGCTCTATGCTGGAGCTCATACCAGGATATTATCATCTTTTTGAAATTCCCATCTTAATCTCATTTGCTAGTGTTGAGTGTGCATGGAAGTTGGGGCTCAGTGACTGCATAATCTCTGTAGCTTAGCAGAATGATTACTTTTCCCCCTTGCTCTGGCAGTGGCTTTCTTGCTTCTTCCACTTTCTACTCTTGGAGAGAAACCTTGAATGAGCCATTAATTATTGTGGTGTTCTGCACAAAGTCCATCTGGTTTTGGATGCGTCACTTTTTTTTTATTGTGGGAAGAAAAGAGCAGAAAAAATACTAAAAGCATTAGCAAAAATGTTGTGCATTGAGATTGTGGTCAGTAATCTTGGTTTTTTACATTTTTGGTTAAGAGTTTTCGGTGGTTGAGCATAAAAACGACGACAGTGGAAATGAGTTTGCTCTCTGTTCCCTTGTTTTCTTCTGATTATGAAAAGCTTCTCTTTCTTTTCCTGGTTCTGTGAAAGTAACTATGAAAACCGTATGCTTTTATTGAAACATGTAAACAGATCATTGCTTATTTAACATATCTTTCTGGGGACATAACAGGTCATTAGGAAGTAGTAGAATATTTTTGGAAATTGTTTTCTCTCTACTAATGCTGGCCTACAAAACAAGCTTGTAAATATTTTAGTCCATTTTGAGAATTCATCGTCTTTGTGCGTGTGTGTGGTTTGGGTTTTTTGGGTGTTTTTGTTTGTTTGTTTTTTGTTTGTTGGGTTTTTTTTTGTTAGAACACAGAATCAATCTTGTGAATACTATTTGAATCTGACAGTTCTGTAATTATTTAATTTTATTTTTTACATTTCAGGCAGATATCCAAAGCATGACAGTAGGTCTGGGATTTTTCCTCTCTGTATAATTCTTTGCAAGCTGTATTGTGTAATGAGTTTTTAAGCAGAACTCCCCTCAGAATTAATGGGGTAGCCTACTTAAAATCAATGTCACAGGATAGTCCTATGTATTTGCATACCTTAATTATATAATTGAATTGTGCATCTTAATTATTACATGATTACATGCCTTAAATGTGTAATTACAACTACTTATGCTAACTGCATGACCAAAAGCATGAAATTAGGGTATGTAATTACAGTATATACAGTAGTTGAACAAGTGTGATTTAGCTTTTTGTGCACTAAATATAACTTTAAAATAAATGATAAATTCTGCACTTTGCATGATGTTCTCTCCAAAGATTATTACCAGGAAGCTGGTAACAACAAAGCCAACAAATGCTTCATTTTTGTTTATTTGGGACACACGTGTGTCTTGACTTTTAGCCTGCATACCCTGCCAAGGCAAAAAATGAAACCTGCCATAAAACAAAGACCACAAAGAGTGATCTTAAATAAAGTAGTCATGCAAAATTAAAAATAAATCTTTCATGATCTTCACCTATAGTATATTTTTTTTAGTCTGTTTCACAATACTTTGTGTCTACCGGGCATATGTTCTGATGCTGAAAGTCAGGGTTGCTAGGATCATATGGAATGATGGTAACATCAAGCCAAAATGAGTCATCTGCTTTTAAGCAGAGCTGAAATGCATCGTGCAGATCAAATAAAGTCAGTATTTCCTACCATATATTTTAAGTAGTCGCTAAGTTAAAGGCACTTAAACCCATCTTTCATTGCAGTCACACCAACATAACATGACTTATCTGCCCTGATTATTCAGAGGTGCTGGAGGTCATGCCTGACAATTCCTTTAAGCAGCTAGTGACTGTACGTTACCCCAAATTACCACGGTGAATTAAGAGACAACCTAAGGGAGAAGAGGAGGGGATAAGGAATTCCACTTGAAAACCCTTTACTTTCTGGAAGCTGTTTGTCACCCTGGGTTTTGTTTCAGACAGGTTTTCATTTGTAAGAAACCCTTGTAACTTCTTACTCCATCCTCTGTCTTCCCCACTTCACATTGGGATAGTGGTGCATTCACAGCTCTGCATCTGCAGAAAGTGCTCTACAGGATGGGATTTTCCCACCATGGAGCAGGTTGAAGTTGTAGAAGAGTTTTATCTAGGGATTTTTGTAGAGGAAGCTCAGTCTTAAAGTCCACCCTTGCTACCTGTCTGTTCTATTGCAAGATGACTGGCTGATTCTTCAACTTAGCTTTACAAGTATTTTAAGATGAAGGCACAGATGATGTTCTTCTACTACTGTCTGGAGAAAGAGAGGTGTAGGAACTGGGTGTTTTTGTGGACTGATCAACTTTGCTGTTACTGGCAATTTTCTGAGGAGTTTGTATAAACAGTAAGCGTTTTTTAAAAGGGTTTCTCCAAGTATGGTGTGTGTCATCTGGACTACAAACTTTTTGTTATCTTGAGCAACTTGATTTTTCTGTGCCTCAATTTTTGATGTGCACAAAGATATGATATGCTCTTCTGTAATGCAGAAGTGTTGTAAGGACACTGGAGATTGCATGGCCTCAGTAGTAGCTGTGTGAATACCTTTTATAGGTAGGGATGAAATAGGGGAGATTGCTAAGGGCGAAACAAGTGTTCCTTCTCTTTCTTCACACGATCGGAGGTGGCTGCTGTTCCTGTATGAAGCAGTAATAGGTTGTTGTATTCTCTCTTCAGGCAGCTGCCATCAGCCTTACCTCCTGCTGTTGACCAAGAGAGCCACTCACAGCAGGAACAGGCCTTCTCAGGGAGAAAGGGACAGGTCTGGAGCCCCCAAATGGCAAAAATCAGTTTAACGTAGAAAGACCAAGATTGGTCATTTATTCACCAAGGCCATCACTTTGCTGCAAAGAAAAGGTCAGCAGGAAAATGGTGCCTGCTGTGCTTTAGATCTGAAATGTTCCTTCATTTCTCAGCCCTGTGTGAGTGGATCTATTTGTGTCTGCTGTCTTCTGATCGTGAGAATTGTATGTGAAGAGTTATATAACACGTTTCCTGTTTTTATCCAAATCCAAGATGACAACTGAGTAGCAAACAGTAGAGCCACTCCAAATCCCACATCTTCAGAATACATAAGTGATGTGGTTTAGATATCATGACAATAGTGGTGAGGTTAGATATCAAAATGATTACAGAACCGATTGTGCCATATTCAATAAGATGATTGCTTAACTTCAAATAGAGCTGCAGGTTAAAAGATCTTTGGGTTGAAGATTCCTGATTTTTTTTTTTTTTTTCCTCGTTGTTGTCCTGAGAACAGTTGTTTGCAGAGATTTTGTGCCCGAAGTAGGAGCTGTTTCTTAGAGCATCTATTGTAATTCATTGGTGACGTTGGGGAACAGTAAGCATAGGATTTCTGAAAGACCTCATAACGGGCTTCAGCTAGTATTTGTGTTTACTGTGTCATTATTTTAGAGGCAGGAAAACAGAGTACAGGCAGCAGGAGCGTCAAAAGCATCATAGGGAGTTAAGATTATGAATTCCTTGGACTGGCTGAATTTTCCATATGGGAAACTTGCATTTTTCCATTTGGAAAAGTGATTTTCCTCAAGTATCATAGTGAGCCTCTGGGAAAACTAGATGTCAAGTTTTTTGAAGTTTATAGGAAAAGTGTTGATGGTGACACATGTGGAGATACTGCAAGCACCACTGGTCTTGTCACCACACAGGTACGTTTCAGGAGCTTTTTTACAAGACCCATAGTCACATTTTGTGTTCTGATAACATCCACCAAGTTTCTCCTGGAACTCATCACGTGCATGAAACTAATGTGCCTTTGTACTTTTTTGGTGGGAGAAGCTTTGTCTAAGAAAGACTTTGAGTTATTAAAAACTGTGTTTGAGTTTGCAAATCTAAAGCTATATTGTTTTTGTTTTTTTCTGTTTAAAAAAAAAAAAGACAGATTGCCTAATCACCCTCAAACTTTAAAAGAAAAATGCTCTGTGTGGATTAATGGCCATGTATGAGAGTCTCCTGATGTACTGGAAGGTTTTGCAACAAAGCCAGGGGCTTGCAAAGGGATGTCAGGATTAAAAACAAAACTGTTCTGTAACTTACAGACTCTTCACAATTCCGCAGATTGGATAATACACTTTACACTTTCAGGAGCTTGTTCTACTTTATTCCTATTCTGTGTTCTAAAAACACTTGCACATGAGAATATCAGATTACAATTTAATGACAAACATGCACAGAAGTTTCTTTTTCTCCTTCTCTGGTATTTGTTTAAATATTTCCATGGTGATATTTAAATCCTCTTTGTCTATCATTATTTTTATTCTTGTCATTCTTATGTTTACAAATAACTGTTAAACACCTTGTGGGGAATATGCTACAGTCTCCTGGTATAGAATTCCTCATTCTGCAGGTTCCTGAGATGGTTTATGTACTTGATGCATAAAAAACCCCACTGAAAAGTAGCTGTCTTAGGCTTGTAATAGAATCTCTTCTTTGTAGACCACAAGGTCCTTTCCCATCCTCAGTGAAGCTGGCTTGTGACTAAGTACAAAATGTGAAAAACTTCTATTAAGAAGTTAAGAAATAAATGAAAATAAGAGCAATGAAGCCAAAAAACAAGACTGGCAAAATGTTCTTGCCACATGCTAAGCTTTGTAGGAGTGGATTAAGACACTTCTAATTGCTTGATACTGGAAATCTCCATCTCAGGTTTAAAAAAAAGAAAAGAAGATTTGGAAATTTTTATAACATTGAATTTCTCCATTAATTAGGATGTGAGCCATGTGGTCCAGTAGTTAAAGCCAAGGGCTTGGCAATAAGAAGATCATGATGTTCTAATTACGCAGTTTGGATAACTTTCCATTGTCTTTATTGTTTGTTTATTTTATTCACATGTGTGCTGTGGATGCTTTAAAATGTGAAAATCAGATTTAAAACTTTGAGCTACCTATAATTCTACATGAAACCTCTATATGGAGAGCTTATGTAAATTTTCTTCTTTTGTATTTTTCATTCTCCCTTTTTTCCTTACCTGTTTGGGTGTTTCAATAATAATGCACATATAGAGACTTCTGTTCTCAACCTGCTGAACAGAGCTGATCTCCAGCTATGCACAGGAAGAAATGCTCTTTGCTCTCATGGTTCTGAATTTCCCAATGGCCTGTTGCTGGCAGGGTTCATTTGGAGAACCCTACTTTCCTTGCACATTTTAGTCTGAGCATCTACGTCAGTATTATCAGGAAGGGAAGACTTTGGCATACTGCCTTGAATCTGAAGACTATGCAGTTTGTACCTAGTCCATATCTTGGGGTGCTCCCTCAACCCTATGTATCTGATCTTTTCCACTGTACTCGGGGATAGCGAGAATATCAGCTCCCCACTGTCATGGCTGGCCAGTAGGTATAAAAAGGAAGTTGGCAACCTTTTAGATTACTATTTTTAAGACCTTCCACAGAGTCAGAAGTTCTAAGTCTTCCCGGCCCACTTAGTGGATCACAAGAAATGGAGCTAGGATCCCCGCGTATTGCAGATGGCCCTCCTGAGTTGTACTGAATTCTTAGAGCTGCAGCCCCAAGAACGTTGTACATCTTCTTGTTAGGATAAATTGTAAAGTTTACTCTGCTGTCTTTCTGTCGAGAGATGAATTGATATTAATGAGCACAGAATTACATTCATACCAACCTACTCCCTGTGGTCTTGAACCTTGGTCACTTTTTGCACGTGTGAAGTTCTCATTTTTTTCCAATATGAGGCAGGGCTGGGGAAGAGGACTTGTCTTTTTCCTGTTTTGAGAGAACCTCCTGTTTGTGAAGACCCTTCTTCATGGCAATTAAAATTGATAATAATTTCTGCTCTGGCTCACAGGGGAGAACTTTGCCTGAATTCAGTGACACTTCAGTTTCCTTGTTCAGGATGTGCTGATGAACACAGTGGGAGGTGCGAATCAAGGGCAGCCAGAAGAAGAGGTGGAATAGACCAAAGTCATTTAAAAGTGTCAGTACTATGCTTGACATCAAGAATTGTGTAAGGACATTAATTATTATTATTATCATCAAATAATACATGTCAAATAATAGGTCAGAGAAGCGGTATGTCCACAGATACCCTGTACAGAGTGCCACGGTTAGCTAGCTCCAAGAACACACAGTACTGTTCCAATTAATTGAGAGAATAACTCAATACTTCACAGGTTGGAGCAGCCAGATCATTCTAAAGCAGTGATTATCTTCCCTGCTACAACGTGTGTTTAATTTCAAACTTAATTGTATCCACATTTCCGTTTCTAATTAATCCAGATATAGAAATGCTATAGTAACCGAACAGCCTGTTCTTTGAGGAAATAAAACATGGCACAATCCTGTGGCACCAGAGTAATCTGATTAAAGAGATGTTTATGTAACACAGGTCTTTAAAAGTTGACTAATTTCCCATATGCTTACTATTCTTGTGATGCACTTTAGTTTTAAAGGAGAGATGAGAAATGTTCATCATGCTCATTTTATGCTTTGGGATTTCCACTGTCTCTAGTTTGTCATGGAATTTATGGAAGTGATTGAAAAGGTAGTCAGCCGCTCGGTAGCATACGCTTTTGAACAGGGCAAGAATCCAATTGTAATAGGAAATTTCCACCACTGGTATCTGCACGAGGGATTAGATACACTGATCTTATAGTTAACAAGGTGTACCTCTGTAATCTATAGCATGCATTTCTGAGAGGGTTCCTGCAGGTGGCCAGTATTCACAAGGTCAGAATGGCCCGTAAGAGACTAGGGACTAGTTTTTTCACCTATGATTTTGCATGCACTGAGCTAAAGGGCTGCAAGTGCTCCAAGGCAGTGCAAAGGTTTCCGTGTATCTGAACCACACTGAAAACCAAAGATTTATGAGAGTGCTGTCTGTGACTGACCTCTGTCACTGGTGTGTTGATTTTGTTGCTGCTGTGCAAATGTATAACCTTAGAAAATTCAAAACCTGGGAGAAATGCATGGTTGAAATAGCTCTGAATATTTCTTTTCATGTAAAAGAAAACCTTGTGTAACAAGCAAGTTGGATTGCTTTGTTTTGTTCTGGCTTTTCATCTGGAAGTGCGGCACATGCACTAGTTCTGATAGACAGTATTGCGATTGACGCTTTTGAGGTTGATTTGGAAGTTCTGGCGATGAAGGCCTACCAGTGCTTTTCTAGGAGGGAAATGGAAAAACTGTAATGCTGATACTTATTGTTAGTAACACCAATACGAAACAAACCACGGTTGTATCTTTAATATGGTATCAGGCTTGGAGTTAAATCTAATGTTTAGGCTCTCATTGGTGGAAACTGAGTGCACTAAGGAAACCTTGTTCATAAACTCTCTCTGGGGGATCCTCTGTTACCATTTCACGCAAAACTAAGAAATAGATTTATTTGGTTTTTAGCAGTCTCAGAGAAAAGAGCTTGTGTATCTCCCTTCCAGCTGAAAGCCCTAGTCCTGATGACATCCAGCTGGTGGGCTGGATGAAGGTGATCAGCTAGAGACTGGATGATGGAATGGAAGAGGCATAGCTCTGGAGGCAGAGCTATGACAGGAAAATTGATAAACGCAGTGAGGGGTTTCATTTCATTCAGTAAAACATCTTTAGGGAAAAAAAAAAGTACTTTAGTATTTATTTAAATTTCTGACATCGAAATTCTGATTCTTCTGGGGAAAAAAAGATTGCCTCTGAAAACTTATCGGAGTCCTCCAAAAGATTCACCTTTTCCTTTCAACGTGTAAACTAGACTTCAAGCTGTTTACTAAGAAGAGAGCACCACCTTGTGTTAGTAAGTCACTACACCTTGTAACACGATATGTGAACGTTTTCTCGTACAGTTGAATTGAACTCGAAGAATAAATATGTACTTTTTTCCTCACGTAGCGGTCTTGTGCTTGTGCTGTAGAAAACCAAGAAAGAAAAAAGTCGCAAGTGTAGCGATTAAGAGCTGGGTACGTGGTCTGAGGGTCAGAACCTGCACGTCAGCGCATGCACTGACAGAACTCTGGGTTTATTCTGAATTCAGATTCTTATATAAAATTCGAGTTTGTGGGATCTGATGCTCTTCAGAAAAGCTTTTTCGTTAAATAAAGTATATGCAGTACCCATTTTGAAAGGTAACAGAATGAATGCACATCTCTAGTAAGCAGCCATGAGGATGACTACTGTACTACGAGACTGTTGTTTGCTGCATACACATACGGAGTAATATCTCCCATGGTGAAGTGCTTTGCCTTGTCTTCACCAAATCAGATATTTAAGAAGGTGTCTCAAATCTAACTGTAGTAATTAGGATGATTATCTCTTCAGATTCACAAATATTCATTTGAGATTATTTTACCATAAATTTCTGCTGAAGCTTTTCTTTATACTTGGTTGATTTATGGCTCAGGCAGTATATTCTGGGAGAACCTATGTCATAGACTGGACTGTTTGCAGTTAATATATATTGTGATTTTGTGCTTATGAAAAGTAAAACTTCCAAATATTTGATTATATGGATTCCCATAAGGGTGGGATAAATTTGGGACATTCCTTTCTTTAATGTATAAATGTTTCAGGTTGTGTAACTCACAGTTATAACGCAGCATAGAAGGTTGTTTTGCATCAATGGGAAAAAAAAGTTTTAAATATATTGGTGAACCTAGGTTCTACATTGAGTTCTTCTGCAGTCTTCTTCAGTGACCTTAAGAAAAATAAGTGGGAGGCAATTTTGCAGCATTGGAGTCAAAAGCTAAGCAGTTAGGAGTCACATTTTCAGCATCTTTTTAATACTTTTTAAAAATGGAGATTTGGGGTGTATTTATCTTGATTGCAGGAAAAAAAACCCTGACTTTAATAGTTTTAATTTATTCTTTATTAACACCACAATAAACAAAACCAGTTAATCTCTGCTAATGCTCCTGCATCTGTAATACAGATATATTGCGTGTTATCTCAATCTTAGTGAACCAGCTAGGGAAGCGTTCCGAGAAATATAAAGGTGATATACATGAGTATGTAAACTTAGGAAAACTTTCTGGTTGCTTGACCATGGATGCATTTCATCTTACTTATCAATCTTCAGTTAATCAGTTTGAATGTAAGTGATGATTTTGCATTGTTATTTAAACTCCATTTCCCTTATACTTGTCTTGTTGTGAAGGAGACAGGGAAGAGTTTAAGGTCTCACGTGATATTTTTTTTATACAAAGCTAAATTGATCATGTTTCACTTTTTGTGAAGTAGAATATTCTCACAGCCAAATTATCAGGGCCAGGGTTTTTGTTGGTGTTCTGTTTATGTGTGCGTGATGATGAACATTTTGGCAACTTCATTCGCAATTTACTACAGGACCTTAATCCGTAACATTCTCATTTTGTGAGAATCTTCGCTTTTTATGAAGTCCTTTTACAGATGGATCTGTGTTCTAATCAGGAGCTTTTCTGAAAGGAACTTGGCTCTTCCAGCATGGAAAAGAGCCTGGAGAAAAGGATCACCATATGATGGAGCCAGTGGAAAACAAAGAATAAATCTCTGCATTTCTAAGTTTGAATACAAATGTCTGCCTCTAAACTGAAATTGCATTTTAAGTGGGGAAACAGAAAAACAAGGAAAAATAGGTCTCTGAAGAAAAAGAACTGAAAGAAGCAAAGAGGACTTTAATGTATTTGCATTAAAAATACTTTCTTCTGAATGAAACAAATATATGTAGTGTGCATGAAAAACACACAAATCTTTTCCTCCCAAGAACTGTTCTCGAGATGCAGATATTTAAGCTCTAACATACTTTTCAAATACTTTAAAAGGGTAGCTAAGCTTCAGAATTAATTATTTGATCTCAGAGATGGAGACATGATATATAACATGGTGCCCAGCAGTGAATAGTGCATGCATATAGAATCTGGATCTGTATATAGTTATGCAACTCTTGCTTTGAGTATTTGCCCTGAACCATATAAACTAACCACAGTGGTTGTCAGTCTACATGTGTGTTCCCTGCTTTTCCCAGAATCCCGGCATGTGTTCCCAACATGTGTTCCCAGAGTATCCCAGCTGTATACTATCAGTTCTGCTCTGAATCCTTTGTAATACATTAGATAAAGCCTGTTTTCCCACCATGGAGGCACGGTAGATTGATGCTTTTGGTGAAAGGAGACAGAGATGCTGCAGGTTTGGCTGAGAAGTCATTGTCCGTTCTGGTGCCTGACCTAAAGTTATCATGGCTGGATCTTTAAAAGTGCAAGAAATTCGAGTGTCTTGTACAAAACGTCATCTCGGACAAGTGCATTAGAATTTCCTGTGCAAAGGTGTCATAGATGCCTATTTTCAGAGAAGTAATTGAAGCAGGTGGACATTGACTTAGTAAGATTGGTTTAGGTCAAAAACTTCTGAAGAGCCAAGGTGTAAGAAAACATTTCCATTCCAACATTTTAGAATCATTTCAGGTAAAAAATTAATTGGATTCCATTACAAAAAAAAAAAAAATCTCATTTTGCTTGTTTGCTTTAGTACTAGAGTACCTCTAGTGCTCTAGAGTTTGCAAAGATGAGAAAATGCAAGAATAGTTGTTCTCTACAACTACCTGAAAGGAGGTTGTAGCGAGGTGGGGGTCGGTCTCTTCTCCCAAGTAACAAGTAATAGGACAAGAGGAAACGGCCTCAGGCTGCACCAGGGCAGGTTTAGGTTGGATATTAGGAGAAACTTCTTCACCGAAAGGGTAGTCAGGCACTGGACCAGGCTGCCCAGGGAAGTGGTTGAGTCCCCATCCCTGGAGGTATTTACAAGACGGGTAGACGTGGTGCTTGAGGACATGGTTTAGTGGTGGACTTGGCAGTGCTAGGTTAACGGTTGGACTCGATGATCTTAAGGGTCTTTTCCAACCTAAACGATTCTGTGATTCTATGAATAATCTTGGTATAGAGGGGATCTTTCTTACTTTCAGGAACTGTTTACAGATATACACTGTAAGGATTTAAAGAGGAGGAGCATAAAAATCCTACCATAATTATGTAATGTTCAGTTGTTTGTTAGGATACTGAGACAGTACCCTGTTAGTAGGGAAACTAGAAGTGATGGATATAAAAGCTGATTAGCTTTGAATACTGTAAGAGGCCACAGTATGAGTGTGTACAGTAAAAAAAGGCTAAACAAAGCTTTACTGCCTTGGACTTACAAGTAAAAGAAACTCCAGACCAGAAAACCACATATTTACGTATATCTCTGCATTGAAATCAAGATACTTTTTCTCCCAAGAAGCAACATAAGTTATAATATGGTCCTGTATGTTCTGAAGTTTGTAATAAGCAATTCTTTCCAGTATGAGAAATGTGAATAGTGCATATGGAAGGTAAACTTTTCAAATTAGAGCTGTTTGGATATTTATTGAGGGGAAAAAATGTTTTTCATTAGCTAAGCCTATCTCAAATTTCCTTTGTAAAAGGCTTCTCACGTCTAGGATGGTCAGAGTCCGAATGAGAGTGTAGCAGGGTGGCTATGGTATTTCTGTGGCATGTAGGAGACGGAGATTCATTTCTGCTCGCAGCGGGAGGGAGCAGTGAGCGTGCTGTCCTCCAGCCTCCCTGGGGAATGCCTCCTCTTACTTTATCTCGTCTTGTCTCCCACCCTGCTTTGCTCTGGTGGTATGTCTGTTTCTTCAGGAAAAAGCACTGTGAAGGCCCAGTATGGAGGAGGAAAACATGTCAAGAAAAAAGTGAAATTTAAGGGGGGAATAATCCACTTCCCATGCAATTCTGTGTAGGATGTCTTCTGCTACTCAATTTTGTGTCATAAGTAAACCAGGAACATAAGCAATGGGTAATGCCTTCCTCGTATGGAATTGTGTGTCTCCTGTTCCTTGCAGACACATGCAAAACAGCACGGGAAACATGGAGCTGCTTCCCAGTGGTAACTGCCGTCTTTTTACAGTTGTCCCAGCATGTGTTCATGATATAGCACAGCTAGGGAGATATCTGGAATTTCTGGGATTTATTTCTGATCAAAGCTGTGTGCAGAGCTTAGTGAGCAAAGATGAGAAAAATTACATTGTCTGGTGAACAATAGCGCACTCGGAAGAGTATCCCCCGGGAAAGCTCGTGCTGACGGAGCACATCGCCTGGGCTGCTCCCCCAGCTCGGCGTGCTCGCCATGTGGAGCTGTGAGGCTGGATCTCCCCGCTACACTGCTCCATGGAGGGAAGAGCTGCTTATGGTGTCCCCAGGCTGCATTTACCCTGCGGAGCATGGGAGAACTCAGCCGTGTGCTCCCCAGGTCGCTTTGCCCCCACGCCTCGGCAGGGAGGGAGCTGTTGTGCTCCTCGGTGGCAGGCTGGGGCTGGTCGGGTTGGCTATGAGCACACCACGTTTGTTCTTCCCCTCCTTTAGCCTCTGCCTCCTCTTATGTTTTTGGGACGGGAAAGCTGTTTAATTCTGTGCTCCCTGTGCCTTCCCCTGCAGTCACTGTTCTGGCACTCATCTCACCTCTCCTGACTCTCAAAGTTTGCATTAAGGATGACATCTTGTGGCAGGGATTTGGTCCCAAAGGCCATCTTTCATTCCAGGGGTTTTATCCAACTGGCTCCTTCCCAGAAAGATAACTTTCCCTGTTTTAGCAGTACATGTTTTCTTACCTGTTGTTGCTTGCAATGCTAATGCTTCATTGTAACTGCAATTAGTATATCAAGGGTTACAGTGATGGGCTGCCAATTAGGGAAGAGCAGTAAATCCACAATTTTGAGGTTATGTCAAACACTGTGTGTAGATATCTCAGTGTTATCTCGTTTAGTTTGTCCTGCTAAACAAGGATCTCTTTTGACTCTCCAAATAATAACAACTTCCCACTTGCTTTCAACATTGCATGCTTCTTGTTCCTGCCTACTGTTTTCCTGCCTTTACCTTCCAGCCCTGGACACATCTGGTCTTATGTTGCTTCCCAGAGGCCAGACCTCTGGTGGACCTTTATTTCCTTCCACCAAGGCACAACGGATCCAGGTTTTGACTTAAAGCGCATCCTAGCTTCTGCTTCTTAAAGTTGCTGGAGTAAACAGGACCTGCTATATTTTATGATGGAGGTGATAAGGGTTCATTTCTGGCTTGTCTGCCATAGTCTTTAGAGGGACAAAACCTGTTTGGATGTGGAAAAAGTGGGTGTTACTCTGCACTACAACAGCTCAATGCACAAGCAGTTTATTAATGCTATTTACAGTATTCACAGTCCTTCCTGCATTTTAGGCTCTTGTCCTGCTGTGCCCAAGACTATCAACAGTTAAACAACTCAATGACCACTATCTTTCTTACCTTTGTAAAAATTTGAGAGATTCCTTTTACAAATGTATCTGTATTTAACTATTTACTTGCCTGAAAGGTATAGATTAATCCTTAAACACATCCTATTGCTCCTGTTCAAAATTTTGTGACAAATGTGCTTTCAGTCACTGCCTGCCTTCATGGGTTACACCCATTTTTGTATGATTTCAAGAGACACACAAGAAACAATAATTTGGAAATTCATTACAATGCCAGGGTTTATACGCTCTCATTAAGCATTAATTGGTAGTTGATGGCTATTGCTATTTTTAACACCATTAGTTCATAGCAACGTAATTAGTGATGCTAAGTACAGGATCCACATTAATAGCATTACTAATTGTAAATCTGGAGATAGAAACACAAGATGACTGGTTAATTTCTAGGCAATATCTTATGATAATTGGCTATAGGACATTTGTGCTGAAGTAGAAAGGTAAATAATTTAAAATCTTGTAGTTTGCGCCGTACTTCACAATACTAATATAGTCTGTTGCCCACATTTTAGTCTTGTGAAATACAATGCCATTAGTATCTCACAGCTTCTGCAGTTATTAATTTCCATGCTTCTCAACTCTTTCATACATACTAGCAACTGTGAATTAAAAAAAGAAGCAGAAGCAATAAACCAACAACTTTAAGGACAGCTGCCTGAGAAACTTTGTTTTTACAAAGCAGTATCGTATAGGCAGAAGAGAGAGGAGATTTAAAAAAGGTTCTTAATTATATGATGCTTAGATGGCAGATGCTTACCAATGCTGTGTTGTTGGTTTGTTTGGGTTTTTTTTAAATGAGATTTATATTAGCCAGCAAAAAATTGGGTGTCACTCTGGGTATTACTAATACAGTGATTGTAATATTTAAATTCTACTGAGCTAGGTTTTAAGCAATTTTTGATTCAGTGACTATGTGATAGGTCTTTAGATGTAAAAGCTCCTGTGTACAGATATCCAAAGTGCTTCTCAACATCACTGTACAGGCTTTCATAGAGCGTATGTCCCCAGTGTAACTGAGTACCTCCTAAATATTAAAAGAGAAGTAACAAATCAGCATGATCTTTTCAGCTCCCAGCAAGTAGGAGTGCATGTCTTGATTAGATCCTGAGTTATATAAATAGTATAAGAACTGATATTAGAGAGGGAATGGATGTGTGTGAAAGCGAGGCTGAAAAAATTAATGATGCATCTTTACAGCCTTACTGAGACCTCATTGATTTCCATGGAAACCTTTTCATTGACTTCAGTGGGTCTCTTTAGTCTGATGCTAGAAAGGGTGGTTGACAGATAGTGAGGTGAATGTTCTGATCTCGGTTCCATTGTGCTCGCCAGCGTTGCCTGCTGCTCAGCGATGCTTTACTTTCCGCAGATTTTAACTGCTTCCTGATTGAGAGAGGCTTTAATTTGGAGCCATTTTCTGTGCGTAGGTAATACTGATATATGCTTTCCGAACCAGAGTATGTAAAGTGGTGCTATTACGGTAAATGCAGGTTGGCTTATAGGTAAACCAAGAAATCAAAAATACAGGGAAAAGGTTAAGCTGTCAAGCTCTACCCCAGCAATTTTTCCCAGAGGTATCTTTGCTCCTTGTGACAACATAGTGAAAACTTAGGAGAGAGATATAAACCCAGCCTTTCCCCTCTGGAATTTCTTTTTCCTAAGATTCCTTCCCCCCAACTGAAAAGAATTTGGTTTTCTGTGAATAGGAGAAACACTGTGTTTCTGGAGTTGTTTCATACCTCTCCCCCGTTGTCTTGTCTCACCTGATTTGATGGCTTCCAAGATGAAATTCTGGGAAGAGGGGAGACACCTTATCATGGTGATTTAGCAGGAGAATTCCTGTCTCTGGTCATTAGAAAAATTGTTTGCTTTCTCTGAGCAACGTTATTTTCTAGAGAAAAAATTTTGAAAGTAAGAATAGTGAAGTAAAGTTCTTTTGTAAGCACAGGCAATGTAAAATCCTTTATTGGAGTTCCTGCTGCAGATGTGAACAGTATAGGAACTCTGGAAATTACAGTTGTTCTTGCTGTCATTTTTCTTATGTTACCAAGGCCTTTATCTGTTTGTTTGTTCCTGATCTGTTTAACAGGTGACTGTTACTGATGTCCCTTATAAGCAAATAGGGAGATAAATAATCTTATTTTCCCTGTTGTTCGTTTCTAAAATCCTTTTGTGATAGCAAACTTATAGCAAGAACGTTCCTTTTTCCTCAGCGAAACTGTTCCATGCTTGTACTCTGAGGGCCGCCTATTTTCCTCTATCCATGTACTTAAATATATTGCTTTATAATTTCTTTCAGACTGTGAAGCCTACAGGTAGCGGAAGGAAAGCTGGTTTCCATTACTGATAATGGTTGTTAACTACGCTTTCGTTATGGTGATGGCAATCCCAGCTGACTTTCAGACCTAGACTGAGTTAGCAGAAAATATTCTTTTCCTTATAAAATGAAGGCTGGGATCTGGATACACAGACACAGTAAGGAGCAAAACGTCAGTGCCATTGCCACCGTCCTTAGTCAGTCTGAACTGTCCATTCTCTGTGAGCTGGGAAAGCCCCGCTCCCTCGTCCCACCGGGGATGGTGACAAGTCTTCTGTCTGATGAGGTCTAGATCCTGTATGTGCCAGCTGAACTCAGCTGCGTGCGACTGCAGACAGACTTCTCAAATTAGACTTGTCGCGGTTCTAACATCTGTAGACAACAACATATGTAACTGATTTAGCATTGTATAATACATTTTTGCATATGTTTACTTTATGATATCTTTATTTCTGCAGTGCTTATTTATTTATGTTTATTTTTCTTCTAGGCCTGTGTTACAGGCAGGCATATCCCAAAATTTTCTTGAAACAGTCGTCTAAATATTTCTGTGCTAATTTCCTCTTTATGAGATATTGACCGATTGTGAAACTTTGCTTTATAGACTGCAATCTAAATGTCTGTTCTTTTTTCTAAATGTCTGGGTTTTTTTCTAAATGTCTATTCTTTTTTCTAATGAAGACCTGTTTCGGGTTGGGTTATTTTTGGGTGGCGTGAGGGAAGGAAAAGAATGGAAAGGTATGTTTTTTGCCATGATTTAAAATGAAAAAAAGCAGTTTGCAAGTAAAAACGACCCAATTTCATCCATTGCCTCAGAGTAAAATTTTATTAAACTGAACCTCATCTTTATGAGGAACTTCACTGGTCTGGCAAACGGGTACCTCTCTTTTTCTTTTTTTTCTTTGGTCTTTATTTTTCTCCCCTACACTTCTAAGAGTGTTCCTGTTTGGTTTTGCTGCTGCTTTTAGAAGAGAAGAGCAGCCAACTGAAAGTGATGAGTTTTAATGGGTTCTTACAAATTACTATTTGGACAAACAAAATCATAGCTTGTGAGTTTAATGCTTTTCTGAAAGGGTAAGGTTAGATCGAACAACCCCTCCTTCCCTGCCACATCAAAGGGGAAGGTTTGTGCAGGTGCTCAGGTTTGCATGTGAGAGTGTGTTATTGTGCAGCAGGGAGGTCGGAGACTTTCTGCAGAAAACGGATGACAGCGGAAGTGTCTGCCTTGGAGGTTCGGAGCCAAGGAAGTTCATCAGGCTTTTCTGAGCTCCTGGGTTTAGTAAATACAGAGGTAGCTGGCTATAAACATCAATGTATGGTAGCTGTAGCTGGCTAGAAAGCACCTATGCTTCTGTTTAAACTGACCATTTTTCAATAGAGGTGTTACATACACATTTAATCACTATCTGTGATTAAAAGACGGTTTTCCTTAATCATAACTTGCATGATTTGACTAGCCTTTGCTTCACAGGGGCTAGGGAATAGCTGAAAACTCCTTAAACCAAAGACTAATTGGTTCTTTAGATTTTGTAAACAGAGGGGGAGAAATAAAAGTTAATACAGATCACTCTTATTTTTAGTAATCTTCCTCTAATTAAACAGATGGATTCAAACGTTCTGCGTTGTTGAGGCAGGCAAGGAAACAAGCTGATTTGAGGTAGATCACTGTAGAAATTAGAATATTTTTATTTTCCCAGGAAATTTTGCAAGCTTCAAATTATCCTTTTTTTAAATTTTTTGTTTGTTTTTTAAAAAATGATTTTTTGGGTCATTTGACACAATCTGCTCTGAAAGAAGTTGAAACCTCTTGCGTGATTTTGGCTCCCAAAAAAGGGTACGTTAAGTTGCAGAGTTTGTAGAAAAGTATCAATATTGGGGGAAAGAAGGGTCATGTGGAAAAATTAAAAAATACTCATTAACATAGGGTCAACATGAAGTATTTTCGCTGTTAACGAAACCGTTTGCTTTACAACAGCGGAGAAGTCACCAGTTAGACGGTGACTTCCACGGCCCTGGGAGCGCCGAGCCGAGGCGGGCGCGGTGCGAAGGCAGGGAAGCCTGGGTGGGCGCAAAGGCCCAGCCGGCGTGCGTCACCTCCCGCTGCCGGCCGAGCCCTTCCCGGGCGGCGGCCTGAGCGCCGCCGGCCCCTGCACCGCTCCTCGGCCGGCGAGGGGCGAGCTGCGGCGCGGGGGACGGCAGGGACACCCGCGGGGCGGCTCGGGTGGGGTTACGGCCCTCAGACCCGCTGCTGGCGGGAGGGGCTCGTCCGGCTGCCCCGCTCGGCTGCTGCCGGTAGGTGTCTCTGCAAGGCAACAGTTCCGAGCTAAAGCGGTACCGATCTTGCCTTAAATTTGCACGCGGCATTTGAATACTGAAACTGCGGTTTCTAGAGACAGGCAGGCAGCAGCGCATGCACTTAACAGTTGTCTGTAGTGTCAGAAATATCTTTGCTACTCAGTTTTTTATTTCTTTGGATTTCAGAGTCCCATTCTTTCCTGATGACGGAGACGATTGCAGCAATGACAAAGCGGCTTGCGAGCGGTTTAGTTGTGCTGTGGCTTGTGACTGATGAGAACTAGCTTCAGTGCCTTGCACTGTCCCTTCCAGCCCCGCTTTCCTATAAAACGGTCACTGTGGTCCTGGAGGATATTCCAGTCAAAGCTAGGTGAGATGCATCTTTAGGTGTGCAGTGCTTTATGCAGTTAACACGATAGAAATTTCCTTAGTGGGGATAATGGCTAACTCCAACTGTGGCTCTTCCCGGTAACCCAGTCACTGGGTTAAATCACTTTCTGGAAATGCCTTAGTCTGCTTCAGAAAGAACCTGAACAACTTGGGCTGGACAAGTGAACAACTGAAATTAATAACTTTAAACAGCTGAAGTCAAGCAAGATAAGCACTAACTATAGTGCTAGATTGTAAGGTCCTTTGGGCAGAGGCTTTCTCCTTTGGGACCTGGGCAGTTTCCTGCAGGACCCTGATCCATGGCCAGGCTTCCTAAATACTGTGAGGGCACAAATAGCAATTAACTGGCTTGGGGTTATGGTTGTCACTGTACTGCACTGATGAGAGTTTCTGCATTTTACTGTTTCTGCATTTCCAGCCAGTCTAGAGAGTTTTCTGTTTTTCATGATACTTGTAGTCTGATCCTAGTTCAAGTAATTTACTGTGGGATTTTGAATTATTCAAACTTTTTGTACGGATTCCTAAATGATCTTCATTACCTGATCCTTGGGATGTCTTTTGGATTTCCTGATGATGAATAACAAAATTGTAGAGCATTCTTTTTTTTTTTTTTTTTTATTTAATGCCTTTACAGGGTATTATCCTAACAAACGTGTATGATTATTTTGTGCTGTTTGTGTATTCTATGCATTTGCTTTATGTGCCAAAAGCTAAAATAAATAGTTAATTAGGAATGAGAACACTTTAGCAACGTTTCACAATTTCTGCCCTTTTTCCTTTTTTCTAGTACAGTAACTTCTACACCTTATAACAAAGATACCAACTTGATCCATACTGAAGCAGAATTTACTGTGAAATATTGTAAAAACCTGAATTGAAAACTAATCCTTTGAGGAAGTCTGGCTTGGTTTAAAAAACCAAAACAAAATAAAAACCTAACCCACAGCTGGCTGGTTTTTGGTTGGGGTTTTTTGGGGGGAGGGAGTGGTGTTTTGAGTTGTGGGTTTGTTGTTTGTTTGTTTTGTAATGGAATGTGGTGCCTTCTAAATAATATCACCTTAGAAGCTGCACGATAGACAATACTGTAACAGGAGTAAAAGTAAATTTGTAGTTAAAGATACGTGTGAAGTAGTTATTGCCATCTAGCGTTCCCATAGCTTTATGGCATCGCACTCTGAGAATGGGAACTGTCTTACAGCCTCCATCCACCCTTCTTTTTGCTTAAGCAACGTTGGTAAAATGCTTATGTTTATTTAGAACAGAAAAGTTCGTTTAAACGCAACATTGCTAACTTTCTTCAGTGAGCGAGACTCTCATGGTGAAACAGTAAGTTTTAGACAAAAAGTTATAAGCAGTGTGTATATGCATATTCTAGTTCAAGGTAATATGGCTAAGAACACGAATGAATGATAGATGAATAGATTCTGTGTTTGAGAGTTTTGTCTGAAAATACCTTGTGGAGAATATAAGTATGAAGTACTGGTATTTATAAAAGTAAATATTCCATGAGTTATTTAGTGAGTTCTCCTAACAGTTCCCAAGAGGGCTCTGCTGTTAAATCAATTTTGAAAAGTCTGGTGGGACCAACTGGTGAATTTTTTGGTGTATAGGAGAGAACTGTAAATGAGTTAATGGACTTTTTCAGTCCCCAGTTTCAGGAAGGATGCTTGTGCACAAACAGTTTTAATTATAGTGTTATTGTAAGAGATGCTATTTATACCTCAGTACCACTTTGCAGCCCCAGTGAAGCCTTGAGCTCCGTCGTGCCAGGGTGTGAGGTAGGAGTGCAGGAGGCTGCGTGTATCGCTAATGAACCTAGGTGCACGTTTGAGCTGTCACCAGTCGCTTCTAGTGCAGAAGGGGGAAGGAAACAAACATAATTCCCTATTACTGATGTAGGCTGGATAGAAAGGGATGCAGTGGCTTTTCCTAGGACAAAAGAAGCTTGTGTTTTAACTAGGAAGCCAAACTAATCTCCTGGATCCAAGCCTTAAACCAAGTCAAAAAGGCCCATCTCACTTTTAATTATTGTGTCAGATCCAAAGCTTTAACTATCATACAAATCTTAATACTGCCTCAAAGATGTTTTAGTGAATCATATAGTCACTGAAAAATTGAATTTGGGAGGTTCTGTGCATAGTATTGTGTCTTAAATTATTCACAGTTCTTGAAGTCTGTGCCTTTAAACCCTACCCTCTGGTATACTCTCCGTATGGCTCAATTCACAGCTCTACCTGAACAGCTGTTAATGACGTGATACAACAAGAGGTATATATAGTTATATTTAATTGTTTGCTAAAAATGTCCGTAGGGGAGATAGCTTCTGTGGCTACATTAAAGGTCTCGTGTACCTCCTCCTCTTCTTATAAATCTCTTTATGGATTATGTCTAGGTTTTTATTGTATTTTACTATGGGACCAAATTTTTAGAAGAGCGTAGCTGGTATATAGATAACAAAACAAGGACTTATTTTGTCTGAAGCCCTAAGTTTTTTGATGGAATATTGTTTTCTGCCACATGGAACCTTTTCTGCGATGTCCTTTTCTTATACCTTGGTGCTTTCTATTTTCCTTTGCCTTCCTCACTTTTTATTTTCCTTTTTTTCTCTGATAGAATCAGTTTGTCGTGGTAGACTGGTATCCATCCTAGCAGAATACCACTGGGAGTTAGCTCTGGTATTGTGAGCTCTTTGGTCGTAGTTTTTTGATGATTTTTGGAGTCCTGGAAACTCCTGTAGATAAGAAAGGCTTATACCGTAGTTTGATTGAAGAAGCAGCTCTTCCAACTCTGAAACTTGGTGCAGTCTGTGTACAACTACTTGTTTCAATTGTTTGTGTATGTATATGACTGTCATCAATGAATTTCACATCACAGATCCATTGGAGCGTGAGACAGAAAAATGAGACCTGCATAGCATAGCTGTAAATGCTCAACAGTACAAATGGGATGGATGCCCACGACACAACCTGTCTACCCTTGCAAGAAGAGCTCAAAGGTAAAAACACAAGGGCAGCTGGGGTTTGCAGCCTGCAAGTGGGCTGTGCTCATACAGTAGGGATGTCAGCAGCTGGAGGCCTAGTTTCCCTGAAACAGTCAATGAATATGTGATGGTGGGAGACACATCGACTTTAGCTTGTTCCCTGGCCTGGTCAGCTCAGGTACAGAGTTGTTACAACCCATACTTCTTTCTTGGCTCTTTATTATGACCATAGGCTGGTTTCAGTTTTGTTCATTCTGTCCCATAAATCTTGTGCCAGCCCTCTCCAACAAGAGCTATTCTGTGATGACGATAGTATGAGAAAACATAATGCAATCTTAGTTTCTGACAGCATTATGACCTGCCAAAGGTGATCCTAAAAATAGAGGGTCTGTACTGAAAGTTATCCTGGGAGAATCTAAAATCCTTGTGCTGTGCTGCAGGTTAAGCTCTAACTTTTCTGTAGCTGGTAGTCATCCCTTAGGAGCACTAAGAGGTTTTCACCCAGAGCAGGATTACATGCATTGTTCAGGGCTCAGAAAAGCACTCAGCTTATTTTGATGCATCACAGCTACTTCTTCAGATTTTTTTTCTATAAGCCCCAATGCAGGAACGTAATAAAAATAGGTTGCCCCTCTTTGCCACACCTAATGAAATAAGCACATTTCTTGTTCTTTGTGGTATAGGTTAATGAAATTATACTCTTAAAAAGGACAAGCTCTTGACATATCTCCATTACTGGAAGGCTTGATTTTTATAGGGCTCCTGCATAAAGAACAATCGGTTACTCCCTTACAAATAATGAGTCTGGATTCCCAATACTGCTTTTGAAGTAGGTAATATTAGCTAAACTGAGATGGAAACAAAGTGGTTTATGTCCTCCTCCAAATGCCTACTCAAGTGCTCCATGCCCAGGGTCTATCTTTACCATACTCTCTGCAATACTCCCGGACATCCTAAATTCTTAAGTTCTATAGCCATGATAATATTTTGAACCATTTGTAAATGTATGGTAGGCTCTCGCAGAGATAAACTTGCAAAAGTAGCAGGCAGAAGTACATTTGCAAGTGTTTTGGACTGAATAGCTTCTTTAGAGGAAATGAAGAACACGCATACCGTGATAAGTCGTCAAGAAAGAGTATCTAGCTGCTGCAAATAAAGTTAATCCATTCTACTTTTAGTCAATTTATAGCTATTGCCCCACGCCTCAGTTTTGTTCATATTGCAACCAAAAAAAAAAAAAGTGAAGCAAAGCCACAATGATAAAAAGGACTGTATTTTTGTCAATGATAAGAAGCATTAGGTTTTGTTTGAGGATTTTTGTTTCCCCTCAAGCTAATTCTGCAGTGCTCAACAGTTTCTCTGACTGTTGATTTCAGAAAGAGTTAAGGGTACTCGTGGTGCTCTGAAGTTAATGGAACAGTTGAGAGAACAAATGACTTTGGAGGCAAACTTGTGCTTGTCTCCTAAACATTATATACCTGTTTATACTGCATGAAACACTCTAATTAGAGTCTCCCTCTTATTTTTGTAAAATCAGGTGTGCAGGCATACAAGAATTTCTTTCAGAAACTGGCTTTTTTTTTTTTAAAATAAAAGTAGATTTTTAACCCATCATTCCTAGATAGTCGTAGCTTGTCAAGTGAATAATAAACTGCCAGTTCCATGTACGTTCGCCTGCACACATTTTGTTAATATGTGAATAAATTCCTTCGTGTATACACCAGTGTCTTCTGTTTTCCTGCAGCAAGTACTTTCTTTGATTGATGCACTTGGAAGCGATCCTTATCCTCATTCATTTTAATTGAGAGTAATGAATTTAGAGCTTTTATATGCACAGATTGGCTCTGTTCCATTTCTAACTTTCCTCACCTTTGCTAGGAGCACAGCCTGCTCAGGGCTGCATTGGAAGAGGTTCAGGACTTAGCGCAGCGTTCCTGGAGAGGACAGTATCCCATGAGGAGTAGCCATCTGTTTATAGACAGGATGATATTTCCAAACAGCTAAGATTTTTGTAGGCAGGTTCTCCCTCCCCATCACTACCACTGAGGAATCCCTAGTTAGGAAATAAGCTGCTTCTCTTCCCTGACTTGCACAAGATAGAGAGCAGTGTCCACAACTGTGTTTCAAGTTGTTTTGAATTCAGTGAGCGGGTTTGAAGGCACTGCTGCGTTGATGGCATTTGGGGAAAGCTTTACAGAGGAAAAACTTGCCTTTCTGGTGGTTATATCCTTTAAAGTGAACGCTCTTGGCATAAAATAGAACCCTTTATACTGTGGTCTGTTACGGATGCAGAAACACTGAAATTGTCTAACGTTAAAAAGTATTTTAATTTCACATTGCCTTATGTTCATTCAAATTTCTTATTTGCTAGAGGCTTACAAAGAAGGGATGTAATTTTCCTGTTCCTTTCAATTTTGAAGGGAACTCTAAAATGAACACCAAAAATTAGGTGTTTATCTTTCTCAGTTTTATAGAAGCTTTTCATTTTTATGTACACCTGCTATGGGAGAAGTCCCTCTGACCATTTTATATTTGTATGTCATGTGGCTATTTGCACACTGGTGATGTAATGGTTTTTTACCTATGGAGAACATGAGGCAGCATAGGGATAAACTGGCAAGCGCTGACAACACCATGGTTGCAAGGAGCTGCCAAGCTGTACCTGCCGTAGTAGGCTTTGTGGTCAGCAGCAAGGGAATTACTCCTTTTTGGAACAGTTTATCAAATGTGAAGCAATCAGTAAAGTTACTGACATCAGTCAAAGCAACCTGTGTAGCTGTGACAATTTATCCCAGCTGAAGGTTACTGTGTTTCTGAAATGTGCAAAAGTAAGGACATGACTAGTAGTTCCCTCAGCTTCAGAAAGTGGGTTTGTCTTAACGCATGATCTGGAACGGGTGGCATGGGGATGAGGTTAGTTGCAGTGCCTGCTTGTCTTCTGCAGTGCCATGGGCTTATAGAAGACATACCGTGACATGGAAGGTGCCTTCAGGACAAATGCCTCTGCTTGTTCCCATTTCAACAAGGGGGTTGGTTGGCTTTGGAAGACTAATGTGTTTGTCCCTAAGAGAAGTGTAGTGGCTGTGCCTAATGCTGTGTTTTGGGAATGGTTCTTCTGCTGTGCTCCTGCATTGCATTTCTAGCGGAGATCTGGGCCACGTGCCACAGTCAGACCTGCGTCACGGTGAGACAAACTAGGACCCAGCCTCCCCTCTTAGAGCTGGATTAGCGCTGCCACGCTATCATTAGTAACAACTTGTTTTGTCAGTAAAGGTATCAGAGATGACTCAGAAAATATAGAAGAAGCATCTCTCTTGAGTAAGAAGGTATTATTTTTACAGAGTCACTTTTCTGACCATAACAGCACTTAAATGCTGGGTGTTGAAGTCCAACAGCCGTGATAAGGCTGAATTGTTTGTTCAGTCCCAGAAACAGCATTGTCAAACCATTTATCATTATCCTACAATAATAACATAGACAGTTCTTCCTGAGTCTTCATTAAACACTCCTACTATTATTATTGTTACTAAGTTCACATGTGGTTTCCTGATACATGGGACCGCTCACACAGGAGGGTTGCTGGCATTACCTCTTTAAATTCCTAGATTGTGCAAAAGGCAGAAGAGAGTTTGCTTGCATCCTGCAGTATGTTCTGCGCACTGCTGGTTTTCATACTTAAATTCACAGTTAACAGTAGGGTTGATTGTCTCCTTTGCCTCTGTGGGGGAAGGGAGCGATGTTTTGTCGCTGAAGCACAATGCCTCCCACGCTTACTCTTGGGTTCCTGCCGCTTAAGCACACACCCCATGTTCCTGGCTCTGCCTTAAAGGTACAATCTATCTCCAAATTAGTAGGAAAAAAACCTGAAGTTGAGCGAAGTACAATCAAGCCTCTTGAAAATTAGTTAAACACTTAGAAAGGTATATTTAAAAGAAAACTTTCTGCAATCAACAAAGTACAGCTTTCATCATGTGTTCCTGGTCAGAGACTTCTTTTCCTCTTGATGGCCATTTAGCTTTTTCTGAGTAAGCTGTCTCATGTGAATTTCCCTCCCGTAAGTCGGTGCTTATTAACTCTTCAGCTATGCTTTTCTTTGATTTTTGTTTACCCTGTCAAAGCTTACTGGCTTTGTACATAGCTGCCATCCAGCTAGTTCAGGTTTTGCAAATGCATATATGCAATGTTACATGCAATGTACAAATACATTCTTCAAAGAAGATGTCAAAACAAGTTTCAGCTCATTTTCAGCAGTATCTAATTATAGATACATAATTAATGAGTCTGACATTTATCTTTCTTAACACAAAAGACCATACTTACAAATAAAAGCATTTCCTACAGTACATGTAATAGCTCAAGCATTAGTCCAAGGGAAATGAAGAATATAGTTTAGAACATGCTATATTCTGAGGAAATAGAAGAAATATTTCTTGCCAAATAAAATATAGGCTGTTATTGTGGTTGCTTACAACTGAGAAGTGTTATACCTTGATATCTAAAATGAATTACTGGTACCCAGTTACTGAAAATGAATGGTAAATCTCCTGTAGAAAGGATAGAAATTTTATTAATGTAAAGCCATCTTTCTCAGAAAGCATCTAGGTACTGTGTCTGCAACTGCTCTAGATGAAAGAGGTGGTATTTTCTCTTTCTGCGTTTACTCAGCGCATTTGACATTAGGTATGGACAGTGGCAGTCTTTTTGTTGGTGTTGAATAGTATCTATTTATATGTTCCTTTAATGTATTTTACGTACTCAAAGCAACATAGTAATCAACCAGTGGCCTAGGGCAAACTCCTCCAGAAATCTTTATCTGCCATTTGCGTAAGAGCGTGGCCATATTGCATACCAATATGCTTCACCTGCTTTAAGAATGAGTACTACTTATCTTCCCTTATTTTTCACAGTGTAAAGCCATTTCATTTGGGACACTAGGATTCTTGTAAGTCTTTAAAGTATATTTCTGCTATACTGGCTTTCTTCCCTGGGAAATTAGTTGTAAGTGAACCACAGTCAGCCTTTTGCCTTACAACAGTACCTGGTCTTTAATGAGACAAATAGAAATAGATATTTTGTGATTTACAAAAAGGATGAGTTAGTATGTCTATGGAACCTTACATTTTCTACCCTGTTTCTTTTTTAATTATAAGCTGGTACACATAAAGTGGGAATAACACAACATCCACGTTTGTTTTTTTTATTTTATGAAGAAGTAAGGGAAAGCTTGGATTTAATAATGTTTCAATTGGTTTTGCTTAGGCTTTGAAACTGATACTTCAGTGAAGTGTATGGGAGGTAGGGAGAGAAGCGAGTTCCTATTTTTCACTGCTATTGTCTAGGCTGGGACACTTTCCCTGATTGAAAAGGTCTCAGCTTATGAGACAATGGCTATATCTTAATATTTTTCTTTACAGAAGTCTTATTGTTTGCTCTTATTTCCTAGTACTACTCAAGTGAGTCATAGGAAAAGCAGCTGGTGAATATTATTTGTCTGACATACCTCTTGCAGATTCAAGGCTCACTATTTCATACTTGCTTAATTTGAATTAGTTTGTTAATTGCTTTTCATATCCAAACATAGTAACTAATAAGCATATTATCTTCTTGCACGTTGGAATGATAATATACCTTTTGGTAAGATTTAGAAACTTCAGTTATAGGAATTTGTGACTCACATTTGCAAGTAATCTGTAGCTCGGAGTAATGGACATTTAAATCCATCTATATAAAAAATTATACTGGGAGCAGGATCTTGAGGATGGTTTCTTCTGTGTACGTGGAGGAAAGAACAAGTCAACATCCAGAAGAAAATGCCTCTGTTCTGCACAGCACAGCATGTATGGTGACAGTGTGTTTACGTGAGGTACTACTTGCTGAAGCGAGGCAGAAACTTTTCCAGCTAGTATTTTGTCCTGTGTATGTTACAGGTATTTGTGCCTGAAGGTGTTTAAACAACATGCAAATTGGTCTGTTATATTGCTATGACATGAAAAGCCCTGAGCATCTTTGAGGTCCCATTTGTGAACATGTTGAAAACATGTCCTTGCCCTGAAGAGCTGCCCATCTGAGCAATTATAACAGGCAAGAGGAATTAAAAAGCAAAACGTGGAGTTGAAACAACTTTCCTGATTCTAAGTATGGCTTGGCACAATAACCCTGCTCCCCTGAACAGTTATCTAAGGAGAAGGGTCTAGACTTTCTCTCTTCACCTTGACTTCTCCTCTGTAGTTCAGGTTTTAGTGTCCTATTTCTTCAGCTGCTCCTACAAATGGAGCCCAAAACAAGAGTTGCAGCATAAAGGAATGTACATATGGCAGTCTGGAAGGGTCCCTGCAAAAGGAAACCAAACAAAAATCTTCATCTTGGACAGTCTCTCAGGCTGACTTAGTGAGCCATCGGGAAAATAACAGGCACAAATGCTGCTCCCCTCCTTATCCCCTCTGCAAGTTGCTCCAGGCTTGGTTTCAAGCTTTTTGGTGTTTTCCCTCTGTCATCTCTCCATAGTGCAATGCCTGATAGAAAACCACCCCTTAGTTTTCATTAAGAGTTACTATAAAGAAACAAATTTCATCCATTTACTTTTAGCTGTAGACATTATGGTATGGTCTGGTTTGTTTGCATGTGCATATTTCCAGCTCTTCCTACAAGGTGGCGTTTTAGGTTTTGCTTAGTCCTCATCTATCGTTCTTTTCAATTGTAGGTGGCTCTTTCTTTCTTTTTGATTCTGGATGACGGCTTAGTTAAATGCCTATTTAAGAACTGATGAGTAATTTAAAGGATTTAGGGGAACATTCTGTGCTATTATATGCAAATACATGCCATGCATGGCTCCCTGTGTCATTAACCTGGCAGTCATTTCATGCATGACTCCCCATCTTATTAAGCTAGCAGTATGGAATATTTGATTTACTAAACTGCTATGAACTACTTAGTGTGCTAATATAGGAATATAACTTTTAAGTTTCTCTGGAATAACTATCTTTTGAAACAGATTCAGGAAAACAACATTATTTTGACAGCTGTGCTCAGTTTCTAAGGTCTATTTTAGTAAGCTTCACAGAACTGGCGGAGAAGTACCTGTGATTTGAATAAACCATACAATGACTGAAAATGAAAGCCACCAGATTAATTAGAGCCCTTCAGAATTCTGCAGGCATTGGAAGCCCAGGTCTGTGGTGTACACGTAAGTGTTCAGAGCTTGTGGGAGTTACCTACAGGCGTGTGCAGTTCTGAATCTAAAACTCTTCTCCAACATCTTGAAAACTCTGCTTATATCCAGGCTCTTCCCCCTTCCCAGGCTTTCGTTGCCATAGCAGCATTCGCTGGCCATGGGATTTACTGGAGAGGGGGGAAGGAATGTATATTTGTTGACTTGGTTCAATGCCAAATGGAGTAGGAATTATATACGCAGGATGTTGGATTCTTCCTTTAGTGTCCATTTCAGCTGGCATCTAATGTCATCCAGATAATTGCAAGCCACTCTGTCATTATTCAGCCAGCTGCATAGAACAAAACAAAGAGAAATTTAGGATCAAAAGGAAGGAATAGCAATTTAAAAGGCTTTTAAATGTTGTTTTCTCTCTTTCCCAATCAGTAATACTTAAAAGCCTTTAATTTACCCCACCCCTTATCCCCCTTCAGAGACATACACATACACTCACATTTGTGACTTTGAGTGCTGCTGGCTTGAATGATAATACGTGAGCACTGAGCTGCCCAAGAAAATGTCACAAGCAAGAAATGGGGTCAGATAATGACATCCAACACCAGAGCAGAGGGAAGCATGCAGCATCCTCTGGTAGTTTGATTGCAGCTAAGAGTGTGAATCAGCTCCACTTTTATACCTCCTTTATGTTGAAAGTTCTCTAGTACAGTATGTGTGCTTTGGATGTGGAGCAGGCATCTGAATCGCAAATGCAGCATAATGCCATACATAGAGTATGGGTCGTCAGAGACTTATTTACCTAGAAGGATGGTGATTTCAGAAGGCTGCGTAAGTCTCCTCTGAAATGCGCCTGTGCTCTGTGGTACTTTTAGCATTGGCACAAGCTGTGAATATGCATTCAAGTGGGAGCTGTATGGAAAGTGAGCCTGTTACGTGTGGAGGAAGGAGGGTATGAAAGTACCGCTAGGACTGACTAGGGAACTGTGTGTACACAGCTGTATCGGGCAGAGCTTGCTGCGGAGAGTGTGCGTGCATGTCGGGGATGCACGGATGACTTTGCTTAGCAGACCTATTTTCTATTATTATAGAAAATAAAGGCTGGGTAACGTGTCCTATTCAGCATGTTCAGTACCCTGCTCAGCAGAGACCATGATCGGTGAGGGGCTGTGAAACCAGCTTCTGGACAGGCTGAGACATGGAAGCATTGGCAAAACACGCTTGGTGGTGTGGCCGAGAGGTTAAGGGCTGATTGAGGAGTGGTTCAAGTCCCTCCCATTTGGACTTTGGAGAAAAAAAATCTCAAATTTTTGCAGGAAATTGTGTAAGTGCCTTGTGTGATGCAGGTCTGTCAAAGGAGAGTCAGTAGTCCTGAATGTAATAAATCTGTACACGTTTTAGAACAAGATTTTTCAATCTTATTGACTTCTTGGCAAGATCCATGCACTTAGCTCCTGTCCCTCACTATGCTCATTGGTGGTTTCTTTCTCTATTAAAAGTGTTTTCTTTTTTCTGTAGATGCCCTCCCTCCCTTCCTCTCTCCCTTCCTCTCTCTTGAGGGCAAAACTGATTTCTGGTTTGCTTTAAAGTATCAATATCTTCCCCACCCCCCACCCCTTTTCTTTGCTATGGTGGCAGGTTATCTCTTGTTGAAAGTATTCTTTTCGTCAAAGCTGGACTCTGCATACCTTGCTGATCTCTTCTGGTCTGTTTTATTTTCATTTGGATGATTAGGTCTCTGGTTGGTAAATGCTTTTCACTGTGGGCAGTTGGGATAAGGAAAACGGATTGTTTTGTTTTATTGGATAGCCACAGGCGTCATCATTATCATTTCCCAGTCGCTCCATTCCTCAGAGAACCTTTAATCCATGTTATACTCTAGCAAGTACCAGAGGTGGCTTCTTGTGTGTTGGCCACACACACAGGGGTGGGTACCAGAGAGGTGGGCAGCCAGACTATGTGAGATTTTTAGCTAGCCATTTGTGATCAAGCTAACCCTATTAATTCCCCAGAAGAGAGGCTGGCTAAGTGTTTCCGAATCATCCAAGCTCACAGAGAAGCAAATTAATGGCCCTGAGTACCACAAGATTACTACTCATGTCTTTGTCAAAGTCAAGCCGTACACCCAGACGTTGATTATTTAAGAAACCTCACACTGACTGTAAACTAGGAAAAATCATCTACTTTACCTCTATACACAGGTAGGTCAAGTCAAGTCCTGCCAAGTGTTGTCAGTGGTTGTCAAGACAAGGTCAATCACAATAAATGTTCTCTGTTCATTTATCTGAGCAAATAAAATGATACAAACCTACCATTGTAGGCAGAATTTCTGTGTAAAGAATACAGTCAAGTGTCTCAGTTGATAGCCTGCTACTTTTTTTGCTGTGGGTAGACTGATGTTTGAAGAACAAAGTAGCCAAAGGTGAATAGTGTCCCTGAGTAGAGGCAGCTACTCAGGGTAGGAAAATCAGAGTCCGTGATGCAGTATATGGTGGAGTGATTGTGGGTGAGCAGAACAACATAAAACAGGCAATGTTAACCTGAGTGTCGAAAGCTTTAATGGCAAGCATTATAAATGCTTCTAACCTGGAATATATCCCTAACAACTGCAGTTTTACAGTCAGGTTTTGTTGTTATAAATTTTTTTTTCCTGTTCCTGTGTGAATAGCCTACCCAAACATGAGGCACTTACTGGCTACTGTGTTAACTAAGCATGAAACACAGCAGATTCAGTCAAAAAACTTCCAACAGTGGGGCTGCTAATTCATCCGAGTAGTCCATGCAAATAGTTCAATTTGACAAACTTCTTGCTGGAAACACGTAAAGTTTCAGCCTGGTTTCCTGCTGGTTCACCCATGCAGCTCGCTGGAAGCATGCCAGCTACAAAGTGAGATGCAAAGGATGTGGAGGTTGTTTGGCTGTTCTGCCAGGTGGGCTACCCTGGGTCTGGGGCTCCCGGACTTCCAGGCTACTGCCTGCAAGCCTGGGCAGTTGGACTGCCAAAGGTGCGAGACAGCCCACCAGGTAGCCTGGGCTGGAGCTGCAGTAACCTCCTCTTTTGGAGAGTATTTTGGAATTGATGAGCAGAATAAATTCATCTCAGAAACAGCAAAGTTCTCTTTGAATATGTTTTCCTTTCCTGCTTTAAAAGTGGATGAGACAAGGGCAAGAAAACAAACTGAAGGACAAAGAAGGAAGCATTACATCTTTCAATTAACAGACATTTCCCGTACATATTACTACAGTTAAAGCTGAAGAAACATTTTTGAACAAAGCTGTGATGCTCACTCTCCTTGTACAGAATTTTAGGCCCAGAAGCCAAAGGAAGGTAAGACGAAGCTAAAGGCTTTTCAGACATGAGAAAATTGCACAGGTTTAGTTAAATGTGAGCTTTTTAAATCAGGTTAGTTAATCCAGAGGAGGAATTATGATGAACGTATTTTTATAGGTTTTAAACCCTAATTTTACTAACTCAAATCAAAGAGGACTGGGATGGCAAGCCATGCAGTCTGAAACATGGAAATGTCTTCCCGGGAAGCCCTCCCGCTGGTTCAACGATTAGTCAGTATGCAGTGGCCAGCCATCACTATCAGCAAGCAGCTGTCACACCCTTTGGCTGAACTGGTGCTGTTTCTGGCCATACAGTGCAGTACACAGCTTGCTGTTTTATTCGCTGCCTGCATTTGCTAGGTTTTGTGGATTGAATTATTCATACGGTAGCAATTGTCAAATGATCTAGGCCAGAGAAATTCATTTTTTTTGCAGGACCCAACCTGATGTGGCAGCGTGCTGTTATGTACCACACCAGAATTAGCAGCTGCTGCTTTTTAGAGAGGCAATGCTTCACTGATGTACCGCTAGAAAGGCTGCTGCCAAGAGATGGCTCTGAATGTTTCAGAGGCAGCTGTTTGCCTGGAGAAGGTGGTGACATTGGTTTGCAGATACAAACCAAAGTTGATAACAAAAACAGAACCACGCCAAATGAACGAGAAAATGGGGACTGTGTTAATTCTGAGTTTTGTAGCAGATTCTCCCTGTACTGGTACTTCCCATTTTCCTCTTTTCTGCCTACTAGAGGCCACCACTACTGGGCTAAGGTTACAGCTATCTAAGAGTGGATTCCTCTACCCGAGTCACAGATGTGAATGGGCACAACTGCAGTTTCCTCGTAAGTGCAAAATGCATGGTTGTTTAGAGCCTGCCCTTCACCTCAATTTAGTGGTTGCCTTACAAGTAAACGGAGAAGCTGTGAACATGGGAACGCAGGTCACATTACAGAGGAAGCCCTGCCTACTGTGCACAGCAAAATATGCGTGTTTACCAACACTCTTCACTTACCACTGGAGACATGAAAACATCAATTCAAAACATCATATCCCTTTAACTTCTCCAGAGATGCTGCTGCTTTTCTCCTCCTCCTCTTCCCGTCCCTACCACCACATACTTTCTCAGAAGAAAAATTTCTAAAACTAAGGCCAAGTGAAAAGTAGATTTTGCTCTGAAACCAGCAGACTGTGCTTGATGCATTCAGACTTCGGGACTCCGTCATACTCAGAATCGAAGTCAAGGTCCCATTCATTGCAGGAAGAGTCAGCCCCCTCAGCTCTTGAGGTTTTACAGGCTGCAGAAATGCTTTAGGGCTCATAGAGTCTTGCTAGTTTGATCCACCCAGAAGGAAGCTTATGGGAGAATCCCAGAGCAGGGCTGGAATTTGCATTTGGGATCAAACGTAAGAGGAATTGTTCATCTGAACTGTGATATATGTAACCTATCATTATTCCTGTAGAAGAAAGCTCTCTGATACTACATGGACTCTTTAATCTAGCAGAGAAAGGCATAATGAAACTATGCTGCTAGAAACTGAAGGCAGACATAATTGGTTTATTCAGTGAGAGTAATTAATCACTGGAATCGAAGGAGGTTAAGATTCTCTATTGCTTGTAATCAGGGTGGAATGTCTTTCTATACCTCAGTCACAAGTAAGGGCCCTGAGATAGAAATCATTGTGTTACATCTTTAGCCTATGCTATGCTGGAAGCCCTAAACAACGTGTTCCTACTGAACTAGTGAATCTGTGAATAATTACTATTAATTTTTACCCTAATTTCTGCACTAGTGGTTATTTTGAAAGCAAAACGGGAGGGAAATCCTACAGTTCAGTTTGACATCACAGATGAGATTTTAGTCTGTTCCAACTTCTAAGATTTCTTCTTTTTTTTTTTTTTTAACTTAATTTCAGGGTAGTTAAAAAATGAGTTTTTTGTTTTGTTTTGTTTTTTTCTTCAAGAAAACGTAGTCTTTCTAGACTTCTCACTAAGTGTCACCCATAATGGAATAAGCAGAAACAAAGCAGAGCACAAAAACACCCTTCACGGTATTTCCTCTCTCTCATTCATGAGGCACTATTTGCAGTCAATGTAATCTAAAACAAATGTAATGGTTTAGGTGCTGTTGCATTGCATTCCTTATGTTCAGGAGAAACTATAATCAGCAGTTCTGCTTTTCCTCCCATTTTAATAATAAATAGTTAAAAACTAGCAATTCCATTTAAAATAGCTCTAAGTGGCACTACAGATCAGACCAGTGAAGCATTGTTTGCCTTTCAGATTATGAACTTGTGGAGGGTTTCTTGATTATCCCCTTTCTTGGTAATATCATATAATTAACTTAGCAACATTCTGAGTTTTAATAAAGATTTGTGTATTACTGAATTATACAAACAAGTTTCATTTTTCCAGGTCTGCATGTAGGAGAAGTGTTAGCAAAAATAAATATTCTAATCACTTTTGTCAAAACAAATTGCTAACAATGTCTTTACTATTCTGCATGTGAGAGCTACTTGTAGCATTCATTAATCTAACAGTTTAGGATTTTGATTTCCAGATGGAATGATTAGCATTTCTAAGCTTTTTATATTCAAACTGCAAAAATAAGCCTTTTTCAGGGGTCACTGGAGGCAAATAATTTAAGTCTAATACTTTGCTCAGTTAAACATGGTGGTTCCTAAGTAACTCATTTAACATATTGTTTCTGATGCCTTTGTTTTGAATATTATTTAAAAACTTTGTTATGTGAAACAGTGGAGTCAACTGCTGTTATCCCAAATATCTACAAAGGTCACTTCTACAGTTTTAATCTTTTCTTTTGTCTTCCTACCTCCCTTCCTGATCAAGAGTACCACATCTCTCAATTCTGCAAAACTATGAAAGAAAGTCCTAAAAGGAATATGTTGCATTTTTTAATAGGTGTAAAACAACCGTTCTTTGAAAAGTAACACTGAAATCTCTTTGAATGGCACTGGAGATTTATAATAGTGACTGGATTTCCTCAAGTAAATTCTAAAGCAATATCATTGGGAAAAACTTTTATTTTTCTAGGTTTTGTGTGTGAATGGAGCACCAACATATTGTGACTGGTTGCAAAGTGGCATCACTTCATTTTTGTCAGTTGCAAGAAAGAGAAATGGGTGAAGCTAACTGTATGCTTTTATATTTAAATGGCAGGTATTAAATAGGTCTAGTGGGTATCTCCTGGCATAACTTGTAGAAACTTAGGCTTATCTTCATTCTTTTTAACCTAATTCTTGTATGTATTTTCCTTCAGATCATCTGCCAGAGGGAATGGTGACATCTCTATGAGGTATCTTGCTCTGTAAAACTCTAGTGGCTTCCCTTTCTCCTACAAGCAATATCAAGTCTTTCCTTCAGTTTGAAAAGTTGAGATCTTTTGGCCTTCTATTTGCAACAGCATTTGATTATTTTTTATTATTTCCTAGTTTTAAATTCCTGTCCTTATTCTGCTTAATTAAAAACTGGGTAGTGATGCTGGTGACCACATGCCTATTGCTGTCAGTTGTCTGACAAAAGAAGTTCCTTCCTCACCCCAAACGGTTCCTTTGAAAAGGGAGTTGTGTTTGAAACCCCCTTGAAATACCAGCCAGTTGCTGTTCTGCCATGAGAGATTTGTTTCTCTGGGATTTGCAGCAGTTTGCTGTAGTTTAAATTGAAATTAAATGCTTCAAACTGAGTGACATTGTTATTACATCAAATCTGAGCCTGACACACACTAAACTGTTGCATGCTGACTAGTGCTGTTGAACAAGCCTGTTAAGATCGAGAGATTTTGGTATTTTGGGAACCTGAACAGCATTTTTTGATCTTGGTTGTGGCCAGCAGCCTGAGGATTGATGGCAAACCAGCCTAGGCAAAATACTGAGTGATGCTGCTGAGGCAATGGGAATGAAAACCTTTCCCCTTTCAGGAATCAGCAATAAAGTTAGTAGCAAAGTTGCAGCAAGTGGTCAAGTTCACAACTGGATTGCTACAGCAATACACTGTTGAAAGGAATATAGATTTTTATTTTCCCTGTACAAAAGAGTTAGCTGTCTGAGGTGGTAAAAAGCTGTGAAATTTCTGCAGCCCTGTGGATGCCCTGTAGTTTCCAAATGAAGGATGCTGACTTGATGGCTCTAGAGAGGGACTGATGGGGAGGGAGACCCTGCTGCTGCTGCAGGTTTTATATAAAATTTTGAGCATCTGCACCTTTCTTTTCCCATTTTTTTTAAATGCATCTAACTCCCACTTTTTACAGAGGGCTTCTCAAAATTTAGTGAGGTCATGTCAGAAAAGTGCTTTCAGTCTTTGCTAGGTGGTTGATAAATATCTGACAATACCTGAAAGTTTTTGAATGTGGACTGAGTAATGCTCCAAAGTACATAATGTAAAGAAGAAATATAACAAGAAAATAATGAGTTGATAAGTTAAGAACCTGATTACTCCCCGTTATGTATCAATAAATATTCACTGCCTATCAGTAGACTTCTAGGCAGTTTTATCAGCATTAAATTTCTATAGCAAAGAGGAGAATCGGGTCCCAGATCTTCATAATTTCTAATTTCTGCATAAAAGGAATATTTAAATAGGCTGTCAAAATAATGAAATGAATCTGAGGAGGATTCATTTTTTTCTTTTAAGTCTTCAGAAGCGCATGGCAGCAATCATTGTTTTGTTCGAATGGGCAAAATTCTGTATCAGTTTTTGCACCACAAATCCAACATGACTTTATTAAGTGGGGTCTGTACATGATAAACACACAAAGCTCAGAATCCATCCCAACATGCTGTAGGCTGAAGGCTTACATTTGCAAAACTATCCCACAGGCACTGATAACAGATCAGTTCATATTTTGCTTTGCACAGATTTTATTACTTAATTTTTCTGTGCTTTCCCCTTCCTCTTTGTTGACTTTAATTAAGTTTTCCTCAGGGTTTGCATGCCTGGCAAACTTTGACTGCTTAAACGAGTAATCCTGTTTACTCATCACATTATCTCAGCTCCACTTTTGGGCTGAAGTGTATATTTTCTTGAATTCTGTTGGAACTATTGCTATTCAGCATTATAATGATACTAAGAAGTGCTCTTGTAAAAAAAAAAGAGGCAGCAGTTTTGTGTGGCCAGTTTGAAGAACTACATTCAAGATTTTACAGCTATGAAAAGAGTATCTTTTAAGGGAAAACTTTGTAAATGGTGTAAGAGCCAACACTGTCTTCCCTCATGTTGCATTTGAAAATTTTTGAAGTTTTTAAAGCATGAAGGTTTTAATAACTGGGTCACTCGCATTGTAAGTTACATAAAAAAATAAGAAAGATGTGTAGGTCACATACAAACAGTGGAATAGCTAATGGAACTACTTGTGTTTTAAATTTAATTCATTTATATAGTTCTATGGATTATGTTTTGGGCATCATTTCATAATTTCTTTGCTAAGTGATATTGAAATGATGGTGAATTTTTAGAAAGCCTGGTAGAGCATTTAGTTGCTCTGATATTTCCAGCTTAATGAGGGAAATTTTAGCAACTTCTTTTTAAATGCTTGTAAGTTTAGGGATTTTTTTTTCCTTTATTGTGGGACCCTAAAAAACCAATGAAAAGTCAAATGAAATTAATAGAAAACCTGTTAATATTATTAACTTTTCAGAGAGAACTCTAATGGGGATAGAGGCTGTGAAGAACTATCTCTGAATTCTCACATTCTGTAAAATGAGCATTCTAAATTAAAAATTATGAAGAGCACACCCTTCTGGCACAACAGATGAGCATTAAAGACAAAACATTTGTTTGTGTTTGTGTGTATGTTCACAATTATTCTTAAAAGTCTTAAGAAAGAGAATGAATTTTTTCCTGAGGAAAAATGTTGATAACTGAATTTTAGAATAACAGCAAAATTTATTCATTGTTAAGACCAAAGGGAAAACACTTTTTTCAGTGCACGGATATGATTTGGTTTTCTGGTTCTAACACAAGCAAACTCATTAAGTTAGGAGACAGGAAAGTAAAAATACATCTTTAGTAAATGCAGTTATTAATTTTGTGGAATTCAAATGAGTATGAGAATTAAATACAGAGGTTGATACTTCTGTGTATGCAGTTGCAGCTAATTTGCAGAATAAAGTTCTGAAAATTAGTTTTCTGATGAACGAGGAGTAATTTCGTGATATAATGGCAGTTACTTTGAGTTATTGGACATTATTTGTGTAAGAAAAAGAAGTTTGCTTTTTTAATGCTTTATTAAAAAACCCTATGTTAATAACATTAGAGTTGTGGAGTTCAGTTGTTGAGTTCTAGAAAATATTTTTATCTTTCCAGTCTTTAAATTTCTTTTATATTCTGTTGTGGCTCTAAAAGTCTAGGTCCATACTTCTAAAATTTTTGCCCTGCTATCAATAACCTGCCATGAATTCAAATGCATGAATGAACTCCAGTTGATCAGAAATCACTTGGTAATCATGAGGAGGAGTCCTAATAAGTGCAGAAAGAGGTGACGGACATGAGCGTGAAAACTGAGAGTGACTTAAGCACCTCTTCAAGTGAGTGGACACTTTTACTCTTGGGAGTTATTTCTGTGCTAGAGGAAGACCAGTAGGAATTATAATGGCAAAATCAAGCATATATGTAAATGCTTGCAAAATCAGAACTATAATGATGTAAGCTTAGAAAGTTATGGTAGGAATGGGAGACCTGTCTTTCTGAACAGGATGACTTTAGCCAGAAGTTTCAATTCAGCTGGTGTTAGTATGGTTTTACTAGAGAGTAAGTTAATTTTCGCCATTGCTTTCTGTGATGCATATTTCTCTTTGGGGTTACTCCTGACAATTATCAAGTAAACTAGGATTTTTCATTCTACCCTGTTTTAGTCTTGGAAACTGTTCCAAACAGAGAACTTCAACAAGCTGCTGCCCTTGGGATTATTCCAGGTAGGTGTACGTGTACATGTGCATGAAACCTTACAGGAGTGAGGGATTATGAGTTGGAGATGTAATTACCTGAGAGATCCAGGCAAGGAACCAAGTTTCTTTGTGATTTTAGTTTCTGTAGTAAGGTGTTTAGTTGTTATTGAAAGTTACAGACATGGGAACGACCATACTGTAATACTACTCAGAATATGGGAGCTGACAGATTAGAATGAGGTTTTTTAGAATAGAGTTCTCTGAACTCAGGTGATAGCAATGAATGACTGGAAAACCTCTGTTCAGGTGAACTGCATCCTTCTGTAGACACTGCAGGACACAGACATTTGTACAAAGTTTTGTAGACAAGTATTCCTCAGCATAATTCCTTTCTCATGTAATACCAAATAATTGCATTGCATTTGATGGAGCTTCTACTCATTTTTCTGTTAGCAAATGGATCATCTGGTAAATGTTTCCTTGAGCTTGAATCTAGCCTGGTATATTTTAATTTCTGTTGTTAAATATGTGTGTGGAAAGTACACAATATCAGATTACAAAAAAATCAAATACCAGAATTGCCTTTGTCCAAATCAGATAAATAGCAAATCCTATTGAAACCACTGACCATTTTGAGATTGTCATGGTCAGACCTGCAGAAAGAAACAGGAATAAAATAGCAGCCTGTTTAATGCGGGCCTGCATCGTTTACAGGGCTTTCATGAGATCTGCTGTCAGCTCACGTTAACCAGAAGTCATTGTTTCCATTGGAAACATTGACAACTAGAAGCGTTTGGTTGCACTGGGCCTCATTACTTATGTTTTGTTACCTTGTGATAATACTGTAATAGGTCATTACTGTTCTTGTTATAGAGAAGAGGATTTAGTGAGGTGATGCATAGTGGCTGTTTCTGTTGAAAATGTTTGCACCTTGAAGCTGCAGTGCCTCGTCACATCATTAAAGTACAGTTCTAGGAAGAGGAAAAGCATATTTACTGGAAACCATCAGGAAGGAATGACATCTGTGCATCTGTGAATCAGTCTTTAATATGTTAATGGCAATATGAAAAATGAACAGTTGCTGGCTCCATTGATGGTGGTGAGGGGGGCTCTGTCCAGCATGGACCCTGCTATTTTTGTGGAGGGCATGAATTTTCATTACTGTTGCTGCAGTATTTGCAAAAACGTGGGAAGAGGCTGAGGTGACAATGGTGACTTGAGTTTTGTTTATTTCCATCTCAGCGTTTAACAATGCTTAAACACGTGGTTAATCTCTCTCTAGGTTTAAAATCATAGTTTAAAGAAGTCTCTCATAAAAGGGTCTGACTAAAGCTACACACCATAAAAGCTCTTTAGAAAAGAGATTTTTTTTAATGGAAACACTGCCACAAGATTTATTATAGTGGTTCTGAAATTGCACTGCTATAATAAGGGTTAAGGCTCAATTGTTCACTCTCCAGCAGCAATAACTTTCTCATTGGAATCTGAAAATAAACCCCTATGAATAAAATGACACCAAAGACTTAAGTTGTTTTCTCGAGACAGCTAGCCTTTTTGTACAGAAGCTATTCTGAGGTCTTTTACTGTAGTTCTGCTGAAAAATTACACTGGCTTGCCAAATATCTTAATGACTTTTCTCTCAGCAGTTGGTAATGGTGAAAAGTTATTCTAGTAACCATAATGTCTCTCACAAAACAATTGCATACAATATGTACTGTACTTCTATTTTAGTGGCACTTCCATCGGGCTTGTACTGCCAGTAGCCATTTAACATTTCATAGCAAACTGCTTACCAGTCCTTCAAGTGTAATATTGCAGAAACAGTGAAGAAATGCGTGATTAAAAGCATTCACTGAGAGTGGACCATTTAATACTACCCTATCTTGCAAGATAAACCAGCATTCACATATTTAGGCGCTCATCATATAAATGACAGTTCTATGTGGTCATTTAATTTTACGATCTCAATTCTCGCATATATTGCTAACATAAATATAGCGTTCTCCTGCAGGGAGGTCTGCTGGGTGTTATAAAATCAGTAAGACCTCAATGGGTTCAAATGGACATCTTTTATAATTATTGCTATAAAATTTCTTGACAATGCATTTTGTTGTCCAATGGGTAAAGAAAATTATTTTCTGAAAGAATGAGTTTTGACAAAGAGAGCAACAGAGCTTAGGCATTTGTTCCTGTGTTCAAGCATATTTAAATGACCTCCGTTACTCTTACCTTTTGGACAGATGCCAATATCCTGGAATAACTTTTTACAATGAGACTCCAGTTGGTGCGTGGCTATATTTTCAGTTGTTTTCTGGTGTGGCAAGACAATATAGGATATCTAGGGGGAAAAGATTAATTTGCTATTTAATGCAATTAAATTCTATTTGCCAAGCAATTCTTTTTACGTGCCCTTGAAGAGACTGGGGAATCTGAAAGAGAATGAGGGCAATAAATGTATTCCCAGAAGTGGTTTTGAGGGAAGGAACAGACTCATCCGTGCTGGAATTCAGGACAGTACTATTGGCTGCAAATCATCAGGAGGGACTCTGTTACATCTTTCTTACATTTCTCAAAAATGTTTCTCTTTGACCTGTGTCCAGAAAGGAATTTCTATCCCATTTATTCACATTTCCATAATAAAAAGGATATTAAGTTTCTTTTAGAAGACTGAATAGCAAAGTTTCTCTTTCTGTGCCTGAACTGCCTCTGGAACATTGGCTTTGCCTGCGGAGTGGCTGCGTTGTACAGCAGCACAGCCCTGCAGCCCTGTGTGCTGGCCCTGGGGACCACCAGCAGGCTGCGGAGAACGTGGGCTGCACGCTGTCGGTCAGGAGCTGAAGTTAGGAGGCTCAGTGCTGGTGTATCTTTGGAGGTGGAGACACTCAGAAGTGATTCAGCTGTTTAGTGCCTCAATTTACTTAGTTATTGATTCAATTTTATGTGAAATGTCTGTACCGGTTGTTTTGGACTAGTAGTGAATTTTGCATCCATCAAAATAGAACAGCATCTGTACCTGTATGGATAGACTGTATCAGTAACTCCTATTGCTTTCCATATTGAGGTTCTACCTTTTTTTTTAACGTACATCATATGCTATTGAAAGAGAGGTAGTTTCCTTGTGGGTTGACGGCACTTCATGGATTTAATTGAAATTACAGTGAATGATGCTAGCTATGATCTAGTTCCTCTTGTCTATCTTGGAATGGGCAGGGCAAGTCTACAACACATAGGGGTTCTCTGTCTTGCTCCCCTTGATTTTGTTTTACAATAAATGTGTCTCTTACATAGCAACAACAACTTCTTAACACTATGCATGCATTCTTATGTTATTTGATTGCCCAGCGTCAGGGGGATTCTAATCTCTAAACAGTCTTGTAAGTGCTGCAGTATCACATATATATTAAGAACAGAAATTTAAAGCTAAATGTGTATTGAAGCAGGAAGTGCAAGAGCAATATGCATTTACCCCAGGAGTTAATTGGGTGGTTACTACATAATTATAGTAAAGAAATTGTAGGTTTGCAGTTGATAAATAACTGCACAGTAACCTTTGATAAGATTTAGGTAGTAAATAAGTTAACTTGTTGCCACTAGTGTGTTCATTAGAAAAAGGTCGAGTCAAAGGCAAAGCAAGCAGTATATTTATTAATGTAACTGGTTTTTGGGTGTTGGCAGCTCATATTTTTGATGTTTTTTCCTATGCAGTTCTAAAACCATTATATTAATTGTTTTTCTTACCTGAAATGAGAGCCAAATGTCTTCAAATACATTTACCTTTCAAGTAATTAAAATAAAGTGTCTACTGACCATAGCAAATAAGCAAACATGCTCTGCATGAAAATGAGCAATGATAAGGAAAAAATTGTTATGCAAGAAAGCAGTAAGGGAAGAGGAAAAAAAAGATTGTAGTTGCAGTTGCTTAACTGGAACCTGAGCAAACCTAATCAATTATTCTGAGCCATCTCACACATAAATATGTGTTAGCTGCTATAGCTTGGAGATATTTGTTAAGAAGATTGTCAGACTTTTGTATAAAGGGCCAAAGCCATCTTCTTCCATCCATGTTCCAGGAAGAAATAATTTACAGGAATTCCAAGCTTTTTGGGAAGTTTCTCATTGTATACAAGGGTTTTCATGCCTTCACAAGTATTGTCAGTTTTCTCATACTCTTGCTTTGGGTCAGCAAAAATAAGGGTGGGCAAATGTGTAATTCCTAAACAGATGCAAAGTAGAAAGAATTAAATAAGAATGGGGAACTCAGACCTAGAGCTAGCTGAGAAAATGTAAATAGTTTGAGATCTAACCTGATTTCTTTATTTCAGATGAGAAATTTTCTTCTGCTCTTTAAAAGTGTACACTACAGCTATACAGATAAAAGCTTTCCAAATATTTAATGCTGAGATTAGAATGCATAGGTTCAATCTTCAAACTACATAAATTGATTTTCTTGTAAGGCAACAGCTCAGCTTGTGCTTCTTGGCTAAGGGCAGTTGTTTGCTATACACAAGGCCCAGGACAGGGGTTCTCAAGCCCAGTTTGCTCACGTAACCTCAGCTGTGCAAGCAGCAGCTTCTGGTGGTGAGCATCTGCAGGATGTCTTTAACTCTTCCAGACTGTGTTCGCCTACCTTTGCTGCTGTGCCCAAGGGAGGTGTATGTCCTCTTGGTACCTGTCCCCCAGCGTGAGATTCCTCAGTCTAAGCTGAGAAATATGCAAAACCATGCAACTGATTTTCCCTATACAGAGTAAGTATGCATTGGATGCTACAACAGTTTCCATAACAAGCTATTTACACTTTTCTGACAGTGCTGACACTGCTTGGTAAGAAAGTGGGTTTTGCTGCTTTGCTCTGAAGATAGAGAGGTCCAGACTCCAGGGAAACAAAATACATTCTCTGTGGATTTTAGAATTCATTTTAGCAATCTTTTTATTTTTCATTTCAGTTAAGGTAATTCTGCAATGGTGACTTTTACAGATCTCAGCTGTGGCAATCTGATTTCAGGCATTGGGTCCCAAACCTGGGGGCCTTGGTTGCACAGATGAAGTTGGTGAAGGGTCTAGAGCACAAGTCTTATGAGGAGGGAGCTGGGGTTGTTCAGTCTGGAGAAGAGGAGGCTGAGGGGAGACCTTATCGCTCTCTACAGCTACCTGAAAGGAGGTGGTAGCGAGGTGGGGGTCGGTCTCTTCTCCCTAGTAACAAGCAATAGGACGAGAGGAAACGGCCTCAAGCTGTGCCAGGGGCAGTTTAGGTTGGATATTAGGAAAAACTTCTTCACCGAAAGGGTAGTCAGGCATTGGACCAGGCTGCCCAGGGAAGTGATTGAGTCTCCATCCCTGGAGGTATTTAAAAGAAGGGTAGACGTGGTGCTTGAGGACATGGTTTAGTGGTGGACTTGGCAGTGTCAGGTTAACGACTGGACTTGATGATCTTAAGGGTCTTTTCCAACCTTAACGATTCTATGATTCTATGATTCTGGAAACTTTTTGATATTCAGTGAAAATTCCCAAAGTATTGCTGGTCAAACTCTGTTTAATAAATACTGAATACTTCTGTTTGTTGGCTTAATCCTGGCTTTGGTGTTATTTCACAGTGAAGAATCTCATTTTAGTATAGTGGCTGCTCTCAGATCTTCAACTTGTCAGCACTCAACACTTCTCCATCTCTGCAATTTATTCCAGTTGCTGCAGTGCATATGTATGGCAGCTCTCATGGTCAGCAGTGTGGAAAGAAAATAGGATTGGACAGTCCATAGGGCAGTACAGCATCAGCCTTTAGTTGTATGTTGTTCTGGGAATTTCTTGAGTCTGTTAAAGTGCACGCAGTAACAGGGGGGATTTGGAAGGCCTAATGATTCTTTAGATTTAGAAAATGCACATTGAGGACTATCACTGAAACTCTCTGAAGTCAGTAGACAGACTCCAGTGGATTTTGATGGGCTCAGATTGGTCCCACAGGGCATTATGATGATTTTCTGCATACACACTGCTTTTCAAATGACTTGCCTTTTGGGTCTCTGGGGACATAAAATATTCCCAAAATATTGAAACATCCCAGCAGAGGAAAATTAACCATTTCTATTTACATTTCAGTGACCTTATTTGGATTTTAATGCAGTTTCTTAAATAAAGAGGCAGGCATTCTTCCAAGATGTCATAAAAATAAAAAAAGGTATAAAGTAATCTGTAGTGCGATGACAGCAATTTTCATGTAAACTTTTATATGTAAGGAAAATGAACTACCGTTGCATTAAGTCTATATTCGAGTCTAAATTAAACCCACAGACGCAAAAGCCAAAAGAAAAGAGGTCCATACAGGTTCCACAGGACTCCTGTATATGTTTATGCCCAGTTCAATGTCTCTTAATTGTATAATGTATCTTAAGCATGCCTAGGCTTATATGAAAGACTCAGGACTTGATTCTCAGACTTCTGCAGTACAACTTGGAGTAATTGTATTGAAGTCAATGGCCCATATCTTGCCACCAGTTCTTAAATAGAACTTCCAGTGGATTTCAATAAAGACTTTTGCTTAAAAGTCAACAACACAGCATGATTCAGGGAAATTACAAGGCTGCAAGCAGAAATGTTAGTTTATTTTTCCTTTTCTTTTCTGAATACCTTGTATTTGGATCTATAAAATAAGATCATTACAAGTGATTCAAATCAGTATGGCACCAGAATTGGATCTTAGAGGCTTCAGTAACGTGCCTAAGCTTCACTGACAGTAAAACTAAATAACTTTTAATTAACACAGATTGAAAGCATGTGAGGGATATATCCCTGTGTTTCTTTCCAAAAATCTTCCTTACTTTTTGTCAGCATGGAGATAAGCCATATTGCTTCCAAGACAACCTTTATATTCATTATGAATTACAACCACCTTTTTTTTCGTATCCCAACAGAAGAAGCAGCTACTTTACGGTGTACAGTTTGCCAACTCATAATTGAACTCCATTCACCAGCGCTGCTACCTATGCGCAAGAATAGAAAGCAGGAGTGTTTTTTGAGGAGGAGGTCAGTGTTTCAAAGGAGATGGTCGCTACCTGGGCTGTGAGATAGCACTGGGGGCAGACTTTGTCTGATGTGCCGGGGAAGTGAAGTAGTTATGAAGAAGCAAGTGAAACTAATGACTGGCATATCTTAGCAGAACTAAAGAAAACTTAGAAGAAAAAAAAACCTCTTTCTTCTTTGCTTAATTTTAATGCTGTATATTAAATGAGTGCCAGAAGTTTGCTATAAAACCTAAGGTATGAGCCACCATTTATGATGGGAGATGGAGGCAGAACTGGATGATGTGATCCAGTGATGTACTGCACGTTGTTGTGCACCCATGTGAATGTGGTTGTGTTCTGCTGGCATATATTATTGTAACCATGCAGAAAACAACGGAGTTGCTTCAGCGGAAAGCTAGTGTAAGCAAGGCATCGTAAGTAAGGACAGGAGTTTAGGCATTTCTCTCTTGTTTTCCTTGGTATCTCTCAGCTGCATGCCCTACTTGTGACTGGTAGCAACTAGGACAGAACAGCAGCTACTCTTAGGGTTCAGGTTTCTCCATCGTCTTGTAATACAGACCAAAATGTGATTTCCTTTGTGTGGGTGAGATAAAACAGAGAGAGCAGAGCTCCTTTCCCTTGCTGGGAAAATGATACAAAGGCAACCACAGTGCTGGAAAAGGGCATTGTGTGCATGCAAGGATGCCGGCTGATGAGGCAGGGTGCAGTGTGTATGGTAAGGAACAGGTGGTCAATGGCCAGTTCTAGCTGCATAAAAATAGTACTCATTAGTAACGTGTAGGAAATGCCATTTTCTCATTCCTTTTAGACATTAGACCTAATCCTGGTTTTGCTAATTTAATAGACGATATTCTTGGGGGACCCTGTAAGCAGTTTCCTGTGCTTAGACTATGAGGAAGAGATGTAATCTAGCTGCAAATGCTCACTGAGGAGTCCTCTTGTGGTAGGAGAACTCTCTGCTGGCTACTACCAAGCCAAATGTGGGTCTGGTACCCTCTTACAGCTCTGCAGAGACAACATAATGACGATGCGAGAAGAAGGAAGATCCCTGCCTACCACACTGCGCATATCATCTGTCAAAATGGGGCCAACTGAGGATGTTATGTTCCAGGAGCGATGAGCATGGGCACATGAGAGTAAGTTATACTGTAATTTCAGTGTCCCAGCTGCCCTACTGCAGCTGCCAGTGATATAAACTTCTGCCGTGGTAAAACTGAGGTAGCCTGAAGCTGTAACCTGCCTTAGATAAACCCTGTGGTAAGAGGGTGTCCCAGCTTTTTCCCATGATATACTTAAGGAAGCTCACATGTTACCTGCAGTATGGCACCGGCTCCAAACTGTGCCAGGAATCCCACAGAACTGGAGACTTCCCTCGCAGCCCTTTCCCACTTTCTGCAGCAAATAGAGGTTGGGAGCTAGGGAGTTTTTCCTTGCATCTATGCCTGCCCCAGCATACCGTTTGGAGATGAAGGAAGCAAGAGTGTGAAAAATGTTCCCACTCTCCCATTTTGATGTTTGTTTGTTTCTCTCTTGCTCAGTAAGGCAGTTATTTGATAACACAACTGTCCTGAATCCACCTAATGGAACAGCTTAAAGATGAGCTATTTGAAATACTGGACATAGGAGGAATGAACATTTTATAATAATAAATATCTATATAGACAGATCATCAGTTAATGTAAAGCTATTGGTGAAATAAGGCAAGATCTTAGCATTTCTGTTTCAGTCAAATGTATTTTAGATTGTTGTGATATTTCATTTCTGAGAGAATTTTCTGTAGCTGTAAATGAACACTTCATAAATAAATCTGTAACACATTTCCAAGCATAAGTCTGATCCCCAAGGCTCCAGTAAGCGCATTAAACAGTACAATGTACAGTAAAGTGCATTTCACTGAAAATAAGGTAAAGATACATAATGGTCCAGGTTAAATATGGGTAAAAAGGCTATGTGTGTCCAATAGGTTTTAAAGCTACTCAAAATTACATGGTTTCAGATGGCATAAAGATATTTTTCCATAGCTGTCATATAAGAGATGAATTAAGGTTATGTCTAAAAAAAATTGTTTAAAAAAAAATGGTGGAAATGTTGTTTATTATTATTTTTGCTTTATTTTTTCTGAAGTTTGGAGTGCTAGTATGAATTTACATTTGCAAAAAGATGCTTCATTGCCCATGCTTATAGCAGGCCAGGAGCTATCTGTTCAAATCGAGTCCAGAAGCTGAGCATTTCTGTTAGCCCTGAAAGGCAGGGTTTATTACTTTAGCCCCTTAGGTATGTGGCTGATGACAGGAAACTGTATTGGAACCCACCAGCTTGGAGTGCAGGTGGAGCAAGCACGTGCCTTTCAAAAGACATAATTTCAAAACACCCTGCGAAACCCTCCGGCCCCGTTACAGTCTGTAGAAAATGGATGGTGTGTAGTTCTCCACTGTCAGATGGGCTGCCCTAATTCAGTGAAGCATCTCTGTTCCCATGTGGAGGCACTCTTACTCCTCCGAACTGTAATCGCATTTTTGTCCTGAATATTATTTATGTTCTCTCTGCTTAGGTCTGAGTCAGTAATACGAACAGAGAGAGAGAGAGCCATCTTGTGGAAGATTGCTTTAATATCTTCCAGTTTTAGATGCCAGGCACTTCAGAAGCTCTTAATTCTGTAGACCTTATTTTTGTGATGAGAGACCTCAATTACAAGCGAGTGTCCTATAATATTTATACAGATGTGTCAGTTTCTGCACAAAGGCACATTAAGTGAGCAGGGAATGATACTGCTCCAACATTTGGCTGCTGGCACTTGATACGTGTGAACAGCATGTTCTTTCGCCCTGTCTTGAACTACATAATCAGCAGTTTCTTCTCTTCTTTCCATATTGCTGCTGTGCACAATTTAGATATTAAATATATGTCTTGATTTGCTTTGTAACAGACTGCAAATGAAGCTTCACTGCCTCATCTTGGAAATGTGCAGTGGAAGTAGAGTTGAAAATAATATTTTTCTCTTCATCATTACTGCTTTCAGTTGAATAAATGCACAATTCTTCCAGACTACAGCGAACATTAAAAAGCTGTTCTCATCTACAGGTTCCAGCCTGAGATGTGCAAAATGCTTCTAATGAAGCTGCAAACCATGTGAAAACAGAGTGACAAGATCTTCTGTGTAGCAGAGAGGGGCTCCCGCTTCAAGAAGAAGAAAAAGAGCAGAGGGCATCTTTCTGGTAAGAGCAGATGATGTGGCTCTAGGAAGGCCTGAGCTCTTGAAAAAAGGAAAATGAAAATGATGCCTAATGTTATAGCTTCCCTCCCGAGTTAAGGGGATGAGCTATACTTTTCAACCCCTGTATGAGGCAAGGAAGAGTGGTGCCAGGTCACTGAAATGCCCTTTGAAAGCAAAGGGGACAGGCTGAACGCATGCAAGTTGGCCTATTGCATGTTCTTCTGGTCAGTCATCTACATAAACATTATGCAGTGATTAGCACAAGACTATCTAGTACCTTAAATGCTGTAGTCAAAAGGTGCTCTGAGGGTATTAAAATTCCTGTTAATCAAAGATATCGATCCCTTTCAACGTGCTTGATTTCATTACCAATGGGAAACTCAGCCTTGATTTAGCTGAGTTCTTTAAAGATGTCATTTATTTTTTTCTGCTTTATTTTGCAAAGGATTCATGAGCTATGAAATAGGGAGAGATCAAATTTAAATTCAGTCTAGTGTGATCTTTTGATAGATCAATAATAAATGCACATTTAGAGAGAATTTTTGCATCTAAAATCACAGCATACCTTTAATTTTGATGCAGAAATGAACATAGTGCTTGGGGTTTTGATCTGTTTTGGTTTTCCCCATCAACAGTCTGTTTGTTGTATTTTAGTATTTGCAATACTCGATTCAAAGTCCATTTTATATGGAAGGTGTGTATCTACGACGTGCCACGTTCAAGGTTTGGAAAACTATACTGAATTGCATGAAATGCTAGTAAGTATTAGCAAGAATACATGTTTGTGAAGTGTGGGATCTGAAATAATCAGCTGAATAATTGTTGCATAGAGCTGGCAAATCTGTGACGATGTGATAATGTACATTTAAAAATGAAATCAGCCATAACATTGGCATACTGTTACTTTTCTATCTCAAAACACAGATTAGCCATTCAGTTGAAAGAAACGTTCTCTACCAAATGGTATAAGATTTTCCTTTCTTAGAAAAGCAAAACTGAAAAACAACATATCAAATGGAAAGGAGGGTTAAGTATTTACCAATACATGATAAATGACGAGTCAGCCCTGAGTGGACCTGCTCCATCAGTAGCACTGTTCTGGGAAACAGTATTGCCTTCCACTTGATGGGCTACTGCTCTGTAACAGTTGCTCAGCAATGCTAAAGGACCCCCTGTCCTTTAGCCACAGATCTCCTCCCAGAGAACAACTGCTGTAACTGGAAATACCCCAACTCTACTAGGCATTTTTCCTATGTAGAATGACTCTTTCAGAATAGTCAAAACAAAGGATAATGCTATATTGCACTCTGGCTTTTTCTGATCTTTCATCAGAAGCCCAAAGTGTGTGTGTGTGTGTTAAGCTGTAAATGTCATTACCTATTTCTCATGAATATTTCAGATTCAGAAATTTACAGGCTATTGTTCTCATAAGCAAAACATGTTGTTTCTGGATACCTCAGTGATGAGTGTTACAGTAAGATGAAATAAATCTATTCTGAATGTGAAGTACTATGTAGCCTGCTTTTGCTTTATTTTGTTTTTCACTTGAATAGTCAGAGATGAAAAACGATGTAACATTTGATTTAAGTTTGGTTATTTGCCTGTGCGACATACAGATGCCATAATATTTCCTTAGTTTTTGTCAGATGTCAAGGTACCTGAACCACTGGTAAATATTAATGTCTTAAAGACAACTGTTTTACTGTGGCATATATTTTCAGTTGACACACTAGTAGGTGATCCAAGCAGAACTATAGCAAAGATGGGAGGAAGAGGGGTCTCTGCCTCACTTGCACACACCAATGATACAGCAATTCAGAGTAAATAGGGTCCATTTCCTTCCCTTTTGCCATCTTAAACAGGGGCTGCAAGTCCATGATCCTGTGGTGAGCCAGTGGCTGTGGCTAAGGGGCGCAAGGAGGCTGAAAGGAGCGCTTGGAGGGGTGCCCGCTGCATGGAGGCTGAGGATGGGGGACCGGTGCTGGGTGGGCCTGGGGAACTGGATGGATACTGCTCTTCTCTGAATATAAGTCCAACAAATTGGCAGTGGTAAGGTTTGTCACCCAGAGAAGGCACTCAGGTACTCTTCAGTGGCATCATGCAGTTCACAAATGTAAAACTGCTTTCAGTGAGCATGGAGAAAGTAAGAATGAGTCATGATGAGCTCTCTGCATTATTCTGATGTGTATTGTGGGTTTCTTCAAACTTGTGCATTGCTGCCTGAGTGAATGCAGCTTTATGTCAAGGAAGTCTTTAAAATGGTCTTTAAAGTTAGAAGAGGGAAAAGGAAAGTGCTGGCGCAGGTAAGATATCTTCAGATGCACAGCTTTAAATTGTCACAGTAACAGTCCAGAGTAAGATGATTTACTTTTTCCAGGGCTCACTTGATGGCCAGGGAGAATTGCTATTCTTCTGTCCTGAGGAAAGAGAAGGGGATTTTAGAGAGATGTAGTAGGGAAGAGAGAGAGAGGGAGAAAGTGTGGCGCAGACGCTGGGAAGAGTCAGGGCACCAAGAAATTGCAGGCTGAGGGCTTGCTGTTTATCCCAAGCTGGACAGGTAGGCCAGGTTGTTTTGAGCACTGGAGGACGAGGTTGTGCTTAGGTAGCAGAATATATGTATGGCACGCTCCTTTGGCTTTCTACCATGACACTGACACTTTCCTTCACTGGGTGAGAGAATTGCGAATGCTTTCTTTTGTTTGTGAATTGCTTTAAATGGTTGCTGCAGCACAGGAGAAGTTCTGTGAGAAGCCCATCCTAGCTTGCTTGGCTAGGGAATAGCTAACCATGGCTGGTATGCAGGGATGTGCAATCTAGGTGCTGATATGGGAGCTGGTGAGTTGTCAGATTTCATTTAGGGAGAGGTACAACCCCAAGGCCTTGCCAATGCCACACCATAAACATCAGATCCTGTGAAAGGGCTGCAGAGCAGAGCCGTCTGGTCCAGTAATGGTGACATGAGCTGTACCAAGAGAATAGGAAGGGCAAATGCTCAGTTTTCAATAATGCACAATACACTGTTGGAGGGAGTGCCTTTCAGTAATGCAAAATAAATTATAATCCAACATTTTGTTTTCTGTAGCATTTCAGTTGTATATTAAAAACAGTAAATTACACTGATAGAGTGAGTGCAGTATTCAAAGGTCTAAGCAGTCTTTTGGAATCTCTGTTTCTAATTGATACTTGGGAATGATACATATCCTGCGCAGTGAGTATTGTTATAAGATTATCTAAGTATGAGTAGTTTATATCCTGAAAAAATACTGAGGATTCAGCTTCTTTTTGCTTCTACCCCAGTGTCTCTGTGCTTTGATTTTATGACTGGTGTGTCATTTGGTAATTAGTATTCTTCAGCTTTCTGTAGCATTTGTAATAATGGTGGTGCCTTCACCTACCGATGACATTAGTAAATAAGTCAATTTAATTTTTTATGCACCTGTCAAACTGGCACATTGTAACCAGAGAATTTGATAACTATAGAACAAACTATTATTTTTGTAATGCTCTTATTCCATAAAGTGTGCTGTAATTTCTCCAGGATAATTAGGGAAACAGATCACAAAAGCTCAGGGATGTTTGCATTATGTTACTAAGTTTCTCATATGCCATTGGTTCACCATCACTGTCTGATATCCTGACTGTGGCAGAAGTGAATGGAAAAATCCCATTGTCTTCTTAAGGCCAAGATTTCCGAACAGAAACCTAGCACAGAAATAACTGCAGATAAATCTAGCAGTCTTTCTGCATTTGTTAGTCATACAGGATCACATGTATCATCCAGAATGCCTTGGTCTTATGCTTTGAGTTATAAACTGCTACCTCAGAGCTTCCTGTGCTCGCATGCAGCTGCTCTTTCCAAGGTCACTTATAGTTCCTCTTATGGACTTGTCCAAGAGAGATTGCTCAGTCATGGCAGAGATGATATCAGTGCCGCGGACACATTCAGGTCTTCTCTAGCACCCTCAGGATCCTCTGCCATCAAACTGAAGGGAAGTTGGAAACACTTTTTTCCCCCCCTCTCTGTCTCTCCAGATACTCCCAAGTCACTCCTAAAGAGCAACTGTGTAAGAGAAGAAATTCCCCAAATGGCAGGTGTTTTCCAAACATTTTCAGGGGAGTGGGTTGAAAGAAGAAATGCTCCCCTTGCACTGTGTCTCTTCTCCCTGTGCCTGCAGAAGGTCTTCTGCTCACTGTCACATTGCCAGTGTGACAAAGGGGGCTGCTAGAGACTGGGTAGACCTGCTCAGTACATACATTTCAACCCAATAGTTCACCAAGCCATGCTGCCTTCTCTCTTGCATATGATTGAGGGAATTGTTTTACAATAAAGTAAAACAATTGATTTAATTCCCTTGTTTCTCACTCTGCCTCTCTGCAGAAATCCAGTGATACCGGCTAATGACATGCTAAGGGGAAACAGTATGTAGGAATGATCTGTGCAAATGCTGCTGTGCGTTTTTGCAGGCCACTGCATCTTGTGAGTGAGGAGATGATGTTGCCTAGAGTAAGCAATTATTGCATCTCAGGTGTTACAGGATAGAGGTTTCTTTGGGCCAAAATGAGTGTGCACTGCAGTTTTCTGACAGTCTTACAGCATCCTTCACCCCAGCAGTAATGTCCTCTATAAAGAGCTTTGTATGTAAGCCAAGATGAGATCAGCACTATCTTGCACTAATGACGGAGGTTTTGCAGTTTTAGGGAAGTTCTGTCAGCATGTGAACTGCGGAAAATCCTAAAATGAGTTACCAATATTTAAGATGTATTGCAGGTGCGTGGACATGCTCCTCTGTATTTGTACACACTTATCAATTAGCCATATGATTCTCAAAGTTGTCTGGCCAGAAACAACTGCATGTATTTGCAACTGGGGCAAGTTCATTACATTGGTGATACTGGAGAAGTAACTCTGTTATTTATGAAGTTGAATAGATGGATTTAATAAATCTGCAGCTTCTTAGTTCTTCTACTTTCCTCATTTAAACTCTTGAGCATGGAACACAAATGTTACTTCCAAAGTGCCAATAGCTAACATGACTACCTTGTTGTCACCATTGAAAGTATACTGACAGGTATCTTTCTTCTGAAAGAATCATATATAATGCTGTAGCTGTTAAGTGGTTGCAGAATAGCTGCCTACCACAGGAAAAATGCAAGTTAGACAACCTTCAGACCTTTGGTATACACTAATTACAATATGAATTGTGTGAATTTCATTTGTACTCATGTATTTATATATATCTCATTAATCTGTTACAAAGAGGGAAAAAATCATTACTGTAGAGTCAAATTGCCTGTAAATGACTTAAGGAATATGTTAATGATCCTGCTCCAAATGAATAATTATAAAGCAGGTGCACTTGAGATGTGATCATTTAACTGACAGCAAGCAGCTTCTAATGTCTTGAATATCCATGATAATGGTGATGTCATAGCAGCCAGTTAAAATCATCGCTCACATCCTCCATTTAATACACAGGAGAACTGTGGGTATAATTCCCATACAGAGCTATTGCCCTGCTTATTTAAGGAATGCTTAATTTATAAACAAATCAAGAAGTCACTCTGCTTTGATTTTAATGCAATATATTTCCAGTAAAATGTCATGCTATTGTCTCAAGTAGAAGATAAACATGGATGGCAGAAGGCATTACTGCATCAAATTGACATTACAGTTTAAATGAACTTGGCTCAAAACATCCCAGTTTAATAGAGAGATGAATTGTGTTTCACCTGCCTTACTGCTAACATCCAGCTAAACTTTTCACGTTTATAATTTTAAAGGTGCCTGTAGTTTAGTTCCCTCTGAAGCTGATGCCTGTGAGAGTCAGGGATGTATGCTCTGCAGCGCACAAAATAGCCCCTGCCTACAGATGAGTTGTCTCATTACAAAAAGATTTGAACTCTTTAAAGGCCAGTCTTCTTTTGGGCTTATGTCTCACTTCATTTTATATAGCTGTGCAACATGTTAAGCTTTTCAGTTTTCTTTGTGGTCAAGATCAGATTTTATGCATCTACCATTCCAAAATTTAAATACTCTGCCTTGAATGTGCATGAGTTCACAGAAGGCAGCAGTGTGCTGCCTAGGGGTTATCTCCATGATAATAGCAATGAAACTAGAGCAGTAGCTAAATATAGAACAGTTTTTCTGCATCTATTTCATGTGTTGTCATGTAAGTACAAATAGATGAAGAATTAAATCTCTAAGCTGCAATGAGGTTTATGAGGACAACCTACAGAATTCCTAGTGTAAAAGGGGTTGCTTCCAGTTAAGGTTAGCACTGCATGCCTTGAGAAGAACACTACCACCTTATTTAGAATAATAGTTCTTTATTGATGCAGGTTATTTTAGCAGCAAGAGTCTGTACTAGGAGGGGAGAAATCTTTTGAAGATAGCGGTTCCAAAGCATAATAAAACAGGTGCATCTTAATAGGTCTACCAGGAATGTTTTAGCTGTTAGCATCTTTTAAATGCTTCTGCTGAGAAACCCTGTTTTCATAACAAGGTTGGTGAGTATTAAACCTGTGATAGTTCTTTCTGGGATTACTATAATTTACAAAAACAATAAAAACCTTCTAAAAAACATTTATGTATTTATAAATGTTGTAATCCAGGGGTCCCACTGATATTTGTGGTGAAAGATATGCCTAAGGGCACATAACCCTGCTTGTACATTGCCAGGACTGCAATCTGGTTTATGACAAAACAGATTCATTTATCTCCAAATAAATAAATTACTTTTGTGAACATTTAGAAACATTTGCATAATTAGGCTGTAAGATCTTAGCAGTCTTTTTCATAATAATTAAACTAATCTAATCTTGGACAGGGTAAACAGACTTACTAGGCTGAGAGCAGCCTTCAGGCAAGGAACTTACTACATTCTACAGGAACTGTAAGGCTGATGATGTTTGTTAATTATGCAGAGCTTTTACTCCCCAGTAATAGCAGCGTTTGTATTGCCTGAAGCTTAGATAGCTACTCCCAGGCACATAAAATTAGGCTCTGGGTTTTTTTGTCATTCTTTAAAAAAAAAAAAACAACAACAAACCAACAAAAAAACAAACCACAACAAAACAAAGAAGATACTTCAAAATGATTATACGCTTTCAACGAGGAGGCATTAACCTTACCGTGTTGGATCCTAGATCCGCATACAATTGGCTCACTCTTCAGTCATGTGGTCTTGATTATCTTTAGATCTGGAGTCTTCATGCCGTATAGAGATACAGAGTTGTAAGGCTTGGTAAAAGAACAGCAAAAGGCACTGCTTCATTTTCTGGGGACTTCAGGAAGAAAAGATTGAGAATATCATGTAAGTCTTGCCTAGGACAGTTCTCAGTCAAGCAGTCAATCAAAATTCATTATCATAAATTAAAAAATGGAGACCAGAAACAGTACCTGGCAAATTCTGAAAAGAGTTGCTTTCTTTAAAGAATCTGTCATCTTCATCTAGTTCTATATGAGTCATCTGTCCATGAAGACTTCAACTGACAAGAAGATGGATTTTTCTGCTTACAAACAGGGTATGGCATTAACAAGGATGATATTCAAACTTTACAAAATTTTTAAAAATCATCTCTTAATATAACTGTTTTGTAGACATGAATTTAATTTCTGAATATTATTTTCCTAGAAATAGGGTATGAAAGGAAATCTTCCTCCTGTTTCCTTGTGCTTTGTTTTATTTAGAATATTTTTATAAATTCAAATTCATGTGATTAGCCCTTAAAAATCTGATTTATAGTTTATCAATTTTTTTCCTCAGAATTTGCAGACAAACTCACAATGCATTTCCTCTTTTCAGTAAAGATTTAATTACATCTGGATGGGAATAGTGATGCCTGACTCTTGCAAAATAGATGATTAAACCATATGAAAGTGGTATAGCATGAAGAAGTACCACTAATAGTAAAGGGCTGGATTTTTTTCACACCAAGAAGTAGCTTGCTTTGTGATTTTTTCCTGTTAACGTCAAGGAGATTGTTCCCTGAGTAAATGCTGCAAGACAAAGTTCTCAGAATCTAGCTCTTAAAATAAGTTACATCAGGATTTGCTGATGAAGGGGTTACTCATGGATCTGAATAACCATCAATCTTTTTAAGGCCTTGAGGGCCAGAACACCTGGAACAGGTGATGTATCTATGGATGTTTATTCCAGAATGAATGAGTGGGTAGAGGCCAGAAATTGGCAGGCATTTGTTTTCACGTTTTGCCTCTTCTGGCCTGTACAACTGAACCATCAAAGTGTGGTGTAATGTATGTATAATAAGCAAGCATCCCATTACCAACTACCTTCTGCCCACTAAAGAAGAAAAATATCAACTCTCCCACTGCAGTTCGAACTACCCTGCTTCAGGCCTTATTCTTTCTTGCTGTACTGTTCATTCCTGGGCACATTAGTTAAGCAAATTTAGTAAGTCCAGTATGTCTGCCAGTCAATGCTATAAACTAGTGAGTTGTTGCTGTTTCAGTTAACATTTTGTGGTATTGCCAGTGGCATGAATTCAAGTACCATGTGTTGCTCTTTATTAACTTTTATGGGGGAATAATACAAGTTGTTTGTATCAATAAAATTAATCAGAAAGAAAAATCCTGTTTTAAAGTGATGAATTGTGTAAATAAATAATGGCTTTCTCTAGTCTCTAGATGGCCTTCCGAAAAGTTTCCATTGTCAGCCCAGGCTGTAAAACTCTGAGCTAGAACAGTTTACCCCAGTGCTGCACATAGCTCAGAAATAGGGCTAGAAGGGACTGATCTGGGTTCCCTGGTCATGGAAGCAGCCACTGGTTTCTGTGAGGAGCACATCCCCACCTGAAGCCCTCTTCCTCCTCTCTTTGCAGTGCAGCACATAGCTATATACTAGTTATTTGCCAGTAACACAGAAGAGCACGTTTAGGATAGAGCAATTGCCGAGGCTAATTCAACATCTGTAGGCTGCACTACCAGGTTTACAATGTGAAAACATGGCACTGTTGCTGTTGTAACTCCTGCCCTTAGGGCCATTTCCCGTGGGGGTCGTTGCTGAGCCCTTGGACCAGTGGTGGTACCAGAAAAGGCCAGAGGAGTGAGCAGGGAGCAACTCTAAGCCTCTTGGCCTGGTGACAGCAGGAAATATAAAAAAAGCCATATTGCCTGTGCTCTTAGTAAAGAACACAGATTTTAGATTATGGTATGGAAAAGATGCATTATGTACAATATCTAGTGTCTCTGGTTATGAATTGCCTTTGATAGTTTGCAGCTTGAACATGAAGCAAATTTTTATCGGATTCGTTTTACTAGGCACATCACTTAAAATTTTAGCGCCACTGCTTTGCACATTACTGTGTAGTGTATTTGACTATACATTGTACAATGTAATATGCACCTTCGTCTGTATCACTTAGCAATGGAGGTAAATGAGCACCCTCTTTTTTTTTTTTTTCCCTATCCTTCTCAATTTGTGAGTCAAATTTTAAGGAGAACATATATGGGATTGGCTTCTGATTTCCTCTGTGGGGACGAAATAAGACCAAGTGAAAGTAAAGCTGATGCCCTTCCCTTTGCTCATCAGACCTTCTTGGTGTTAAAGTAAAATTTTCCCTTCCCTCCCCCTTATCTCTTCAGAAGAATGATAAAACGGTACAGAAGCTTACGTTGTGTCACAGCTGGTTCTTGAGTGTTGTCTGAGTAGGTGCAGTTATGTGGTCTTTCAGGACAGAATGTAAGATTTGGGACAAATTGTCCCATAAAACACATGTACCACCTTCTATTTGCAGAATGGCATAGCATGTTGAGGACATTAGCTGCATCCCAAGATGGGGTTAAGTTGAATACATGTACATGAATACAGATATTTAAAAGAATAGGTTTTTTATAATTATAGGTTTGTGAGAAATACAGATATTTGCGTTGTTATTAGGTCATCTGCAAATTACGGACCATGCAATAGCTTGTCTTATAAAGATAATCCATATTTTTCAATCCCTATGTAGTGGTTTAAAGTTATTGCATCCATATCCGTAGCTTTTTCTCTTTTCTAGCTCTGCCTTGATGTTAGAATGTCAATTGGGTGAAATCATTCCAAGTCTTGAACCCTGAATAGTTGAAGTACTGAATATTTTTGTTAGTATAAAGCTCATTTTCAACAATCAGTTGTGATCAAGGTGTTCTAAATTATGTTTACCCCGTGAACTCTTTGAAAATGGTATTTTAGGAAAACTTGGTATATACAGATATTGTTCTCTTAAGAGTTTGGGGCGGGGGGGAATTGAAAACTGCCAGCTTTCTCATTTCCGACACTTCAAAGCATATTTGCTAAAGATATGTTGACTGGATTTCAGTATAATTTTGTGTGAATGATTTATCTTGTCTGGTCCAGAATGTAAACTTGCTAAACATTGTAAATTAATCATTTTTTTATGGGGGGAAAAATGCTTACTAATTTGCATTATAAACAGCAGCCCAATTCCAGGCAAGCTACGCTTTTATTTCAGTACTGTTAGAGACAGGGAGCACTAATAATTTGGTAGTACAGAGCAGGGATTTTCAAAGGTGGCTAAATAACAAGAGCATCAGTCAATGGCATAGACACTCTAATATTACTTAGATTGTTTTGAAAAGTTGAGATGGTTTAATTCTCTCCGTATTCCTTCACTATAACCTTTAGAGAGTATAAGGATCAATCCTTGGTCCCTCTTGCTCTTAAAATCACTATTATTGGATAGTTTTGGATTTTTTTTTTCTTAGATTGCATTATGCACTGAAAATTCTCACACTTTCATGTTTGATCTAAAAGAAATTGCACTTGCTTCAAGTTAAGAGCTTGGGATCACTTCAAAGTGAAGGAAATCCAAACCTTGGTAAGTCCATCAAAAGCAGTTGAATAAAACTGTCAAAAGCAATAACAACCCCCCAAAACCCAGAACTCAATGGATGCAGATCTAAGAGATTGACCTATGCTCCAGTTTTGTAGTACGTCACGTTTCTTGCTCTTTGTGCTGTTATTTGTGTAGCAATGCCAGAAGATGCTATAGATGCTTAGAAATGTTGGGAACAGTGTATTGCCAAAGCTTACGATATTGACCAGGATGACTTCAAGGAAAAAGATTAAATGGGTTGGAGGCAAGGATACCCAAGAAAAGTGAGGCTGGAATCATTAGACTAACATCTCAAGAAAAATAAGATGCATAGCTTTCACCTGTATCTACATGTTATTTTTACTGGAGGTCATGCTTCATGACTATTCGAATCCTTCACTTGTTAATGAATTCCGTATCTATCAGTTTAAAATTATTGGAAGAAAATCTGCTGATTAGAAGATGTGGAAGAGTGTAGATGAATTCAGCCACTCCTGAGTGAAGTGAAAAATCTGTTTATCCAACAGTTCAGTAACTGTCTGAAATCAAAAATAATAGTAGCACAAACCTGATTTTTGTGATCCTTGATGCCCTTATCAGGAATAATATTGGTCTAAATATGTCTACTGAATGCACAGTAGAGACAGGATTGTTAGGAGGCTGCTCTAAGTGAGAAGGTAAGAAGGGACCTGGCAGTTCCTTAAGGAAATGGGCACAGTGCAAATTATCCCATGGAGGAGGAAAGATAGGAAATACAGTAAGAGCCTGAGTTGGCTAAATCAAGAGCTCTTCACATACTTCAAACATAAGAAGGAAGACTGCACAAAGTGGAAACTAGGTCAGCTCGCTATGGCCAACTGCAAGCAGCTAAATCAGAGAAGCTGTTCAAGAGAGAGGGAAGGCTATTTGAGGGTGACAGTGGAAGGGCTCAAGTGTCATGCTTTTTGTGTCAGATATCAATATAAAGGTCAGGTGTAATAAGGTGGAATACCAGCACCAACAGGAAAGAGTAAGGAAGAAACAGGTTACATAGTATGTATAAAATTTAGATGTTTTCATGCCAGCTGGGCAGGTGAACTTTGTCTTTGATACTTAATGGGCAGGTTGATGAACTCTCAGAGCCTCTAACAGTTATCCGTAGGAACTCCTGAAGGATAGACAAGTTACCTAGATGCTAGAAAATGCAAGTGATTATGTATAAAGGTTGGGAAAAGTGAGGAATTTCTAGAATATCTAGCTTTATTCCAATTGCTGGAAAGACACTAAAATATAGAGAGACGTGTACAGAGCAAGTAGTTAACAATGGTTTGTTCACTACCAAAATATATGTTGGGTGAGCATCCAAAGGTTTTTGTTCTGGATCTGATATTATTCTTGCTTTAATTAATGGCCTAACTGATGGGCTAGAGCATAGCTTATTGAATTTGCAGATGCCACCAAACTAAGAGGACTTCCCACTGGGGAGTGAGACACTATGTTTACAAATATATGTAAACTACATGGAGAGCACTAGTGAAATAAGAGTTTTGCAGAAAATGATATGGTGGTCATAGTGGACCACAGGTCAGAAGCAAGTAAAAACTGGTGAGCTCTTGCAAAAATTTCAAATGATGCACTAGGATATAAACATGAGGAATAATGCTCTATTAAGCACCAGGAAGGTCCGAGCAGGACTATTGTTTCCAGCTTTGGACACTCTACTTCAAATAAATTGTGGACCAAACAGAGGTAGTCCAGAAGAGAGCAGTGAGAGTTTTTAGAGGCTGTGACCTGCAAGGAATGGTTGGAAGATGAATAATTGAACCTAAATAAAATGATAGTGAAGTGTGTTTATGTGTGTGTGTAAGCATATGATAACAGGTAGCACATAAAGAAATAGCTGCTATTTGTTCTCCATGTCTGTGAAGAATAAGCAGAGTAGGCTTAAACATGATGCAGGTTAGATATTTTTAAAACTTCCTAATAATGAGGGATGTTAATGTTGTAGTGTGAAAATCACTGGAATAAGCTATCAGAGGAGGCTGTGGAATACCCAGTGTTAAAGGTCTTTAGGAACAAACAAGTATCTAATATGGGTGTTTTAAGGACAATTGTTCTCTTAGTAGGACACAGGGTAGATGACATTTTCTATCTTTTCCAGCTGTTTGATTCTACTTTATCTCCTATGTGAGTGTAAAATGAGTGACAAATTCTAATCTGAGCAATTGCATGCAAACCTGGGCACAAGGGAGCTGCTAGTAGTTCCCTTTTTTCCCTGATGAGCTCTTACCCTGAGCACTACTTCATGAAAGTATGAATGATGGAAGTACTTTCTGGTGCACTGTGCTGATGAATAAATGTCTCTCTTTCCTTACTCTCCGTCTACAGGTATCCCACTCCTGTTGTGCATATGTCCCCCAAGTATGAGATCTGAATAATTTGGCTATGTGTATGTCTGTAGGCCATACCCTGCTACTTTGGGAGGGTATAGGGGGTAAGGCCAGACACTCTGCAGTCCTGCTTGCCACCCACAGTGACCACCCAGGATTCTTAGTTTTCCTTTTAGCTCTCTAGGGGCTCTTGTGAGTTGCTGTCAGAATAGTCAGTGCAAAAGGTTTCACTGCATGGCATTTTCTTGCTTATACAATCCAGTAGCCAAGACAAGCAAATAGAAAATGAATGATGAGTTCACTGCTCCAAAATCAAGGCAGAAACCTATTCTCCAGTAGGGTGTACCTTTGAATGATGGATGTAAGACATTTGTCTCCTTATGTGAGAACTGTAGCCTGTAAAGCATTCAGTTTATAAATTATTCATGAAACACACCCTAAACTCTAATATGGCTCTAAGGAGTGTAAGAGAGCCATAAGCTTTACTTTTGATAAATAAAAAGACCTTAATTATCTATTAGCCAGCACAGAGTTAATCAAAGAGATTCTGAAAGAAACAAAGGGGCTGAGAAAAAGGCAGAGATAAGAATCCATTCTAGATAATACTAATGCTTCTGGAGTACACAATGGGGAGGATATTAATTAGTGAATACCTGTGGCGTGTATCCACCTTACCTAAAAAAAAAAATCTTTACCTGGACTTGGCTTATTTTTCCTCAATCCTAAACTTTACATTAAAGGGAATAAGGCTTTGTCAGCAGGTTGAACAGGCAGACACAGGCAGAGAGGGAGAGTACTACAAGCAAGACAGCTGTGTCTTCCAGGAGAGGCGGGAATGAGCTGGATCCTTCTTCATTTGGAATAAAGTGGTTACGCTGAGGTAATGAAATATTTAGATAACACTCTTCTGTGCTTTGGACCCATTTTCCTAAATTGTGTATTCTTTGGCAAAGAGCTGAAAGTTTTCTTTTGAAAGAGCTGTTTCTTGTCTCCACAGATTTACTGACAGGCTCTGAGGGGGCTGAACCATTTGGAGTGCTGAGAGCCCCCTTTGGTCTCCTGACCAGAACCAGGATCATTCCAGAGAGCAGCTCTGGGAAGGGGTCATGAGAGGATAATCCACTTGATCCCACTCAAGGGAAGGAGGCAAACAGGGCTGTGACTTGAAAGTGCAATGTTTAGGAAAATGGGGAGGCTCCTGAGAAGGATGGCTGACCACAGACTGACAAGCACATTTAAAATGGCTTGGATAGTGGAGTCAGTGAAAAGGACATTTGATTCGGAACTTCTTCCAGAGAAGAAATCTGCCGTTTCTTTCATACGACCATAGTCTACTATGAGTGTGTCATCTGTTAAAATGGTTATCCCAGGCTCTCCAGGAATAAAGAGGCCTCTTACAGCTTCTAAAGTCTCCAAGAGTGAACTGTAGGTGATCTTGTATTACTCAGATGCCCCTGCTGTCCACAGAAGAAAGCAGTGCTGCTCAAAGTCTAACGCTCCACACTGATCTATGCCTTTGGAGCAGTCTAAAAGTCTGTGAGTTGTCCTTATCTTTACTTGGCTAAAGCAGTTTTTTTTTTACTTGATACCACATGCTGTTTCTGCCTCAGCATCTCTTTACATCTGTCAAAGTGATCTTGAGCTCTACTTCCTTCTGCAGTACCTGCATCTTCTTCTGTGCTAAGCAGACAGAAGAATCCTATGTGGCCTCTGCTCCCATTTCACTGGCACAGAATTCTGGCTGCCTTTTGCAGTGGTCAAGTTTGTCACCACTGGGTAGCAGGGAGCTTCAGGCCAAATGGTGACGTTGCACCAGTCCCATCCCAGGCTTGATATTGTGGCTGAGCAGGTGTGGAGGGTCCTCTCTTTGGCTAAGGCTGGAGTTCATGTGCAATAACAACTGTTTAAGTAATTCAGAGTTTAGCAGATGCAATGCCAATTTTAGGAGATAGAACTCCACTGTGCACAGTGGAAAAGAAGTAGTAGGATGGGATAACTGCCCTCTGCATGCTGACAGGTGTTTAAGATAGGGTGTATTACCCTTTGTATATCCACTCATCAGTTGTCACTGGCTACAAAGAAAGCCAGTTTACACTAGATGCCTAGGTTTTAGGTAGCTAAAGTTAGGAGAGATGAATCCCATTGTTATCAGAGAACGGTTTAATTCAGTAACCACTAGATGAAGGTTAGGCCTTTAGAAATCCACTATGCACTCCATAGATCACTTCTTAGTTCAAGGGAAACTGAGAATCTTTTCAGAGCCTGGATATGTTGCCTTTATTACTGTTCTCACCTCACCTGCTGCTTGCTATTTTATTGCAGCATCCTGGCAGGAAGCTTTCCTTATACTGCCCAAAGAATGAATGTGAATGTTCCTCGGGTATATTAATCCTTCAGTAGAAAGAATGTCCTTTACAGGAGAATGTAATCCTCCACTTCCAGGTAATTTGCTAGAAGTATACATCCTTTCCGAACGTCTTCTGTTTTATGATCTGGATTTTTAATGAACTGTATATTTTACGAAAAGACATCATCCTTCTTATCTCAGCTGTAAACTGCAGATGCAGTTTGAGCATCTTTACCATCTCCACAGCAGTGTGTGCTCTAGCATCGTCAGTTCAGTTTCTCTATCCTGCTTAATGTGAAATTAGTATCCCAGATACTTAATGTCCCCTTTGAATGGTTATGCTTTCATACCACATGGCATTTAGGCAGAAAAGCAACTGTCAGAGTGAAAATCATGGTATCTTTGAGCTGGGAGACATTTAGCTCCTTCAGCTTTGATACAGAGCCTCGTCACTTATTTGCGGTGAACATTATTTCATCCCCTGGTTTCTGCAAAACAGTAGCAAAAATTGCCCATCTCTTCTATACTGTCCTGTGTGTTTTACATAATCTGAGAGGTTTCAATGTCAGACCGTTTCTGTAAAGGGTGAATATTCAAAGTATGGTGTTTCATTCTATCTCTTAGACTGTTGATGACAGCAATGTTCTTGATATTGGTCATCCCTTGAGCTGTCCCTTGGACAGTGAGCAAGGTTCATGCTTGGGGCACTTGGACTGGGTAGCCTGAAGCGAACAGGCTTCAGATGCAGTGACCACTGCCAGTTTAGAAAATCATACTGCATAAGAAATCAAAGAATCAAGCAGAAGGAGAGAGCTCATTTGTAGAAGAGCCAGTTTAAAAGGCAAGTAACTGCTCTAATAGTTTGCAGGATGTCTAATTATCTAAGTTATGCAAATAAAATCTTTTGATTTCTCCTTGTAGTCCTACCACGTTGTTCCTTTGGGATCCGCCTTGAGTTAATATACAGAGAATAAACAAAACAAAACTAACAAACAGTGATATCGCATTACAAAGTAATTCAGTTTATGGACAGTGTGCGAGTGGTTGGGTTGTGAGTTTTTTGAGGTTTTTTGCTGGTTTGTTTTTTTTCTTTTTAAAGCCTTTGTCCCAGTGGGTAAGACAGATAAATGTTTGCTTTCACTTATCATTATGGGATCTTGGAAGAGTTCAATCCCGGTCTCTTATACTGTTCTTATGGGAAAAGCAAAACTATATTCTTGGCTTGACGACAGTGCAGTTTCCAAACGTTACCATGGTGATCACCTATGTAACATCACTACCACTTTTCACAACAGCTCAATTTAAGATTCAAGTTGAATATTTCCATGATTATGGGAGGGTAATTATTTCATTACTCAAGGGAAGAAGATTTAGGAGGTAAATAGCTCTTCATTAGTTCTTAAATGATTTCCCTAGTCTTTTTAGGCCACAGAAATGCCAAATATTAAAGTGACAAAAACAGGGGGTCAAATTCTGATCCCCTTATTCATCTTCCCTACCTCTAAGCCCCTTCTGAGCAGCCGAGAAAGTCAGAATATCTCTAGCCATTAAATGCTCTTGAAACTTGGAGACATTTGGTGTAGGGCTTAGTCTTCAAAGGTGCCTTATTTTCAAAGGTGCTCAGTTTTTCAAAGGTGCAATCAAGTTGAAGTCAGGAGAAGTTGCAGGTTGGATCACTGACAACCTGATGTAACTTTGAAAAATCACACAAAGGGAGGGGAAGAGAAGCATCCAAAGTTCTAGCCCATGACACTAGAACTTCTTCCTTGTTTTGACTACAGATGTCAACATCTTTTATGGCTAGGGCAAGTCAGAGCCCGTTATCTGCTTTCCTTTTTAAAATTTATTTATTTTTCTTCAGAATTTGAGGAACCAGGAACTTTGAGTACAGAGTGATTGTGTGGGGACTATTGATGCCTTGTCATTGGTGGCAATCTGTTATATATCTTGTGGAGTTTATGTGCAGGTTTTAATTGAACAAAGCCATCTATTTCTGTTTATAATTAGAAGTGGATATAAAAAAAAAAAAATGAAATGATAAATTTGACTGGGAATTTTTTAAAAAGTTAAACTTTTTTGTTTACTGCAAAGGGACCGCCTTCTACTAATTAAATCAGAGGTGGAACGTCAAATAGGCTTTGGAAATAACTTAATGGCTTGTAAACAAATAATTGCCACAGCAAAATAAGCACACGTAACAGAAAGAAAATAATTATATTGTAACACTTATTAATTTGTCCCTTCGTGTTATGGAATATGCTATTCTTAGGAGTCTTTCATTAGAGAAACAAGCTTGCAGATACCTCCCTTTGAATCATACTGTTAGTTAGGAACCAAGGGGGAAATGATTCATGATTTCTTTTGCCTGCATTTTTATGTTTTCCAGTGAAAATAAATGAGTAGATTTACATAATCACAATAAAACATTTCAAGAATAGTGGTGCAAATTTTTTTAGATTATGTCACCAGGCTGCCAAGGTTTCAGGACACTACTAATATGTCTAGACAAGCAGCTGTTTGTGTTATTTTGGCTGACTGTCATTGTGTTCCCTCGTTTTTTATGGGCCAGGGTTCAGCAATGATGCAACTCTGTAATCAAGTGATTTGGGGGATATAAAAGACAGAGAAAAACACTGCAATGTTATGCTAAATCAGACTGAGGTAGAACATGGCAAATCAACATTTTTCAGTTTTGTATGCCATTTCTCAGGGATATATTCCAGAGAGAAAGTAAGACTAGGTCACAGTGGAAAGAACTGGAAAATGCTTAATTTGTTTTTCCAGAAAAATCTGATTTATGGAAAGACTTTTTTCAAGAATGTACCAGTTTTGTTGATGCTTCCTCAGATGAAGGGTGAAACTGCACATCATGAGACACCCACTTCGGGATACTTGCCTGGAAACCTCAAATCCCTGCCCTACCTTGGTCAATCTAGGGACTTTCAGGTGAGTGGCTTGGATGTCGCATAGAGATTTCTCAATATAAAATTCCATTCTATATAGTTATGACTTATCTGTTGGCTCAGAGAGACAGGCACATGGCCAACATCTGCCTCTTGGACAGTCTAAACATGATTCCTGAGCTACACTATATCATATCCTCTCTTGAGGAGTGGTGCTGGCCTCAGGGATTTGTAAGAGGAATGAACTTGAAGGGTCCCTAAAGGTCAACAGTCAACATGGCCAGTCCTGGCCAATTAATTCTCCACAGAGTGGTGGATCCCCACAGGGGTCCCTTCAACTCTTGATGGTGTCAGGGATTATTTGGGGCTCTTGACCACTTGGTGTGTGTTCCAAGTGAAAAAGAGTAGTTCTAATTGAAACTTCTGTACGCAAGTGTTAGCATAGAAGAATGACCTATTAGTGTAATCAGATACTGATATATTTTACTTTAGTTTTCCATTAAAAATATTTTGTTATTAGCCGTTAGAACAGAAAAAAAAATCACATTTTATGAACTTATTTTGGTGTGGCAACATCACAACACAGTTATACTCAGGAGCAGATACCTTCTTGAATAGCGTCACCTTATGATCCGTCTTAAATGCTCACATATATGTTTATTGATTAGCATTCACTTTAAGATGACAATACAAAGTTTCAATATAGCAGCAAGATACAACATACATTGCTGTGCAAAAATTCTATTTGAGATCAGTGCTAAATTAGGAAAGCTTATGAAAGATATATGCATATATATGTATGCAGATTAGTGAAACACATTACAACAATATACCTATGTGTATAGAATAGTATAAAACGACGACTTTTCATAGAATCATTTAGGTTGCAAAAGACCCTTAATGTCGTTGAGTCCAACCATTAACCTATCACTGCCATGTCCTCAAGCACCATGTCTATCCGTCTTTTCAATACCTCCAGGGATGGGGACTCAACCGCTTCCCTGGGCAGCTTGTTCTGGTGCTTGATAACCCTTTTGGTGAAGAAATTTTTCCTAATATCCAATCTAAACCTCCCCTGGCACAGCTTGAGGCCATTTCCTCTTGCTCTATCACTTGCATGGAAAAGTAATGGAGACATCTTTAGAACTGCCTGCCATCACTACCAGCTGTGATTCACTGTTGGCCAGTGTGCTAATTTCATTGTATGGTTTCCTAGCAAGGCAACAAGGTTGTACCAGAGAACTATGCAATAAGATAGAAAAATACAGCTGGAACAGAGAGGTAATGCCTGGTAGGAGGGGAAATATTTCATTTGGAGTGCCTGCTAAACTGAATACTTTCTGTTCTCACTTCCATATAAGGTGGAATTTAGGCTGTTTATGCTATTTTTGTTCTGAAGAAGAATGATTTAGTAGACTGCCAGGGGTATAAACTGAACAAGGTACGGTGTCTGAAATTAAGGAAAGAAAATGAGAAAATAGCTGTTCTTGAGTTTGAGCTGCCCACATCTACTTCATCTGACTTGGTTCAGGCAAGTAACCAATTTGGATGCAATTCAACAAATGATTACTCACATGCTTAGTACTCAGTATTTTAATACACCCAGTGAAGTAAAGCATGTAGGAGAGAAATTAGACTTCATGTAGCACAGTGTTTCTTTTTCAAATTATTCTTGCTTTGATTTCCTATGGTCAAAAATTTAGTTTTGAGGTAGCAGTGAAATTCTGCCTTATCTCCTCATAAGAATAAAACTTGCATTAATTTCCTAGGGCCCAAATTACTGAGAAAAGTCTTCCTACTTCTTCTCTGTAGGTTGAGGTTTCTTCATGAATGATCATGAAGACTGGCTGGTACCTCCACCACATTTTATAATGTCTTTTTCTTTCCCATCACATTTTATAATGTCTTGTTCTTTTCAAGATGCTGTAAGCCAGTTACACCATTTTGTGTTCCAGGACTAATTACATCTCACTGTTTTTACTGCTTTATACAGAAAAGAAACCATGACATCCACTCAGCCTGGTTTTATCATCCATAAGAATTCACAATATTTAATTATCTAGCAATTTCATCCATTATTTTCAATAACATTTTCCTTTCTTTATTAAATATAAAATATTTAGTGTTCAGTTGCAGAGACATTCTGTCCCTTTCAGAAAGTTTCCTGACTCTTGTAAGATTCATTCACTTAATTCTAGATTAAATGTTCTTCGTACACCCTTAATATCATGTCAAAATCATTGAAATTGTATCATCTTATTAGAAAATTTTCTGACCTTGCTTCTACTGCACTTTGTCTAATCTGAGTCTACATGCAACAACTCTACACAATTTCAAGATTTAAAAAGCCACACAGTATTGAGGTGTTATGCTGTCTGATGCCAAAACAAGGGGTTTTTTTCCACAAAAAAATCTCACCGATTTTGCAGGTCAAATTTTGCTTCTTTGTATTTCATTAGCCTCCTTCATGTATAAGGGATATTTAACAGATTAGCATGGTGCAATGGACATAATGGGGTAGAAGAAACCTTTCCTTATTATTACTGTGACATATTTTATTTTATTTTATTCCATCCAAATTTCAATGAATTAGTAGAAAGTGTTCAATATAGTTGAAAAAAGCTGTCATGAAGAAGGTGGAGGAGACTTGGACAATTGCTTCTTGGTTTTTTTTGAGTAGAAAAGCTCACCAAAAGCCACTGAGTGTGAAGATACAAATACATACTCTGGGTTCTGCCTCCAGGATAAGGGTAGCTTTAGGAGTGTTTCAATGTCTTCTGTATGGTGAAAGAAAGACTGTGTGTACTGCCTGAGAACCACTGCTAAAGCACCGCTTTGCTGCCAGTTTACTTTTTTGGTTGACCTTTTTCATTTTCAAAACTAATAGGATAAAAACACTATTTAAAATATTTAAATATTCTTCAATTTTAAAGCACATGCTGTTATCCTGGTAATTAGATGCAAATTCTCTTCAGTGTTACAACAGAAGGAAACTCACTCAAAACTACAGTTTTAATAATTAAAAAAACATAAAAACCTTTAGTGTAATAAAATAGTTTTAAATCATATTCATAAGATCTGTGGTAAAAATTTTAGGAGAGAAATGGTGATTTTTATCTTCTCTGTCACTTTAGTATTTTTAAAAAGTTTTCATATCATTTTCCAATCTCATAAAAAATGTAAGCTTTAATTGTGCACACAATATAATAGAACTAGAAAAAAATTCTGCTATCTCGAAGAGTTGTTTAGAATAGAATATTTCAGTTGGAAGGGACCTATAATGATCATCTAGTCCAACTGTTTAAAATTTGAATATATTATAACTGTAAAAATTTGTAGCATATTATATGTAGAATAGAAAGTTTACAGATTTCCATGGACTCTGAATTTAGCAGAAGGATAAGTGCTCTGAATTTGAGCTTTAAAGCATACTCCCCAAGCACCCCAAGGCTACATAAACTTGTTTGTTGACAAGAACATAGAACCAACAATTAAAACCTAAAAACCAACTTGTGCCTTTCCTCCCACCACTTTGTCTGTACTTTCATGTTTATTACATCTTGAGAGGTACATAGACCTGTCCTTTTTTTAGGAAGTTATTCATCAGACTTGGGTTCTGTTTGTTCAGACAACACATCTTTATTCTCAATTATGCTACCGCTGCTGCACGGTCTGCTTTGAGACTGAAGGTACATCTCGGGAGTTCTGGTCAGGTAGGGGGAAATGTGGGCAGGTCACCGACAAAACAAACCCCTCTTTCTTCAGCAGCACATACGTCCTTGTTGCCCATGACCAGTTTACCTGTAGAAAACTCACCTTTGTGAATGTCAAAGGCAGGACAACCCCCCCGTTTTTTAGGAAAAAATATTCTAAGGTTTTTTCACTTCAATTTTGATTTTTTCCTGGTAAATAAATACTTAACCCAAGACCATTTAGTTTAGTTGAAAGCCCAATTTCCCATTAAAACAGTTTTTATATAAATTTGCAACCAGCCCTCATGCTGCCAACATGTTAACGACCTGTGTGTTTTTCTCTAACAAGACTCTTGAGTAATTGTACAATGGGCATCCTTTTTTCCCTTCAAGAGGGAACACTCCGACGTGAGTGGAAGGGCCTTTACAGGGTAATCCTCTTTTCAGCTGGTGGTCAAACAGGTCAGTACTTTCACTGGTCGCTTAACTGATGCTCCCGTATTCTTGCCTGATATTTTCTGTAGATAAATATATGCCCATGTGCCATGCAACTACCAATAGTGTTGAATTTATTGCATGGCACAGTGCTCAAAATTCTATTAATTTGCAGAGCAGCGTGTCTTGTGTAAGTCTTAGAGTTTGTACTTTACTTTTAGCATATTTTTGGCGTATTTTTGAAGAAAGATTCTTAAACTCAAAACTTTATCCCAAGTGTTTGTGAATAGGACTTAACAACATTTGTTCTAGGGAAATAAGCTCCCCCGAAGTAGCATTTTTTTTTTTCAAGAGATTAGAAGCATTTGAATATTTAGATTAATTGCAGTGGATAATTTTGGTAGAAAAAAAAAAATGAAAGGAAAAGATTATAATATTGATTTTTTTTTTTTTAATAGAATATGCCAAAATGTTTCATTTGAACATTTTTGAATGAAACTAACTTTTCAGAGACTCATTTCCTGTTTAAAAATCAACCTGCATTTGGGGAAAAAGGTTTTAAAATAAGTTAAATTATTTGAAAATGAAATTAAGCAATTCACTCTAGGTTGGTGCAGAGTAATTGCTATTTTGATTTCTGTAATGTTTGTTTCTTGAAATATTTTTATAGCTCTATTTGGCCCAAGTTACCCATCAAAACAAAAAAGCTATTATTTGTCCAATTCTGTTTGCAAATTCCATTTAATTACTTGCGGTAGATGCTTTTTTGATTGCAGGTAGATCTGATTAGAAGGTATTTTTCAATGCTCTGCTTATTTTATAGAGAGTTTAGAAGGCATCATTTAAAAAAAAAAAAAAGGCACAGCTTTTCTATGTTAATGTAGTTAAATGAGTGTAGGAACTCCAAGGATTACCCCTCCTAACTCTTGTTATGTGTGGCTCTTTTCCAGGGGCCCATTGATAAGTCATAATGAATGGAATCATGAGTACAGATGATTTTATGGAGCTTAAAGAATTTTGGCTCTTTCCTGTAGCCTATAGGTCAGTAAAGCTATAGTCAGTTGATTTATTTCTAGTAAATATTACTTCTGTTGAGATTAGTGTGTTTGTTATTCTGTAGTTAGAAAATAAATAATTAAGATGTAGGCTGAAAAGACTGGGGAATTCGTTCTGTATGCAATTAATTAGCTTGTTTGCTCCAGTTTATTTCTGATCAAATAGAAGATGCTGAAAGAGTATAAAATAAGGTCCTTAATATACTCTAAGGGCCTGTTTCTGCCCCAGTTGACATTAAAGGCAAGTTCCCACTGATGTGACTGATGCCCTAATTGCCTGGCTTGACACTGATGGTTTCTCATTTCTCAATTCCAATAGCTTTGCTCTAGAAAGGATGCTGGGATGATGTCAGTTTTCTATGCAGTGATCACATGGAAAGTAAATATTTTAAATGGAAGATTAAAAAGCTGGACGAAGAAAATTTTGCAGCAAAGGGTTGGTGACTACCAAGCCACCTTGTTACAAGTGAGAACATATAGGAAGACTGGTTGCTCTGTGCCTGTTTTTGCTGTGGGGGAATGCATTTACATTTCCTGGGTTTGTTTCTTTCACTTCCCTTGCTGGGAGCCACAGAATTTCACCTAATCATTTTAAAAGAACCATACTGCCTGGAGACAACTTGTTTTCTTTTTAATCCAAAGCCCACCAGTAACAGGGTTTTTAACCTGGTCATTTGATACCGTGTTTCATTTTTCACCTCTTTTTATTATTCATTTTATTAGGCTTGAATGCAGCCTCGCTGCACTGTGATTCTCCCTTGCTTTTTTCCACATGGCTGCTTGGTTTGCAGAGGATGCCTCCTTACAGATGTGTTCCTTCCCCTGGCAAACAATTACCCCTGTTCCCCTCTGCAGGAGGCCATTAGGACATCATCACGGGTTCTGCTAAGTCATCTCACAATCACAGTTTTGTGCAATCACCTCTCATCTGAGTCTATCTGGGCATATGCCATGCGGGGAAACTAGCAGTCACAAAACGCAGCACCTCCAGGCATATTATTTGTTATTTTGGTCCAGGAGTGTGACAGATAATGGCTACTGTCTGCAGGTCTCATTGGCTACAATGACTGGCATCATATGCAGAAAACGCGGAAAAGCCAGAATGGGTGATCACGTCCCTACTTAATAACAACAAAAGGAACAATTTTGTATTTTCACTGCAGTTAAAAGCACTAAAAAGGGAGACTAAAAAGGTAATGTTTGGAGAATTATTCCACTGAATAGACTCACGAAGCTAAATTTACGTTGCATCTGTTCTTTATTACTTATTGTTTATGAGCTGTGTGTACAAAGAACAAATGTGTCAATAATTCGCTTCATATTTAGCTTAGTTATCATAATGGAGCTAAGCATTTAACATGATTTTACTAACAAAATACCATAAAACTAGGCATTTGTGAGCTTGAAGAATGCCAATTATTAGGAGATGCTTACTCCTTAAAATCCAGATGTACCAGGTGAGTCCTCCCATGCTAAACTGAGAAGAGCAGAGAGCTCCATTACTGATACACTATTTGAGAAACTGTTCACACTTTTCCTCTAGCTGTTCACACACTTATAACTCTTGTTAAAAACATCCTTAATTAAATGGTATGATTTCAAGGATTGTGTTAGACCTCAAAATAAACGCACCCAAAACTGTGGGTTTTCTTGATAGAATGAAGCCAGCTATTTAGTGGAAGACTTTCAGTCTGTGTAAATGTTACAAACTGCTGAATTACTAAAAGGCCCCTTGATATATGATCTCATGTTGCTTAATAGACCTCCGATTACTTTGGGGAAAAATGGGTTTTATTGTGTTAATCATATGAAAACGAAGTTACTAATCCCTATCTAATTATGAGGGGTTTTTTAACTTGTAATAATATCCTAATTATTTTCTCTTATTGAAACAAGTCCTGTTCTAAAAGTAATCCTCAAGAAAGCATATGAAAAGCTATCCAATGAAATGTGTTGGCTTTAATTTTAATTTATGTGGGTTTTGAACCGTTTTTTGTTGTTGTATCAAATGTTATCAACAAACATTGTTTGGCATTGCACCTCTAACAAACTTCCCTCATTCTTTGATAGCTCTCTGAGCAGACCCTTAATTCAGGTTCCATACAACATGTTTAGTTTATACTGATATTAAATCAAGTGAGTATAGACTTACCACAATCAATCCTGAAATAAATCACAGAACAATGCAATTTAAGATTATTTGACTGCTCACAGGCAGATAGGATAATCATTTCCTGTGCTCTGTCTGCCTCTTTGAAAATACTCTGGTTTGGGGTATTTTGTACTGCGAGGTGCAAGAGATTAGAAAGCAGGGGGGAAAAAAAAGGATAAGACTATTGAAAATAGGAAAGGAATAAGAAATGATAAGTCATTGTATAGATACCATTGAGCAACATCTTAACCTCATGCCCAAGTTAAAATGCCTTTGCAGCAAATGAGACTGAGAACCACAAAGTGAACCTTGTAGTCAATGGAAGGGAAAAAAACCCCACGGTTTTCCTGCAATGAACTCATCAGGGAGCTCCTCCCTAATTTAGGCTCTAGCTTGCAAAAAAGAAATCTTTTTTTTTTTTTCCCCTTTTTTTTTTCTCTGACACTATTAGATCAAAACAGTACCCAGGCATTAGACAGTATTTATTAGCTTGTAAGGCCAGAGATAATGATCCCATTCAATCAGAACTCATGAATAATTCAGCAGTCCCAACTCCACATAATTTCTGGCTTTACTTTTAAAACCAGTAAAGCACCATTTGCATTGCCTTTTTGAGGGGAGGGGGAATGACAGTAAGCAGAAAAATAAAACAGATTTTTCTATGCTTTTGGTTCTGCTTCTCGAACATACTCAGCTCTCCTAGAATGTTATCTCCTTTCCCTTTTGTCCCCTCCTACCTCCCAGAACAAAAACAACATCAGAATAAATATTAATCATGATACTATTGAGAAGATGCTGTACACTAATTATTGTCAAGAATAGTGCTACCCATATTTATAGAGGATTTTGTAACCACTGCAATTTGTTCAGTATTGTTACTTATACTAACTGCTATGAAGTAATTACACGTTTTTCACTTTTTTTTTGTTGTTTTAAAAGAACACCCACACTTTTTCTCAGCTTTCAGGCAAACTTGCAAATAATCTTTTCCCGACATGCAGTTCCTGTGAAATGAAACATTCTTCTCTGTGAAATTAAACATTCTTTTCTGTGAAATTCCTTTCCCACTGCTGAGCTGAATAAGCCCAGGCCTATGTGGTACCTATGAAGCCTATGGAAAAGTGCCGTGTTGCGTATCCCACTGAATGGGAGGCACAGGATGCACCTGAGGTATTCAGTATCTTGGAGCCTTTCTTTACCTCACCTGCCCAGCTTAGTTGATATCTTACTTATTGTAACAGTATTTCGCTTATATTTCATGGCAGATCCCACACTGCTTTAGATATTCTTACTTTACTGATTACCCCTTTGCTTCTCCAGGTCATGCTGAATAGCTGATAAAGATTTCTTCTGTGGCATCTTGCTGCTTCTTTATACAGCCACTTTTATGTCTGCTAAATTGTGACAGCAGTGACATGACTATTATGTGTCTTGGTCCCTTTCTGTCCACAGAGTGGTTCTGGAGTGAGCCCACCAGAGAGAAAAGGTTGTCATTTGCAGTGATGCTCCCATTGTGCTCGTGAGTGGGATCCCTGTAAATAAGTAGCGGGCTTCAAACACTAACTACAGCAAACTTCCAGTAGCCTATTAAAATATTCATTACCCTGCTTACTGATGTGAGCCTCTGTAAAGAAAGGGGGTTTAAAGATCTCTTATAAACAGATTATATTTTTGTTATAAACAGAAACAGCCTTGCTGAACTGTGGGAAGGAGGAAGTTGTATTAGAAAGAGCAATGGCATTCTGATGCTGTCAATAGCACTCTAAAAGAATACATTTCTCTGACATCTCTGTTAACGGAACTAATGCAGATGTCAAGGAAGTCATCACGTGCATGTGTAATGGTGCAGCAGAGTGGCCGTACACACAGTGAATTAACATCTATGATGCAGTGGGAAATATACAAATTACCTTTCCATTTTTATATGAGACATTGGCCTGTCTTTCCACATCTGTGTTGATATATCCTTAGAAAAGGGAAGAATTTCACAGAAAGGAGGGTTTTCCTAAGAAAGCGCTTCAAGAGCTAAAGCTTGAGATCTAAACATACCGGAGAGTACGTATCCTTACTGTGGGTGTACTTGACATGTTTCTTTACCAAGTAGAACAGAAAAACGTGAACTAAAATGTAATCGTTTTCCTTCATGAAGTTATATCAACGTTTGACAAGGAAGAAGGCATTCTGGCTACTTTTGAACCAAAATGTTTAGAGGGCAAATAAGCAACAGCTCTGCAAGCTGTAGTTTAAGAAAAGACTGTCAATAAATCCTGAGGGACTGCAGATACATTTGTTAACTTCCAGTGTCAGTCTGAGTGAGAGTGTTTGTATATTCATGTCAGCTGTTAATTAAAGGCCACTTGGGAGATTTTAAGATCTTCATCTTGGATTAGTGAAACTGAGCAAAAGGACAAATTGGGCTTTGCAAATTGCCATAGAGATTGGGAGTAGTGATTGAAAAGGATGTTCTGATTCAGATATGATTGATTTCCTCATAGGTATCCTAGTATGACAACTGCTGATTTAAGGGACATCATCAACCAAATATTCACAGTGCTAGTAGAAAGGCTGCAATAGTACTTGTATTAACAGTTGGTGCTAAACATTTAGTAACAAAACCCAGCAGATAAATTTAGGGTGAAGCTATGTGCAGAAACTAATGTACCACTCATGAACATTTCCATCAGCATTTGGTTAGGTCCTTGCAGTGGAGTTTGAAATTGAAGTATGAAAGAAATAATACGTATGTAACTGAATGTTTAGGCTTGTCCTTTTATAGAAGAGGACCCTCTGATCAGTCCTTATATTTAGAGGAAACGTCAATGTGTTTACAAAAGTCCTGGTATAGAGGACTATAAATAGAGTGAATGTAATAGGCAACCAAATATGAATGCCTGAGTGTCCTGGTGAGCTCTAAGAGTAGAATCTGATCTGTAGAGTGATACAGTTAGAGCTGAGGACCCAACGTTCATCATATGAGTGCTGGGGATTTCTTTTTGACTAGCTCTCTTCTGGTGCCATGGACTGAATGCCCATTAGCAGCTGATGCACAGTAAATGCACTGGGAGTGCATCTTCTAGTCTAGTTTCATCCAAGAGGAATCCACTTGGTGCAACCTGAGAATGCCCTGCAATGTGAGGCAAAATGTGGTGAATGGGGATGATGAGGGAGCAAAATGAATTCCGGATTCGAAATAAAATGCTGATGCAGACATACCCTCTGACACGTTCTGTAATGCTGATAGCTATCTCTAAATGGTATAAGGTTTAGGTAGTTGCCACTGAAGTCAACAGGGTTTTACTTGTATTGATGTTTCTGAGAAAGGGGATCAGATGTTAGGTTTTGTCAAAAAAGCAGATTCTGGCTTAAGTCTGTGTAAATTTACATGTCAACACATGTGGCTCTGATTGCCAAATTGGAGTCTAAATGTGCAGCCACCAGACATAACTCAAACCATATGAAATAGATCTGTAAAGTAAATAGAGTCACACATGTTTCGCCCAGAGATTAATTTAAGCAGTTGCATCACTTGGTGTGGGAAGTGCTTATAGTTTAAAAATAATCACAACAATAACAATATGTGAACAGAATCCTAGTGCTCTATTTTGCTTATTGTGAGCTGTATAATTCGGTACACAATTATCACAGCATTGCTTGTGATATGCTTAGTAATCGATAATGATGTAGACATAGCCTGGCCCAGGGAGCTTACAGTTGAAGTGATAATCCTAAACATAATTATACACATACCAAACTTCACATGTGAAGCCAGTCCAATTGAAGTCAGTGGGGCACAGAGGTGCATACAGTTGATCAAGCCTGTGAGTAATGATTTACCAGAACAGGACTTAAATCTTCATGCTGCAAAGGTCAATTATAATACGCCCTGAATGTCTGTATATGAGGCTTTTTCCTCTTTATTTGGTGGGGGAATAATGCCATTTTTATTGTAGAGGTTTGCTTATGGTGGTTTCTGCAGAACAAGCAAAAGTTTAAGAAGGGATTTAGAGTCTTGCTCCTGACCCACGTAATGCCAAAAATATCTACCCCACCACCCCATTTCCTTCTGCATTCATAGATTGCTCAGGTTGTCCTGCTGCGTTTATGACAAATTCTGCCCAGCACCAGACTGTGCACCAGGAGTTACCTGCAGCAGATGTTTTTCTAGCACTCGCTGCAGCAGTTGCAATCACTTACAGACACCACAGAATGCAGAAGTAAAATAACCTCCAGCTTTCTCCCGATGTTCAGTTTCTCAGCATCAGAGTTCAGCATTTGAATGTGCTGGTCTCTTACAGGATGCCTGAGCTAAGCAAAATCATATTGTAAAGTCCATTCAAACTCTACTAATGATGTACTTAAGCCTTTGGAAGTTAAAACCTGATCCTGCTTCCTCTGAAGGCAATGGGAGTCTTGCAATTGAGTTCAGCGGGAACAGGATCAGGCCCTAAGTCACTAAATAACATTTTCCATGGTAATAATAACAGCAGTTTTGAAGCTAAAGAAATTCATAATTTTATTTGTAATGCAAGTTTCCAAAATTGCTGGTGGATTTAGGAAGAGAATCAAACAATTATCTGAGGTATGTTTGGGGATGACAAGCTCTAAAATCGGGACACATCCAGAGCTGCAGGCTGAGTGAGATACTGTAGGGTGGATTAAGAACTATCAAATGCTGTAACAGAAAGGTAAGTATTATTGATTGGGGGTGGGCTAGGAAAATAATATGTTAATAAGGTGCATTGCAGAGATCTTAAAACCTGGCAGATGCATTTTTCTAGTGGAATGTTTGTAGTGTGAGGGGTTGCAGAAGATATGTCTGAAAGGAGACCCAAGGGGAAGTTTAGTCAATCTTGGATGCTTTCTAAAAATGTTGTCTTGCCTTGTGGTTAAATAATGAATGCAAATCTCCTTTCATGGATTTAAAGCTCTGATTGCTGACACAGGAAAACCAGAAAGTTTTTTTTTTTGTTTTTTTTCTCTTTTGTAAAATAACACCAAATGACACGCATATCTCTTTGTTCTCACATATGAATTTATCTCTTTTAGGATAAAAGGAGCACCAGATGTGACCGGGACTGCATTAGCAAAAAAAGAGCTGTGCAGAGGGCTGTGGTTTTCATTTGTTAGGCTTGTTGCAAACATTTCCCTAAGTGTCTTTCACCGGACAGCAGCATAGCTTTGAGCTTGGGGTTCAAGAAAATTGAAAAACATAATCAGGCCTCTCAGATTTAGGAACTGAGCTGTGCTGTGACATGTACAAAAGTGCACCCTGGCTATTATTCAATTGAGTTTCATTAATTCTAGTAGTCCTTCTATGTGCAAAATTATAACACCACATGAAGTCAATCATATATCGAATAGTTTCATCATGTTCTGTTGCAAACGTTTCACACAGTTCTGAAGTAGAACTTCTCGTTTTGATCTTATGTAATACTGTGCTAACTCACGTGTTATTTTTTCCCATTCCCAGGGTGGTATTTTTGCCTTTCCTGAAGCTTAAGAGAGGGAATGCATCTTTATGAGATTCTGGCCAATCTTTTCCCTGTATTCTTCCCCTTTTAAATACAATGGGGGGGACCCACAGTATGGCCACGTAAACAAGAAATGGGGAATCAGCCCTTCTGTGGTTACTTTCCATATGGATAGGATATATCTGAGACAACTTACCCCTCTTCTTTTTAGGAAATAAATTATCTCAAATTATATTCTATTTACTGTGGGGTTAGATGCAGTGAGGCTGCAAGTTATCACCCATCAGCTGGCTGTTAGTAATTGCTTGGTATGTTCCCAAACCTGTAGAAGTCATGAGATAATTTAGGTGACATCCTCAGTTGATGAAGATGACCTGTTATTCCCAAGTAACCTTGCTTTCCATCAAAAGAGACGCTATCTCCCAAAGGAACTTGAAAATGTAATACAATAATACTTTACCTGATTAAACTAAGTAACTGAGTATGGAGTAACTTATATTACATGAGTTAAAAGAGTCTGTCTATTAGCTGCTCTATTATATTTCAGCCCTCATTAGCAAGATAATTCATCATACTAGAAAATGTGAATTGTGCTTTATGAATTAGTATAATAATATTCTGCACCTGATAGTTATTAATTCTAGTTCAGTCTGATTTATCATAACATTAAACTATTCAGACAAATAGAAGTTAGTTTTCATGTTGTTCTGAGATACAGTATGTAGAATGTTTCAGGATAATAATTAGATGTTGGATGCTACTATATTTTCTGAGGCAGAGCTAGTGATTGCTTGAAAATTATATTTAAATGACCTTGCTCTGCTTAGAAACCATATAGCCTAAATTGTGCCATCCATTGCTGCTGGATGGAGCGCTACAAGAACATTTCTTTCAATGAGAAATGACACTATTTTTGTGCTGACAGTTTCTGTGTAATAATAGTGTTAGGTTTTGCCAACGAGCCACAATTGCTGCTAATATGACAGTTTGTTGAATTGTTGAATTTTGAATGGAGAGTAATTGAAAATGTACATTACTGTGGACTTCACTGGGTGAGGCAGGGGAGGGTGGAATTAGAGTTAGCTTCTGGCTTTACTCTTGTTTAAAATGCACATGATGCAGTTTTGATTGTGCAAACAATTTTTTAAACCAGTCTTAGAAAGCAGCCATTTACCAGCAGTTAGCAGGAAGATTATGCTGGGGAGATGATACAAAAATGTTTATATTGACTTAAATTGAGATAGATTGCTTTAGCTTATTCCACATGCTATTTCTAATAATATTGAACGTTGGTAACGATTTCCCTCTGAGAAACACAGAATTCTTTATAAGCATTTAATGAATTTTCTTTTGTAAAACAAAACATGATGTATCAGTGTTGCAAGTACAGGAACACACAGTAAAGTCAGCGGTGATAAGAGAATCTAGGTTTGCTGATTCCTCTCTTTAGTTTCTCTATTGGGACTCTTTTTTCTTTGGGCTGTGACAGAGTCAAGGCAAAGCTTGATCTGTAGATATTGCAGTATCTGTTAAAACAACCTGGCACACTTACTGAGGAGATGGCAAAATTAAGTATGAATGTATCAAGTGGTAGCTGAGAACTTCGTTAATGTGAGTGAGAGAAGAGCTCGATTCTTGCTGTCAGGGATGGGAGGCAAATTCTCTATTCAGTCACACCAGGTTTCACATGGATCTACAGCTACTGGTTTCAGTGGCATTGCTCATGATGTATACCAGGGGGCTTAAGAAGGGAAAGAAATGCTGTGGTTTCTCATGTGTGTGTATAACATAGAAGAAACACTTGTCTTACGTTCTCTGCTGAGCACAGAGGTCCTTAAGGTACTAGCCCTCTTCCTCCCAGGATAGCTAGTGTCCATATTTTTCTTCTCATGCCATTTCTGTACTGTCTAAAGCTCCTTTCTGTGGCCAGATGTGTCTTGTGCCCAGCTTTATGCTTGGGACTGTAAGGGAACAACAGTTTAGCATCTTATGCTTGCCTTGTATCAGGTAATTCCTTTATTCCTGTGTTTTGGAGAGGCTGGTCAAAGTCTTTAAGTAAGCATATAGGGAAAGTCATGGCCAGCTTTAATTCCCTTACTTTCCTGTGTGAAGCCTTTAAATGAAATTAAGTGTGCTACTCTGCTAATGTTGCCAATTAGAGATGATGTTTCTTAACTGAATTATTATATGCTATGGTGTGAGTAATACATTCAAAAAGGAGCGATTTATAACCAATATTGTGTCCATTTTGTGCTTTATATTTTGCAAAATATTCTTCAGGAATTTTTTTGCCTGCATTGCGAAGTATCTCCATCTACATATGTAGAGGTATCTCGTATTAAGTTTATTCATGGTTCATATCATGGACTTTTTCATTCATTTAAGAACTTATGTTCCTAAACATAAATACAGATCTTTTTGTTCTCAGTGGAATTTGGAGTAGGGTTTTCTGTTTATGAATATTGCATTCTTTAAAGGGTAATCATTTGTACACACTGGAAATATATAGTTTTTGATTGTATTTTAGATGCTTCTGAGATTAGAGTGAATATCAGAGTCTCCATAAATGGTCTGAGCTACAGAGCTGTGAGAAGAATGGATTTTCAATTTTCTGAACAAAATGAACCCCCCCAAATTATTTTAGGTCAAGTGAAACATTTTTCCAACCTGAAATGGATTTTTAACATCTTTTCAGTTATTAATTTTTGTCAGTTTAAAATACTTTGTATGAAAAACTCTAATAATGCTTTCAAAAACTTTGAAACAAAATGTTTCAGAATTGTGTGTGTTCTGGATTTTATTTTTTTGACCAGTGCTGCCTGGTGAATAGCCCTAAGTTTGCAGATAGTTATGTCGGACCTCTGACTGCACTTCTGGGTGGATACATTATTTGTCTGAAAAGTTTCAGCTTGCTATACTCCTGGCAGAAATTCATCTTGGTGACCGCCACCTTTTCTTTCTTCCAGTGTGTGAAAGGTTGTTTTTTCTGTATTTACTGACTGCTCATAGGCACCTCTTTAGCTGGTCTAAATCAGCATAGCTCTGGTGGATTTATACCTGCTGAGGAGCTGTCCCTTTTTGTTTATTACTAATTCCTTAAACTCCTTCTGGCTTGATTTTCAGTTAGTTCACCTTGACTTATTGTCCTTCATTATTTTAATATTCATTTATGGTTTTGATCACCTGCTGACTCAATCATTTTTGAGCCCTTGTATTTCATTGCAATAACTAATTTCTAACACTAACAATCTTGACTTTTCTAATCATTGTTTACTTTCTTTTTTTCTCCCTTTTCCTTTGGTGTCCTCATTAATCTTCTCTCAACAAAATTTTTTTCTGACATTTCAACTTTTTTCATGATGATGATGATTATTAATTTACATTTTACTTATTTAAACTCATTCCATTTCTTCCCCTTACACAGTGAAAATTACTGTAGAGTCCATTAAAATCCCTCAGCTAATTCCTGGTGGGTTCTGGCAGTCTGTGCGAGTTCTTGTTGCTAGAGTAGCATTTCTTGAGGATAAGTAATCCTGATCACCTTTCTTTGTTTTGGAACTGACAGCATACATGAACCAGTAGAAACCAGTTTAAAATTTTGAACTGGAATGTCAAATGGAAAAATAGTTCCGTTTCCACTGTTTTAGTTGTTTAATGATGTTTTCTCTACCGCTGCTATTCTTCCTTCAAGGACATACTTGATTGCAAACCTCTGATTTCCACCAGTATTGAGGAAAGGTAGGGTGATCTTGTTGGTCAAATGCTGCATCAAAGGGTAATCCCACATGTAGGATGGGTCTTCACTTTACACAGCAAGTGGTTTTCTGTACGTGGGTGCTCTGAAGAAGAGAAAAAGCTGTTACTTCGAGTTAACGTTTGACTGTGAATAATTTAGTAACACTGATATTCTTGTAGTTCTGTGAATATTTTATGATAAGCTTTGTGAAGAATCTGTAACTTCAAGTGTAAGATCAGCATGAAAAATGGCTTCCACTTAGGTTTCTCTGAGTAGATACACTGACTGTTTTGTAGCTACACTCTTACTCATCTGATGCAATACACATGGTCAGTTGTAAATTAAAAACTAGGTTAATCATTACAGTACAGATTTCATGTACTATACTGAAGAAAGACTTAGTAGTAGTAGATCGACTGATGTTCTTGGTCATTTTGGCCCAATCATTTAATTGTCAGTTATTTTAGTTTATCTGTAGTAAAACGAAAGTGGTGTGAGGGAGAAAAATTGAAGTGGAATCTTATGTTACACTTCACCTGGGAATTTTGTTGCATTTTAAGTATGGCACTTAAACAGCTTCACAACAAAGATCAAACTGTTTTTATTCTGAAGTTATTCTCATTTTCCTTTTGCAAGTGCTGATTGTTGGTACTTGAGATGTATCTGCAGCTTATAAACGAGAACACAAAACCCCGCACGCCTAAAATCTGACTTTGGTGCTTTTATTGGCTAATATTTCATTCTCTGAGTCTGATTTCTCACTCTCTCGAGCTCTTCACTGTAAAGCTGAATCAAAATCACATGTTGCACGTTGCTTTGGGACTAAAAGGGTACACCGAGGGAGGCTCAGAGAAGTGTGTGCAGAGGTGCTAGTCTCTAGCTGTACAAACCAGAGCTACTGCTGGTGTTCACCTACTGGAGCAGTGAAACACACTACTCCTTATGGCCAGGTACACTGTGCTATAGAAAAATCAGGCCCCCCAAGTGTTTTCAGAATGTTTCCTTTTTTTGTTCAGAACACTTCTGTTGTGAAACGTTTTGAGATAATGAACCGCCGCTTGAAGCGGGAGGGGGAAAAATCAGGTATGGTTTTGATCTCAGCAGGAGCCAGAAGTCAGGAGCAGCTGCTTCTGGCAGAGGCACCATCCTGATTTCGGTGAGAAAGGGGGGCTGCGGGGGTCCTAGCTCGTGGTGATAGCTTGTCTCCTTGCATGTTGCAGTGCTTGGGTTACAGCAGCCCCCCTGAAGCTCACAAAGCGGGGTGGCGGGATGTGCCACTCTGGAAGGTAAGGTCTGTTGTCTAGGGATCTCCTGGCTCCAATGAGATCTGAACTCACCTGGGGATGCTGTTGTCCAGCAGCCTGCATCTTGCAGCCGCCTCTCTCAGCTGACTGGTGGGATCTTCTCTTTCCAGCCAGCAGCCCCGGGCTACTGCGCAGGGGTGAGCAGCTAGCCCAGCCTGTACGCTGGGGAATAAGGGCTCAATGCCAGCCGAAGTTTTGCAGGGGCTGCAGCAACCAAGATTTCTTCTCTCTCAAAAGTTCCCAAGACAGCCCCGTAGCTGAGGGGCATATTTTGGATTTGTGAGAGGCAGCAGCTCCAGAGTCAGGACGCTCTGCTGTGCTTTTAGAAACCTACAGAGAGCAGTGGCTCTCCCCAGGTAGCTGCAGGCGCTGCAGCTACAGCTCTCTCTCCCAAGAACTGGCAACTTGCCTGTCTTCCAACTAAGCAAGAGATGGTGCAGCACGCAGAGTGCTGTGTACCACGTCCCCCTGAGAACAGCAAGGACCTCGAGAAGCAATGATGAAAACATATCTTTCTAATAAGCTGACTGCCATTAGCAGTTTTTATTTTCAGGGTCTCTGGTGCTATGTAAAAGCCTGAATAATATTTAAGCATATTTTAATAATGGTAAAAAAAAAATCCAAATATTTTAGTGTGCGTCTGTGTGTGTGTGTGATGGACTAAAATAAAACCTCAGGCAACAGTAACTGTGTCATGAGAGTGTAGGTCTTTCCCTTTCTTAGTATTGAAAAAAGGGTTTATAGTAGGGGGTTTTTGGCAGTAAAATATTTGTTCTCACAAGGCAGTGCAGAAACCTTTCCAGTTAGGATCTGCTGTTTTGCAGTTGAAATTGCTACCAACAATTTTCAAACATCTTTATGGCATCTCCATGAAGTGCAAAGGCTTATTAAAAAGCTTCTGCTTGGTCAGGCAAGAGGTGGAGTGTATCTTTCTAAAATCCTGGTGAAATGCAAATAAATACATAAATCCAGGCTTGCTAGACTTCAAAGAAGTCATCTTGTACTGCCAGCCCAGAGAGAGTGATTGTAACTTTAAGCAATGTTTGAAAGGACCAAAATGGGAGCACAGAAGTAATTTTGCTTTGCTGATCCAGGAGCAGGAGAGGCTGTTTTAGGGAAGACAAAGCACCACCAATATCAGAACATCATGAAGGCCAGATACAGTATCTCTATTTGAGTACCATTTACTCACCTGCAGGAATCCCAATTAACTGGAATTACCACCCCAATTAAGCAGCAGTCCTTGCCATTAAGTATCATTAGGCTTAATTTGGTTCCCTGGGAAATGTCCCGATTAAGTGGATTTCATGATTAAGCACCTGTAATAAATGTTTTAGCTTACATCTAAAATTCTTTTTTATTTCATAGGATCTGATCAGTAGCACCCAAATAGGAACTAATATGCCAACTATTACTTTTGTCATTTTGTTTTATTAATTGCCTTGTATGTACTAACTTCTTATCTTGGCTTTGCAAAGTTTTGACAAGGAAATCCTTATATTTTTGCATGATGATTTTGTAATGTAAATATATCCCTGTATATCTCACTGCTCTTGCTCTCTGACAGCCTGATTAATATTTTGTCACTATTTCTTAACAAAGCAGCAAACCTCACGTGAACGTCAGTCATATTTGGAGGAAACACCCCATTTGCTGTGCTTTGGAGGAAGTTTACTTGGCTAGCCTTAAGTTTCTGCTTGGTGGAAGAATAATATTTCATGACCAGAAACAGGCATAGATAACATCTCCAGTACCAAACTGTTCAAATGTCCATGCGTCAGGCCTCCTTTCTCTAAAAACAGGGGTGACAGATAAGCTGTGTTACAGGAAAGATCTCTTGCCTGAGTCAGTGGCCTAAATCAGGGACCATGTTGCAGATGCCAGGAGAATGTAGAGGTACCCAAGACAGCTGTAAAGAAGGGACTAGATCAATCCAGCCACAGCAAGCCCAATGCTTTGCTGGGGTTAATTTACTCTACAACTCCTGAAATAAAGACCTCTAGAGGGACTAAACAATATAATAAGAAATGGAGTGGGGAAATGTTGGGTTTAGTACTGCAAATATATAAAGATCTAATACCAGCTGGCAGTAGCATCTCTGATGAGTGTGGGCTGTTGAGATGTGCAGTTTAGAGACAGAGAAGACGACCAAGGTCCTTTGCAGTATAAGCTGACAACTCCCATATAATCACGGTGTCAGATTTGTCTTGAATAGCAGCAAGGACAGTGCATTTGCCAAAGAAACATGGTATCATTGGAAAGTGTCTATTTGTGGAGCCCAGAATATTTTTTTTTGAAACATCTCTGATTCACTGACCCTCCACTGAATCCAAGGCTGGGATCCAAGAGATTCTCAGCAGGGATTTTTGGCCCTATGGCCAAGAGTAAATTTACAATGACTTTATAGTGAAAGTTGTTAAATGGTCACAAAACCACCTTATTTCTCTAAAGGAAGAGCTTAAGTTTACTTTTTTTGCTGAATTTAAATTTACACATCAGATAAAAGAGAATATGTATGGGCAAAATCTATGAAAAATAGTCAAGGGAAGAAGCAAGGAAAAGGAAGTGGAGTTATTTCTCCAAGAGATTAAGCTGGAAATGAATAGAATGGAACTGAATAAGGGACTCCTTTAATCAGCTCTCTCTAATGGGAGTGTATGACCAAGGAATCCTTTTTTGCATCTATGAAAGATCAAGGGGTTTTAATAATAAAATAATGATGGGAACATACATTAATTTGTAGGATCAGAAGGCAATGAAAAAATGGAAGGCAGTACAAGTACTTCATGGCATTATGTACAGAGGGTTTAAATATCTTGAATTTGTGCCATGTACACGTTCCTTAAGTGGACAAAAAGCAATGAAAAGGTCTTGTCAGTAAGGGAAACACTTCTACAAACAGCTCTAAATATAAACAAATATGCTTTTAGTCCCCAAAATGCTAAGGAAAACATACCAAGAAGAATAGAAACTGTTTTAAAGAGTTTTCACATCTGGTGGGGTGTTTCTCTCTCTCTCTCCCCCTCTCCCCCTGCCCACCCCCCTTCTACCCCCATCTTTCTCCCTCCCCCTCCCTCTCTCTCTCTTTTATTTTGTCTCTCTCTCCCCCTTCCCCCCGCCCCCATGCAGGTATCCAGCAGCAGAAATAACATGAAAAATTTTGGCACTTTCCTATAGATAATCCTGCAATTACACTGGCCAGAGAAAAAATATTCAGATTTATAAATTGCTTAAAGTAGGTTTTTCTTTTGATGTGTGCATAACTCCCATAAATGTTAATGCTAGGTCTGGGCTTCAAAAGGAGAATATGCTCCTTGCTGTACTGTGGAGTTAAGACATAAGAAAATTTAGGAAATGGAAAAACCCATCTGGCTCAGCACTCCCACTATTTATTTGGTTTTGGAGCTATGAAGAAAAGAGAGGATTAGATCTCTCCCATCTATATCATTTTACCTAGTTTTCCTGCATACTAAAATACCAATGAGTACGTCAAATTATTTCTGTGGGTTTTTTCCTTGGTTGCCTTAATTTCTGTATCAACTTTTACTTCTCCCAACACTCATACATAAAATAAAACAGGTCAATACTTCTCCAACTGAGTTGTTTACTTTCCTCATGTAACAGAGCTGAGAGATGGATGGCTGACCAAAAGGTCACCTGACGTTTTATCTTCTAGTGCACTGTGTGCTTGGAGCATGTTAACGTAAAACTTAAAAAGAAATAATCGTAAAGTTTGGTAATGGGTCTAGGTACTATGAGTATGTGCATCAATAACTACAGCCTAGCTGTAAGCCTGGAAATGATCCTACGCCACAGCTCTGTGTTTCAAGAAAGCAAATATGAATGCTGTCTTATTAAACCAAAACCTTTAAGCTGAATAGCATGTTCTTCCTCTTAGAGCCTGAGTTACCTAAGAATGAAGAGCTAAATGCCATGTCAGCCAGAGCTATGGAAACAGGCTTGCCAACTGTAGAGCAGTCAACTGCACACACGTGCATGATAGTCTCAACAGGATGGCCTTTCATAAGGACCAGAATATAAGGTAAGGGGAGAAGCAGGCTGCAACTTGAGATGAAGTGGCCCAAAGCTAAGACTGTGGAAAGGACTTCTTCATTTTACTCTACAGTAATGTAAGTATTAACTGGTATGGTCTGCTTGTGTTGCCAAAGTGCGGGGGATAACATTTTTAGTGGCTGTGTGCTTTCTTCTGTTAAAACACCTTTATGAAAAATAGAGCTGCAAAAGGCTAGTAGACAACTGCAAACTGCACATGAAGAGAGGCATCATAGGAGGGTTTGAGACCAGGGAGGAAGGCCTGCGGGGTGTTTCATACAGCGCTATTAGTTGTTCTAGTACGGGAGGTGAGATAGGAATTGCTGAACTGATTTTGAGAGGCAGAATGAAAATCTCAACAACTGCAAAAATGTTTTACATAGTCTTGTGTAAAACAATAAGGAGCAGAACTCCTCCGTTCTCATAGTTCAGAATGACAGAGCAATTTTCCATTTGCTTACATCTCCTGCAAGGGTGCCTGTTTTCTAGAGCAGAGACAATTAAGCAGGTACCTGCTTCCAAAGACGAATTTGCTGATCTTTTCTAAAAAAATTTGGTCTTTCATAGTGTTTATCCACAGCAACTTCAAGCTTTATAAGTGAATTTTTAATAGTTTCAGAGATGGTACTTTGGTTTTGACTGCAGATGTGTATAGATGCTTCCTACTGACTGAATTTCTTCAAGCACAGTAAAATTCTCAGCACAATAAAAGGCAAAGCTTTTGAAATCATTTCCTTATCTGAGGCCTGTATCTTCCACTGACGTGAAGTGTTCTGTCAGCATGGGGAAATGCAGAGGCAGGACCTTTAACTTGGACAATGCACTCTTTTAAAAGCAGTGCTGTAAAGCTCTCTAGACTCACTGAAAATAACGAGTAAAATATTTTACCTGGAGTAATTCTGTATTTAGGCCAGCATGCTAAGCAATATTCTAATATTTCTAGCAAAATAACTGATGAGGGACTTTATATATCCTAAAAAGCTCTATTAAACAGAAAATTCTGCAGATTTCTGCCTTCAGTTATAAAGTCAGGCTGATTTCTGACAGCTCTGTATGCACCTCCAATGAGAATTTGCACGTTTGTCATTAATCAATAGTGGGTGAAAAAAAATACTTCGCTTGTAAACAGAAGGCTTAGTGATCAAAAGGAATATATCATGTTAGAAATATTTTTGCTAAATGTTATTTATTGCACTTTGTTTGCTATTTCATTGTTTGCTATAATAGTTTAATAATGGCCTGAGCAACATGATGTTAAAATCATTGCATGTGTCTTCCTCCCTACTGATGAACTGATCTTGAACAATCGTTTGAATCCTGAACAGGAGGTCCCTTTATTATGATTTTTGTTCTTTCACATGATCAGAAATCCTACTGAGGAGAGACGTGGTATCTGTGGAAATCATCTGACTTCTAAACAGATTGCGGGTTAAAGGAGTCGCTCGGACAATACAAATAAGTAGTCATTTATTATATGCAAATATAACAGGTTGACATAAAACCCATGACTTCAGTCAGCTAGAAAATAATACTATAACTGAGATATGTTTTTGAAGTTGCTGTTTAGCTTCATATAAGGAGAGAAAATCTCCTGTAGCTCAGATGGGCTTATTTGAAACCAAAGCTTTTGATGTTATAATGTGCAGTCTAAATTCATTAATCCCTCTGTTCAAAAAAAAAAAAAAAAGGTCTCTTAAATGAGTAATAAACATAATAATGAAAATAACTGCCAGGAAGAACATGAGTTACATCACACTTAGTGTTCCAGCTAAAGATGAAAATGAACTTTGGAAACACAGGTTACGCTAAATGAATTTAATTTGTGTTTTGATACAGAATGTTTAAACATGTTGTTATTTCTGGCACCAGGGCTGATAGCTATTAAATGAGAACATCTAAGAACATCAAAGGAACTGGACCTTTTATGCTCTTCAGCACCCCCTTGGAGATGTTTATCTGGGCTGTTATCTGGATCCCATACAAGCATCGAACAATGTGCCAGTCTCACCAAGTTGCTCTCTTTTCCCAAAAGTTCTGACGCATGCATTTCCTGCACAAATGTTCCATATTTTAGAGTTCACTACAAGTGCACAAATAAAAGTAGTTTGTACTAACAGACTTGACTGTAGATACTTGAAGTTTTTCTTCTATAAAGTATTTGAAATAGAAAAGAAAACTTCCTTCTGTTTGACTCAAACTAAGTTTCCAGATGTCAGGGTCAAAGGTTGGAGATAAAAGTATCAGGTTTTGGCCTACTCTAACTAGACTCCAGGCCCAAATGTGTGAGATCTTCCCTAGAGGGGGTTCCTTTTCTACTGCTTCAGTTTTCTTCTTTAGCCTCTCCCAGTAAGAGGTCCCATTCCATGCTGCTGAATTATGATACTTCATCTCAATCGTTAAGACACTTAAAACTTGTATTTACTGTTTAACACTTGGCTGCAAGTCAAACCTTTTAAATATCTCTTTTTAAAACTTTTCCATTTTTGAAGGCTGTTAATTCTTTTCTTCCTGGGGCTTCGGTGACTGTGCATGGGTCCTCTCGGCTGACATTACAAGATTCCTGCTCCAACTATGCTAACAGTGTGCAGTAAAACAAGAAAGAGGCCTTACAATTTACACAGAGCCTCAGAAGATGTATAAAGGCTACAGGATATTAGTCTTGCTCTCCCCTTGGCATGTTCACTGGCTTTTTGGTTTGTTTGGTTTTTTTCAGCAGCTGAAACTCTTCAACTACCTGAGAGAAAAAATTAAAACTGGTACATAAATGAAGAGAGGATCCTGGAAAGTGGTTGAGTCAGATATTTATTAACGTAAATATTAGGGTTTAAAACAATAAAATAAAGGCTGTGAGGACTAATTGTAGGTGTTAGGGTTCAAGTCTAACCCGTCTCTGGTCACCCTGAAGGTCTACACATGTGAAGAAAGCACCCTTCTGGTCACAGAGCGACTGTGGAGCCTAGAGACCCTGGAGGCACTCTTCCTGCACTCCTTCTCCATGGGGAAAAAGGTACTGCTTGGTTACGGACCCTGATTTCTCCAGTCATTCTCCTCCTCTGTGCTTCACTAGGCATCTGCATTCCCATGTGGTACACAAATGTGCATGCTCCCCACGCCTTCCCCAGCAGTGCTGTCCTGTCTCCTCTCATGGAAGCATGCCAATTCATCTGCATTTGGCAAAGAAGGCAGAACAGAATTTGAGAGGTGACCAGCACTGTGGCAGTTAGCACATAGTTTGGAGAGACACGATTCTTAAAGGAATTAAGACTTGAGGTGGCTGCAGAGCTGTTTTTGCTCCCATGACCTCTGTTGAATCACTCCAGTACACCGAGCAGGTAACAAAAGTAGATCCTCCCCAGGTACTAGAGGAATAACTAATAAAACCACTAAGGATAATTGAACTGACACTTGCAGATGGATACCTAAGGTAAGGAAGTAAAGTCACATGATGTAACCTAGAGCCATTATTTACATTGGAAGAAAGGTTCACCTCCAAGTGCCAATTTCTATCTTAGTGCAGGAAAGCACTTCAGGATATCACAAAAAGTGGAGACAGAAACCACCTTTTAAGTTGCCAAGTTTAGTCCCTTGCCAATATCGGGTTTTCCCCATGTGTACTGTGCGATGCTTTGTACTGTCTGGTTTTAAACAATTCAGACAATAGGAGCTTGACTACTTCCCTTGGATGGTAATGTTACGAGCGGTTTGAAAGGTGCTTACTTTTTCTTTTTCTATGACAGGGCAATTAGGGAAGTCAGATGCCTGCTATGTTTGGAAGTCCCTAGAGGAATGAGGCAGTAGGAGAGTCTGCAAGTTACGGTGGTGTGGAAAAAAGGCCTCTTTTTGTAAGCTGTCAAGGAGTTTCTTGCACGAGGGCAGTGGCACAGAAAGCCAAATGAACAGTGAAATCAGTGGAGGAAACGGCTGCTGACAGAACAGAAACATTGAGGGAAACTTCACAAATGGCAGATCTAGTGTGGGTTCAGGGCAGTAATCACTAACAAGTTGGTGTAGTTGTAGAAATAGGACTTCCTGTAGATAGGGGACTGTCACAGTGGGACTATGATAAAGATGAGCTCAAAGAGACAAGAAAAGGCCAGACATACAGGAATGAGAAAAATTTCCATAGTAAAATCCTGGGGTCAGGATGTGCTGGAGTCTTGCTGGTAGTAAAGCAGCAGTAGTTGTGGGCTGGGGCAGAGAAGAAAGTCTGGGCTGGATGAGACACAGGCAAGGAAGAAGGTAGACAGTTTCATGATGAGGCAGAGCAACATTTGGCATACTGTACATGCATTAAGGTTGGTAAATAGGATTATTATAAGTAATTATTTTGATGTTGCTAGAGCAGGTAGAAGAGAGTTCTTGCCTGTATTGCTCTACTGTAAGTGCACAACTTGTTCCTGTGTGTTATATATCTATTAGCATTATGGTAGTGTCAATTTTCATGAAGGAGCCCACATTTTAGTAATTTTTGCAGCTGTGATTTTATACTTTGCCTCTTTACTTTTTATTCAGGCACTTTTTGCTTCAGATGACTTGTCTGCTGGTTCACTTAGTTTTGAAGTGAACCTGCACTAAATGGTCACACTTGTTCACCTGTGATCTTTTGACTGAATTTTTTTTTCCCTCTTCATTTAGTCTTGTTATTCTGACTTATTTTATGCCCTACCCATTCCGAAATTATACAACTTCCTACCAGGTATTTATGCTTGTCAACTACTTATAGGCCAACTCCTTTGGAAAAAATGCTGCCTTGACCTTTGCAAGCCCCTGAACTCAGATCCAGTGGAAGCTTTGCAAAGTCAAGGAATTATGTGAGGTCCAATGCAAAGCCGCATGGTTCCCTCCTTTTGTCTACCACTAAACTCAGGTGGGAATTAACGAAGTAACCAGGGAGCTCAGGAGAAGGCCAGGAACTAAGGCCCAGTCCTTCCTGGATCTCAGCTGAAAGAGCAGTTCGGTAAAATGCTGCCACTGTTGCCACCACAACAAGTTAAACCATTCCGATTAATAAGGCCAAAATCATATATGCTTCCAATAGTATTTTAAAAATTAACCTGGAGCTCTTGAAAATGTTAGCTCTTGATCCTTTCTGAGGTTCATATGACTTAAAATATTTTGAAATGCAATATCTGTTTTGTTATTAGGTTTCATAAACACTGTCCCTTTACATATTTTTCTGTTCTAAGGTCTGCTTTCGGTCTGTTATTAAACACACCTGCTAGGGGTTATATTCTTCTGATGCATCATCGTTAGGACAGAGGCAAGGAGCTACCAACAATGCAGGGTGAATAGAAGATATAGGAAAATTCATATTTAGAGTAAAAAACTGAATTGTTTGGGAACTGACAATGCAAAAGACAAGTCATATGGCAGGTCAGAGAGAAGCTTTAGTTATATGTATGGAAGGATTTTGCTGGGCAGTTTGACAGAAGCATGCCTGTGAGTAGCTGGGCCATGGGCAGTGAGAGACCAGGATGAACAGCCAAAGCGTTACCTGCAGAATCACTGCTAGTGTTGCTCTGGGACAGAGCAAAGAGAGTGAGGGAGAAAGCCAGAGTGATTTGAGCTGAGCGGTTGCGAGGAAGAACTTGGATCTGTGAACAAAGAAAGCACTTGCTGTTTGATTCGTGCTCTGCTTGCTCTCTGATTGTGTCAGGGACTGGAGGTGATGTGATTTACCTGACAGTGTTGGGTTTGCATTTGGTGTTTTGCACAGTTACATTTCAAAAAATCGGCTTTGAGCAAGGTGTTCTGCTGGTTTTTTTCTAGCTACGTTTGCATATTGCAGAGAAAATGTGTTATTGTTTCCCCTTCTCTCTCTCTCTCTCTCTCTCTCTTTCTCTGCCTCCACTGCTTCTAATGGAAGTTGCATCTGTAAAACTTTAAAGGAACTGGGCTAGGGTCACATCCTGACAAAAAGGCAGACAAAATAACTCAGTAATTGGTATCACTAAATTACTAGGGGAGATTAATGATTCATCTCAGGAGGTATATGTGTGTGTGTATATATATATATGTTTGTGTTAATAACTATTTTTATTTTCTTTAAAGTGCCATCAAAGGATTGAAGCAGTAAACTTCTGTGGACAGCAAAATATTTTTTGACCAGAAGACGACCGGTAATGGGGTAATGCCCTTTCTCTTCCTTTCTTTCCTCTGTTCCAAGTTTTTTATGTAGCTTTAAAGTACATTAAATATAATTGAATATAGTGGCTATAAGAAAGCCAATGACTACTTTAAAAGAAAAATCTACTGTTTGATCCTCTCAAATAGAATGAAGGGGAAATATACTCAGCAAAGTCTTTCTGCAGATTTGTTTTTGTTTTTAAAGCCACATTTTTTTCTAGTTTGTTTTTAAAGGAAAGGAACAGACTGTTCCAGGTTTGGAAACAAATCATGAGGTCACCTGAAACAACAAAAAATCCCCCAAACAAAACCCCTCTCAGCTCTCACTTCTCTCCCAAAATGTTTCTTTTCACAAACTGGACAAAATTAATTATATTTGAGAGACCATGACCATTCTGGTTGTATGTTTTAATAGTGCTGTGATTGACCAGGAGTATTCATTTGATTATATTTGAAGAGGCTTTAGAGAGTCTATCCAGACATCTGAAAGGTATTATTTACAGTAATTTGTCATGTATATCTGGATTCTGGCTGTAGTTTTGCTGTTCTAACTTTGGAATAACTCCATTGAGGTCAACGAGCTACTTCAAATTTTACATGTTTACTGACTTTATCATCTGGTTTTTGGGGTCTTAGCAATTCGCTGTAATTGTAGAAGGACTCTGGAGATGGCCAGAAGGTTGCCATTGACAGCAAATACTGTTTGCAGTTGGTGTACAGTACACGAAGGAGCTATTTACCTTATTGTCCTCATTGGACTGATTTTATAAAAAAACCTGGCAGGGTATTTTCTTTTCAACTCCTTTTCTGCCAGCTGCAGTTCTCCCACACTTGCCCTTGTGCTCAGGACAAGTAGGGGCAAATAGGAAATACATGGGGCAATAACATAACATAAATAGGGAAGACATGGGGCCAGTAGGGAAGAAAGTAGATCTACCAGTAGCATTTCCAGGATTTAAAATTTGGCAGTGCTGTGTCAGTGAAGCACAACAGATGCCTACAATGTTAATTAATTATCAGAATTGGACTCTATATCTAAAAGAAAGGATTGAAAAAATTTGCTCAGAATTCCTGTGTAACCATGCCCTAGAATTTGGCCTGCTTTCTTCATCAGATACACTGGTTTTAGTTGAACTGTATGAGCTTAGTGAAGACACCCAAACTTGATTGACAGACTTCAAGTGGCCAGGAAATCCTCCAGTTATCAGGTAAAGCAAGCTTTTGTAGCTTCAGCTATTCAATGACTCATATGAAATAACTGGTGCTACTTCTGTCTGCCAACTTTTCTTCCTGAACTCCCATAAACTGTGGGTAAAATCCTTTCTCCTCTCCATTGAAGATCAGTCAAGGCATCCATGGGTTTGAGATGTCACCTTGCGATCCTGACATATATTAATCATCTTTTCAGCTGCTTTAGTCTCTCACCGGTAGCAGATTTTCCAGGCCCCCTTCTCAAAGTTTAACTACTTGCCAACCTCCTTTTAGAGTGTGTTCACAAAATCTTTGTTAGTCTTTAAACATTAGGTTCTAAAATTTTGCTGGTATTTGCACAGAAAATTTGGTCAGTGAATCAGAGATAGTTATGTTTGCACATGCTTTGTGGGGGTATATATATGGGGGTGGGGGAGTTGGATGTAAGTGTATGATGGACAGGAACTCAAAGAACCCAGCAGCAATTCAACCTCATCTCTGACAGGCTGCTGTCACCCCCTCACCACCCTACATGTTGTCAGTAAATCTATCCCTTAAGTACATGTACAAGTGTAAATATTTCAGAAAATCAAATTAATTTAGAAGTAATTATCATAAAAGTCAGACAGAGCTAATACAAGAAACACAGTAAAAGTGTATTTGTATCTTTATTTGTATCATAAGTTTATTCAAAAGTAAATGGAACTAAGCCATTTCCCTCAATTTTCTGCTTGATAATATAGCATGAGTATCAATGCACATAAACTCAATGGGTGACTTTAGGCTTGTGTAAATGGGTACTTCCCAGTCAGAGCTTTATAATAATTATTTTCATAATTTAAATATTTTCCCCTGACACTTAGTAATTTTAAATGTAGCCTTTAACTGAATTTTTAAATTAGTACGGGTTATACTTTAATTTCATTAATGATCCTGATAGTTTCTGAGTGATCCCATTATATTAATTCTTCTTTAACACTGAGTTATTTACTCTTTATTTCTGTAATTTTCTCTGGATATTATTATTCCTTACTCATTTGCAGCATCTAACTGATTCTGCTGATACATTAAAGAAGCAAAAAGAAAATTAAATTGCTGCCCATTTCAAGCAAACAAAATGCTGTTACAAATTAGTCTGTAGCTAAAAGAGATGTGGAGCAAAAAGTTATTGTGAAAACAAAAGAAAAATCCTTTTTATGATGGGTAAAGTCTACAAGCTACACATGAAAACAAAATGCTATAGCTACAGTTTTACAGCCTACAAATGCTGAAGTAAATTAATAATCCAGTGCCTTAAATCTTAATTTTTTTTTAAACTCTTTATAAAAGGATCTCTGCAGGTTTTAGCCATGTTTACAATTTACTACCAGCTACTTGAGTGTATAAAATAATAGAGAGAAAATTTAAAGCAAAAATTGTACGAGGAGCTTTTATATCTAAATTTGGGCCAGTTTCAATGAGTCTGGAAATGCAGTTGTAGTTTACAAGCCTTGTGGTTCATAATGGGTATTCCTCTCAAAAATAATTTTTGTAGAACACCTCCAAATGCTAGATGTCTTTATACAGTAGAAAAAAATAAGCATACTGTAGACAGAAAAAGACTGGACAGCCAAAAAAAATTATTTACAGTGATTTTTCCTAATTGAAAGAATGATTTAATCACTGTGATTCTGTTTTCAGTAACATATGCATTACTAGCAATAGATTGTGGGCTGAGAATAACAACCTTCTCCTTGACTATGCTAAGGGAAGGGATGATTTACATGGGCAAGATTCACAAAGACTGGGACAAAGAAGAATTGATCCTATGGACGTTTTGGTGCTTGTCCTTCATTGCAAGTAAAGTTTAGCTGCACAGCTTTGCCAACTCGGGCATCAGGTCTCCCCCAAGGATTTGCTTCCCCAAACATTTCCTTACTCCACTTCAGCAGTGGCCTTAGTTGCATTACTGCTCCATTTTCAACCTATATATTTGCTTTCTTAATGTCATCTGTGTTCTACGCAGAAAATACAGCTGTTTTGTGCTAGAGAGCAGGCAATAACTGCAGTCCAGTGTTGCTGTGGGGTGGAAAATACTGGCTTTTGACTGATAACAGTTTAGTGACTCAGAGAGTAGCCTGTCTTATCCTTCACAGTCCAGTTGCTGCGGTCCTGCTCAAAGTATTAGACTGCAGACCTTGAGGATGCCCTATATGTGGAGCTGATGCTGTCTTAATTTACATGTTCTTCTAAAGATAATATACAAGTATGTGTAAAAATATAGCAGTAAAGCAACATCCAGGAGTACACTGCTAGCTTGTTGGCTCCTCCACTTGCATAGAGTTTTGAAGTTTGTTAATGATAATAAAAGTGAAAATGACTCCATCTGTTAAGAGAAATGTTTACTCTTCTGTACTAGGAAGCTTGCATCTCTCTGCAGCTTATTGTCAGTTTTACTTTGTCAGTTTTACATCAAGCAGCAGGAAAAAGAAAGCATAAAAATCAAAATGAGCTGAAAAATACCTTTCAAGCTGATTTACGGAATACAATATATTACTGAAAAAGATCTGCTTCCTTTGATGTTATCCAACCCACCATACTGTGCATAGTTTATGGATACAAGAGATAGGTGATTCTTAGAAAAATGCATGCTCTCCAAACAATAACAATTTGAACAGACTAATTCCAAATCCTCTAAAAGTTAGTCTCTGTGTATATTGTATTATAATATTGATAGAAAAATACAAAAGAAAGTGAACAGTCTAGGAGATATCTGAATTTTGTGCTTTGGATTTTAGACTGATACTGCCACTGAAGCTGAGATAACACAGTTTGCGAAAGAGCTAAGAAAAATGCCCTTGAAAATCAGGTAAGGACAAAGACCTACACACTTCAGGCCTTGATTTCTGCAGGGGGGCTCCAGCTAGATGCTCACTTTTCCTGCAACATAACAAATCCCTGTTATTTGCAAGGAATCTAGAGCATACAGAAGTAAGAACAATCTTCTGCTCTCTTGTTGCATTCCTTTTTCCCTGTGGCTTTTTGGACCGCATGTTTCCCTTTAGAAAAAAAATAGCAGAGGGGAGATTCTAAGTAGCCATCCTTCCTTTAGGATGAGGCTCACCTCTTCCCCTCCTGTTCTGTATCCTGCCATCCTTCAAAGTGAAGGAGTGGTATCTCTGAAGTCTTTGTCATTTAGCAGCTGTGGGAATTGAATTCATTTTGCCTTGAGTTATAGACAGCCCTTCTCATCACAGGAGCTAAAACCTCCTAATTGTTAGGGTCTGTACCCACCCCAACATGCCTGAGGAAGGGCAGTCGCCACCATCGCCAAGACACGGTCTGACTGTAAGAAGTTATCTGAACTGTGGGACATAAGCACACACCTGGGCTGTGATCTGACTCATGCATGATGTGGGATTCAGGCTTTCATCATGCAGTGGCTGCACCCTAGTTTTGGAGGGAAGAGTGACCCTGCAGCCAGGGTGGAGCAAGTCCGGCTGATCAGACTGGGACACAGCATTAGGTGACCTGGAGGTCAGGCATCACCAGAGACTGATGTCCCTGTCCCCTGTGGGTTCCATAAAAGCACATAAGAAGACTTAGACATCTGTGGGTGGATAATCGCTTAATTCTAAATAAACCGGGTGGCTAGGGTACTTCACTGGGCATCGCTTTACTGCAGAAGGCAATGTTACTATCCCCCAGACCCTGCATAAACACAGTGGCTGCTAATCTGTCCTCTTAAGGAAGTGAGACTGACAGTGAGCCTCATTCCCCAAGTTTTTGAGGGAACTTTTAGCTGCTGCCACGTTTAGTCAGATTTGCTTGTGTACAGTTGCATGTTGGATTGGTCCTGTGGTGCATCCTCTAATCTGTGAATCCTAAATCAAAGCACTGACCTGCCTAGGGTTAAGGGGCAAGCATTAAGGTGTGCCTAGGAAACTTGCAGACAAAACGCATCAGTGCTTACAGGGACTGGGAGGGGTTTTCTGGGTTGTACTTCAGAGCTGGGTCCCCACATACCACGGGGTGCAGGAGCATTCAGTTGCCTCCATATACCAATCTAGTGCCATTTAAGAAAGCTTACTATATTCTGCCTCAAGATGCTGTTCCAGAAAGTTCTGGTATCTGCATGTCCTATATTGTATCTGCCATCTCCATGTGTTGGAGACAGAGCCATGTTTAGGCAGTGCACTGAGCCCTAAGTAACCTACTGAAGGTATGTGCAAAAATCCGCATGCTGGAGACAAGCCTCAAATGTACTTTCTCTAAAGCCTAACTTATTCCATACCCCAACCACTAATAAACTTGTGTTTTGCTCCTTGCCTAGAGTTTCTTGTGCAAGTGTGAGGCTTTTATTTTGCTGCCTTTTCACTGCTAAATAACTGAATATCTGTTTCATACTTGATGCCTGGAAAGCCCTAGAAACGTTGATGCCGTGATCTTTGAAGTCTTACTCTTGTCCAGTGCTTTTCATTTCAAACACTCAGTTGTTTTTCACAAAGGACACGCAGACTGTAGCCAGAAACAGCAAAAGTCCTAAGAAAGATGCAACTAAACTGATTAACATTTTCTGGTCTGTGGTGACTTTTATCGTCTTCTTTCTGTTGTATTTCATGTATCAGGTCAATCCTGCTAAGCACTTAATATTCAAAAGTAGATTTAATCCTACTAATATTGATAAAATTAGTTTCACAATTACTGACTTTGGATTTCACACATGCTAGGATAAAGTTCTAATACAGTGCACTCATCAGAGCAAGGGATTCTCTCCTGTTTGCAGTTTGCTGCATAATGAATACTAGAGGTCTGATCCATGCCCTTCTTTCTTATCAATATTTTTAAAAATTAACATATTATGGAAATTGTATGTAGATGTTACTAGATAGAATTGAATACAATGGTTGAATCTGTTTTGGAGAAGTTTCATAATGTCTGGTTTTTATAGATTTATGCTGTCAGCTGCTATTACAGCATTTCAAGTTTTCATTATGTGCAGCTCCTGTATGTTTGGACGAGGTTATTTAATGAAGTAAGCAATGTATTGTGATTGATATTTGAAAAAAATTAAAAGTCTGCATTTTGGTTTTCGTTGGTTGGCACTTTTTCTGAGACATCTCTAGGATCTGAAAGGCATTTGGGAGCTTGAGAGGTGCCTGAAATCCAATGGGTATAAGAAGAATTACTGAGTTCTCAGCATTAGTCCTGTCTCAGGTTAGTTTATTATATTTGAAGTTTAGAATTTAAGCAATACATTATCATATTTTGATGATTCCCACAGAAGAATGAAAATAAAAAGTGCTTAAAAACAAACATATACTTAAATTTTGGCAGATAAGTCCTTCTTAGTTAACACTTCACAGAAATTACTTGTATGTACTTGACAACAGCATACATTTTTCATAAATCTGATTCTTGTGTTCTCAGGCAAAATATAAGGAAAGAACAGCAAAAAGGAATATGACAAAGATGACATCTTGGCAAACTCACTGAACTTATTATCGTCTACAGTAAAAACCTGGAATATCAACCAGGCATATAACTTTAGGTCATTCTGTACTAGTCTTTCTCTTGATCCTTAGACTACGGCCAAAGGTAACAATTTTTTTTTCTTTTAAATGCATGAATAAGGTAGCCCATCCTGTCTGCCAACTGAGCCTGTTGTTCAAGTTCCTGTTACCTGTGAGACAAGCGATAGCAGTTGTCTGCCCCTGAAATGAGCCTTGAAGTCTTTCCAGTTACCAGAAATACTGATACTGGTATTCCAGCCTCCCTCTTCTGAATCATAGTACTGTCCGCTCATGGTTTATTTTATGTTATTAAATTCGGAGTGTTTTGGTCCTCATTTTTAAGGCCTTGCTACTGGTTCCTCTGTGGATGGTCACTTAGATCCCTTTCTTACTATGTCATGAGGATGTCCCTGTGGTGTAATTAGTGCACTAAACATAATTTTGTTTTCCTCTGGTCTCATCTGTAAGTGAGGCATTACCCAAATGGCTGTGATGGTACAGTGACCTCTGGTCTTCTGCTGTTGTCCAAGGTGTACTGCTGCTGGAATTCAAATCATCAGCAGAGAGCATGTCATTCTACCCAGGGGGAAAGGCACTGCTCTTAGCAGTCTGTGCTCTGCTGAGCTGACTACAGAAATAGCCTAGAATCCAGGATGTGAGAGCGAGGAACAACTGGTATGTGACTCCTAAGGGATCCCAGTAACAGGGATGAATAGGAGAAAAGACAGGTATCTTAATGGGTGCAGCTCTTTACATGTCATGCCACATGCTACATGCCAGAACACACTGATATTGCTAAGCATGCAAAAGGATTATCACGCAGCATCCATGAAGAAGGTATCCTTGCTTCTCAGTTTGGAAAGCTCTTTACATCTGCACCCTCCTTTTTGTAATGATGTCCAGCTGTGGATTTACGGTGCTTATTTTATGGAAGTGTTGGCATTAAACTGCCATGGTATAAACAGCACCATGTACCATACCTCAGATGTTCTGAATCTTATCGGTGCATATTACGCAGCTAGCGAATACTGCACATCAGAAAACAATTTCCACTGATCTGTTGCATTTAGGGTAATCTCAGTTTTTGCTGAGTTCATCCTGTCTGTTGCCTAACTTTTTGTAGCACAAAATTTACATGATGTGTAGTCACTTCAAAAATAACATCTGAATTTCTTTTGGTTTTGTTTTATTTAAAAGCTATTTCAGATTGCCCAGGCATATTTTTGTCCCATATCACCAGCAGGACTCTTAAGCTCAGAATATATTATTGTTTTCTTGATGTGTTATGTGTTATCTGACATCTGCTTTCTTTGTCATGCCAAATCCTCCAAGCAATATTTTGAAAGACCTGAAAGATATTTTGAGTAGTAAACATCTTCTGGCAACAATACTTAATTTCATCACTACTCTTAAAAATTTTCTCTGCATGTTAATTGCTTCTGAGTTTCCATACGGTCTCTCCATTGGTATTTAGGATTTTTTTTTTTTCTTTTACTATGCACCTCATGTAGCCGATGCCATAACTTTTAGAAAGATAGTTATAAAAAGGTAATAATCTGTGTGATTTCCTTTCCTTTATTCCCTTCAGGCCAACCTCCTGAACAGAAGAAAAACTGAATTGTTGATGCATGAGAAAACAAATACAGTGCTTTTATATGTACAGTAGTTTTGAGTTTTTCTCTATAGCACTCCCTTAAAAACACCATTGCATAGTTATCCTAATTACATGGTTGCTGTCTGGCCAGTAAAAGAAGAGTTCAACAAAATAAGCTTCAGCAATTCTCTAAAGACTGCATTGGACTTTGGTGTTATTTTCTCTAGTTCTGACCTTAACCTGGGACTGAAGGTTATCTAAAGACAAAAATAGACTCAGTGCTGTCTACTCTAAATTTCCTGCAGTAATAAATGTTGGTATGTTTGTGCTAAGACTTTAAGGTTTTCTACAGAGCCAGCCTGAATTTCTCTCAGTTTTCACATTCATAAACTGGATTAGTCGCTGGATTTGAGATCTGTGGATGCCATGTGCTGTGTAAATGGTACCAAGAATCATTGTCCATGTGTTTATTTCAATGTTAAAAGGATGCTGTCTTCTACCAGCCTTTGCTTGGAAGTACTTAACTATGCAAGCCTGCAGGGAAGCACAAGGAAAAAGAGCTGTTCTTTGCTTTTTGGTAGTTCATTTTCTTCCTGCCTAGGGACTGTATGGATTTGAGGCTCACAGGTGGAGCTATAGGTCATTGAGGAACAGGATGCCCTAGTGTCCTTCTCACACCAGAGCAGAAGAATACAGACCTCTTGCCTGGAGGATGAGTTTCAGCCCACACTGAGCAGTCCTGCTTCCAGATTCTGGTCCAGCTATACAAGAAAGACCAAGTGATTTCAAATGAGGTGGCAGCATCTGCTGATTTGCTTGCTTGTCTTTCATTTCAAGTTCCCAGAAAATCCTGGCTGGCATCAGATGCTGATGTTTTTCTGTAAATGTTATATTTGTAGCATGTCACAGACAGGAAAGAAGCTAAAAATGAATATTTTGGGTGTAGCTATGTGATCTTTGGGGCAGAAACAAGAGACCTGAGCCTGCGCTTTAGGACAATCAGGAACTGTGGAGATATGAAAGGTAGGGACAAGTGTGAGCTGTTAACTCTGTCTCTCAGCTGGGTACACTAGTGGGATTTCAATACTATGCTAAAATTACTTCTGCTTTCAGACTGCTCAGAGCATGGGCAGACCCTGCTCTGCTCCAAAAACACAGCAGAGAGTGACCTTGAAGTCTGAGGGGAAACCAAAAATCTATTCCTGTAAATTAAACTTTCACATTTTTCCTTTCAAGTAGACAAGAATTCAAAGAACCCCAGAATCCAGACTGTTCACAGTTTTCTTCCAGAATATAATTTTTCACTTCTCTGGATTTCTATATCACTTTATCAAAAAATAGCCAGGGAGCAGGGGAGAAGTGGGAAGTAAGAGTTTCAGGAAGGAGCGATATACTCATGAAAGACATATAGATAAATAGCTGTAAAGCTGGACTACCCTACTTCATAGTACAAGCCAGCTTCCGAGCCAATGGACATAACAAGCCCAGCTATCCCCTCGGGGGAACTATAGGCTGCAAAGTGGAAACGGGCTGTGTGGTTATGCATGTGCTGGAATCCAGGGTAGTGAGAAAAGAGGGAGATGCCTTGTTTAATAAACATATGCTAGAAGTGTGAAAGCTGCAGTAATTCGGTTTCTAAGCCCTACCCACCTCTCCATTTCACAAATTGTCTCTTTCATATGGATATAGAGTTGACCTTGCAGGCTTTTAGGCTTCAAGTGAACAGGGTCACTCAGGGCCCAAGCCACCGCTCAACCTCCCCCACACATACCCCAGTTATATCTTTTTACTATCTCTGCTGGACACCGCACCTTTCTGTAATTATAAATGTCTGCTTTCTGTCACTTCAAAGGTTTCCCAGCACTGGGAGTCCTTCTTCAAAGACTTTACATTGCTGAAGAACCTCTGTCATTGACAGGAGGTCCGTCTTTGAAGTTTTTCATGCCATTTATTGATTTCCCCTTTTTAGGATGTTCATATTAGAAAATATTTCACTGTGTTTGAAAATCTGTATATTTTTATGTTGTTGAGGGGCTACCTCTTTGAAGAAACAGCACTGTTGCAGCAGTGCCTCTGTATGAAGAAATCTGATAGAGTACCTGCTGTATGGTTTTTGTCCCTTCAAGCTCTCATTTTTAGAAACTTCCTCTCTCTGTTCCTTTTCTAATTGTAGGTACTATTTTAGGCACTTAAGTCAGTGTGAAGCTGTATTACCTATGTGAATAGGCCTAATTTAATGGTCCTCTCTGTACTTAAAACTTTTCATGTGCTTAATATCCTATTGAATTAGTGATGAAAAAGTGAAATAATAACTTTGGTTTGAGCAAATGAAAACAATGTATGTGTATTTAAGTGACAATGGTTTGGAAGTGTTGTTATACTGTTGTTCCCATAAGTTTGAATTTTCTTAAGTTTATACATAAAGGCAACAAAATTCTACAATTTTAAACAAGAGGATGCCTCGGATACTTTCAGGTAACCATCATTAACTCTTTGCTAAATTGGTAAATGGATTCGTGTGAGCACCCACTGTCAGCTTCAGTGCAAACTTAGCCTCTCAGCATAAACTGCTCGGAGAGTGATGTGAGCAGGCTTAGCACTGGCAAGTTCATGGAAGCTGCTCTGGCAATTCAGCTAAAGCAACTAATGAACACCTGATGGGTGGAAAGGTCTTCAGTGCTTCAGCTATTTTTAAAGCACCCTCTGATTCTGTTCTAATGGGCAATTTTGATAGCTCACATTTTTGGATACTCAAGTCCCATTAATTTTTTAGAAATATCTGAGTTCTGGGGGGGAGGGAAGTGGTTTGTGTTGGTTTTTCTTTTCCTTGAGACTTGACTTGAATCCCTTTGTTTATCCCAAGGGTGCAGGCTCTTTTTGTATGTACCAAGGGGGCTTTTGTTGGCGTTATCTACAAAATGTCTCTGAAAATTAAGGAAGTTTGGACGTTTCAAAGGAGAGATGCCTTAAACCAGCCACCACTTTGCTCATTTCAACCTTTGACACTATGAAGAGTTTCAAGGACTTCTGTTATGAAAATGTTTACCTTGTGAGATGGCTTCCTGGGTAGGGTAAGTTCACATTGCTCATATATTCTTAAGAGGAAACTTTTGACCTTGGATTACTTCAAAGATCTGACAGATTCTCTCCCTCTCCCCTCCCCCTCCCCCCCCATTTTGTCAGCTCTTCTGTCTTTGCACATAGGTTAATGCAGGCCTTTTGTTCTTCAGGATCAAAAGCTAGTATTGCCTTATTCTTTGTATGCCCTAAAATATCAGAGTCTACTCTGATCCATTGAAAAACAATGAAAATAACTGCCTGGGGTATATATGTGCCTGAATAGAACATTCTTGAATACCCATAGTGTGTTTTAGAACAGAAAAGTATTTTCTCCTAGTGATAAGATTGACTTTAGATACATTTAAAGGCTATCTTCCACTGTCACTGGGAAAGATTACAATGGTTCATTGTGTCTGAGAGATGTGCTGTTAACGTGGAGCAAACCTCTGTGTGCACAAGAGATCTGACAATTCCATACTCACAGATACGTGTGGACTGGCCCTACATCACGTACCACAGTGAATCTTTTGTAATGACGAAGCACCAGATCTGTCGTGTGCGTGGCGTATATCCAGGGAATGCACTAGCAGTGCTTCGGATGTACAGATGAGATGTATGGTGTATGTTTTGCAGGGTCATCCTGCCTACCCCATGTTCTGTATTCCTGTGCTGTAGAGGCAAGCAAGGCAGAGCGCTCATTGCCCAAAAAGCCCATGTTTCCAGAAAACTACAGGGTCAGCTGGGCTGCGTGACACAGGAACTGGTGGGTGAATGGTTAAGTTGTAGATTTACCCAAAACTCATTGCAAAAGTATATGTATTGCTAAAACGCTTAGAGCTGTCAGGTATATTTAAAGGAATACATGGCTTTGAAAATGCAGAAGGACATGTTTGATCATTCATAAAATACCTGGGCAAACAGCCAAATATTTCTGGCTTTTTTTTTTCCACAAAGTTTTAACAGATCCATTTAAAGCTTGAGTATGACAAAACCTCTGGGAAACTGACTGATATGGTAAGTGGCACGGAGTACCCACATGCATGCATGTCATGAGGATAATCAAAAATGAGCCTCAGTCGGACACCCCGAAGTTAATGTCCTTATACTGTGGCAAATATGATCCAAGTCTGCATTCCATGGCTGCAACACTCCTATTTAGATTCATGATATCATGGTCTCACATTCCTCTTGTGATATGAAAAAAAATATAAAGTTACTGATGGATTTTCAGTTTATGCACAAGCCATCTTCCTTCTTGGGTGTTACAGTGATTGAAGAAAGAAATTCTAAAGGTATGCCGGTAAATTAAAAATCCAGCTCCTCTGCTGGAGTCAGGCAGTCTACAGAAGGAAGCATGGATTATCATGCTATTAGGATAAGTTAATTCAGACTAAGAAGCTGATGTTGCCTAGACTACATAAATTTTACTTTTTATAGGGGTCGCACCAAGAGAATAACCTGACTTCTTGCTTAGAGACAGGAGGTTACTGTTCTCCACAGCTGCTTTAAGTGCTTCGTATCTCTACAGGCTTAATTTGGCAGCTTCTGCTGAAACTACCTGCAAAGCTGCTGTTCCTGAAGTTATGCTGATTTCAAACTCTTCTTTACTAAGGTAACAGACTGACTTCTTTTGTAGCCATCTGGAGCTGACTTTTGTTGTTCATATACCAAGTTGAGCTGACACTGTGATAGACAGGGAAACAGAAACTTCTCATCTCCTTGTACATGTTTGTCATGTTCCAGCTGAGACTTCCCTACCTACGTTTTCTGAATATTGTCTAAAATAGTTTGCCAAATTATGGAATTGTTACTACTTGACTGCTACTCTCCCTAATTAAAATTATCCATAACACTTGATAAGACCTTTACTCCTTTAGTGTCTCTATTTGGAGCCAAAAGGACTCTTCCCACACTTGCTAATTTTCTGGGCTTCTGTAGTGCAGAAGTGCTTGGTACTGCTGTATAAAAGAAATGACCAACCCTTTCTGTGTCGTCAATGTTTTTATAAGCTTCGATGACACTAGCTTTTAACAAAGAAGGAAATTTATGTAAATGAGATTAATATATGTTTCCTTCTAGTGAGTAGTCATTGACATTTCTTGAATATTAAGGAAAGAGAGGAAGGGAAAAAAGTTTGGGGTATATTATTTATCCCATATGTTTACAGTTTGCATAGAATAATTGTATAAAGGATGGCTGCTTGTAGTGCTCTTCTCTGTGCATCATTAATGTGATACTTCTTTCTTTGTCACTAGATTTAAACTATAGCATTGCAAGACAAACATTCTCCTTCAGCTGCTTCTATTATACTGCATACTATTACAAAATGAAAGGGGAATGTTGTACTTTATCTCTTTATATATTATAAAAATAATGAAGACGATAATTACCAAGGCTGTAGTGCAATTTCATGGCATTGCTGTCAGTTACAAACTGCTTGAGCTGCATTCCTTTGGTATAAAGTGTCAAGAAAACCCCATGATTGAAATACAGTCATCTAATTAATTTCTCTCTATTATTACTTTCATGGGCTGTGTCTGTGCAGAATATTCGCTGATGGTTAATAAAAAGAGAATGAAATGTAGACAGTCCAGTTTTAGCTTTTAAGTTCTGAGTATCTTTCCATGCCCAACCTTTAATTGTGCTGATAAACACAAATTAGCAGACTTAAAAAAAAAAAAAAAAAAGCTGAAACTTTGTCTGGCATTCTGTGAAGAGCCTTTGCTGAGTGTCTGTTTTATCATCTCTCTCTTCACTAATTCAGTTCAAAGCTGAGTGTTTATATTTGAAACCTTACTGGTGTTGCCAGTTTCTTGATGTGCACCATTTCTACCGTAGCCCTAGGGTACCGTGTTGTCTGAAGACCTCTGCCTTCTTTACACTGCTGGACCTTAACATCTGTGACTTTGTATAATCCTAGAGATGTCACTGGGCCCATACACACCAACAGGAACGGTGCTGTTTGTATGAATACCAGCCACTTTCCTGATTTTTACTCACTGAAATTGCATTAGTAAAAATGCAAAGAGATATCTCCATCCAGATTTATCACCTTTTTTTTAATGTTAAAAAGCAGGCTGTTTATTTGCTACCAGTGAGTGGTAGCTAGCTCCAGCCTGAAGGTGGGCACTTGCTTCTACTTAAATATCTTGCTATTAAGAAGTGCCAGTGCAGTCTGTGCAAGTTTGTGCAAAGAACTGAGAGCATGGATGGACACCATATAAGTAGAAGCTAAAAGAAGGGCTGCAGTTCTTATTTGGAGAGAAAAATTTTGAGGATAATAACTCCTGTTTCAAATCCAATGGCACCCTTCCCCAGTTTTACCCTAGACCAGATGTTCTTACTGAACTTCTTGCCACTTTGCATTTCTTGTTTTTAAGAGAAATCATAGTTTTTCAAAATCTGCTGCAAAAGTTCATTGGCATTGATAAGTTCTGCTTTCCACACGACACTGCCTCCTGCAGGCTAAGCTATAAGTACCCAGTATAATTATAGCAGACCATAAATAAGGAATATACCTGTCAAGGCTTTGCAGGATTGCTTGTGACGTGAACATAAAACATTCTGAGAATAGGAGAGGCAATTGCTTGGTATCAGCTGTTTAATTGTCTGATTTATAGAGAGGGAGTTAAGCTGGGTTTGGGCCATGCAGGACATTAGTTAATTCTGGAGGTTTGTCTCTGAATGAGTTTAACTCCAGTCTGGGATAGACATTTGTGCAAAGAAATCAAATGTTGATTTTGTTCCTCCGCTGCTGTTGCTGCTGTGCTGCAAATCCTCCGAGTTATTCTGAAATCACTGAAATAGCCGGTTGTGTACCTAGAATGGTTGGCAGCATGGCAGGGAGCTGCTGCCAGGTATTCCTGGTACGTTTGGCAGCTCAAATGAGAAATGAGTTAATATCTTTTTCCAGGGCTCAGTGTTGCATTTAAGCAGAACCCTGCGCTGGAGGGAGCCGCATCCCTTCAGTCATATTGCCTCAAGGAATCGTGTCTCAAAATGCAGAAGCCCTACTAGGTGTCCTGGCAGCTCAAAGAAGTTGTCCCTTTGCTGCTCCACTTCAGGGGATGAAAAATCTTTCTGTTAGTATAGTCAGCCAGTACTGGTAGCCAAAACACTGGGTGAATTTCAGTCATGGTCCTGCTTTTCCTTCACCTCTTCTGTCCTTCTGCATTTGTGTGCAGTAGTAGAAGGACAGAACAGTGGACCTTTTTCCCTTCCTGTTCTCTGATGGTAGTAAATCTGTGGGACATCTGGACATCAGCTGGTCTTCAATTTGGACTGTGCAAAGAATAGTGAAAAGTATTAGATGTTGATTGGAAGAACGTAATTTTACAAGGTCATTTTCTTGTTAGGCCCGTAAATGAAAAGGGTGCTGCATACAAGTATCCATTTTATTTCCTTTTTATTTCATGTGTGGTCCATTTAGTCCAATGACTGGGAGGAACCAGAAGCACCTGCTTCAGAGGAAAGTCAAATAAGTCTACCATCAATGGTTACAGGATAAGCTGTCCTCAGAGAATGTTTTTCTCTAACATTCAGGAGACAGAACTGGGATTCCTGTATGAAGTTTATACCTTTCTCAGACTTCTTATTGTCACAGTCTAGAGGTATTTTCATGTTTCATCTGTCATGTTCAACAAACATTTCAAAATAGATTGTGAGGGGGTGACTTGAACCGCACAATTTTCTAAAGGCCAAATGTTTGTCTTAGTTAAACTAGTGAATGTCTGGAGTCACACTATTGCAGTCGCTTGAGTTACTCCTGTTTGACAGTGATGGTATGGAGGAAAACTGGTGTCCAAAGACACTGCTTACTCTTGAGTGGCGGGGAAAAAAAGTTTAAAAAGCCCCTAATTGCAATAGGGAAATCTAAAGCCCTTTTAGGTCTTAGGCAGGGAGCTGGGTTTTGGTAAGAAACTCAAAAAGGAAAGGAGTCCAGCTTGTAAATACGGATTACATTAGGGTCTGATTTGAAAGTGCATTTGGAAATTCACTATGCAGTCTATCATAAAACAAATCCTGAAATCAGTGAAGTTATATGGAATGGTTCCCTGATCTGAGCATGGTATGGTGTTTGCAAATGACTGTACTGTGTATTGTGCTTTGCCAAGCTCATTTTGTATGATCTTCAGTGTGTTACAGGCTTAAAGTGCTTGGTCATTATTTTTATCTCAGGGAGTCTGTTGATTTTATGATCTGCATTCCCCTTATGAACTCTCCAAGTCTAATTTCTTTGCTTACCTTCAACTGAGGCATTTCATAGTTATACAAATATGTGTTTATCTCTTTCTCTGCTTGAGGCTGTTCTAAACTGCCAGGATCTCATGGAGGGCTAATTTCAGTAATGTGTAACACTCTTGAACGCATCTGCAAAGGTGGCAAGGGATAGAACACAGAAAGCACTCTGTAATACTTTGGGAAGGGAATACCAGTGAAGAACAGGGACAAGAATCTCAGAAAAGCCAAAGATGTCATCTACCTCTGACAAATTCAGCATAAATTTATATACAGACTCTCTGTCCTCCTGGCATGAAAAGCTGGTTATTTGCAAGACTTGCTCTGTATATGTAATTTATAACAAAAGTCACTGTCTAAATGGCTCTCCTGGATCTATTTCACTTTTTTCTGACCTCAGCTTACAAAGTGATCCTCTTTGTGGAGACACTTCGCAGTTGTCCATTTTGTTGATTCTATTTTACTTTTTCCCAGAAACTGGGGCTTTTTCTTTTAGATGCCATTAAATGTGTTTCCTTGAGAATGTTGGCTGCTTTCAGTATACCATTGGATCCAATAGCTGATACCCTAGCTCACCATCTGGCTGTTGATTTTTTCCTGCCCTTGTGTTCATGAAAGAGTAGTTTGTCAAGAATGAAAATAAACAGAAAGAATTTGATGTGTTATGGGTAGCTTTTCTGGAATCTCCATGTGAGCAACTGGCGAGACAGCTGATCTGGTTTTGTTTATATTGTTTTGGAACAATCTCTAAGTATCATTTAGTTCTCTTATTATTTAGGATCAATTTAGACAAGTAAATAATCCCTTTGACCTCAGTGAGACAATTAAAATGGGGGGGTAGTATTTGGCTTTAGATTACTAGGTGCTGGAATGGGTAAGAACTAAGCAGTAGCAGGTTTTCCTTCTCTTCCATGCATACATACATGGAGTGCTTAACAAAAAAAAAAATAGTAAAAATAAAAAATGCCATGGCTTACTCTTGGTGCACCAGAAGTGTCCACTGGAGTTATTTATAGTGTAAAACCACAGTCAATGCTTTTCTTCACACTGGAACATTTACCACTTTGTATTTTTGTCTTTGCTGTTTGTGATGCAATGGTCAGTAAGCCAGCTATAGTTTGTAATTTCTGTGATCTAAATGTTCCGATGTACACTTAAAATGGGTAAAATGTACATAAATGTATACAGAAAGGAAAGAAGCAGCAATTTAAAACAGAGACAAAGTTTGAGTACAAAGGTCTGTATAGATATAAGGAAGGAAGAGTATCATCACATAGCTTTCACTTTGAAATTATTTTTGTGTTGGAAAAAGAAATGAGAATGATCCAGTACTAAAGCAACAGGATGGTGAAATTATCCAAACATTTGAATTTTCAGCATGCCTTCATACAGTGGTAAAGCCCATATCCGGAGCCTGTATTCTCACTTTAATGGTTATGACAATAAGATCAAGAAATCTGATATGAAACTTCCTCACAAGAATGGCTTTAAGAACACAGCACTAGCTGTAGGATAGCTGCAGATGGGGAAGTATGTCTCTCCAAGTTGAGCGTTGTTTTAATGCTAAACATGTTTCTTCTCTTGTCTGCCTCACTCAGCTGTATCGTCTGTGCCACTGTGCTAGAGTTGGCCTTAATACATACAAATAAAATAAAATTAGACCCTTGCCTGTAAAATCTGAGATAACTGTAAAACTGAAATGTAGCTGTGTGGCTCTTACCCAACCTATTGGAAATGAGAAAGGGACATTTTAAAATTTCTTCTTAGTATTTCCATTCTGATTCTAATCAAAAGCTTGAAGACAGAAGAATGTTGGCGTTGGTGTTTTGGGTTTTTTTTTTTGTCCCAGATGGTTTGAAACATTACAAAATACAAGGCTGAAGTCTGGCATTTCTGCAGTCCAGGTAAAACAGCAGGAGCTATTGTAATACAGTGAGAAGGATTCAATAAATCTGAAACTGTTACAGCAGCAGTGGGGTACTTTCAACATAATTCCCATTTCTTTGGGAACAATTTTGTAATTGAAAGTATTTATTTATAAAGGAACTCACAGAAAGAAGTAAAAGTGGCAGTGTTTTCGGTTCTTAACTAGTAATCATAATCTAGTTCAATTCAGGGTAGAACAGCTACAGTAGTACATGAGAAACACAAGATAATAACAGAGTCTGAGCTGAGAATACTGAACATCTTGTATTTCTAATTGCATCCATCTTGTAAATGAACAGAAACTTTAATTGAGGAAAAACTTATTATGGGAATCACTAGCAACAAAAAGCTGTCTTATGAGCCTTAAATAGACAAATGTTATTTGTCACAAATCAAGTTTGTTCTATTAGTCCAATAAAGTGAAAATAAATCCATCAGCAGAGCTTTTTGAAGCTACAGATGTGTTGTATATGTCAATATTTTCTTCTGGTAAGGAGCTATTTAATAACGATTTTTCTATGCAGAATTCTGGGTTTATGATATAATAATAATCAATGTAATTTCGTCCATTTGCAACACATTACAAAAAATTTTATTAGTAGCAAATTTGGAGCAGTTATTGGTTAACAGTATATCTTGGGTTAAATAAACTTCAAGGTCAAAGGCTGAGGAATTGATAGCAAAATAATACTGTGAGAAGGGGCTGAATGCTTCGAGACAATGACTGTCTTTTGAGAAATATCAGATGACTTCCTAGATCCTAGCCAGACACAGGAGAGACTGGTAAAACCCTAGCAAATCGTGTCCCGTGACCATTGCAAATGTTATTGAAAATACATGCTAAGCAATGATGCCGCTTATTTTGAAATATATCTCAAATTGCATTTGATTTCTCTCTAGTGAGACAAAGGCAGAGGATGGGTGGTGAGACAGTGCAACCTGTATGAAACAGGGAAGTAGAAAAGAGTATTATTTACTCCATGTAAATATCTTGTATCCAGTTTCACTAAGTAGGATATTATACAGCCTTACTATCTGAGCATTATAGTTCTCAAATATTGGACCAAATCACATGTAGTGTGAGAGAAAAAGGGGTTTATCCCCTTGTTCCAGTGTGTTATTCTGCCATTCCCCGAGTAGAAAGGAGGGGACTGGTTCTTCAGGTATGGTTATACTTCCCTTGATAAAATAGAAAGATTACAAAAAAACCAAACAGGCAGACATAGAGATTTGAGTCTGCCTCTGCAATTTACTCCGCAAAGTTGGTATGCTGGGCTGCTGAAAGGAGAGCAGTAGGTAGAATAGAGTACTGGGACTCTCCTCCTAGTTTAGTAAGATCTGACATTACCATTTCCATCCTTCATTTTAAAAAAATTTTAACAGTGTTGTAGGGACACTGTCTAGGCCTATTGGTCTTCAGTTTAATTGCATTGCATCACAAAAACCTTCTAGATCAGTGGTGTTTCTAAACAGAGAGACTGCATAAAGCTACCCCATCAAATTAGCTAATTATACTATATGCTCATCCAATTTCAGCATTTCACACTTTGCGAAAGAGTGGGCAAAGTCTCATCTACCATGTCAGCTTCTATACACTACACTCATTAAATCCAGTAATAAGCTTGGATGCAAATGTGACTAAAATAATTTTATAAAGAAAAAGCTCATAAAAGAAGAGCTTATTCATTGCCATACAGCTGAATCCTGTTTTCACAACAATGCTATGTACTCTCTTACTTTAACAGACCAGCCTGAATGATGGGAGAATCGCAACTTGTCTATAATTTCATTTGTTCCTGGAGTCCGGGGGTACAGCTATTCCAACAGCACGGATTACGTCCTTTTTACACATGGAAATTGAGCAGAGGAGCACAAGCTATTTCACAATAGCTCCCCTTGTGGACAAAGTGTTTTGGAATAAAGGATACTTTAGTCTGGAATAATTAGTGCACTGATTATTCTAGAACAGAATAAGTGCACTAATTATTCCTACAGTGTCCACACAGGGACAAACAGAAAGCTATTGAAGAATGGCTTATTCTGCAATAGCTATTTTGGTCCATTTCCTCATATAGGCAAATCCTACTGGTGTTGTCAGCAGGTAATGAGCGTATAGATGGAGAATGTGGATGGATTGCATTAATGATCTCTTCCCATTAGTGTTTCTTTGTGCTTCACTTTTGTGTGCTTGCAGAGTTAATTGCTTAAAACTCCCTCTTAAGTCAGACACATTTCTAATCCTAACTTCCCAGTTCTTACACAGAGACCCTCCAAACTCTTTTGTGGGTGATCCACCACCAGCCAGCTGAGCAAATCAATGCTTGTATCAAACTGTAAAATTGTTGGTTTTCACTGGAATGTATTTGTTTTTCTGCTAGGTGTTAAAGGTTATGCTGCATTGAAGACCATTTATATATTTTCCACAGGATCACTTTGCAAAATAGTTTTGCAATTATGAAAAGCTACTGGAAAATTTACCCATGTAATTATTGTTTCAAGAAGACAGAAGATCCATCTGTGTGGAGAGCTGAGGGAGTTACTGGTGGAAGGGTAAGAGAAGGGTCCATTAGATCCCAGACTACGTTTCTCCCTTATATTAAATTAACACTCAATATTCAGGCAGCACTTCGTATCTTTAGTTCCTAAACTAAGCATGTTTTCTCCCAGGTCACATAACCATCAGTATCGATACTAATGTCTTTGGCTTACTCTGCACGGGCACTGTTAAGTTTAGAAGTGCACATTTTTCTAGAAGAAAGAGTTGTTCCTCTGCTGGCGCATGAAGGCCAGAGCACGGCTTTCACCGGTTCTCTCACCGAAGGGTAGAGATATGCACTGGTGGCACAGGGAGGAGAGGGGGCTCACCTGCCGACATCAGGGATTGCAGCACCTTGGCCTCACCAGGCACACAGTGAAGCCAGTATTTACTTTCAGACTGAAAATGAGGACAGTTTTAGGGGAAGTTTTCAAAAATGTCACTGACCTTGAGCGCCTGGTTTGAGCCTTCTTAAGGTGACCTCAAACCTGTACCCTTAGGAAAGGAGATGCAATAATTGCTGTCCATTTAAAAAGGAATTGCCAGGCAAATGCAGCAGACTCTTTGTCTAAGCTCTCTGTAGTTTCTGTTTATGTTACTGCAGAAACTGTGGCTTAAGTGTGGAACTGAAAGTAATAAAACTCATTTTTCAGTTCTCACACTAACTTACTGTATAAATTTAGGCAACTCATTCAGCCTTTTGGGGCCTCAGTTCTGCATGCGTGCAGTGGGTTGAAGATACAACCTATAGGTGAAGCATGGCATTATAAAGTGTTTAATATAGTTACAAGCAAATCTGTTATGGGGAAGTTTAGCCATTTAAAAGTAGGGAAGTTGCAACACGAGATGAGTGAGAAGCAGAGTGGGATTGTGCTATAGCAACTGAGGTCTGTGTGCCATCTATGCAGGTGTGTTAATGCTTATTTCATTACAAAAAGCTGTTTGTAAAGTACTATTATTAAGGCTCGTGAGAAGATAGTCTGAAAGATAGTGCTGTATCTGTTCCTGTAGACGATATGGCTTTTAAAAGCCTGTTTCCCTCAGTGACTAAATTTCCCTACTAAATTGTCTACTACATTCCCAGTTAAAATCAGGTTTCACTGTGCATAACCTTCTTTTTCTAGTACTGTGTCATAAATCTGTAATTTAGGTGATGCTAACTCGCAAACATGAGTTAGCAATGTGCCCATACTATGATTTTCATAGAGCAAATTCTCTCGTCACTGGTGAAGTACAGCCTCTGAAATGAGATGGTAGATGATAATATTTAGAAATCTATTTTCATGTTAAGAGAGGGGGAAATACTAGGAGTAATTTCTTTGTCCCTCCTCTGTTATTGTGCAGTTCTGTTTCTCTTTCCTTTGTTCAGTAACAGTGGAACAGGATGCAGATGGGTCCATAACTGGAAACATTCTAAAAATACTCTATTGGTGCCAAACACTAGAAACATACCTTATTTCTCTTCTTTTAGAGGTAGAGAAATGAGCTGTTTGGTTCAACAGCAATTCAGGCAATAGAAAACTATTCCTTTATGACTCTGATCATCTGAATAAAACACTATACCATAGCAATATAATGTCTTAAGGATACAATGCCACTTTGTCACTGAAAACTTAGGACATTATATATGTTTGCAGCTGCAAAACTGCTTATAGTTTGCCCAGCTGAAATAACATTCTGAAATATAGCAAACCAACAGATTCTCTGGTGAACTGCCTCCCCTGATTTGTAAGGGTAAACAGAAAGCCAAACAACTGGAGGTTGGCTCCTATTGCATCCAGAAAATTTAGGGACCTCTCCTGATCTTTTGTGCTCTCTCTCCCTCCAAATCTTTTATTGCTCAAGGAACAATCACTTTCTATATTTTTGTCCATTACATGCACTCAAGCCCAATCTAGGCAAGTGTGTAGGTTTAGACTTTCTCTGTAGAACCTCACCGAGTGATACGGAAGATTTTTGCGGATCCCTGTGCAAAGTCACACATATCGGGAATTTTAAAGGATGGGATCCTCACTGTGTTTGGGGCAGCCCAGACAGAAAAGGGAGCTAATTTTACTCTTCCCCTGTAGGAGTCTGCCATATGACATTTTGTTTCCTAAAGTATACTAGATGCTATAACTTAATCCAGGTGCTTAAAAGATTGGAGATAGGAGTGTTTAGATGGTAGTGCAGCAGGGACAAGGGAACAGAAGGTGGCTGACAGGAGGAGGAAAGGAAAAATGCACCCTCGTTATTTATAACGTAAAGAAAAGCTGCAAATTTAACCAAGTGTTTCCTATCCCATGTGTTCTCTTTTTATTGCTCTCTAAGTGCAAAAATGTTTATAGCTGGGTCCCCAGCTGGAACATTATTTAAGATCTCAGAGAAGAGATGAGGGTCAGACTCTATGCGATATTCATAGGTGTGAAGCTACCTTCACACATGCCTCATAGGCGTGAAGCCCTACCAAGCAGTCATGGGAATATTTTCCCACTCCACTTTCTTGGTAACATTACACATTTTTATACAATCAGGCCTCAGGGTGCCACAGATCCCTCCTTCGCAACGCTGCTGAGCCCAGCAGTGCTGTTTTGTTCTGCATGAGTTTTAACTTGGACAGAGGGAGGCTGCAGAACAGAAACAAAAGTGACTTAGAGCATCATGAGCCTTGTGGGAAGCTTCTTTCCAGAGTTGTGAATGATCAAAAGATCAGAAGTTTGCTTTACCTACCTAATGATCTGTAGAGTCTGGAACTACAGAAGAGAGGGGATTTTCTCTTCGTAGAACAGAAATTTTTATTTGAAGTGGTGAAAGCTCTGGATTTACTGCTTTCCTATGGGCATCACTGGTGGGCATTCCAGTGTTGTCTGTCTTTGGAATTTATAAGGTTTGTACTACTTTTTAAAATAATTTCTGTAATAGTCATGGAAATAAAACATGTGGGGGGTTTTGTTTGGTTTTGCGGGGGTGTCGTGTTTTAAAAAAAAAGGAAAAGGAAAAATCTATTCTGGAATGAGCAAAGACAAGTGACATTACGCAGCTCGGGAAATGTGGACCTTGTCCAACTTAGGCAACCATCTCAACAGTTGCTTGGGTTTTGACAGACCCACAAATTTAAAGCGAGGCAGGGTCAGACATTCATAAATGATTATCATTGTATTTTCACAGAGATTCTCAAGATCTTTGTGAAAGACATATCATGAAATGTGCATTCACTAGATACTTGTCATCATTCTGGCTGAACAAATGATGACGTATTAGCATGTTACAGAGTTGGCTGGTTTTGTACATGGTTTCAGTAGGGATGCCATTACCCAAGCCTAGAATTAAAATGAGGGAGAAAAAAATTATTGAATGTATTTTGTGTGAGCTGGTGAACATAATTTGAATCCTCCCTGCCTTTGAACTCCGTTGCTGAACACGTTTGCTGCTGTGCCACTGTAGTTCTGTCTCTCGGGAAATAAACGTGCCCTGAGCCGCCCGCATGCTGGGCAACGAGGGAGCGAGCCTAGTGTGCTGCCACCCCGGCAGCGCTGCTTGCAGGGACAACCGGCGCTCCCTGCTCCGCACCACTGCAGCTGGAGTGCAAGTGATGAACAGGCAGGAGGAAGGACTGCAGACATGGAGGTGAAAGACTCTGGTTCTGTGAGGGTCACCACTACAAACTTCTGTGGGCACAGGCGTGTGATTTTTATGTCTCTGAGACTCAGTTTCCCAATCTATAAAATAAGAAATGTACCCAGAGCATATTCAGAACAGCTGCAGTAGTTTGCTTCCTCTCAGCTATTCATTAACCTCAGCTAAAATGTGTATCTGGCATGGGAACAGCCCCAGTTCAGCTCAGGGTGAAAGCAAGCAGGCTGGCTTAAACCATCTCCAGCAGTTGTAGGAGACTGACAGCAGTGCTGAAAGCTGATCCCTTTGACTCTGCCCTGCTATGGACTGGGAAGTACCACGGCTCAGATGACAAACTGATAGGGGATATTTTTTACTATAGCTGTTTGTGCTGCATGGAAATACACTCTGGGAGTGTTTATATGGATGCCACTGGAACTTGTCATAAAACAAGGTGAGACAGTATCAGGAAGGCTGCGAAAACCTGACCCAATACAAAATGGTGGTAAATAGCATTAATGCATCCTAGTGCTTTTTTTAATTTCCCTAATTAAAAGATCTCATTTTTTGGAGTAAGATTTGGATCATTTAAACTCTTAGCTTTGGATCAGACCTATTCAGGTTCTCTTTGTGTTCAGGTAAAATTCTTTGTGTCTGTATTTTTAGGGCAGCATTTCTTGCTTATTATCCAAACTAAAGGGCTAGATTCTGCTTTAAGTTGCATTGGCTTAGACTGAGAAGGATTCTACCGAAGCCAGTGCAGTTGCTCCAGATTTACACTGGTGCAAACACGTGCTGAAGTCAGCTCGTAAATAACTTAGATTTGTGTGGTATGTTCTGAGGAATTCAATGGTATCGTAGTCTACATCTACAGTAGGAACCTGGGAGCCTGTCCTTGGCCACATCCCAGCTCCTCACTAGAGCAAGACCTTGGCATTCACCAGCTTTTCTCCCCTCCTTTTCCTTGGAAGGGAAAGCTGGGGAATGTGTGCTGGATGGAACTGAGGCACTTTTCGACAGCTGCTTGGTTTGATGAAGAAACAGTGAAGACCTCAGGGCACAGGATGGCACACAATGGCACGCGCTCAGAAATGCAGCCATAAAATGAAAGCTTGTGGTAAAACTTTGTGTGAAGTGTAAAGTCTATGAAGTGTAGAAATCTTGGCCATTGTGTTTTCTTTAAAGCCCCTGTAGCACATGCAGCTACTGGGCAACATCAGCTCTACGAAAGAGTGAAGGTGGGAGAGGGAATTAGCCCCACTCAAGCTCTGTCCTTCCCTTCTGAGCTTTGCAGTGTCACAATTCCTTGGTGACTGGTCATTTACTGCAGAAGATTCCTCACCTGCTGTCACCTTACCCGGGGTACGAGCAGTGCCTTTAGGTATAACTGGCTATGCCAAGGAGTACAGTCTCAGTAGAATTATGGAAAAAACTTCTAAACAGACATTTAGAAAGTTATTAATTTGTGTATAACCCCACATAGAGTGGAGAATTCAATGCGTGAGTAAAAATGTATTTTAGGTTACCTGATCAGTCCAGGAATGAACTTACCTGTTAAACACAGGTCACGCAGAGGGTCATACAGCTTGCGAGAACAAGAAGAGATCTTGGCAAGTTATGGGGAAAGAAAAATGGAAACATAATGGTGAAATATGAGCAAACAGTTTGGCTGTGATGCAGCATGAGGATGCTCCTTCTCACTTGGAAAACAAAGGTGAGGCTAACTCCACTTCCCCAGTCCCATGGTTGGAAAACGGGTGAGTCTGTATTTCAAGTGATCATCCCAGTGATGTCATGTCTTGATTTCTCTCCCCACCTCTTAAATACAAGACATTTTAGGGAGAATGTAACTGCTTTAAAGTGTTTCATTTGCTCAATATTGAATAATCATCTGAGTATACGACTTTCAGTTTTGTTATTCACTTGCATCATTGTTTCCTCAAAGCATCTCCTGATTTCAGAGGCCCACTAACTCCAGAATGACACAGGGTAAGCTGAGATCTGAACAGGTTTTGCACTGTCCTAAGTGCAAGTGGTTCCTGTTGAACTTAATGACGAAAACCTCGAGGTTGGGATTCTGATCTTAAACCGTGTTTTGTTCCAAAGGCATGAACAAAAGCTCACTGCAGCTTCATTTGTGGCAAGCTATTTGTTTATTGAAAATACAGTTATTCTGTTGTTTTTGAAAGAGAGCACAATGCTGCGCCAACTTGGGAGAGTAGCTTGCTCCTTCACTTTCATGCTCTTTAGGGAACTGGGGTGTTTCTTGTGTGAATGTAAATAACCTGACTACAGATGGCAGATTCCAGTTCTTATGCTTCTGAAGTTCACATTTTCTTGTCTCTGAGGGGTCACCTGAAGCAGTTAGGTAATATGCCTGCTTCAGTGGAGAGGGAGACTTCCATAAATATGAGGAAAGGGAAGACATTTATTGTATTTATCTAATAAATAGTTCTCTCTCGTGCGTAAGATAAAGCTTTGTAAATGTAGGGAATGCATAATTTCAATAGTAAAACGTCCTAATTATTTTGGCATCGTCAAGGTGTATTTTATGAAGGTGGATGTTGTTCCAGTTCTTAACTCTGTTTGGTTTAATTCCAGGAGACACACAGTCTGTGTCTTTTTGAATTTCAGTGTTACTCTTTCCTTTTCATAGCCAACTTTTTTTCCCTTTCTGAAATGTGTAGCTTGGAAATGAGGTCCTTTTAATGAAGCTTTTGAGTCTCACAAAATATGATTAATCTGATTAGTGGTTCAGACTCTTTTTATGCTTACATTAACTAACACAAAGAGCCCCCCTACAGGTTAAAGTTTAAATGTGGATTACCAGATAAAGCTAGTCCTGACGAGGTTTCTATGGTGCAAGGAAAAATTGAATTTGCCTTTCACCTCATTTCAGCCTTTGTCATCCTGGTTTTTGCCCTTCTCCCTCATTCACAGTGAGGATATTAATTTTGCAGTAAAATCTTTAAGCAATTATGCAGATAGCTTGGAAAAAGCAACACACAAACACAATAAGAAAAGCTTAACTGAAAAATGGACCCCAGATATTCATTAAAACCAGATGGCAACATTCCTAGCAGCATAACTTTGGATGTTTGGACTAAATTTGTATTAATGTGTCACAACCAGATGACAAAAATGAACGACTGTCATACGATTGTATGTATGTATTGTACTTTATATTTACAAAGTAGTGAAGTATAGTAACTAGTCCATGAATGTCTTTTTTGATAAACAGCTAAGAAAGGCTATCCTTTCACACACAAACACATCCATCTTTAGATAGCATTCCTCTGTGGGAGGCTTGCCTTCAATTTAACAGATAATGAACTTCTTCAGATGAATCAGAAAATTGATAGTGAAATGAAGTTTAGTATTTTGCAGTGCAGCATCTACCCATACAAGGATGTTTATAGTTTCAAAATGTGGTTTATTAAAATTGCTCATTTTTTTTAAATTTCTCATCAGTCTAGTAACTCTAGCTAATTTTTATCCCTAATCACTTTATTTTGTGGATTATTTTTGTTATTGCTCTTTTAGAAATGGCTATAGGAAATTGGAGAGAAATAGCACCTGCAAATAGCACTTAATTAAAAGCATGATTGTGTACAGGGGCTTCCTATATATTTCCCTTTGAACAATGAAGATGAAAAGGTGTTTTTTCTTTTTTTTTATTTGGCATGCTCCATATGATCCAATAAAGCACAACTAACATAGCACACCAGCCAGGGTAGACTACAGTCTCCCCTCAGTGAACACACATAATTCCCATTATTGCTAATGGGAGATGCATGTCCCTACACAGAGGCAAGAGGGATCTTATATGTACATGTCATACATATGAAAATATCTGGCAGGGAAAGAGGTGTCTAGTCCTGACAAATTGCCAGGAGGCATTTTGTTTTTCTGTTAATTATAGTAATTATTTATCATGCATTAAAATAGTGCCCTAAATTTGCATGGCACTGTGTGCAACACAAATAAGCTGTATTCACTGCTGAAAGGAACATACAATGAAAAGATGACAAACAAGCACAATGCGAGGCATTGGTGCATCATCTGGAGTAACAAGAAGTCGTGATCCACTTCCCGGAGATAAGGATTTTAAAAGACTTGAAGGGCAAGAGACCTGTCCTGGGACAGGGGGCAGTGTGAGCACAGCTGAAGAGCCCTAATCTGCCAGAGGCGAGGTGAAGGGCTTGGGAAGAGCCTCGGGAATTGAAATCAGAGGCTGGGGAGGGTCTGCCTACCCTCCTGGGAGCAATGGAATGGGCTGTGAATGCCATCGCTGGTGAGAATTAGCAAGGGGATCAGAACAGGCGATGTGCCCGCAGTGCGGGGAAACGGTGAGCTCAGCAGCAGCTGAAAGGCTGAGAAAGCAGCAGTGTACAAGGTGAAAGATGAAAGAGTTTTGGCTAAACCAGATGGAAAGCCAGGCAAGTGCTACAGAAGGCAGTTTAGCCAGGAGCTGGAGGAAAAAGTCTTTTCTGTGACAAAGAGACAGGGACTCTAATGGTTCACCACTGAGTCTTACATTAATCCTTGCTTATGTAGCCTTGGCCTTTCCCTATTCTTGGTTCTGTCTGGACCCAAGAGAATCTACTTTTTGTCTGGTTTGTAAATACATTTTATATGCTCACACATCTCTGCATGTATTTTACATCTGTGTCAGGCTGTGCCCTACAGGTAGTGAATTTGCTGGCCAGTTCCTATAAGCTTTGTGAAAATTGGTAGCAAGGGAAGATGTGCTGTTGTTCCCACTGCGGAAAGGCTTCTTAGACATCAGGAGACCTTGCAGGACAGAGAATGTCCCACCTGGGGCAGCACTTCCCGTTGGAGCTTTGCACCCCCTGAGGTCTCAGGGAATCTAACTATGAGCACAAAGCCAGGGGAGAACAAGCATCTTTCATTCTGCTGCTCATGGAAGTACTTGTATTGTAATTGAAATTTAATCTGAGTTCATGAAATGTTTATGAACCTGGAACAATTGTATAAAGTTTCAGTCAGTGGCACTGCAATCTCATTTGCATATTTATTTTTGGGAAGGAACATGGGCCTGCAAATACCGCAAAAAAGAATTTTTTTTCTTTTTTTTTTTTTTTTAATTTTGAGTTGGTCTAGGGTAGGTTACTGGAAACTCTTGAGTGATCCCCAGGATCAAGAGGAACTGTTTGGACTTCATTTTCTCAAAAGAAGTAGCTACAAGCTCTCAGCCCTTGTGTTATCTTTGAACCAGTTGAAAAACAACTGATGGCACTAACCAGTGGCAAGCCTCCCAAATTGTCAGCTGAGGGCTTCATTATGTATTCTTTCCCCCAGAAGGATTACCCAGGAGAGTGCAAGGGGGAGTGCAACTGCCTAAGTGCTGCTCTAGAGACGCTGGAATGTGTTTAATTCAGCAGAAGCTGAAGGCAGTTACAAAGCTACATGTTCATTTCCATAAGGAAAAAAAGAGCAGACAGAGATACTATCTGAGGACCTTAGATTGCGCGGCTTCTTGAGCTACTCCAGAGATGTAGGTAGTTTAGAAAAATCTCTTGACCTTTTCAGGCTTCTTCCGCCATGATGGTTATATGTAGCTGTGTAAAATGGTAGGTAGTTTACAGCTTGCCTTCCCTGGGGTGAAGCTGATTTACAACACGCTTTGTGTGTAATTTGGCTATAGAGAGACAGTTTTACACCCAGCTTTTGCTTTTTGGCTATGGTGAGGACTGTAAAAATGCTGTGATCCTGGAATGTGCATGTTCTTAATTTGTTTCTTCTTGGAGATGCAGGGCTTGCTGAGACTTGGTGGTAGGCTGAGGTAATCCACTGACCTAATATCTAGACCTAGACTGATTAGATAATCTTCTGAATTAATGCATATTTATTTTCCTGAGTCAATGGAGTTATTGTGTCTGAGCCAGTCCTGACTTCCACTTAGTGGAAAGACTGGGCGGCTGCTTCCCTTCCTCCTCCTCCTTCTCCTTCCTTGAGGTCACTAATGCTTCAACTTAATCATGCATTGAAAGATCCTGAAGTAGCAGGCCTTGGCAGAGATCTTAATTATTTTCTGGAAGGTGGACAGGCACACATCCTTATTTCTCTGGTTCATCTGTCCGGCAGAGCTCTCTTATCTAATTTACCCTTTTTCCATACTATCAGCACAAAGTGGAATTCACATAGTTAGCAAAGCACCAAGGCCTCACTGCTTTGAACTAGTGCAATTATTCAGGAGTCCTTTAAAGTTTTGTACTGGTTCCTGCTGAGGCCTGGACTCAAACGAGGAAATGCTGTGGCTTCACAGCCTCCAAGATGGGATTTACCCTCTCCCGGAGGAGCTCGAAGCTTGGTGATTTCTGACTGTGGACGGGAGGCTCCAGACGCAGCCTTGCATCAGCAAACCAACAGATTCAGTGTGAGTAAAACAGGTCCCGCACCCTCCCCTGCTGAGCCTGGCAATATGGGAGGAGCAACCGCATTGTCGGCACTAGGCTCTCACTGCTTGTCCTCTGCCGGGGGCTCTGACCACTTGCAGCATGGCCCGCAGCTGAAAGCCTGCTTATATGTCTCTGACAGCTGCTTACACCACTGATATCAATACTGTCATACTCTGGGGACTGGATCCACATCATAGCTCCTTGCAGCCACCTGCAATCAATACCCATTATCCTCTTACCTTGTAGGGCAGAGTGCTGGTGCTGAGCTGACCGCTAATATTTTGGACTGTTTGGTTGGTAAGGTTAGATAACATGGGGGATAATGTCAGGTAGGCAGGGGGTTTGTACTGCATGAACTGGGTATAGGACAGCTTGATTTGTAGGAAGGCTTGGAATAGGATCACCATCCACCACAGACCAAGAAGGACCAAGACTCAAAGTAGGCTGAATTGCTTCTCTTTTCTCCACATATACCTTCCATCCATCAAAACTTCTAAATTTCTACCCAGACAACTGATATGGTTGATGGCTCATGGACCATCCCTAAGAATCCCAGATGGCAACTGTAATTACAGCATGTTATTACTGTGCTTAAATTTTAATATCTATTTAAAAAAAAATAATGTCAAGGGTCTGCTTATTAACAGGTATTGCCAGAACAGCAAAAAGGAAATTTATTGATTTTGGAAAACAGCTCCAGCATACCATTGATGCTGATATAAGCATACCTGCAAAAGCCTAAGCCCACTATCCTGAATATTTATTAAATTATTGCTTCAATGGATAATAGGCATTTGAAGAGTGATTTATATTATTGAAATAGAACAGAAACTACCACAACTGCTATGTTTTCCTTTCTGTTTATATACATACACACCCACACATATTTTGCATGTGTAATGACAAAAAATGGTATCTCTACATGGAGAGTGTGTGAGTCTGTCTCCCTGTTCCAGAGGAGAAAACTGTACGTTCATTCATCCTCTCCTGATCATTAATTAAATAGAAAAGTTGACCTGGCCTTTACAAAAACAATTCGCAATATAATTGTTTTTAGAGGGGATTTTTTTAGATTACTTTGGAAACAAGCTGTTTAAACCCATTTGAGTCTGTCATAGTTAGGCAGCATAATCAATGTAGATATTACTTATAATGTTTTCAGTTACAATTTAGAGAAATGGACACGTTTTATATTTGTGACTGCATATATTTAAAGAGGTGGGGAGCAGAATTTGAACTTTTCTTTTTGGTATTAGCAGTGAAAAAAATTAACTCAGCTGTGGGAAAGTTTTTCCAAACAAGCTTACTGCTAGCAAGTTAGCAGTGTATCTTTCCTTCCTCTCCCCCAAACTGTTGATTTTTTTTTTTTTCTTTTTCTATCTTGGCTTTTTTTTTGTCAGTTTGATATATATTCACATTTCTCAGCTGATGTTTCTTATTAAATTAGACACATGTTCAGTTGAATCATTAAATCTCACAAGTTGGAGTCCCGTTTTCTTGCGTAAGAAAAGTCTCTTTAGATTCTTTAGGACAAAAAGCATCATGTATTTGAGTTCTCCGAAAGCATTTAATAAAGCATGAAAAGATATGACATCAATCCCACTAAAACACAAGGGCAAATGAATGATGTTACTGTAAATCTTTGCATCAATCACGCCCAGGACTTTCAAAACAATATAGTTTTGTTTGCATTTCAGAAGTGACAAACAACTCTTCTGACTGGCTTAACATAGTCACTTTCCATTAGTCAAGACCAGAAGCAAGTCAGAATTAAAATGTGGCCCTTGGTTGCCAGGCAGCCGAGTTGTCTTGACATGGTGGTTAGTTTCCTTTTCATCGAGTGACAACAGTGAAATGAAAGAAGTTTTGAAAAACTTGATAATGGTTTTCAAAGGAGGAGGATAATTGGTGGGGCTAGCTTGTGCGGCTCTGTGTGGAAACTTTCGTCTGTGGTAAGGGAAGACTGTCACTAAAAATTTAAACTCTTGTACACAAACTTGACCTGGAATCTTCTCCAGGTTTTCACTGGTTCATTTGTAGAACACTTCTCTCAGCCCAAGGGGTGCTGGGATGAAAGCGTTAGGACAGATGGGTAAAGCCCCAAAGGAAGAAAAGAATCAATAGTTGTGATTTAATCCATCAGTGAAAGGGAGGAATTAAGTAAAATCTTTAAAATGAGGAATTTGTAAAAGATCTTTTGATAGTACCTATAGCTGAAAATAATTTATTATCTGATCGCTGTTGAAAGTTAATGGCATTTGGACTTAGAAAAGCCTATTTTTGACACATTTTGCCAGACACTAAGCAATTTTCCTGCTGTTATTTTTGATATTCTCTAGACAATAGATAATTTAATTCAAACAAATTTCCCTGAGATGACAAAAACCTAAAGCGTAACAGGATGATCGCAAGGTAAGCTTTTGCTGCTGGTGTTAATAATGCAAAAACTAATGAGACATTAATATTAATAATCATATAAGTTGATATGAAGTAATATTTGTGTTAAACTGTTATAAAAGTCAAATGTATGCATAGCTGTCCATATCATTCATTTGTTAAAAGAAAAGGGGGGGGGGAGAGGCAAAGCTCAGCAAAATGTACCCATAATGAAAGAAGGGACCAATTAGGGTTGGATTAACATTCATGGTTATTTACAGTTGTTTTTGTACTTGTTCTTGTGCTCTGACTTCCTAAAATTTCACAACCCAAAGATTTAGAAAAATGGGGTTGTTTAGACGCGAGGTGCAATGAAGTGGCTGCAGCCATTGTGCAGACACCACCTCTCTCATTATACCCTCTCAATCAACACTCGGCACACAGGAAACCGCAATAAAGCCCATCTGCCACGGTTAATCTGCAGGCAAACCCACACCCATGTCTGTGCCCGTTACTCTCCAGCCTTATTATTCTCAGATCCAAAGCTTCATAAGGGATCAGCCAAAGTCCATTAAAGTAAATAATAGCTAGAAATGACAGGCTTAGCAAGGATTGGGAGGAAGTTGAAGACCAATCTGAGCTGTGAGCTCTGATTAATAGAGAAAAGCATTAGGAGAAAAGGGGAGAAAAATGACCTCAGCCTGCTCCAAAGAATTCCTGAACCTTGGTTGTTAGGGCAAGTGCTACCATCTGAGACGTTAGTGATCCTTGAATTTCCTTCACTTTGATGCAGCTCAAATGGGAAAATTTTGAAGGTTCAGCAAGGCCCCAGACCTCAGCTGGAAAGCCGTCTGGAGTCAACCCTGTCAAAATTCTCTTGTGGAAAAGAAAGCCTTTATTAGCTAGATTGCAAAAAAAAAACCCACAGCCTCTAATAAGAGGAGAATGCATGCTATAGATTGCATATACATTAATTATTAGAGGGTATTTAATTGTTCTCATCTGTATCCAAATGTGTGCAAAAGATCTTTTAAAACACCAGCCAGAGTGTGTTTAAAAAAAAAAAGGGGGCACAAAACCTAAAACCAAAACCAAACACCTTCTCATACTTTTTTTTCTTTGTTCAACTTCATTTTTAATAGAAAATTCAGCTCATTGACAATTGATAGAATTCCCTGCTTGGGAGGACTGGGAGATAGCGTTGGTGCTTGTAAGGATGTTGCATGTAATGTTTTTTCTCCATTATCTCAGCTGTGTGTTGTACATGAACAGATTATAAAGAAAACAACACCAAGTCAACCCTGCACAAGGATTTCTTTTTCTAGTGCTAAAGAAAATTACTGCTTTAAAAAGAGGAACTTGAGCAGTTCGAAAATATTTTCTGCTGTTTCCTTGCATAAATTACCTACCTCTCTTCCAAGTACACAGTTGGAATATGTTTTATTCTGATTACTGGAGAGCATGAACAGTTACTTACTATTCATCCTGGTATTTACTTTTACTGCTTTTAAAAATCCATTGTGTAATTAAGATAGTGCATGTGCCACTGCACCTTTGCAACTTTGGCTGAGCAAAACCTTGGCAATAAGGAGCTTGTGACTTTAGATCTAGCTAAGGAATCAGCATTGAACTGATCAATCTCAGAGAGCAACCCAAGCAAAACTATTCAGAAACATCTGGTGCAGCTGTGCAGGTGTTTCTCTGTCCCTGATGATTTTTTGGGGGAAGATATTAATGATCTGAATGAGGGCTTCTTGTCAGGGCAGCTCGTGCGATGATACATTCCTTCTAAAAGTTTATGTTACAGTATGCAGTTTTCATAAACAAGATGGAGAGGATGGTGGTTAAAATGATGACGCTGCCATGATATTGCTGATAACTTAGCTGATGCCCTGTTCATGTGCACGTGATGCAATTTTCATATTTTAATCTTAAGTAGAACCAGAAATGACAATTATGAAAAGACAAAATAGATACCACCAACAGCTGTAATTGCTATCTACGCTGCTCAAGGATGGGCAAAAGACACAGTAAATCAATATTAAGATCTCTACATATGCAGGTATCACAACAAGGACATCATATAACATCATTATAAGAAAATCCTAATAAAATTTAGACAGTTATTCCAAAGAATACAGGATGAACACAGAGTGTGTGTGTGCAGCTAACTAGTTCTCAGTAGTTTCAGCTGATGTCTTAAGAGAAAAGAAATGCCTGGCTGTATAAAAACATAAGTATCTTTCCATAGGAAAAAAAAAAAACACAGGTATTTTAGGAAAAACAATTACTTTTTTTTTTTTTTTTTATAAATGATGAATATTGGTGACAATGCCTTTACTAGTGACAATTTCATCATTTTTCTGTTGGTCATGTAGGAACTATAAGATTGTGGATGAAGTAGCACTGTTATTGTTTTAAAGCTACAATGCCCCTTTTTGTCCTGAAGCGTAGGTGACGTGTTTTATTTGGAACATTGGGCCTAACTGCGCAAACTGTGTGCCTTCTCAAACAATTCCATATTAAAAATTAAAAATATTCTCCTGTTCAAGAAAACGTACATGATTTTCAGTGGAGTGGAAGCAAATAATATTATGATGCGGCTTGTGCATAAGGTTTTGTAGTAATTAAAATACAATGAAATATGAAAATGTTGAATGTACGCAAGATCTGTATGCCACTAAATATTCAAGATGCTAAGATAACTGAAAAAAAGCAATAAACAAACTGAATATGGACAGAAAAAACCAGCAAAATGTTCTGCGTACCAACTTCCTATTAAAAGGAACGAATAACCTCCTTTGCTTTTTTTTTTTTAATTATTTTAAAAACAGCACTATGATCTTGCAAGATAATACATAGAAAGCCTGCATATAAAGTCTGGCTTCAGCTATAACATTTTAATATGTTTTTATACAACTATTAACTTTTCTGCTTAATGTAAAACAAGTTAGCCCAGCATCTCTTGGCATACATGTGATGTTGTCCAAGGTATGTTTTCTTTTGACTATACTCGGAGCTATCAAATGCAGTTTTCAGTACTCATCTTTCCACGGTATTGAAAGCGAGGATCATGTAGCCCATCACAGGTACCTTGGTTAGTTTTCGGTACTTTTCTTCACTGAAAGCAATGCGTTTGCACATATACTTTTTCTCCTGTTTCCTAGTACAAGGCTGGCTAATACTGATTATATGAACAGTACCTTCCTCTAGGAGCTTGGCCTCACACTGGAGATATATTTGGTTTTGAATATAAACCTCGTCCAATGGATAAGGAGGAGCCGGAACTGTTCAGCAATCATGTTTGTCATTTGTTTAATGAAGATACAAATAATACTATAAATTTGAATGGGTTTTGGAGTTCATTAGTTTACAGAGGAATAGAAATAACAATCTCTCAGCAACATTCGATCGAATAATCCATCAGTCAAAAGAGTCCATTCCTGGAATCAAACACCTTTCTGTCTGTGAGAATTTAAAAAACAAAAAACAGATTGTGGCATTGAATCCATATTGCTCTGTTTATTATACAGGAACTCCACTTTACAGTTTCCTCTTATGTTATTGGTTAGCCTCCCTTGGATATTTTCTTGCTGGTTATACACTTAAATATATCTGCAGCCCACAGATATACCTATAAATTTTGTTTATTTTACTCTAAGCTCCTTATTCCTTATTAGAAAGAATATTTTTAACGAAAGATTTAGTGTAGGCCTTCTGCTTATCGACGTGAATTTGTGCACGCAGACAGAGATTTGCCTAATTTCAAAATACGGATAGAATAACAACTTGTACTCTTCCGTCATTTTGTTTGCAGTTCACCAAAAAGCGGTATGTTTTCTTTCCTGTAAACCACCAGGAGATTGTGTTTTCTATAGCACAGTCCACAGAATGATGTCACCTCGTGTTTTGTGTAACACCTGGAATGCTGCAAAATCCCATATATGTTACACAGAACTGGGCAGTTTTAACGAGCGACTGTCTGGGTCTGTTTCAGTATGGTGCAAATGTACAAACTGCAATTCTGCTTAAAGTTTACTACTTTTAGTGAATTTCTGCAGGAAAAAACAGCCTGGGCTGGTAAGATGATAATGCTGTATATTTTTAACAGAAACTGTTTTCCCCCCTCAGTGAATAGATGCTGCATGAAAATGGAAATCTATCAATTCCAACCAAAAGCTAATAACTGTAAAATTTTCTGGGCAACCTTTGGCATAATTTGAGGAAGTTAGGGCCAATTCACCAGCCAGGAGGCATCTCTGGCCTTTAGGCTCCCTAGCATTTTTGACACCCATCACCTCAGGGAGCCAATTCTCACTTTGCCCTATTTGCTTGTCACAAAACCCCCATTTCTCATTCTATTACACTGCAAGTGGTAAGCGCAAAGCCCTTCTCTTCCTTTTTTTTCTCCTGTTCTTCCTTATCCCCACTAGCAGAGAGCTTGCACAGGGCATTATTGCTAGAACCATCAGGAACTTTTGCATCTGCTCCCTTCCTGAAGGAAAATATAAATATTTGGCCCCAGGATAATTTATTTATATGGGAACAGAAATTCGTTTTAGAGAATCCATGTCAAGGACTCCCGTGAGTCTTTTAGACACCCCAGGATTACCTCCAAGAGAGCAGGGACTTCATTTCTACTGTAAACACGCTTGCAGTTCACCACAAACATGTCAATAACAGTAACAAATAGCCCCACTATGTCTCATACATCGAGAGCCAGGGGAAGTGCGTGAAAGCTATTTTTAGAGATGAAGCAGGAAGACTCATTTTACTTCAGCAACACAAAGATTAAAACCACAGGTTTTTAAAAAATCGTACAAAAGTGCAGGGATGGTGTATCAAAAATCTGTGTGAGTAAAGGGGGGAGAAATAGGAGAAATGAAGTGTTATTTATCCTGCCATTATCTTACCAGTCTGTGTTTCTTTGGACAGTAATCGCGGGACCCAGATGCTAAGGGTAAGTGATATTTTCCCACAAGCAGTTTCTGGCTCGTTGGCAGCTTTTGTAGGCAGTTGTGTTGGCAGCCTCGGAGCTGCCTCTGGCTCTGTTTTGTGGCTTTGCTCTTGATGGGCTGCCTGGGCTGCCCTGTGCTGCTGGATGCCATTTCCCTCTGTCAGCCCATGGGCTTTCTGGAGCTTTACACTGGGCAAATCCCCTGTGAAATGGATAAATGGGCTCTTCTAAGGCAGAAAAGGAATCTGTTTCCTGGCTGTTGTAGACATTAGGTGAATTACTGCTTCAGGTACTCAGGAAAACTTCGTCCATTTTGCAATTTTTGGCTTCCCTAAGCTGTAATATTGGTCACAAATGCACAGCTAGGTACAAGCTCAGGTGTTAGTCCTAGCTTGTTCCCCCCTGCCTTTTTTTACTGTGTCTTTTTTCTCTGCTACTGTCTTCTGTGGTCTTCTGCAAACTCTTTCTTTTTAATTGTACCCTATTTGTGATATATTAACAGCACCACACCATCAGAAACTAAATACAGTGTCTCTAATATGACTATAATAGTAAAAAAAGATGAGTTCATGCAGAACCGTACTTCAGGCAGAAATGGCAGATTTTTTTTTCCCCCAACTTACCTCTAACTCAATCATGCTTTAAAATTTTTTAAAAAGTATATAAAATAAGCTATTCGTAAGTCATTCTGCATATTCTGTCTTGAGCATGTGGATACAACTATCTTAAAATGTTTTTAAACATTATTCCATCTATTAGATATGTATGTTGATATGCAGCCAATATACAATATTTCTTTTAGATATTTATTATTTTCTTGAACAAAATTGGAAGAACTATATTTATAAGAGATTTATAAGTAAGACTCTTGGGCTTTTTAATAAATCAAGGAATAATATTATATATGTTTTTGTACTGTTTCCCTTTTTTGCCTGGTGTGGTCTACTTCATTTGCAGCTGAATTGAAAAAAATACATTTCTTAAGTAGTGATAAACTTCTCCTTTGTGGCTTTCTAACTTCCAGTTTATTAATTCTGGATTTTTCATTACAATCAGTAAATTGCATAGTTGTCAAATGGTTCCAATAAAAACGCAGAAAGTTCTATTGTAGCTTCACCTGCAAAAACAGATCTCTAGAGGGTTTTTTTTCCTGCGTGCTCTACGCGCTTTCTAGTGTGCTACTTACCAGAAAGCTGTGAGATCACTTGTTAGATTCGACTGGAATTGTGTATCATTTTGAGATTAGTTTTGTCCACAGAATCATTTCCTGGAAATTCATATGCTGAAAATGTTTATTAATTGGCTGTTCATATGCTGTTTGTTTGGTTTTTTAGATAGAAATAATGAACTCACTAGAAATAAGAAAACACAAACCCTCTCAACCAATTTGTGTGAGCTCTTTTACACTTTGATGTCACCAAATCTGTGTAATTCTATCTCTGTCAGGAAATTACCACATGCCAGAGATTCCTCTATGAAATGCTGACAGTCTGTATTCCTCAAAATGTATGATTCTTAAAATTTATTTTTATTAGGCTGACATCAAAGACCACTGTGGATTTCTTGGCCATTGTGAACTGATTGGTAATATTTTTATTCATCATTAGTTCTGTAAGAATCTAAAGGAAGAAATGGCTTCTCTTGCAAAGAGGTGGTCTTGTTTTTAGTTTGCAACTATTTTTTTTTTCTGTTTTAAGTCAAACACATGATGAATAACCAGTAAAAGCTATTCTAAATCTAGGCATACTTAGAATGTGTTTTTCCTCCAATCCATTTTATCAATTTATTTTCAGGACACTGGTGCTTGTTACAAAATCTAATTCTGATGACCTGTCCTTACTGGGTTCCTGCTGCTTGAAGATTTGTGCCCGTTACCTAGGGTTTGCAGGACTGGACCTGTAGATTACGAGCTATTTGGCCCATAGTTTTTAAAAATCTGGTATGATACGGTGCGAGTCCTGTGAAAATTGTCATTTTAAGTGTTTCCAGCTTTTCTGCATAGGTGAGCTTGTACTACACACAAAAAAACCTAAACAAACAAACGAACAAAAAAAACCACTACCAAAACAAAACAAAAACACTAAAAGGAAGAAAGCCACAAGTGTCTAATGTTAGCCATGTGCTGTGGGCACGGTTGTTGGACGTACCCCTAAACTATTTCTGGAATACCTCTTCCAAAACTGAATCCCCTTTTTTAACGAAATACCTGAAGGATAATATTAGTGTGTCATATTGTCTGTCCACATGGCCGCTGGCTCCTGCGCTTTCCTCACTAAACTGATGTAATTAAGCAGGATTGTTCATTTTCCTCCCTGCAGTGCTTCAGTCCTGAAAAGTTTCTTCAAAGAAACTCTCAGACTGGAACTGGTGCAGCTTTGCAGAGGGCAGCTCTCACTGTACTTCAAAGCGGAGAAAATCTTGCAGCTGTCTGGAGCCCGCTTGCCCCAGGAGGTGTCACTGTTGGGACTAGCAGGGTGAGCTCCAGATCTGCTGTTTATTTTTTAAAGACTACATTGATCATGAGGTAGGAATTGACCTGTATTACATCTCCTTCCCTGCCCCCAGCCCTTCTGGGGAAAGGGAATCACAGGTAAAATTAGCTGGTGGCTTATATAGAGGTATGGGCAAATAAAAATTTTTCTAAAAGACATTGAGTGCTGAGTACCTTAAGAAATCCAAGCTAATCCAGGCTTGTTAAAATAGATTTTTTCCTGTTCTCATAGTGCTTGTAAACTATACTGAGTTAGGGGAGAAATTGTCATGATACAACTTTTTTTCATTTTAATACTCTTCGAGGTGAAGGACAGATGTGATGTGAGATTTATTGTGTAAATGTTAAGATTTTACTAAATAATGCTCTCTTAAGATAGTTGATATTTACTAAGTCCTTTTCTATTAAAGAAAAAAAAAGGATATTTATAGATCATGCAGAGATTGAAAGTTTTCTAACCATAACTATAATGCAAATAATCTGTGTGACTTCCTGTGGACTGACTAGAGACTGCAGACTTTAAAAAAAAAAAAAAAAAAAAAAAAGTATTCATTTTAAGATTAGGAATTACCATGATGTGTATTCTACACAGGAAAAAAAAAATCTTAGTAAGTTAAGCTTAGGTTTTGGAGCAGCCTACCACAGCCCGAGGTAAGTTGCTTCCATGGTTAATTATATTCACCATCAACATTTTGCACTTTATTTCTAGTATCAGTGTCTTCTTTCAGCCTTCAACTTGGGGATTTGTTTCACCAGATCTGTCAGTTTGCCCATTTTCCGTGACTTTTGGTGTTAAGAAGTTTCCTATCTACACAGCAGTAAGTTAAGATCTAGCAAGTGTCATTTTCTGCCTAGTAGATATTTTTTATTCCCATGGGTTGTGGTTGATAACTAGAATAACAGGAATTAAAGAAAAAAAAAGTCAATTTAGTTTTAAGTATCTTCAAACGCGCACTTCATATTTTTGTTTAAAGGATACAGCAGAAACTCTTTTTTTTCCAGCGAGACCTGCTGATATTAGCCCAGAGCACACTGGCCATTGCCTTACAATGTTAAATTTTACCTAAATGGGGGATTTTGAAGGTCTTTGTCTTTGTGTTGTCGCTGTGGAAAGCCCAGAGAAGCAGGGTTCCTCTATCATTCAATAACTTCTTATTCTCATGCTCTTGATTTAGTTTCTCTGAGCTTTGATGTATGTTTTACTCTAGTTGTGAGAAACGCATATATAAAATGCCACATGCATACAAGAATTTCAGATTTAAATGGATTTAAGCCCCAACTTTAAGGGAAGCCCTGTGCACAAAGAAAAATGATTACCCATTAATTTTTAGACCTATAATCTTAAAATGTCTCAAAATGTCATAGAGGAAAATACATCACAGCCAGAATAAATCTTTCTAGTCTTCTTACTTTAAAAAAAAAAAAAAGAAAAAAGTTATACCATACATGATAGCTTCAAAAAAGCACAATTATCCTATGTTTTGCGCTATATATTTATCAGTAATCCGTTCTGTGTGCAACTTTAAGATAAAAGCTGGTAGTTACTCCACTGCTTGCTTTTCCAAGTCCCTTAAAAACAGAAAAATTGCAGCTGGAGAGGCTGGCCAGTAGAGGCCTCTCTAGATTTGCCTTATGATTAAGGGCTCTGACTGCCTGGAATCAGTCGCAGCGAGCAAAAGTACTTGAAAGGATTCTGTTGCGTGGCGGGGGAAAGATCACTTTTTAATGCCCTTTTAAGTTGCAAGATGTTGATTAATGTTGCCCTTTACATTAATGATGTTTCAAGTAAAAGAAAACAAATTTAAAATGGATAAATTCTATTGAGGATGCATTAATTAAACAGAGACTTTACCATATGCTGTGGCTGGAGTGCTTGCTGGCCTTTCTGTTGTTGTTACCTGTGTAAAATCCACCCCATCCTCTACATGAATGCCCAAGCTGAATAGCCATTTGAATGAAGGCTTTAGTTTGATTCGCCATACAAGGGGTACTGTGTCACTGTGTTTTCTTTCTAGGAGTCACTAAGTGATTTCTATATCTGTTGTCATGGTGATATAGCAAAGCAGGGGAAAATGGGGGCAACTCTGGGCTTTCTCTACACCCTCTGCACTAAGAACTAAGATGTTGTTAGCAGGCCTATAAAACATTGGGCTTTATCTGGGCCTTCTTTTTGTTCTCTGATTGTCAATAAAACTCATTTTAAGGGTAACAAGGACATCTAAATGTCATCTGTCACAGTGTTAGAGAGATTAAGTTTGTTTAGGAACTTGTGCTGGACAAAAGGCCACTATTTGTTCGGCAGATACAAAGCGGTGTTGGCCATCAGCAATCTTGATTTAGAAGGAGGCCGCATGGAGCATCCAGGAAAGATCAGCTCAGTTGCAGGTGATAGTAAGAGGCTCCTTGACATGACAGCATTTAAAACAACACCAAAACAAATATGGCTTTGAGTTAGGAGTGGTTTTATCAGGGTTTTGTTCTCTTGGTTTTTTGTTGGGTTTTTTGTTTTTTGTTTGTTTTTTTTTGTTTTGTTACCGTCTGCATTGTAGACCGCATGTTACGGGAGTAGCTGCATAGACCTAAGGTAAGAAAACAGCCATTGACAGCGGACGGCCTGTTTAAAAACATGACACACACACCTGATAGTCCTTGAATGAATAAAAAAAGAAGAGGGAAAGGAGGTTTTTCATGGAAAATCCAACAATAATAGGTGCTGCATTAACTCAGCATTTACTCAATAATGAGGCTAAATGGAAAGTACAGATTAATGAAGACATTGGTGTTATTAAAATCAAATCCTGTGGTTCATATGCTTTTCTTAATAATGAACATTGTGGCTATTGGAGAGGAAGAACAGGATTTTTTCTATTAATTTGGCACACGTCCCAGATCTCATTCAACCAGAACCTATCCTGTGCAAAATGCAACCCATGGCCTTTATGTTCCACAGTCTTTCCGTTTTATATTTGTGTTAATCCTGAAAAAAGCCTTTTCTTTTTTCAAATTAAAGAAAAGCAAAGGGTGATCTTTGAGCCTAGATATTAATTAAATAACACAGACCAGCCATGTTGATTTTAGCACAAAGGTTGGTTGAAAAATGTCCCTAGAAGGGAGATGCGATGGTGTTTATTGCACTACAACTACATTTAATTCTAATGTTTGTGTTTGGATAGTAACATGTATAATGCTGACTGAAATCTTTTGTGCCTTGTTGTGTATTTAGTGAGATCTATAGTAGACTATTCAGAATGTATGTCTTGACAGGCAAAAATATTTTAATCTCATTTGATAATATTGCTGCAGTTCCGACACCAAACAAGCGGGATTTGAGATGCAGCTGAACATGATGGAGTTGGCAAAGCTGAGTGCTCATTTTGCAATATGCTCATTGTGAAATGTTTGTTTTACATATGGAAGGAAGCTGCATAACTTGGTGGTGGGTTGTATGCATTGTGGCAGTATCAGCTCCTTAGTGAAGTATTTCCCATTATGTTGACCCAGCCATTTTCCCTGGGGGTCTGCAGAGTGAATGGTGGAGGCATATGGTGTGGCACAGGAGAGGAGAGATCATAGAATCGTTAAGGTTGGAAAAGACCCTTAAGATCATCAAGTCCAACCGTTAACCTATCACTGCCAAGTCCACCACTAAACCATGTCCTCAAGCACCACCTCTACCCATCTTTTAAATACCTCTAGGGATGGGGACTCAACCACTTCCCTGGGCAGCCTGGTCCAGTGCCTGACTACCCTTTCGGTGAAGAAGTTTCTCCTAATATCCAACCTAAACTTCCCCTGGAAGGGCGTCCTTGTCCTCTCAGGTAGACCAGAAGTGAAAAGCATGAGAGAATGGCGCTTCTCAGTGAATGAGACCTTTCTCTCTAATGAGCTACACCAGATCAACCCATTAGCTTAGTTCTGCACGTGGATGAGAGTAACTCCAGCTGAAGAAGTAAGAGCTCCGAGAGCATGTTCTGTTAACTTCTGTTTTCCCCATATCACAAGGCTGCAGTCATAGTGAATTTAAATGCAAACACCATGGTAAGTCCCCCAGAAGGAAATCTTGTCAAGCACTGGAAGGTATATTTTCTCATCCCCTCTCTGGATATGTGACAGTAAAAGTTAAACATGTGCAACTGGGTGTACAGTAAAACTCACTATAACATTTTCAGCCTTAGCACCCTGTTTCAAAGAATTGCTTGCTAAAAAGTTGCATTGAGGTTGTTGCTATAAAGGGTAGGAACCACCCTCACTGTTTACTGGAGGTCTGGCATCCCTCCCTGCTGCAGAGGGCAGCCGAAGGGTGCCTGATGGGAGAAGATCAACATTGCTCTCTTGTCTCTTTTTATCTCTCCCTTGTCCAGGGAGTGCAAAATTGTGGCAGGGAGCCTCTCTACCACCTACAGCTTCCTCCTGTGAAAGAGGCTTTCCCATCCAAGCAATTTACATGGTTTTCTGACCTCTCTGTGACCAGGCTCTTGCAAATTACTTATTACCAGGAGGCGAAAACCCAGGCTTTAGTGTTCAGTATTGGAATCAGTTGGCAGAAAAAAACCCATACTGCAAGGATGCTGTGAGAAAAAAAAATGAGTGTTTTTTTCTTTGCAGACTTCTTTATGTTTATGCTCTGCCACTCTCCTGTTTTCTATTATTTTAGGTATGTAGTCTGCTATTCATTCAGCTATGCTCCACAGTCTGCACTGAGCTACATGACCAGTCTTGGTTCAGAAGCCAAGAGATCCTGCCTCTCTCCTCCTTGCTCTACCTCTGCTTGCTTTGGAGGAGGAGTTGCCTCAGTTTCCTTCTCTCTAGAGCAGGAATTCTAGCATTTAGGAAATGTTCATGGGACCTTGTTGGACCCTTGTGCAAAGGACAGTTTGATGATGTGAAATGCCTTCTCACTGTGGAGTAAGCTAAGACAGAAGAATGAGTGAGTGATGTTTAAGACTCAGGTATTTCATCCCTGCCCAGTTATTTTTATGTGTAAATATAATTTTTACATTTTCTTTCTCTGCCTCTACAGTGACAATTCTGTGCAAGCTGTCACCTTGGCATTGCTGGGACAGCTAAGTGCTACTCAGTGTGAGAAAGGGCTGCAGAATTAGGCCTCAGTTAGGAGATGTTTTAGGGCCATCAAAAGCCTGACCCCTTCTCTGGCTTCAAAGAAGTTATTGCTAAGTATTATTAGACCGTTCAAACTGGGACACTCGTAATAGTGCCGGGAGCAGAAAGTGCTCCAGCTTCAATAGGCGTTTTGCATCGGTAAGGTCTCCAGGAGCAAGCTAGCAGCCTTTGAGCTTCCCACGTGCTGTTGGGAATAAGTGGGCAAAGGTGCCTGTGAGTCTTCAGGTGCACAGAGCTGCTTCATCAAGGCCTGGATGCAGTTACCCTTCCTTGCACTGAGAAGGAGCTCGTGTTGTGCAATATATTTTTTCTGATGTGAAGTAAAGCCCAGAAGAGTCATTCCTGTCGGTTGGTGGGTGCCTTCAGCATCCACTGAAGTGCAAGAGCAGAGGGCATTTGCCCCGACTTGGCAAGCATAGACCTTTAGTGTTAAGCAGAGAAATTACCTGGTTGTACACCAGGGACTTGAAAGTTGTGGGAACATTTTATATGTTATTAGAGCAACTGCTCAGAGAGGAAAAGGGGAATAATAAAATTACTTCTTCATAGTCTTATCTGCCACAGATATTAGATATGGTTATATTTGGTAAGATGATTTCTTTGATAATACTTGTTTCAATGTTATTCCTGCTTGTGGTTTAAATAATAAAAGAGCAATGAATTAACTATCTACACTGGAAGGAGAAAAGTGCTGCCATCTTCTATTAGAATAGCAGGGAGTCAGAAAATATTTTAATTATTATTATTACTGATGATTATATGGGAGATGTGACTGTTCAAATTCCCTTAGTAATGAGTTTAATGTTACATTTACGGAACCAGCCCAGTTAAAGAAGTTATTGCTATTTAAAGTTAATTCTTACAAATAATAAGAAAAAACTAGCAAGACAGCAAAAATGAGTTTTATTATATTTTTATAACTGTTCAGTTACTGTGAATTGCTAAGATTTGTAAAGATCTTTGAAGATGAAAAGCTCTGTGTAATATTATTATACTGGCTTGGAGAAAGTAAAAGGAAAAAACCCAGTTCATCCTGTTATAATCCTTTTAGAAATTTTAACAAATCCAATGGCTTTCAAGTAGTGGAAATATTTCAGAAAGTGCCACCACCACTACTGCTGTTGCTCCAGGCTATATTATCATATACTACAGTGTGCATGGAAGCAAAGCTTAACTAAGGTCATTCTAATGAATTTTGAACAGTTACATGGACGTAATTTGACTTTCTGTCCTGTATGAAAGGCAACCTCTTCATGCTGCAGTACCCAGCAGAAACCCCTGAGTCGTCTTATCAACCTCATCTGCATTTTTCATCATCTGACAGAGCTGCAAGTAATGCTCAGTCTATGAACTCAGTGCACACGTGTGCTTTTTCCATCTTCAGTATAGGGGCCGAACAATAGTTTTTTCAGCCTGAAAGGAAGTGAAAATGTGTTTTATTCTGCTATCTCCACTTCTGGCTCTGGTTTCATTCTCTCATTTTTGTTACCAGATTTGAGTTCTCAGGTACAATAGGATAGCGTTTTGCCAAATTCCTTTGATATCAGTTCTCTCCTCTATTCACAAGAGAGCTGCAAGGCTTCAGCAGCATTCCAGGAAGCTGTTTCCCTGTTGTTGATAGAAAAGGCAGATGGAAATCCTGATCTCGTTGACTTCCCATCAGTGGTCCATGGCTGGGGAGCTGGTCTAGCTGGGCCTTGAGCCCTTTGCACTCTTAATACAGAAACCCCACCACCTGGAGCTCCTTCCAGCCCTGCGTCCTTCCTCCTACAGGGTCCCGCACCCTACAGAAGGTGCTATGGAAGAGGGTATGAAAACCTTTTAGTAGCTAAACACAGTACACCACCCCAGGAACTAAGTTGGAGTGTCTGAACCTAGGGAAAGTCCTGAAGATTTAACATTCTTTACAAAATATCAATTCTCATTCTCTCTATTCACTGTGGGTGTTCTTGACTTTGTAGGAAGTTTAATTGTGGTAAATTCTTGCTTTCAAAGAAATCCAGTGTTGGTGAGCTCCAAAGTAGTTGGAAATGAGAATTTCCATTCTGCAAGAAATTAAATACAAAAATTAAAATAAAAAATTCTCAAGAATTCCCAGTTTCCATTTTTCAGTGGAAAATGTTAACTCATGATCACTGAAGCACTTTACTTTGATAGCATTTGATTATTTCTTTTTAACTTTTATCTAATATACGATACCACGAAAGAATTTGAATCAACACATTAAAGTTCAATTGAAATATTTTACTTTCTCTGAAAAACTGTTTGTTAGATTTGTAACATTTGTAGATGTTGTTATAGAGACTTTAATTATAATGCTTCCATTTTTACGACATTGCACTATACAACGGAAAACTGAAAAAATTGTATTCAGCTCTCTACCATAGCTTAATTATGAAATTAAAATAATAAGTTTCTTTTTATCATTGTTGCATTTGCCGTCTTTTCATTTCAGTAAATCCCTTGTTCTTAGGTGAAGCTCCTAACCTTTCCCAGCTATTCAGTTTTCATACTCGGATCACGCCCTTCTTATGTGTCTCCTTTCTAATGTAAATAACCCTGTTCTTTCAACTTCTCTTCAGGTGAGGCTTTGGGGTTTTTTTTTTTAGGTTCTTGGCTATTCTTAATTATCCTTTTTATCAGCTCTCCATTTATCTCTGCATTATCCCTTTTGATAGAAAGTGATCAGAAATAATGCTGTATTTTTGAAATGGCTTTATCATTGATAAAGTCATTTAATGATATTTTTATTTTTGCTATTGTTCTTCATCATATTTACTGTTTTTTCACTGCAATTCAATACTATCATTATTGATGTTTGTGTCATCTGTCTTCCTGAATGGATGTTAAGTGAAAACATTTTAAGGTTCAGTAGAAGAGAAAAAAAAAAAAAAAGTTAAAGCACTGAAAAAAACAGATATATTTGCACATTAAAATATAATTGTGATCATGGTACCTTTTCACCCATCTCTCTTACATCTCTCCAAGGGTGAACCATAGCCATCCTTGGCTGTTGGAGGTACTTAGCAGCTCCTGGTTTTGTTTTAAAATCCTAAGCTCTTCCCAGTTTTTTTGACAGGTCTGCAAACCTTTTGACAAACCTCTGCCAAGGTCTGTATAACGAAACCAGGTGCACTCGGCATTGCTTTTGATTCTGCAGCAAGAATGGCACATAACTGTAATTTTACTCAAGTCCCCAGCACCATTTTGCTTAAATTGCTCTGCATTTGTGTACTAGCTTTTTGCGGTTCACCTGTCTGCATGTTATTCAGGGTATACTGAATATTGCCAGGCTGCTAAGATGCTTAATGAATTCTTATCAAAATGTGACTGTGTCTTCCACAGTCATAGGAAATTGCAGAAAGACTGAAAGCAAAGTGTTTGAAGGCACTTGTATGTGAGACAGAATAGTTTTGCTTAGCTTTAGACATCCATGTCTGTAGAGTTCCTTGTGGTTTGTAGAGCAGACTCACCAGTATCTGACTGTGATTCAGTACAACCAGCCAGTAAAAGTAACCCTCGTTCTACCCCTGGTTCTTAGAGTAGCCTCAAATGAATGGGAGAAGAGATTTTTCAGTATTGTCTGCAATCTGGTACACTGGATCTTTGAGGCCCTATTACACAGCAGATGTTTCAGTGCTGCCATCCATCACATGGTCTGCTGAGTGACCTGCCCTTTGGTAATGAGGGGTTTTCTGAACTTGGTAGTAACTATGCCTTTTTTTCTTTTTAGTGCGCAAGCCCACAGATACCGTTTAATGATGCCGGTTTGCAGAGAGACCATATTACAAGTTCCTGTGAGTAAATCTCAGTGTTACAGGTATGACCAATCTTAAATTCTCAGTCTTGGTTCATTTCATTAAGTATTAGTTTCAATGGACTTTCACATATGTACCACTAATATTGCATGATATTTTGGCTTCCTTGTCTGTATTGACGTAAAATAGAGTTGCAAGATCAAGGCAGACATTCATCTCAAGACAGAGCTGTTATTTCCAAGTGTCAAGCATGATGAGCTTTATGTGTGGATATTTTGATTATTTTGGTTCTTGGAGCCCTTGACTACTTTCTATTTGTATCCAAGTTACTCAGCGTGGCAATTTTTTACTTCTTACCTTCTAACTGCTACCTTAGCCCTGATTCTTTCCTAAATATTCTATGGCTTTTTTGTGTGGTCCCTTTTCTTTAAATAATGAATCAAAAGGGCCTGATCCTCAACTTCCGCTCTTCAGTGGCAGCTCAGGGACTTGCTTGAGATTAAGCACAATGTCAGTCCAGTGTCTAAAATGTCTACTGTTCACTATTAAGTCCTCAGAGCTGTCCAAAGAATTACATGGCAGCACATACCCCCGACTTCTAAACAGCAACAAATGTTGAGCAAGAAAGATTTGAGAGTGCTAAATTATCTCGTTAAATTAACTGGAACATTTTAATTTTTACTAGAGTTGAGTGAGCTTGAGTAAATATGACGAATTGGAAGCTCACTTCATTTAGCAGACATCAAACACACACAGAACGTTGCCCAATTTAATTTAGCCCTGCCAAGCTGGGAAAATTCTTGTATAACATCAGTGAACAAGAAAAGGGCTAAAATTTACTCCTGGTTGAGAATGCATGCATAAATTCCCTTGACATAAACTGGTGTTGTATGTGTATGTATGTATATATATCATAAAGCTTCCCTCAGGGAAAATCTTCCAAACACTTGCAACCAGAGAGAATTTGTGCTACTATGAGTTATTCCCAATGAAGTCAATAATAGCGTTCCCTATTGTTCTAAATGGAATATGTAAACTCCTGTCTTACACCCCAAGGTTTATCTCCTTTTCCTCTGCTGTTTCTTATCAAACACATACCAGCACAGTCACTTGTTCAGTCATGCTCAGTAGAGTGGCTGGGTTTTTTTTTTTTGGCTTTATACCCAGAGCTTAATGGGCACATTTTGTGAAGAGTGAGCCAACCAGGTAAATAGCTGCTACTATGGAGCTTAAGAGCTACAGCTCTCAAATTAGGAGGTGCTTTTTGTCAAATAGGCCTCTGTAGCTCTAATATTAGTAACAAAACAAGGGCTTTTCAGACAAGAAAAAAATCTTTAGTCTGACTCTGTATCACACTTAACTCTGTTGCCTTGTCAAATATGTCAATGTTCATATTATACAGCAGCATTCATCTGTGGATGCAAAAGTGCTTTACAAATATTACCTCTTGAATAGTTTTAATTTATACTTAACAACTAGGTTTGTGAGATGCTACTCGAAAAGAATCAGAGTGAACTGTTAAAAAAGTTAGTATAAATATATTATAGTGATTTATTTGCTTTCCTGTTGCTCTTTAGAAGGGTGTTGGTTTGAGCTACAGAACAATGCTATGAAAGTATGCTTCAAACACCTTTTGTTCTCCTTTTGTTTTAACACCATGTCCACATGTATCTACATGCTTCTTTCATTCCAGTTTCAGCTTCTCTGCTGCTGTAATTGGTAAGCATCTTCTGGTAGAGAACCAGGGAAAAGGTACACAGGAGGCAGAATACAGCCCTGCATAGAGGCATTACAGACTCAGGTGCATACAACAGGCAAAAATAGTCATCCTTTTTCTCCAACTTGTTTATGAAATGTTATTACTTTTTTGCATGCTTCAGAAACATTAGCTAGAAACATTACTGAAGGAGTTCCTTGCCTTCAGGCTATGCAACTTCTGCCAGTGTTTTAAGGCATTTTTATTGAATTTTTAAGCAAATTTGCTTTGAGCATGCTCTTTCATTTTACATTTTCTGAGGACAAGTCTGCAAGCCTGTTTGCAGAAAGCAGATGTCACAGACACATGTTGTGAGTTTTAAACTGGTCTGTGAAACACAGTGTGTTAGGACGGCTTGTACTGTTACCTGTCTGGAACCAAAATAATAGTGAGTTACTTACCTGCTCACTGATAACAAACTGGGTGTTGGTCATTCCTTATCTTAATTTATCAGCTGGTTTATTAGCTAAAAATTATTAGGTTTTGTGAATATCCCATTCACTCAGTATTTCTGTAAGCAATGTTGGTTTTGTGTTAAAAGAAGAATACATTGAGGCAAAGAGAAATGAAGGGAAGCTGCAGGCAAGCTGTCTTTGGTGCTTCAGTTCTTGGGTTCCTGATTATTGTGTTCTGGGTCTTGAGTATTAGAGCTGGTACATGCTCACAACACTGCTTTGAGTTTTCTGAGAACTGCAGGTTATTTTTGCCTTTTGTCATGGTTTAGCCCCAGTCAGCAACTAAGCACCACACGGCTGCTCGCTCACCCTCCCCGCAGTGGGATGGGGGGAGAAAATCTGAAGAGCAAAAGTAAGAAAACTGGTGGGTTGAGATAAGTACAGTTTAATAATTGGGGAAAAAAAAAATAATGAAAAGGAAAACAACGAGAGAGAGAGAGAGAGAGAGACAAAACCCAGGAAGAACAAGTGAGTGATACAACCACCCACCAACAACCAACCAACACCCAGCCGGTCCCCAAGCAGCGATCACTGCCCTCTGGCCAACTCCCCCCAGTTTATATACTGAGCATGATGTCACAAGGTATGGAATAGCCCTTTGGCCAGTTTGGATCAGCTGTCTTGGCTGTGCCCCCTCCTAGCTTCTTGTGTATAGGGGCAACTGATACTTCTGGTGCCCAAAGCTGGGTTCCCAAACTGAAACATTTAAAAGCAGAGGCCTTTGTTTTGATCAGGGATGCACACAGACAGTGGGTGAGTGGGAAGGAATTTAGACTGTGTATCAAGGGATGGTTGAGCAACGTGAAGTTGTTGCTGTGGAGCACATTTATTCTTGCTGATAATTTGGTGAGGGTGCTCTTGAATGCTGAGGAAAGCACAGGGACTGCTCATCCTCACAGCCCCAAGGCTGCTTTGGGCTGGTTTGTTTTCTGGTCTGCTTTAGGATAATAATTCTGCAGGCAACTGGGTTGTGTAAGAAAGCTCCCATTCAGGTACATAAGCCTAAAATAATTAGATGTGTTCCTAGGGCATAGATAAACATTGGCCTTCTATTTTTTGAAAGCAGATGAACTTACCAGACCCACCCTAATACTCTGGGGTTATGTCCTGCCTGATGGGCTGCCACAGAAGCACTAAAACCGTCGCACACAAAGGCACCACGGGACTCCCACCATCAACATGAGCTCTCTGCCTGCCTCTGGCGCTAGCTGTCAGAACCGCTTCATCTGAAATCAAGGTAAAGAATCAGCAGCACTAAATACTACAGGACAAAGGCATAAACTAGCTTTGTAACCCTGGGCAACCTGGATGTTTGCTGACTGACAGTGTGAATGACAGCCCGGTTGTCAGTCTAAAATATCATCCTCTAATCATTCCAGATGTCACCCGACAAGATGATGGCTACTAAAAAGGGGAATAATTTGGGAAAAGTCATAAAGCCCATTATCTCCTGCTGAAACCATTTCTCTTTGCCATTTCTGAAGTCTCTGCAAAATAGATCCAGAATCCCATATGTAACACGCGACTGGTTTATTAAGAGAGAGTGGCCACTTAGAACTGCACCGGGTACCCCATTACATTCCTAGGGAAACCTGCCCCCAAGATATGCCACTCCTTCGTGTCTTGGCAGGTGACTCCAATCCGGCCATACAGTGTAACTTAAATATTTCACCTGTTCTAAAATACAATGGGAAGCAGAAGGCTGCCATAGCAGTTGCTCACTCTCACAGCCTAGCAAATCAGAGAGAGGCTGGAGTTGTTCACAGTGGCAGCAGAGTGCAGTTTTGGGCTAGAATTCTTATTAATATTTTTTCTCCTTAATAAAGAAAGAAACATCTGAAGACATTGTTAAGGCATTTCCATTCTTGCTTAATTTATTCAATTACGTTTTAATTTCAATATGAAGAGAGGACTACATTCTGAACTTCAGGCTGAATGAAGGGCCGCACATAAATGGAACATAACAAATGAAAGGAGAAAATCTCTTTTGAGAAGGACAACAAAATATAGCAGAGGAGGTGGAGGGGGGAAGACAGGAAAGGTAGAAAATTATGTCTGGGTCTTGAGCTTTATATTTTGCAAGCACAGCCTGAAACACTGAAGTCAGAATATAGTTTGTCATCCAGATAAAACTAAAAATGAACCCACAGACTGGTTCATTATAGCAGGCTGTTTTAATGATGGAAACTAAAACTGGAAAACATTCATTGATCACTGTGTTAATTCCTTCCAAAATCTAGTGGAGGAGATTCCAGACTGTGAGCCAGAAAATGCTGTATCTCATTCATATAAAATATCTCAAAGAAATACACTGAAAGATTGCTGCCAAACTTTGGCAAAGAGGACAAAAGTATGCTTAGAGCAACTGTTAAAACTCTGTCTTCTGTAGGCTATATTAGGCCTGATTCTGCCATTTTCACTCATACTGGCCAATAACTGACTCTGATTAATTGCAGCGAAGGCAGTGGAATAATTTATGTAGTAAGGAGCAAAATTGGAATGAATTTAGGCAGAAGGTTGTAGTCATTTGTCTCAATGAATAATTTCAGATTGCTTGCTATCTACCTGAGCAATTCTAACGTGGTCATTATGGTGATGTGGAGGCATGGACAAATCCCACCTAAGAAAAGGTAGATTTTCTTATTGGCAACTGCCAGTAAGATTTCTATTAGTATATCATGAAAATACAGTTTCTTCTTAACTAATCAGTTCCCCTTGCCAAAACTTTTCATTTTGTCACGTGGTAGTTTCCAAGTTTTGCTCGTCCAAAGAGTACCTTGAATCTAGCACCAAAAGCTTGAATTTCCAAACAGTGACTTGAACGGTTTTATGTAAAAAGTTATGGTAAAAGATCTTACCAAAACATCTTCCCATGTCAGATTATATAATATTGCTATCTGCTTCTAATGATATTTTGGCTGTTGCATTGTATCATGCCTTACTTCAGCTATGGGAAGTTTGGAAACACAAAGCCAAGCCTTGGTGGGAGCCTGTGAAATGCTGGAAGGTGGATATGCTTCCCACAGAGCATGAGGTGGAGGCCCTGAATGCTCTTGGTCATGGAGCAGCCCAGAACAACTTCACAAAAAGTACTTATTTCAGCTTTTATAGAAACTGATCTTAACTCTCTCTTAAAAGTTTATAAATTTTGGTATTGGTTCTCAGTAGCTGTAAGTCCTAGTTGTAGCATGGCTGTGTTTCACTGATATGTGAAACATACGTGTTTCTGGATTCCTTTTAAATCTATAGAATATGGAAACTTTTATACAAATCTACATGTTGTTTATAATTATGACCCTCATTCTAGCTGAAAAACATTTTTTTTTTCTAATATACCTTCTCCCCTGTGTGCTGCTAAGCTTAGCTGACAGATACAACAATGTGATGGTAACCAGTAACTTTTTTTTTAAGCTGAAGTGGACGTATGTGCTCAGATTGTAGGAATATAAAATTGGGAGGCTATAAATTCTGCCCTTGCTTGGTAACCAAGTCCTGTCTGATAGTGGAATTGTTGCAGTAATTCCACCATGACATAATAAAGTTTGGAGCCAGTAGAAAATAGAAATGTGTGAGTGTATATCCGTGTGTGTATCTGTGTGCCCATAAATACTTGTTTTCTGTAGACAATTCTAGTAAATCTATCTAGTTCTCTATATTACAGTAAAGGGGGTTGATTTTCCACAAAACTGTACATGGATTTTATGTTTATAAACAGGTTCGCCATGTCAAAAATAAAAATCCACTAAAAATAGTGGAAAAGTGAATTGCTGCCAATTCATTCTTTAAATACAGCAGAAGTAACCTGTTGTTTCGCAAGGTTGGGGTCGGGGGGGGAGTTGCTTTGTTTTGTTTCAGAAACTTCAATAATTTTCTGTGTTCTGATGAAGTTTTGCTTAGAGTTTTGCTGTTGGTTACAAACCTGAAATGCATAGTGAAATCTCAGGTTGTAAAATCACTTAGACTGGAACTTAGATCAGTGTTTGCATAGTCTCTCTGAACCTATGAGTCTTGTATAGCTCTGATCTAGATGGAAGGTCTGAAAGGAAACACCAGACCTGTAAGAAGTAATAGTAAAAAGCAGATCTTTAAAAGAAAAAAAAAAACTGTGAGGAATCAAAAGGCCATTTTAGACAGTTGATTATTAAATTTATTACTGGATACTGCTAGCAGAAATTTCAAAAAATACTTCTCTTCCCTCTGGTGTTTCAGCTACCGCTTTCATTTATTCCTTTCTTTTGGTCATACCACTCATACCACAGCTCCAATGAAACTAATGTTAAAGCAACTCTAGGGCTGACTTGCATTTGGTTTTGATTTTAAATTTTAAAGAAATCTATGAAAAAAATGCTCTTTGTTATCTTTCATCTGGGAAGGTTGTGCCCTTAACTATGGTTTAATTCCTTGTTACTATGTTTTAGTGCCATGCTTTGAACACCCATTGTACATACCACCCAATTTTCTATAGAGATTTCATCTGCCTATGCTTCTGTGAGATCAATAACTCATTAGCCTTCTGGATAGAAAGTAATATTAAAAAAATAGTATTTTTTTTTAAATCACAACTAAAATAGTTATGATTTGAACTACATTACAATTAGTTATGCTTTGGCATCACACAACTAAACCTATGTGATCTTTATTCACATCTGCATGGGGCTTTGCAATTCCTTATGTGGAGTTAAGGACCTCCTCTGGTTTGGTCCTTGAGCCAGCACAGTGCAATGACTGCTCTTCCAGAGAATTTCCTCCTACTCTTTATTCTCATTGATAATCATCTCTCTTTGGTCCCAGGCTATCCTTTGACAATAATGACAGGCTAGTGAGCATAAAGAGAGGGCCATGAGAGAGCTACCGAACATCCTGGCCTACAGCAACCTCTGCTGAAGGAAGTCCCAAGCATGCTGCTTGCTGGCAGTTGGAAAGGTACAACCAAGCAGAGGGATCTCTAAGTACGAGCCTCATCCCTCTGCTCTTCCCCACGTTTCTGTCACTGGCTTCTGCTGGAGGCAGGACTCTGCTTGGGAGACCTTTGGTCTCATCCAGCCTGGTTGTTCCTATGCTAAAACTTTTTTGATGTACCTTGATTTTTCTTCTGTTTTCTGCAGATATTTAGATTTCTAAAGGATAAAAACACCAGAAGAAAGTTCCCTATTTCTTTTCACACTTCTGTACTTCTCGGTTTATAGTCTGTTCACTGCCTAGAAGGAGGAAAGAAAACAAAGAAGAGGTGAACAAATAGTATGGCATCCCTGCCTTCCTGAGGCTGGTAACCCTGCCAGTCACAGTCTCAGCCTCTTATAGCTCAGTTTTCCCAGTAGTTTTAGGAGCATTTACTGCAGCCTTGGCTCTCGGATGTCAGAGCTGATAGAGAGCTACGGGAAATGAGTTGGTAACTAGCAATCTCTCATAATTTTTTCCAGGATCTTGAAAATTTTGTGTGAGTTTCCCATAAAAGACGGTTTCTCTAGAGCAAGTTCGAAGGAAAACATTTTGCAGGTTCATTAGAAGAACCTCCGTTAAAAATCTGTTTGAGGGAACTCCTTTGTAATTCTGAAAATGAAGTTGTAATGGAGCAGTCTTTTCTTAAGTTGTATTTATACTGGGAATTCTCAGAAATCCCAGCCAAGAATTATAGCAGCATTGTACAAGGCTGAAATTCCCTGTAGCTCTATGCTTAGCACTTCCTAAGGCCCTATGGCAGCATATGCTTTTCTATTGATATATTTATTCTCTGTGACTGAAATTAATGTGAACTTTACTATTTATTTTAATGAAATTAACGTATCTTTGAGCATCTTGGGCAAACTTGAAGAACTGATTTATTTATTATTGAGGACAAATCTGGCAAAATACTTGTGTTTATCCTTAATTTTCTTAATTTTAGCTTACTTGTTTAAGCACGGTGCTCTCCTGTGAAGTTTGGATAGGAACATGCTTGAATGTTTTGCTAACGTAAGTTCCAAGATTGGATCCATTGCTATAATGCATGGGGGTTTTTAAAAATGCGAGGTTCTCACTGTTCTTCTTTTTTCAGCAGAGAAATCCAGCACTGCAATCCACACTTTACGAATGATCGAATGCTTTAACTATTTGGTAGTTCCCTTGGATATGTATTGTATTTAAAGGTTAAAGTATGCCTTGATGAAAAAGTATTTGCCTTTAGCTGTTCATTGCTATTTTATCAATTGCTTCAGATACGAAAAGCCTTTTTATTTGGTTGAGGTTTGTTTAGTTCTTACTGCTAAACTTTTCTGTATTTTGCACCATGTGCCACTTTGGTATTATGCATTACAGTCAGGTTTGAATTTTGGCTTCTCTTTGGAGTATTTTACAAGGAGAGAGATTTTACACACTAAAATGCTTTCTGTAGAACACAGCTGTAAAAAAAAAAAAAAAAAAGTGAAGTAACTCAGTCTATACTTTACGTCTCCTTGAAACGTATTCGTTTTAAAGAGGGTTTATGTAATTTTACATAATTCTTTTGGCAGGAATGTTTATTGCCCAGATGGGTGAAATTATTAATGTACCTCTCAAGCTTTATTTTCAAAGATCGGTAATATATATATAAACCTTTTTGAGGGTCCTTGATATGTACTATTTTTATTGGAGACCCTTGTTCCACTTCAGTAAAAGGATGACACAAGATGTTTACTTAAAAAAGAGTCTTTGACATCCTCCTGAGAATGTTTTGATAGAACGGCATACATTTGGTTACAATTAGTAAGCCAAACAATTTGCCATTGTTATCTCACTGTGTTTGTCTAGAGCCTGTAAGAAGCTTTCAAAAAATATCCATCCCCGTGTTTCAGTTAATTGATTGCATGTTCACTAGGATTATTCTGTTTTATAAAACTCCCTGTCCTTTTAGTTTTATCAGAGAGATTTTACACTAAGGCATGTGGTAGAAAGCGAAAGGGAAATAATTGGCACAGCTAAGCATAAAGAGATATTGTAGTTGTATCGAGGCTAATATTCCTGTGTGTGGGAAAAAATACCAATGTGTTCCTGCTACTTCTGGGTGCAAGATGTTATACCCGAGGGCTGAAAGTAATAGTTGCTGGTGTGAAAGTATTCACCAATATCAAGTGCAGATGAATGCTTTCAGAGCCAGCTGAAAGCTGAGTTAATCATATTTTAGCTTAATATTTGAACTTGTACCCTGTCTGGTATAATAAATGATGGGTGACTTAGTTTTATTCAACCTTTATTAGCAGCGAGATTAAAGGACTCAGATCCTTATCTGACACCTTTGCTGTGTTGTGATTTGTTTGCTTATTTGCCATTTTATATGTAATCTAGAATTTCACTTTTCCTTTTGTATGTTACCTGACATACATCTTTCTGTTGAATATTTTACTTTCTAAATAGAGATTGAAGAGTCTCAGCTAAGATCATTATGCGTCTTTTTAGGTAATAGGCATATCTTAGTAAGTACATCCCATGTTGCTTACAATTGTTTGGTGGTTACATGATCAAGCTGGCTGTAATATGAATTAGTGTCTATGTCACAGAAATTCCCTGTGTGATTATCATCCCTTGGAATCGCTGCAGTGCCAGGTTTAGGCCTGATAGAAAGTCCTGGTGGTTCTGTGCCTCCTTTAATCATCCTTTTTTGTTTACACTCCTGTTGGAGAAACCACTGATCACAATTCCTGTAACGGTAGGTACACACTGGTAGCAGGGAAATGCAGAGCTTGTAGTGCTATTCCACTTGATAAACCTGCGTCCTTGAAGTCTCCCGCATCCCTTCCCTGTCAGACTGGTAAAGTCATGCTGCTTTTATGAATTCTTGGTGGGAGTGGTCAATACTGAATTGAATAATTCCCTTTTGAATTATATCTTTAACAAAACAATCCTTGAAAAGGCCTGCTAGGTTTCGGATGGGTGCACAGGAAGAAAAGAGTAAAAAAAAAAAAAAAAAAATTCCTCCTCCAATGCACGGCTGGAGAAGAGACGGTACTTGAAGCATTCTCCGCGGTGTCCGCCTCTGCTCCCTCGGCAGGGTGGGAAAGGACAGAATTACACAGAGTTGTCCTCTGTTGCTGTCCTGCCCCATGCTGCCCTCCAAGCAGCACTGCAGGAGGAGGTCGGTGTCGTGGGTCTCTGCGCCACTGGCACCCAACTTGCACCTTGGCCAGCTGTACACCAACACTTCTGTGCAACAAAATCACACTGCCTGGTGCCCCCAAAATTGGAACCAAGAGTTTGGGCCCCTCGGTGCATGTCAGCAGCAAATTCACTCTTTTTCATTTCCTTGTCATCAGAGCTAAGTTATGTCAGTTCATGTTCTCTAGAGCAGTTTGAATTCAATTTAGCTGGTGATTAAGTTACGTTGTTCGAGTGAATTAGATGCTGGTAGGAATGTTTGTTCAAAGGGTTAACTTAACCTTCCCCAAGGTTGTAATGGACACTGGAAGATCAAAAGCTCCTTCAAACTCTCAGAGAAAAAAAAAAAAAAAAAAAGCTTGCTTTTACAATTTTCAGTCAATGTCTTCCCGCTGGAAAGAAAGTCTGTGTTTAACATACTTAAACTCACGGTACAAACGATTCATTTTGTCTCTAATCGTAAACATAATTTGTCTGGTGTTTCAGTTCTTTAGATTTATGCAGTAGCCATGTTTGTCAAAGTATTTGGCACCAGTGACATCATTTTTGTTGAAATGCCGGACAGCATGATGAGTCCCAGATGTTAACGCACACCGAAAGTTGAGAAAGAATGAAATAAAAAGATCAACTATAACAGCTATGGAGGTAATAAAAAGTGATTCTGTTTTCCTCTGGTATTCAAAGATAATTATTTGTATGTGTTTGAGGTTGGTTTTGCATAAATGATCAATCAGAGACTGTGCTGAATGCTGTGCATATGCAATATAAGGGGAGACTGAGATGTGAATTTGGATGAATGTTGAATAGAGCATGATTTGACTTTCATGATTGCACTATTTCCTTTGTGTTTTTTCCAGTCTTTTACACTTTGCATGTGTAGATTACAATATATGCAGAATATGTGTACTGAGAACCAAATGTGCCTCTTTCTGAACTGCCATGATTTAACGTGTCATTTGGATAATGGTCATGCGTGGCTATGTCAGCACATCATGTTTTCTAATGTACTGTAACATGACATGCCAACGTAACCAAGAGTAGCACCATTTCCTAGTGACATGTCACATCTGTGAAATGTAAAAAGGATGCAACTTGCTGAGAATCAGGCTTGAAAATGTTTTTTTAAATTCTAAAATAAAATCACTCTGTGCACAGTTTGTCCATTTCCAAAAGTAGTTATCGTAAAAGTATGGTTTAGGTTCTTTAAGGGAAAAAATCGTAAAGGTACCCAGGCATGGTTTCATATTAACTGCATATCTACCCAAGCATTTCATGTTGCCTGCATACGCTAAAGAAAGCATTAACAAATAATATATCCATCCATCTAGAGCATCTTCAGCTCTACATAAGGCTGACCTGACTAATATTTTCATGGAAAATCAGGCAGAGGTGTACTCCCTTATCTTTATACCAACAAAAAACACTTTCTTTAGATCATTCTGTTGTCTAGATAGTGTTCACTGTCACAAAGAATTCCCATATCCACAGTTAAAAAATTGACATGGAAAATGCGTACCTAGTTGTCAAATTTGTTTCCTTAATTTACTGCAGTAGTTTTCCAGGCTTTATAGGCATAAGACAAATTATATTAAAGCCATGGGGAGAAAAAGGAAATTTAGACTTTTTGTATTGGAGTATTGTATCCTATAAAGATGAATAATCATGGATGTATAACGCATATGTTACTCTCTTCTCTTAAAAGACTTCACATGAGGAAAAAATAAGGAAATGCAACAAAATATAACCTTGTTTCAGTTCTTTTTAGTAGATTATTCTTCGTCTGTTTATGTGGAGTGAAAGTTTTGAAAGTACTTGGCTTTAGTCTCAATAGATGTTTTCTAAAACCTGAAAGTAAAGGAAGTAGTGATGAGGTCTGTGGTGTTGGTTGGTGGTGCAATTTTCACTGTGCTGCTCAGTTTTGAGCCATGATGACATGGACATTGCTGAGTGCATGGGATTTATTTTGCAATTATTTGGATTTGTCTTACCTTTTCTTTCAGGCTGCATGGTAATTTGGGAATAAATATTAAAAAACAGATCAGCTTATATTGTTCTTTCTGTTTATAGGACTGTACTTAGTTTACACTCTGATGTTGATACATGAGGAATATGGGGTTTTGTGAAGGGCTCCTAAAGCTGTTAAAACTTACAGGTAAGTCTTTCAGATACCCTTACTAAAACCAACACATCTACAGGATTTTGCTAGATCTCATTTTCAAAAACACTTATGTTATTTAGGGGTCTAATTCACAGTTCTGAAAGCAGCTTGGATGCTCAGTATATTAGATCTCACTGACCTTCAAAGGGACATCTAAGCATTTATGGTCAGATACTGAATGTAAGAGGAGCCTAGTAGGATTTTTTTATAGCGTTTCATCACCTCAATCCCTTTGAAATCACTTTAAACATTTTCCTTCAATTTAAAAAATGGGGCATGGATTTCTAAATCATATGTGTACTTATGAAAATATTACCTGTAATTTATTTAAACCTTGTGAATACCCCAGGAAAAAGGTGTGTTGTGGACATACTGCTTTAGTAGAAAATGTGTTTTAGGAATTTTGGGACAAATCCTGGGTTTTGTCACTAATGTGTCATTTTAGTCATTACTTGCTGAGCTGTATCATTAGAAATCTGGGTCACATAGGCCATGTTTAAATTACATATCAGATGACCCAAATGTTTAAGGCAAGCTGGTGTAATTCAGCATCACTTTAAGCAATTTATGCCACTGAAGATCAACCCCCTCAAAGTCCTGCATCTTCCTGAGTGGAATTACTTCACCTTCTCAAGTCTTTTCTTACATCTTCTCATATTAGTCAGGACCCCCTACCTTACCATCCCTGGCTTATCTGACTGGGTTGTGGTACTGATGCAATTACTGTCTCCATATACACTCTATTATTAGTCTTAAAAACATAAAAATTTCACCTGAAACACAGACATACCTGTTATAGATAGTGTGCAGAAATACTGAAGGAAAAAATCTCAAGGAGGGGAAAGAAAAAGAGAGAACTTCGCTGAAGGGTGAGCAAAATGTACCTGTTTGTTGCGTACGGTTATGGTAATACAGTATCCTATCATGTAATAAAATATCACACAACGTAATATATCTTTTGTATGCTTTAGTGTCAGTTTTATTTGCTGAACAATTAATAGGTGTGCAAACAGAATAGTTAGCTTTGCCAGTTTTGCTTTGCTTTTTTTTTTTTTTTATTTTATTCTTCCATTCATTTTCCAGCTGACATTCCCTTTCCTTTCCATTCTTATGGCCAGAAAACTGTGCTGCTGCACGCTGACAAATGTGTAGTAAGGTGATTAAAAGTCATGTTCAGAGCTATTGGTTACACACCCAGTGACTTCTTGCAGGGCTGCTATATTTGTGCCAAACTGTGTTATCAGACTCTCTGCTCGCACAGCTTTAGTGCAACAGCTTTTCATTGGTTCTGTTTAAAATACATGGAAAAACATTTGCCAGAAGCCCTGCATGTGATGTTGAACACAGACTTTGCAGCTGTCTCTGTAATTCTTAGAAAGGTGAAAAACCAATGACTTAATGCCCTGTACCACCCAAGTCTGAATTTTTTGTCTAAGGTCACCTTATATTTGTAGATCTTGGAAAATTATCATGAATATTTATGATGGCATCAAAAAATCAAGCAGCTGCAAATTGTTTACAACATTTTTAAGAATATGAAACCAGCTTCTACTATAAATCAAATACATCTGTTAGAACTGGATGAAAATTGAAAGCCTTTTGGTTCCAGCCTACCCTCTTATGTACCTGAAAGTTGAAAAATCATCAGTAGCACAATTTTAAAACACTAATGCGGGCTGTATAGGTAAAAGGTAAAACCTGAACAAAAGTATTAAATTGATCATTCTAAAGATTGCATATGAAAGCACTTTAATAAAATATTAATTTGAAATAGATGCCATAAAACTTTGTGGAAACTTCCAAAATGTAGAATCACAGTCTGCCTAAAATTTTACCTTCTTTTTCCCTGCTTTTAGAAAAATTAATTCTTCCATAACACAGCAGCTCAGATGTGCATATTTGAAAAAATGCACATTAAAAATGTGTGCAATATTGGCTTCAAATATTTGTTGGATGCGCAATATTGGCTTCAAATATTTGTTGGATTTTTCTTCTACAGAACCATGATTTACAATCTGCCACCAATTTAATAGCTAGCTGGAGAAACACATCAAGAGAAATAGCACTATCTTTGTTTAGGCAGAAGCAATCAATTCTAAATCTTGGCACCGCTGGTAAGTTGGTATTTAGATTGCATTTATCGTATGAAAACATCAAAACATTTGGTTTTATTCAAACCAGAGGAATAATGTGTGTACTTTAGCTGAGACATGCTACTTGCCTAAAAATGAATATCTTGTATGAAAGGGAAAACTGTTCATCTCTTAGGACTATGATTTCCAAACTTTTTCTTGCCAAGTACTGCCATCAGCAGCAGTGGTGACAACAGCCTCAGCCTGCAGCTCTACACAGGCTCACATGTCATGGTGCAGACACTTGCGTACCACTTGTGGTATGTGGATTGCAACTTGGGAATGCCTGTATTGGAGCTCTTAATCCATTTAAATACAACTGTGCTAATAAATAAAGGATCTGATTTAGAGACTACAGTTTCATTTTACCTCTCTTTGGGAGGTTTCATATTTTCTGTATTTCGTTTCTCCAGTTCTTCCTACCAGCTAAATGCTACTCATGCTGTCCCTCAGTTTTTCACTGAAATATTTTTGACTCGGGAAGCATGTGGGATGTCAGGGTCTCCCTGTTGTATGTTTTAAACATAATTCAACGACCTCTATGGTTAGAGGTACCCCTCCACTTTGCAAGCGGATCTTTGTCAACTGCCATATAGTGCACTCCATTCAGTAAGCTGAACGATGAACTCCATTTCTTTTTCTGCTGCCCAGCGTTACAGACTGTCACAGACTATCAGTCCCTGAGCAGCACTGCATTACAATTCAGTAGAGCTCCTATAACCAGCGTGCAAGACTTCCTCAGAAGGCAAAATGCTACTCTGAGAAGATAATAACTATGAGACATTCTTTTAATAAGGACCATTTTTAAAGGTTAAGAATGACTTGTTTTAATTGAAGGAGAGGAAAGGAACTCCTACCAAGAGTCAAAGAGATTCCCCAGAGCTCTCCAAAGTCTTCGAATTGTCTTATATAGAAATGCCTGAGAATCAGAAATGAACAGAGGTTATGAAAAATTTCCAACCATCTTACTGTAAAGTTCATCTGATGAGCTTATTTTCTTCTGCAGTTGAAAATTTGGCTTTAGCTTAAAGTATCTGACCATCCTAGTTACTGAAGGCAAATCATGAGGCTCATTTTATAGACCCAACTTTTGCTGAGTTTGTGTAAGCAGGGATGCAGAACAATTACCATTCAAACCATTCTTTTCAATCTACTATACAATATCCACCTGTTCAGTCAGACAGCAGGAACGTATGCCACAAATACAGACTACTGCCGTGACAGCAGCAGGTGTATGGCAGCAGCAACTAATCAAATCAGCTGAATCGGAGGTGTGAATCACATTGCACTTCTGTGCAATGAAAACAAGCAGAAAAGAGAGAGCTAAATGGTTGTGAATTTTTGTTTTGTTTTATTTTTAAGAACTTGCTTTAAACTATAGGCAATACAACTGGTAAGTACAAGAAAAAGTAATGAGGAATTGAAAGGAAAATGACGTTTCATCCTTGCTGCAAAGGACAGGCAGAGTGAGATAGGTATAGGAGACGCCCATTGTAATCACTCTGAAAAAGCAAAGCATGGGTTTTGATTTTCCTAAAGAAGCAAATGCAAAAGAACTCTTGTCTGTACCATATGACTCATGATGCTTCTTTACTAGGCTTAAAGAGAATTGAACTTGAGTAATAGCACCATTAGAGCTCTTTACCAGGAGCTAGTTCCTGTGGTTTCACTGGGTCCAGCTGCTGATGACTCACAGAGGAAGTGGCAGAGATTAGGTACACAGGGAAAAAATCAGAACAGCTCAGAAATAAAGCAAATCAACCAAGCATTACCTTTTGTGCACAACAGAACAATGGCTTAACAACTGAGGTTCAAAATGATCCGTCTTATTCCCCTCATTTGTGCTATTCCTGTTGGAAAGACCACCGGGAAACATGTGAACCACTGTGGAATACACACTGTAATCCATGGAACATCTCAATTAATATTCCCTCTTGACTACAGCTAGAACAATACATAGCATCAAGCAGTTTAATCTCCGGCAATAATGCCTTTTGTAAGATCAAGAGGTCTTTCCCTTGAATTAAGGTTTAAGCGAGGATTTTGAAAATTAGTTAGGTATTCTGCATAATGTATAGTGGTGGCTACAGGTTCCATAAGTAGTGGCTAGGTAAAATGCATAGACACGGGCTGGTTGTCATTAGTAACGTTGTTATTAGTAACTTCTTTGCAAACTGACATTGGTTTCCCTTTAGAAGAGAGTTAATCCCCCAACAGGCTTTGTTATGAGCAAATATATCCAAGCTTGTATAAAATTTAAAACACTGTCTCTAATATTCAGTTTTGTGCTACAAAGAAAGTATGACCCCAGCAGCAAAAAGTTAAAATATCTAACTTAAAAGGTAAGATACAGGAGAAAACATTCTGGGTCTTGTTTAAATTACTAATGTACAGTAGTAGTGCTGCTGTTGGCTCACATCACTACAGTCTCAGACACATCGCTCAGGGGATGTTTTCTTCATGGAAATTGCAAACAGTTTAGGCTCTAAACTCCTTGGGGAGGAGTCCTATCTGAGTCACTATAGACTGATAAAGTAGTTTATTACAAAAACATAAGATTATTTTGACTAGATTATACCATTTCTTTAAAAAATATTTGAAAAGAATGATGTACTAAGAGCGCTCTAGGAAAAAATTATTGCAAATTTTGCTAGGTCAGTGTTTTATCCTTGTTTTTAAAAATAAATTGGAATAGACAATTTAACCTACCTTCCACTTTCTATTTCCCATAAGAATTTCAGAGGTAAGATCAGTTAGTGATTATACGCAGAGATGCATTTTAGAAACATTTGCTTTAGTGATTAATGTAAAACGATTCACAACCATCTCTTTAGAATATTAAGTAATGCACTTTACTTCACGTGTTTACCGTCAACCGGCGTTTCAAACCCCACAAGGTGACTGTGTGACACTGGTACATGGTCCCTGCAACACAGGCTGAGTTTTGAAAAGACCCACACTACCCTCAGCTTCAATTGTGCTTCACCTTAAGCAATAAGCACTTCAAAAAATATTTCCCAATAAGCACTTCAAAAAATATTTCCAATAAGAAAGGTGCTTGTGCTGGTGTTTTCCTACATGGAAAATCAAACATGAATTCAGTTCATGGCCTCTGTGCTCCCCAAATGCCATGGCTGCATTATCTGCAGTAAGCAATAAAGGCTGCATTTAAGATAATAAAGTTTGCGCTGTGCATTTATGATAGCCAGCGAGGGACTTGGGTGCGGCACGGCAGTCCGCAGCGCTGTGGGTGGCCAGGGTGTGCGTAGGGTGCTGTCGCGGCTGTCCCGGGGGGTGACCTGGGGCACCGTGGGCTTTGGGGAGAGCTGCACCAGCTGTCTTGAAAGGCATGAAATTCCTTTTCCCTGCCTGCTGCCACATGGCCTTCACGCACTCAGAAGAACATGGATGGAGCAGGTCAGGTCATTTACTTTCCTCTGTTAAAAGTCAGTTATTTTATGTTTAAATATTTTCATTCATCACATCCACATTGACTCTGCCACATATGTGAAGGTGAAAGGAATGAAACCTTGTTCCTAGCAATGCCATAAATATGGATTCTAGAGGAAAAAAAAGGTGAAATGGAGTTAATACGTATTAGAAATTGTTTATTTGTATACTGTTATACTATCCCTTTAAGATATGCTAATATCAACTAGCTGTCAATACAACATCACTTAGTTGGTTTTCATCTGGACCTTAGAGCACAACAAAATTATTAGTACATAAATCTCTACTAATTTACTCTAGATTACGATTCTTTCATCAACATGCACATATAAATTATACCATTAATCATAATGATTTCTTTCAGTATTCATGTGGATGTAATATGTAATTTCTTGGGAATCCCACTGTAATTTAGCATGAATTAATGTCCACTTATTGGAAAGCACTACCTACATTGATATTTCTAGGGGAAAAAACCAACAACCGTGATGCATCTTAAACTACAGCCTAAATGACCAGGGTGCTGGTAAACAACCACCAAAGGAGCATCACTGCAGGTAAAGGAAAGTTATCTTCAAGGCAGTTTGTTTCAAAGCTCATTAGGCCAGATGGCAGCCTGTCTTCTAGGAGCACGTAAAGCATGTGTGAGGGAACGGGGGGACTTCTCTCTCCTTCACCCTGCCCTGGGGAAGAACGGTGTGAATACACAGAGTGAGGGGAGAGCTGAAGCAGAGGGGCATCACTAGATGCTGGAGAAGGCAGTGCAAAGCCATCTGCTGCACTTTTTTGACAGAGCGGGAGCAATAATAGCTACATCAGTCTTAATGGGTAACACCTTCTAATTGGCCTCAACAATAAATTTCGCTGAGAGAAGCAGCAGTATCCATCCACTTTTCTGCAGACTGTATTTTAGCAATGAATTACATGCTTGGAGGTGGCTGGCCCATGGATTGAGCAGGTCGAGGACCCATGGATGAGCTGCCTTGGCCTCAGTTTCCCCCACCTAAGAAATGCAGCTGCCTCCTTGAGAAGTGCTGTGCCCTTTCTGGAGGTGAAGTAGGATATTACTTAATCTAGCTATCAAATGTATAAATGGAACATACATATATACATATGCATGCTTCATAAGTGAGACAGTGAGGGGGAAAAAAAGGAACTTCTGACTATAACGAAAGATTCATTAGGAAAAATGAACTAATCAGTGCTCTCCAAGGAGAAATTCATTCTGTTTAGGAGGCCATACCCTCTGCTGCTGCACATACTTAATATAATTTATATTATTATTTAAATCACTGCGTAAATTTTAGATACTTTTAAAAATCAAGTTAATGGACCATACTTTACTGCTTAGCATCATTTATATCAAGAATTAGTGGCTGTGGAGATAATATATGTGAATACAGAGGCAAAAACACAAACAAGCAAATATCATAAAACTCATCTGTAGCACAGGCTTAAAATACAACCACAGAAATGAGCCCTTGGAAGAGTTGTGTGTTGCGTGGTACAGGCTTTCCTTTAGGCTGTGTGCATCCCTGTGTTTAAATACAAGATATTCTTGAAATCACTTACCACCACATAGGGGGCCCATCCTTGCACCAGCCTGTCATGGCAGGTTTTTCTGTTTATTCCACTGGGAGATGTCTACCTCTCCTCGCTTTGGATACAAAGGCAGGCGAGAATACAGGATGGCTTTCCCATAGCCGTAAGAGGAAGTGGAGATGGCAAATTAAGGAATTCTTGGGGAGAACACAGGCACCTATAAAGACTGCTTAGGAGATAAAGAAAGGGGCTGAGACTCTTTCAACAGACACAGCCTAGAAACAAAGAGAGAAGGAAATAGAGAAAGATAATAAGAACCTGAAAGAGTGAGAGGATTCTGGCAGCTGAGATAAATCCAGGGTCTTCTGCTGTGGGCTCATTAAAAGACAGAATATATTCCCTAAAAACGTCTTACCTGTACCAGGCAATAAAACAGCTGTGCATCATTGCTTCCTTCAGGTTAGCTGCGCTGTATTTCATTCCTCTGCATGCTTGCAACAGAGAAATTTTGACAAGGAGCCCAGTTTCTGAAGCTTTGGCACAAAGTCTTTCACAACCCCAGATTCCTGTCAATGTCAGCTGAAGCTCATGTCACCGAAGGGATTGTGCTGCTACGGGAGAGTGGTACAGAGATGGGACAGCCAAGAGAGTCGCAGCAGCCACGGGGGAGGAGAGAGACAGATTCTGCAAGGTGGGCAGCGTGTGTGGCAACGAGCACGGGTGGGACACAGATAGTGCAAAGGGCCGGTGTTAGCACTTCTTATTTAACTGCACTTCTCTAACTTATTTTATGATGCTCCTGAAAAACAGAAATTTAGGTAAAGAGACAGTGACGTAGTCCTTGGAGTGGAAGAAATGACCCATAGCTGAGTCTGGGAGGTGTGAGAGAGGGAATCCAGAAGGGGAATGGCAAAGCAGGGACGGTACCCCTTGTCTTGCTGGAGAAAGGGTCACTTATCCCATCACTGAGGAGTCAGTCCCTGTGGGGAGGGTAGAAGGTTTCTTCAGAGTTGATTAATTTTGTACATTTTCATGAAACATGGTCTTCCAATAAAAAAACAGTTTGGAGCTGAGGATGCTTTGCTTTTGCGTCTCATGACTCAGGCCTAAATTCATCTACATTTCATATTCCCTCATTTGCAGTCTGCTTTCTTTCTGCCTGACTTGTAAACTTTCTACTCAGTAAAAGTTCTGACGTTTTTCCATCTAGCCAATGAAGCTCCAGGCATAGATCCTTTGCTACTGCCACAGTGCAAAGACTGATAAAAAAGTAAGCTTTTATTAACAGAGACAAACTTTGGCCTCTGGCAGCTTACAGCAAGCCCTGACAAAGTAGCTGTAGTCAAAGTCTAATTTTAAACACAGAGAGCAAAATTCATAGACCACATATCACCACCACCTCTTTGCACTGGCTAAATTTATGTTCTGCTGAGGGGAGATTGAGAAAAGCTGTTTTACCTGTGTCCTGATTTACTCCTACTTAAGGTTTGTTTCTTTGGGAAATGCAACTTATGTCTTATAAAGCTGGGGTTTACCTTGCAGTTTGGAACCCACAAAGTCACTTAATTCCTGAATGGGATGTTGGATAAAATTGTTTTTCTTTCAAAAAAAACCCTAAAAATGCTATTTTGGTCAGCTCATTTCAGGTAACAGTAATTGTCTAAACGATTACCATACCTAAATTATTAGTTGCTGCCCGAATGACTGCCTGCATTGCTGGGTCACCTGGCAGTTTTGTATGAGCATTTTTATTGCCTATACATAAATAATTTTCTTTCCTGACACATTCACAAGCTGCTGCCCCAGACTCTCCCTATGTATCGTCTGTGTATTACTCGAGGTCTGAAGCTAAGTGGGTAGATTGCTCACAGCAACGCATTTCATCCATGTCCTTTGGTTTCGGATGCAGTGTGCACCTCCAGCTGTCCAGGAGCATCTCCATTACCCAGCCTTGTGGAAGAGCAAATAGCATTCTGGCCTCAGTCTTCAAGCAGTAGATTAGTGACAGCAGTAGGCAGACAACTTTTGTCCCCAGGGAATATTAGAAATCTAGCACTAGAAATAGATGGATTAACTGAAATGCAACCCAACCTCTGATCTACATTATTGCCTCTCTTCTTTATCTCACAAGGGAAGCAGAGATAAAGAGTGATAGACACTGATAATGATGGAAGTCCGTGATAATACACCGAAGTGATAAACTTCTTTGTGGCCCTCATTGTGCCCAGTTGTCTTCAGCTGGTTATGAGCTCTAGCCTCAAGCTATTTACACCATGATCAGGCTAGTAATTAGCAAAATGTTTAATATAATATAGAAGCAATTAGGAGGTGATAACATGCAATTAAGATGTGTTTTCAGATTAAAGATTTTATAGTGCTCTCTTTCTTGAAAAGATAAAGTGCCTATCTCAAAATGTCAAACTGCAGTGATTTAATCTGAGTTATTTTCAATTAATATGCATGTATTCTTGCGATGTGTTCACCGTTGTTATTGACATTGATAAATTAAGCTCATCCCAGCAGAATTTATCCTTGAGTCGCTCTATATTTCCTGAATGTCAGTTCTTTATTCGTATTTTTTTTATGCCTACAAGCTGTGCACGATCTAACTCTAAGTCCCTTGATTCATCCCTGGGATTACAGTAATGTGTCAGTCTGAGTGGAACAATAATCTGAAAGGGCTTTGTTATAAATAGTGTGTTAGAATATAATTGTTTGTCATGTCGTTTCTCCCCTTTAAATCCCTCTGAGTCCTGTTTAAGTAATTTAGACAGCTAGAATGACAAGAGTCTTGAGACTTCAGTTATAGAGTTGTCCAACCAGTCTTCAGCCTACCCTGTCTTTTGAGACTGTCTCATCTGCAAAGTAGGAAGTGCAAACAACAGATGAGTTCCGACTACACCACGGATTTGTTATGAGATTTTGTTCAGGCCATTTATAGAACAATGTAAATGCTACTGATACTAATTTTGTCCTGGCTAGTCAATAGAAATGGTTAGACAATAGATGTTAGGGTGTTTCCTATCACCATTAAAAAAGTTAGAATTCTAAAGCATTGCATTTCAGGTACTGCAGGTTTTTTTAATTAGACGGGTTTTGATAAATTTTCTAATAATAAAAAAAGAGCTGAGGCAGGAAAGACAGACTTTTTTTTTTTTTTTTAACGCAGCCAGCTTTTTAGCAAAAGTAGTAAAATACTTCCAAGGAAAAAATTGCTAGAAATGAGAGTGTCCTATTAGATCACCGAGTCCAGTTTTTGGATCATGCAGGATTATTCCTTGTAATGCATTTTTCTGCTCTTTGGTCCTCTCTAGGTTTTTTACACATGCGATGAGGCATCCAGACATCAGAGGATTTGCATACAGCACGTATTAGAAAGGTTTTCCTGAATTTAACAATTATTTGCTTTCCTGTTTCTGCTAAGTATTTTCCCCATAGCTAGTGCTAACAGTTTTCAAATATTTGTGTGTAGTTCTCTTCTCTTGCTCTTTCTTCTACCCACTTAGGATCTCCTTTATGATATTTTGTTCATATGTGGTTGCAAAAAGGCAAGTTAGCTGACAGTCATTGCTAAGCAAGGCAATTTGTCTTTGGCTTTGTGTCATCCAACTGTGATTAAACTCTTTGGAGACCATGGATTTAGTAAAATAAGATGATACAACTCATCACAGCTTATGCTGACTGGCTAGTTGCTGTTATCATTTAGTCAGTTAACCCAGTTCTTCACAGGACTGCTTGAACACACTGAAATGTTGCCATTTGACAATCCCTGACTCACTGTTGGTCAAGCCACACGTATTTGATTCTCACCTATAAATAAACGCCTGTAATATTTTTCATTAATTCTGCAGGCCAACTTCCAGCCTCTCAGTGTCTCTCAGGTAACTCAGCTGGGACGTAGAACAAAATGCAGCCCTTGAATATTATCTGTGAATACCTTACTGTCCTGTCCTTGGACTTTTGCTTCACAGACAATTTAAAAGACAAGCAAAGAACAAACAACACAATTAAAGGAAGCTGCCAAAAGCTGTGGAAGTGTCAGTTGGCACCACTGCTCATTATACAGATGAAATTGTTGACTTCTACATATATAAATGATCTGAGAAAAGCTATGTAAAAACTTGAAAAGAAGGCTTTCTTTTAGCAAAAGGGAAAAGGGGAAAAAAAAGTATTAAGTACCTCTGCTGGAATTTATTGGTGAGTAGGTAAATATCTCACTGTCCCTGAGCTAACAAGAAATCCAACTCTAGGAGTGAGATTAGCTTTACTCAGCTGATTCAACCCATCAGGACGGAGGTCAGATGGAAAGCTGTGGCAATGTAACTGGCAAGTCCTAATAGCCTGGTTTGTCTTGGATCAGTACCAGAGGTACAGTTATGTCCTCTCTATGCAGAAAGTCTTGAACTAGAAAGAATTATGGCATTTCCTTCTCCTGGTTGCTGAGGTAATTCTGTGAGAGTAGCTTTGCTCAGTGGACCATGGCTGGGTACAGGACTTGCTGGATGCACCATCCAGAAGGGATGGCAGCAGTGGGTGTGAGGTGGAGTCTGCAATGTGGGGAGCAGGCGGGGATGGCTATCCCAGCCTGACACAGCCTGGGTGCTTCAGCCAGCCTCATGGTGGAGTGGGTCATCTCCAGCATGTGAGATTTTGCGGGGATTCCTTGAATGTTGGTAAAGCAATGTGTGGAAGTCAGTGGGGCAGTCAATGTCAGTTTCGCAAAGATCCCCTCATCGTCCTGAGGCTCAGGAAAGGCTTTGATTGTCTATGTTTCCCTCCCTGCACAAGTAGTGCAGTAGTCCAGAGGTATTAACAGAGGGAGGTAGTAACTAAGGTTGGAAAAATGCAGGATAGGAATAAAAAAAAAATCTTAATGTTGACAATGTAAAACTAATACATAAACAAACATAGTAACACAAATGTGTTAATGCCATTGGGATATCAACCGAGAGGGGTATTTCTGTGCTGGAGTTGCCTCTAGCTACAATTATAAGACCATTTGTACAGTGTATTTTTGTTTAATATTTTTCTTTACAGGCACTCCATCAATGTCACATACAGACCTTACTGAATTATGCCACTCACATATTCAATAACAAATAATCCTTCCAGGAACTATTATGGATTTAAGTGTGATTATAGTAAGGATATCCAATAGCTACTTTAACTTATACAAATATGCATTTTGTAAAGCTGCAGACTTAATTATACTCTAGCCTAGATACATATCAGTTTTAGTTGTGCTTCTAACAAGTTCTTTTACTTTTAACCAAAAATTATGTGCATCACAAAATTTTCTCAAATAGTGTTTGCAATTATTATATTATCCCCTCACAGCTGAGAAATGTGGTGTTTAAAATAAAGTTACAAAGTGTGCCGAAGTAAGTTTTGGTTGCTGCTTCTCTGAGTTAATTTCTACAGTAGTGAAATCAGAATCAGGACCAATATTTCATGCAAATGGTCTTTCCTATGTGACATAACAGGAAAATGAAAAATTTTCACTTGATCGACAGTGCTGGCTGGTGAAAGAAAAAAGTAGTGTTCTTTTTTCTTGTGTTTGTTTCTCTGTTTCCACATTTATGTAATGCACATTTAAGAAAAGAGGAAAACAGATTTTTGCAGAGCTACCTTTGAACCTTAGAGTTGCTTTACAACACTTATTGCATTACTAACAAGCCACAGGTGTACACTACAGGAGCGGGTGAAAATGTAATTGAGGGGTATGATGACAGTTAATTGTCCATAATGTATTTATCCCAAGATGCACTTATGCATCTGTTATATATTTAGGTATTTGTTACTAGTAGCTTTGGTGATACTTAAGCAGAGGGGCATCTATATCTAAAAGACAATAAAAAAGGAAAATGCTATCAAGGGGCTCTAAAGTGGCAAGACAAAGAAACTTCGTCTCTTTTTCACTGTCTCTGAAATGAATAGGTCTATTTATTTCAATGGGATTTTTTTTTCCACATATGCCATATTAAGGTTTGAGTACAAAACACTTGACTCTTGTTTCTGGGTGTACTACGGGACTGAATTACTTGATTACCTGCAGGCATTTTAGTAGTGATGTATTTTGATATTTGCCTTTCTAATATAGTTTCTTCTCTGTTTCAGCTTATTGTTGTTATAAAACAGCTTTGCACAATAGATTAAAGTAGTGTCTATTCACCCATTGACACATAGAGGATTTATGTGTGGGAGTAACCCACAAACTTCCCCTCCTCTTTACTGCCTCCCTCCATGCATGCCTTGAGAATAGATGTGATAATTAGTCATCTACTTTTATCTATATTTGTATGCCATCCAGACATTTAAGATGAGAACAAGTCGCTGTATTGAAGCGGTGTCCTGAATTCAAAATGCAGTGATACAGCTTGGATGACTTTGGGCGATTATCCATTTTCTGGGCCTGCTTCTGCTCTCTGTGAAGTCAACAGCAAAACTCCCACAAGGGTCAGCAGTGAGGGGAACCAAGCCTCAAAAAATGAGGTTATTCTTTGTGAGATTGCTCAGCAGGAGTCAAATACTGAAACCAAACTGCATATCTTTAAAACCCAGTGTAAATTAGATTAGCAACATCATATTAGGGCAGCGGTTAGTATCAGGCAGACACTCAGAGAATAGGTTACGATGTAAATGGACAAGCTGTACGAGGGGAAGGCATATCAGGCAGGGACAGAGCTGAGAGCCTAACCCAGTTGTGCAGTGCGTTATGCTTCTTGGAAAGTTAACTCTGTAATCAGCGTTCATCTTTCTTGCTGTGGAGCTGGCGCTGCATTCGGATTTGCTTGCACAGACTCCCATCAAGTTTAACAGGATTTTGTAGAGGGGACAGTACCCCAACTACGTGTAAGATCGGGGCCTGTATAACCACATTATCTTAAAAGACCAGAACTCAGTTCATATCAGAAGCTGTTTGCTCATTTGAAATTGGCTAAACATTAGCATCTTAGAAATATTATCTGAAGTTGCTGAACACTGATATTAACTTGCTGCATGCTTGGAGTGCTCTGATAAAAATGCAGTTGCTGTGGTAATTGTTATATTATGTTCAGAAAAGTGCCAAGAATGTAATTGCTTGCAAAATGACTGTGCAGTTCAGCTTTAATCTACATGGCAAAACTGTTTACTAAAATAAAAAAAAAAAAATCCAAGTCTTTGCATAAACAAATATATTCAGAAGTAGACTCTTTATTAAACTTTTAACACCGAAATTGTGTTTATAGTTTATTAACCAGATGCTATTTGTAACATCTGCTTTTTGTTAAAAACAAAACCAAAAAGCACATAGCACCCAAGAAACCCCAACAAAAAACAAAACCCCCAAAACACAACAAACCTAAACCACCAGAGGATGATTTCCTTAAGAATGTTCTCTCAGGTATGTTCAGAATATTAATTAGGCCCATCTATTTCTGTCGGATAATAACAATGTCCAAGAACTGAATAGAATCTGTGACCTGTGAAAGGGCCATTCATATGCTTTAGTCTGCCTTAGCGCATTCCTTAACAAGTGAACATAGACCTTTTTCATAGTCATCCTAAATGTTTCAACTGTGTGTTTCATGGTTTGGTTCTTGTGTCTCCAAAACACATAGCTTTTTTTCCCTTTCTTTCTTTCTTTTCTTTTCTTTTCTTTTTTTTTTTTTTTTTTTTTTTTTTTTTGTCTAGTGGGAAGTATTCCATGCTCTCCTCATTTAAATGCTTATGCCTTTATGGTTATTTTTACTGCCATACCTATGGGGCTTCTTACTGTATTGCCTGTAGCTGAAGGAGATTTTAAAGGAATTAAATTTATTCAGTTTAAATCTTCAGGGGCATACAACAATATCTTAAACAATTAGCAATAATTAAAAAGCATCTATTCGAACTGTGTAAAAAGCAAATAGATTTAATTTAAATACAGTAGTCGGGCCTAAAGGTTTTTTTCATTAAAACCAGGAAGGGTCTTCCCTCCTCCCCATCCTGCTTTTTATTTTAGGCAACTTTTCAGCAGTTACTTTGTTAAAGTATTTTGTCGATTGTTCGGTGGCTTCCAACATGTGAAATGAGTTTGTTGGTTCAGAGCATTTCCTGGAGGGTTTCCATTAGGGATGACCAAAGCCTTCCCAGAGCTGACCTAGGTACACTGCTTGGTTGCCTAAGCTGAAGCCAGAGGTTGAGCTGCTTTGGAAACTTTAGAGCCTGCTCCGTTAAATGCGACTCCTTCAGTGTTTGGCACACTGGCTGTACAAATGTATCTGCAGTACAGTAGTCTAATGGAGATATGGTCAAACGTATGCAATTGCTGTATATCCCAGTAATTACAATAATTACAATAAACAGTAAAATGTCATTAGAAATATTTTAAGGTCTTACTCTGCTCAGTGTGTGATCATAAGTGGTTGGATTTGCTGTAGCGACTCTCCTTTGACACAGCGCTGTATGTGAGCAGAACAATTCTCACATGTGGTGCGTGTGCCAGGAGCAGTTTCTGCTGCTACTGGTCACCAGTGATGGTGGAAGGTATCTCCAGAAGCTGGCTGTGGTCAGACCTCAGCCGGAGCTCCTTCCCAAGGCAGCCCGGTTCATCCTGCATTGGTTCTAATGTGTGCTTGGGAATGTAAAGTCAAATACTGGATGTAACTGGGACATTTGAATTTGCACTGTTATGACCTAATTAGGGTGTTCATGCTGTCCCTTGCTTGTCTCTGCTCTTCTCCCTCCCTCTCTGTTCAAAACCATGTTCAAATTTTTCTTGATAATTGTAGCATGAACAATGCTGTTGGAGTACAGTGCTTTTTGGTAGCAATTTTGAGTTAAAGATGCTTGTCCCTACCTGATCACTCTCGGTGCCACAGCACAGTTCATTGATCAAAAAAGAAACTTGGGCTAACACAGAAGGGAGGCCAGTGCATGGCAGCCAGGGACAGGGAGGAATTGGTAGGGCTAAAGCAGAGCAGCAACTGCTTGTGCCAGCAGAGAGGAATGGCTGCAGAACTGCACCTTTCCTGTGTTGTAATCAAAATAACACAGACTTTTAGACACAAACTGAGAAAGTTCAGCTTGCAGAGTTTATCAAGGTGCTTAAAAGCACTTGGATTCAGGTAGCCTTCTTTTTTTAAATTAGCTAAAAATGTATATGTTTGACTAATGTGTTCTGGGTTTTTTTCAGCTTGGAGTCTCAGGATATTTTCATAAGGGATGAAAGGAGAAGGGATAAATTCTAGACAGTTTGTTGTAAGTGCCAAAAAAAGTGACAGCTATCTACATGAGCAAAATTTCTAACAGTGCCTCACATCCCCTGGAAAATGCTTAAGAGTCCTCAAATAGAAAAAGGTTAAAAACTACTGACCTAAATAATTGGTTCAATTTTCAAGAGTGCTGAGCATCCAACTGTTCTCATTGATTATAAACAGATGATGATAACGAATAACAGCTCCCATAGTTGATGAAAGGCATCTTTTCTGGGGAACTTGTCCACAGATGCTTAGAAGAAGGATACATCTAATATAAGTCTTTGATAAGGAGGAACATTTCTCCCTTGGTTGTCTATTTTGTATGCATAGTGTACATAAATATTTTTGCTTTCACACTATCTTTTTTTCCTTAGAACTCAGTTTAGAATTGAACTGTAGCAGATAAGAGAAAGCATAAGACAAGATCTTAGTTTCATATGTGGATTGTATGCTGCTTCATGCTTCAGTCCTGAAACTGCTTTCATGTTTACTGTATTATTTGACCACCTTTTTTAAACTTAGTAAATGCAACATCCTAATACAGAGGAGTTAGAAAAATGTGTAAGTAATCTGTTAAATTTTATACCAGCTTTAGATCTTTTTTTGGTTGCCACAGCCAACAGGTTTCATGTTTTGATTCTATATTATTTTGGTAAATACAGAAGAGCTGTGTTGTTTACTGGGAGGAAAATTGCACCAAGTGTTACCAGGAGAAAATTGAAGCTGGCATTTTAATTGAAAGTTCTGGACACCCTCCTTAAAGTTTTTCTTTTTGATGTTGTCATTCATATACTTCAGATCTCTGGGGTTTTAGAGCTTTGGTTTAATTAATCTTTTGAAAGTTTCTACAAGATTGATGTGGGCAGTGAATTTTGTCAGTCTTGTTTTGCAATACTACTGCTTGTGACTGACAAGAATCTAAGCTGAAAATATGTGAAGTCCTCTTGTCAGAAATGCTTATCAGTCTATTCAAAATATCTGTGTTCTATAAAATAATAGCCTTGGTCCATTTTGTCAAATTCAATACTGCTCTGATCTATTAGTGTTTTGGGTAGCTATGTTACACAAGTTGTCAACAATGAAACAAGGTTCTTGCAAAAGGGTGTTTTTCAGCACTTCTCTTTGTAAGTGAGGGCATTAAGTTGCAATACTGATATTAGCTGGAACCAGTTTAAGTTATACACAGATTAAACCACCTGATCATTACCCTACCAGGAGAATATTTGTATAAATGTTTGATTAAATCTGTAATCTGCTCTCAGGAGGTTTTAAAGATATTGAACTGAACTCCTTCCCCCAAAATCCACAAGACCACTATTTAAAAACAGATATCCTAGTCTTGCATTTTGGGAGCATTTATGGTCACCGTGCCATTATCCTACAAGGTGCTAAGCTTAGCTATATGGTCAATGCTGAGCATAGCCCATAGTTCCCAGGCTTGCTTACTACACCTAGTACACGTCAGGTGGCAAAGTGGAGTCAGTGAGCTGCTGATAAATCACAATGGAGTGGAGCAGAAAAAAAGATGCTTAGATGGAGAGGAGATCTGCAGGCAGCTGCTGGTCCTTCTGTCCAGCAAGTGAATGAAGCCATGCTATGGGCGAGGGCAGCAACAGTTGTGCAGGTACTGCATTGCCCCTTCTCACGTTCTGCTCCTTTTAATGACACCCAAATGCACTTAAAACTATCAGTTTCATGTTGTGACTTAATTGTTAAAGTAAAGACAGGTTGTTTAATAAATACATACGATCATCCTCTCCACTCAGAAGAGGGAGCCAGAAAGCCAAACTCAGGGAATCCTGGGGGCCGTAGAAATACGAAGGCTGCTGAGAACACACACATGCAAATGGCAAATTTGATTACAACGATGGGCTGTCTGCTTTGCAGTTCCTGGAAGCCCACCCTCAGCCATAAAAATGCAAAAGTAGTGCAACAGGCAATGTGGCAGAACAGGGCGCTCTGTATTCATTCACAATTAGGTGTTCTATTCTGTTGTCACCAGATGCTGCCACGCACATTACACAACAGAAATGGGATTAGCAGGAATAACAAAAACCTGTCAAAGCACAAAACCATGGCCTAGTAGTCCTGACAAATTAAACAGCCTACAATGAGTGCCAGAGCATGAAAATCACTCACCCTTCCTCTTCTATCTCTCAGAGGTAGGCAGTAAATGCCTTCTTAAAGGCAGGCCACCATGTAGCCAACACTAGAAGCAGAGGAAAAAAGGCGTTTTCATTTCTGATTGAGTGTGGATTAAGGACAAACCACCTGGCTAGCGAGTATCTGAAAGATACACGTTTCATTCTGTTAAATATAGAATAATTGGCATGCTCCTGGTATGTCCTAAGTAACCCATGTTAGAAACGCTGTTACACCTAGCAATGCATTTCTATATGTATGAGCTTCCACGGAGTGCTGTTAGCTTGATTTGTATCTGTGTAATGGAAGATAAAATAGGTCCAGTAGCTACATGAAGCTCATGTTTTGCTCACCATGCTCATGCTGGTGGGTCATCAACATGGGATGCTGGAGGATTCAGAGAGTGAGAGAAGACTATTTGTACAGAAACTGGCTCCGAGGCTGGAAAACAGATGATGAGTTCTTTGTGTATTGCTCTGGGACAGCTGCAGTGTTTGCGGGTTTTTAAGATAAGAACAGGAAGCTCATGTCTGCTATAGTCTGTTTTACTTATCTTGAGTTTAATAATGGTGTCATTAAGCTGAGCAGCCAACTGTGCTTGAAATTTCTCTAGGGCCATATGACAATTTGCTCTTCGTAACCCAGTTGTCCATTCCGCATCAAACTCCTATCAAAAGCAGTGACTTGCAACAAGCTCTTTCACATGCTTTTTTCAAGGCGTCTTTTGGTCTTGTGGGCTGCCTGTCACTCATCCTGCCTTAGTATTCTCTGTAGATGGTGATCACTGGCCACTCTTATTGCATCTGTACAGTTCTTCAGCTGGAAAATTTTTCTCCCAGCCGCTCTCAGACATTTTTTGCTGTTCCTAAACTTGGTGAACTTTTATCCTTGCCATAACCTCAGCTGTGTGGTTCTTCATTTTTGCTATGTGTGATTTCTAACAGAAGTGAATGGACATCAGCTGTGGGGAAACAGGAGATAAGGAGCTGGAAGATCAAAATCTTTAGGCAGCTTTCTAGATGCTACTTACATTCACAATGCTCTTTTTTTTTCCTTCTATACTTCTTTATCCTCACTTTTCTTCCTGCCTAAGGGGTGGCAGATAAGTCACTCAGCTTTAGTGCTACTGTAAGTTTAGATGACCAATTCAGCAGGGGTGACAAATGCTACTTTCTTGCCTCTTTCCTGACCCCATAAGATTTCCAAGATTTCTTCTGGGAATTACTTACAGAAGATGTATTTCTTCATCTGTGGCACAAAAACCATTTTTCCCCTTTATTTCCGCCCTCTGAGAAAGTCCTTGGAGTAATAGGAAAAATGTCAGAAATAATTAAGAAAAATACTGATATACACTGTGGCAGAGAATTATACCTTTTGAGATGGTCATTGCCATCATCTGTAGTCAGTCCCCTGATAGATATAAATACCAGCTTTATCACCTTGTTTTAGATGATGATGTGTTGAATCAATGTTGATGAAGACTGTATTTTGGAAACTTCAGTTAAAGGGAAAGAATAGTTTCAATTACGAAGCAGAGGACATAAGTTCAAAATAGAGTAAGTAATTGACACAAAATACAGACATTCCTTTATATAATATCTATTTGATCTTGTTCAAAAAATCTTTTTCGTTATTTTTCTTTTACTTACTTTTGCCTTAGACGCCTCTATGCATGGAAAGTAAACATCTTTGTGTAAGAGTGCTTAAACGGCAACTGGTGTTAATACGTTTAACATATTAAACACTTAGAAGATCATGTCGACAGTGGCAGGCAAGTGGCAATGGCTAAACTCAAAGAGCTTATGTCATTTTAATGTTACGGAGGAGATAGCTTGGTGCTGGTTACACCTTAAGGAATTTCCCGTGGTGCAGGTGACTCCATAGTATATATACCACTATTGTTGCAGCCATGTCCTATGGTACGTAATTAAAAAAGTCAGAGAGACCAGAGACCTTTCCTATGTCATATCTAGGAAATGCATATTTTCCCTTGGGGTTTACTACAGAAAATGACAGCCTTGGAGATAAAGGGGCATCCTGAGTGAGAAGACTGCCACTGTGAAGAGAGTAAGAGAGTAAACTTAAAGGGGGGTGATTTGCAAGATACTAGAGACGTTGGCAGATAAGAAATGGAGATTTTATGTTGGTGTGATAGAAAAGGTGAATGCAAAAGACAAGAAAATCTACAGGAAGAAGAATAGGAAAGGCAAGAAAATATGAGGAAAGATATACAGGGGGCAAATTTGCCTGAAATAAACACAGGGCACCAGCTGATGCTGGCGTGGTGCTCAGGGCTGACGATAGCACAGTTCTGTCCCAAAGAGTTTCCTGTCCAAGAGCTTGCTTGCTTTCTGCTTGGCATGGAGAGCGTGTATCCAGTGAGTATCCATGCCCAGGAGCAACGTCTTTACTTTTCGGGCTAAGTGGCTATTCAGATTATTAGGTGTTTATGTCCTTAAGAAAGAACCTTTTTGTCCTGCGTCTTAAAAGAAAAGGTCATATTTATTTTCAAGGGAAATGAATCATGACTAGATTTATAGTACTGTGTACTCAAAGATCAAATCGCATGACCGCAAGCATTTATATTTTTATTTATAGGAAATAATATAAAGGAGCAAAGAAGCTTATGTGCAGCTTAAGTGTTGAGCATTTATCTTTTTCAAAAGGCATTAGAAAGGCAAATGGACTTGGAATGCCAGTTAAAAAGCTAGGATCACTCACCGTAATTTATTACTTTTTATATTTAGGTAGATTTGAAGTACGAGTTATAGTGCCTGAAGATCAACTTGAACTGCTCTACTATATTTTATGAGGTACAAGGTAGCAATTGGTTGCATAAGGGGCTAAAGATTTGGTGCTAAATCCTCTTCAACTTTTAAATGATACTTCTGTATTCTTTGATTTTTTTTTTTTTTTTTAAAAGCCTTAACAGCTATGTCTGAATAGCAAGTAGGTACCTTAACCAGCTTTGGAATGGCTCTCCATATTAAAAGCCTTGCTTCCACATGCAAACCTCTGTAGATGACTCCAAAAATTTTTCCAGACCTTGGGAATTCTGGGATATTGGGACAGTGCTCAGGGCCAGAGTTCTCATGGTCTATGTTAGACTTAAAAATTAGCTGGGGTCAAAATACTCAGCAGGGGCATGCTACGTTCACATGATGGACAATTCCTCAAGTCAAAACAGTGTAAACAAACTAATCTACTGCCTCAAACCTTTTATGTGAAACCTAGATTCTTCCAGAAATGTTTCTAGAGCTTTTCTGGTATGTTTTGACCTTTCTCTTTCTCTAGCTTTGAATTTCTTTTCTCCTTGTCTGTCTAGTCAAAGCAAAGCTAACAGTGGAAAAATTATCCTGTTTGCATCACAGATAGAGCAGTTCTCTGATGACAAACAATAGCTCAGTGTTCATTTTCATTACACAGGCATGAAAATCCACTGAAGCTGACTTGGGAAGTCTAAATTTTGCTGCCTTCATAAACTTTTGTATCCTGGAAGCCTGGAAAACTCCTTGCTATCTGAGATGTGCATGCAGTCTCACAGAATACAATATGTGAATATAATCTAATAGATGTATCAGGGAGCTGGCAAGTACATTGTCTTTTCCTGTAAATGTATTAGCAAAGTCCTCAGAACTAATTTCTTGAAGCGGTTAGGAAAGCTGACAGAGCATAGCAGAGATGGAGACTCTTTTTCTTGTTGCTCAGCAGACTGTGTTGAGTGGCTGGGCTTAGCAGAGCACCACCCACATCCAGTGAGTACAAATTGTTGGCATCACCTGAAGATTATTGTTATCTCTGGAAGACTGCCTGTCATGTGGATAGTTTTAACGCACAATATGATGTGTGGTATGAAGCAAGTTTTGCATGTTTTCAGGCAGAATACAAACCCAAGAACATAACTGTGCAGACATAGCCAAGGGAACCTGGCAATAAAACAAGGCCCCTGGAGGCCCAAAACGTAGTTCTACTGGAGCTTCTGGAAAGGACCCATCTCCTCACCTCACTGCTGGCTCCACGAGGCTTTGAATCAGGCTCTGTCCAGCTGACATTGCAATGGCTGAGTCTGCCTTTGCATTTTGGCTTGGATCAGGAGTGCACTTCTGAAGCAAATCTTGTGACCGTCTCCACTGTTTACGCTTTTGTTCACGTTGAGGAACTGTCTTGAATACATAAACAGGAATTAATTTCGGATAAAAGTAAAACACAAGATGTGCTCCAGGACTACATCTGACACACTCCAGCTACAAATAGGCACTCAGTCTGTGGGGTCAAACAAGAGCTAGTCCATGCGTATAATGTAGATTTCTGGTCCTCAGTGTCAACTGTTTTGATCTGCAGATCCGCTTCTGGTGGTCTGCACTATTTGCCAATGTGGACGTAGCCTTAAGGTTCAACTGAGCATTTTCTTGCAGTATAAAAAGATCTTTCTTGTAGCTTCAGAAGCTGCTCAGTCTGTCTGTGGTTCAGGTTCTTAAAGAGTGAAATGGGGAAGATAATACTTGACCATCTTTATCAAACAGTACACATCTCAGATGAAAGCCTGAGTAAGTCCAAAGTGTAGTAATAAATATTTTAACTCTTACTATGGCTTCAGGATCCTCATACAATTCTCTTTAATATATACATATATTTTAAAGGTGCAGATCTGAACTGTAAAAATACACCAAAGTTGATGACAGTGCAAATAATTAAATCCTCTTAATATAAGCTCTGCTTGGTCTCCCATATGATTTTCAGTGCCTGGTAATTTTTTATGGACCAGTTTCCCCTGCAGTGCTACTTATATACGTATATATAACAGGAAAGGAGAACAGCAGCCTCTCTTGGTGTAGCAGACAGTTGCTAAATAAATCTGTACTAGGTGGGTACAGTGTCACCCTAAATGAGGCATAGATCATGAATCAAATTTTAGAAATAATGATACTAACCAGGGCAGTGTGGCATTGTGAATCTTTCATGAGAAAAGAAAAACACATTTTGCAGTGTTTTATTTCAGCTGTTTTAATAATACTCGAATTTTGTTCACTGAGGACTTCATGCCATTTGGATTGTTTTCATTGAAATGTGAAAGCAATGTACCCATATCCAAATGAAATTAGATTTGGGGTTTTTTTCCTCTTTTTTAAAACAAAGCTACTTAGTACACAACGTAAGAATTGCTTATGACACTGGGATATCAAGCCATTTTTGTGGAATTGCAAGAAACCGTGATAAAACACAATTTGCTATTACTGCTGTTTGTGGTGCTTTGAACTGGTGAAAGAGACACATTCCTTATTATTCAGATGTATTTTTCTTTCTGTATTAATATATGATAAATATACAATCAGTTCTATAAGTCCTTGAAAGATACGATATTCACTTCAGTATTTTAAAATTGTTTGATCCATCTTAAGTTTCAGCATGAGTTCTCATTGGCAGCATGACGTTAATAAATCATCAGAGCACCATTGATCACTGACTTATTTAACACTGCACAAACAGCAAGAACTTATACTGGGCCACAAACCCCACTCCATGCCTTTGCCATTAAGAGAGTTAATAATTTCGCACTGACAGGTTATTAAGTTCTCTTCAGCCCCAGATTTAATATGAAAAATATTTAGAAGAGGCTTTTGGGCAAAGAACGAGGCAGGTCGAGTCTGGTCCCAGATCAGGGTGAGCTGTTCCAGGAGAGACAGTCACTGCTAGCTCTGTTCAGAGCCTCAGCTTCTCCACCTGAAAAATGGGGGAAATTATTCTGGTCCATATTATGTGGTTACAGATTGACTGGGTCCCATTCCTTTCAATCCATTTTCTACTTCTGCTGTAGGATAGCATTTCCCAAGTGCTGTAATCCTTAACCAATTATCTTAGACTTCAGTCTGACTTGGCTCATTACATGTTTCTCTGCTCTCCGTTCCCTCCTCATCTTTCTTTGATGTTGCATTTTCATACATTACATTCCCCACATGCACTTGTAGGATTCAGCCAATATTGGCCTTATTATAACTTTCACTATCTTCATAATGAACTGGCTCTGTTTTCTCATTTCGTGTAATGAAAAGAAACTACTGTCAAATAGCAACCATTAATAGCATGAATTCCTCTATCTCACTAAACAGAAACACTCAGATCTTCACCTGATAAATTTAGTAAAATTTGATCTAACTTTGTCTCCTTTGAAACACCAGCCTGGCATTTAAATTAGGTCTTAGATTAGAACAGTCATCAAGGCTCCCTCTTTCCTCTAGGAAAAAACAGAAATATTTGGAGAATGATTCAGCCCATACAAGGTGAATCCTTAAATACAAGATGAAGGTGCGTGAACACCCTCCACGGAGAAGGCGAGCGGCCTTGGACGCCTGGCATCCTGACTTTGCGTCCTTTACAGAACGAACAGCCTGCTAAAAAGGTAATGCAGAGAAGATATGAAAAAAAAAAAAAGGGGTCAGAAGATCATGACTGCCATGGAGAGGAAGAAGTGCCCACTATTTTTTCTGATACCAAAAGTGTGGGCATTAAATGAAGGCAACATGCACGGCCTCAGAGGAGACCACAGTGGTTCTGCACACAGTGTGTAGCGGAGTGTTACCTGCTGTGAGCCTGTGTGCTGTAGGTACTGATCCTTTATGGGGGTTCAGTGGGCAACTGAAGAAGTTCACGGAAGAGAAATCCAGCAAGGACTACTAATAGGAAGCCTCTAAGATGCAAATTTTTGGAGGCTGGCAGAGTTTTCTGGGTAAATATCACTAAATGTTTGCTCCTTTCTTGCACTAATTCCCAGGCATTCACTTTTGGTCACTATCAAGGACAACGGGGTTGAATGCACATCTTGCACAAGCTGCTAAGACACTTTTTATAGTCTTCAGTACCTCAGCTATCTGCCTAAAGCTGGTGGAGTGAATCTGTGCCTCTGTTTGCAAAGTGTGGTTATGGGTTCCCCATAGAGGACAGTTTGTTCAGACCTGCTAATGGGCCTGCTTCTGCAAGTCGAGTTGCACATATGCATTAATGTTTGTTAAGGTAAAGTTTCTAGCATAGCATTAAATTGAGTTTTAAATGAATGAGCTGATAGAAATGCCATCCGAATGATCACATTTCAGTTCAGCGAGACTGGATTTCTTTTCATCTGAGAGAGCTCTGATCTAATTTCGTGTCTTCCCACTGGATTTTTATTTCTCCCAGGCGGCAGTGTAATGGGTTACATTCTAGTAAAACACACAAATATTTTCTAACTGTAAACCATCATGTTTCAGTGGCTTCAGCTTTTCAGATTGTTACCTGCAACTGTTATTACTATGCTATTGTAACCACCACTTTTTTCCAGATTGAATGCACTGCTATTTGAACTCTGATCCTGTGGATAGAGCATGAACGGCACCTTTAGTAGGATGGCAAGTGCTGCCTGTTAAACCATGGCCATTTCAATGGTCAGTTTCTTTGTATACATTAACCGCTGAAAAAAAGAAGATAAGCTCTGGTCTTTTACTAATGGGTGAATTGTGTGAATTAGAATGTTTAACCATTTTAAAGCATGGAGTGTATATGTGCTGAGTTGTTTGTGGCACTGAATTTCTAATAACTTTTTTAATTGGAGATTGAATTCAGGTCCAAATGGGCAGATCTTAATAACTATATAAACCACTAATCACACTACTAGGCAGATCTTGATGTGTCTTCAATATTTAATTCAGTCAGATATCCTTAAATAATTCAGTGATTTTTAATTAAAGAAAATAGGGTATTTAGTTGATTTTTTTAGGCTGGGGAATATTTATCAACATGATTCCATGCCTTTACTCTTCTCTAATATCTTTTCTTTCTCTGCTTGGTATTTTATGGCTTTTGGATTCTTTCTTAGTTACATATTTTTCTAGAAACAGGGACTTTGGTTTGTGAATGTGATCAATAAAAACCTGTGTCTTCAAAGTGTCCTTATTTGTATTTAAATCCTTCCTCTCACCTGCTGTTTGTTGCTTTTTAGTTATGTCACCAATCCCACTGGAGCTCAAAAAATTTAGCCAGTCCTCTCTAAACTCCCAGACATGTTCTTTTCCCATGTACTCTCCTGTCCCTGCAGCTTCTGATGTAAAACAGATTTAAGTTTGTGTAGAGCAGAGGTCAACATGAAAGCTTAAAACAAAACAAAAAAAAGCTGGCATTCAACTTTTAGCTCTGGTTCTTATTATACCTCAAAGCTCTATTTTAGTAATTTAAAAATGGTAGTATTGTTCTACATCCATACCCTACCTTTCACTTTTACTGAATTTCTTAATGACTTTGATGCCCAGTTTAGATAAACTTCTAGTCTAGTTGATGACCATTTGGATGAACTGCAGCCAGCTATGCTACAATGGTAAAACTGACAATTATTTTCAAATTGAGCTCTGTGAAGTTTGCATTTATTTTGCTTTAGGTTATGGCCAAGAGCGAAGCTTTGAACTCATTTCTCCCATTCCTGAGTAGTTATTTGCACAATCATGACTTTGGTGAGCCCTTGGTATGGGGAGTGGGAATAGTGGCTTCATGAGATCACTTCAATGACAGATTTCCTAAAAGTTTATTGCTAAGTACTGCAAATTTTTCTTTTTTTTAACAGAACAGCTTTTTGAGTTCTACAGCTTTGTAGTAACACACCACTTTCTGAATGCCTCAGTAAATAATCATGAGTTAAGTGTTGAACGAGGATTAAATACTGCATGCTATGGCTCAATGTGTTAGTCCATTTACCAGTGTTGTATATATGTACCCAGCCTTCTGCATTTTTCAGTGCTTAATCAGATGGAAATAGCAATTGGAGGTGTAATTCAGTGTTGTGCTTAAGGTCATTAAACCCTGTGGTAATGGGTAAATCCAGACCCTGCTGTGGCCTTATAAGGCAATTTGGCAAAGAAACCGGTGCTATTTACTGAGCCAATGAAAGCTGGACAAGGACTGTGTCCCCGTTAAGGGACAAAGCCCCACTGTATGAATTTGCTGTATTTTAGCTTACGTGGAACATATCTAAGCTGACAAGGATCTATACAGAGCGCCTGCCAGCCTCTCCGTCTTCTAGGGCAAGGTATGTACCCAGAACAGCCCTGGAGCTGCTCCCTGGTGCACTCCAAGAGTGTTTGTCTTTCTGCTCTTCAGTTCAACATCCACCTTGAACATAAATTCCTGTGGAAAAAGTACCTTTTCCCCCAGGAATTTCATTCATGCAAAATGAATCCTGAGATGATGTAGAAGGTAATGAAGGTATTCACTGTAATAGCTAATTACAAATCAGAATAGAAAGCCTAATATTATAAAGGTTTAGGCCTTATCCTATAGTGGATTGGCATTTAGACTGAAGTTAGATGGATACAAGAGGTATCTGTAACTTCATAGGAGCTCATAAAAGACTGTAATCAGTATTCTACCCATAGCAAAGTCTGAGACTAGCTCTCAGCTGTGAATTTGGTGTTAATTTAGCACCTCTTTCGCTTCTGGATAAATGTGACCACTCTTTCCTCAGTCGTCATGTATTGCCTCTCTGGTAGAGATGGCTCCTTCATGGAGATGGAAGATAGGGTAGAATGCGGAGAGCAGATACAAAGACAGTGGTGAAATGGAGTCCCCTGAAAAAGCAGAGGGAGGTTTTTTATGCCTGATAGCTAAAAAACCATCATGGTCCTAGGGCCTTCAAATGCATTTGATCCTTTTGTCTGCAATAAGGAATTTGAGCTCTTTGAGCATTTTGGGGAAGATCAGGTGATTAATTTTGAAGTTTTTTGCCACAGCTGTGTGAATCTTAGAGAACCCCGTGAGGCCTTGAATACATAGGATACATTGAATACAAACTCAGGAGATCTGAGATGGACATTGTAAGAGGCAGGACTTTATTGTAAGAAAACTGCTCCTGGCGAGGAAGAGTCATTTGCAGATGATTCTGAGATGGAAGGAAGGAAGGAGAGAATGACCTGGCACGATATTTCGATCTAGGATGCCATGGAGTATTCAAGCAACAGATATTCCTTAGAATCCACTGAAGATTTAAGATTATTTTAATACCTCTCATTCCTTGCACAAGAGCTCTGTAAAGCATGCCAAAGTGTAGGATATTTTAGAAATTTCAACAAATGCTATTGTTAACCCCAAAGTGCTTAAAGAACATTAATTCAGTTCTGAAAAAGCTTTAGATGAAAATAGAAACAATACATGCCTATAATAAAAGCTAATGTGTCACATTTTCAAGCCTTCTCTGATATTATTAAGGGTTACAAACATTGTCTTTTTATTGTTAGACTTAACATATTGCATATCCTCCATTGTTACAGACAAACACTAAATAACTGAGACTTGCATATAATCTTGAGCTGGCAATATTGTCCAGATGGCAGTCTTTTTCCTTTAAACTGTGGCAATCCATCTTCACCCTTGTTTCCATATTAATTACTCATCCACATTATTGTATGCTGATTAAAGCTAAAAAACTAGAATTTCCAGGTCCTATTCCTGACCGTTTTGCACTACAATAATGAAACATGGTTGTTCATAATCTTGACAATTATTTTCATCTTGAAGTCACCACAAAGATATTCTGATACTTTCTGGTTGAAGTTGAAGGTGATTACATTTAATCTGGTGTATGTTCAGTGGACTCGTTTGGCACATATGGCAGGTTATCATGTGAAAACAGGTAAAGTTGAAGAACATGGTAAAAGATTTTTTTCTTTTGTAGTATAGGAAAACTGCCGTTTTACAAAACCCAGAATTTCCCGCCTTTGCCTCCCTTACTGTTGATGCCATTGGAATGGAGCATATTCTGCACAGCTCTAGAAGTTAAGCTATGTATTTCAATGGATTTGCAATTCTTCCTTCGGAAATGTGAGATACAGCCCGGAAACTACTACGGGTCTTCATCTGAGTATCAGATCACGTGGTTGTTGAAAGAAACATTGTCTGAAGAAGGTTGTTCATAGGCTAAATTTCCATCCACACCAAGGGATCAGGTAAGAGTTCATGTGCTAGTGAAAGCTTTAGGACTCCTTATATTCAAGACATTGTTGCATAAAAATATTGCAATGCATTGCATTTTGTTTGCTGGAGAGTCAGATTCTGTCTCCTGTATTGTCCTTCCATAACTACTTTAGAGAGGTTACCAAAATAAATAGGGGTAATTACAGAGCATTGGCTGCTTCCACCTGCAAGCAGGACCATCAAGACTATTATTTTAATGTAAATTATTTTTAATTTTTAAAAAGCTGTATTATTATAATACTATATATATATTATATATCAAAAATATATCTTATAATATATTATAAAACTATAATTACTTAAACCTCTTTTTTTTTCTGCAATCTGAGTTAAGTAGGTGAAAATTCTGTCTTCAGAATCTCAAGTTTCAAAAGAAACATAACTCTGGATTTTGGATCGTCTGACTTCCTTTTCCAGTGATGTGTCATGTCCAGTATTTCAGTGCGAAACACTGATGTGACAGACTGCCATAATGCAATGTGTTTAACCACCTCAATGATGCATCAACTGGAAGGAGTTCCCAAAGATTCAGTTCACACATGCACACACACACACAAAAAAAAATGAGGGAGAAACAGTTTGGGGAAGCGGAACATAAATCTTTTTCACATAGTTTGGCACAAATTTAATTATGAAGTATTTGTAAATGTTCAATCAATTAGACCACTCGATTGTTTAACTTATAACTTTGAAGGCAGATTATCTTTTCCAAGAGAAAAGCTTCTCTTAACCAAGGCCTTTTATGTTAACTGCTCCGAAGGAAAATGCTACATGTGCCATAGGACATGAATAGAGGTGCAGGAGAAAAGTGTGTAATACCATGGTGTCTTTGGCTGAATTTCAGGATTTTCATAGGAATGGGCTAGTTAAACCTTTAAACTCCCACGTTACACACACACACACACAAAAAGTAAGCCACTTTTTTCTTCCCATCAGTAATTATATTTAATAGAAATAGTCATGTAGTGACTTTATCATATTTAATGTTTATAGTGGCAATTCAATATTAATTGCAGGTAGATTCACGTTTACAAGTTGAAGAAACTGCAGGAAAGCCCGTTAATTTTTCCTTATTTTTCAAATACTTTTCCAGAGTCTCACTTTCACACTTGTTTTACTTGTAACCTATTCAATTTCAAAACCTAGTGATTCCCATACAAGATAGCATAGTCTTCATAAATTATCAACAGTCACTTCACAGACATTGGGAACCACAGTTGGGTGACTTGGCTGGCATCGGGATGGCATGGAGGGAAGACTTGGAAATATGGTGATACAGAAAACTAAGAGTGAGATGGGAGGGAGATCAATACCAGGAGAGTACACACCGCGCACTGTTGTATTTCTTGAGTATCACTTTCCAACTCTGTCATTAGGGGAAAAAAATCCCTTGTATTAAATGTTCTTTCCTGCTGCAGGGGCAGAGCATGCCTGTTGGAGAGCAGGAACACTGGTGGGTTTGGCAGCCCCACGATGGCACCAGAAGCAGCAGTGAGACGCTGGAGCTGGAGGTATGTCCCCTCTGTGGAAAAGAAACTCACAGGACAAATTCATTACATACATTTTATGTGGACGAACCAGAGCTGTCTGCAGTCTGGGAGCAGATCGGAGCAGACTGTGAGTGGCTGTGGTCCACTGACAAAACAACAACCGAAATATTGTTCAAACAGAAAAGTGACTGCATTTACTCTCTCTCCTGTTGAAGGCAGTTTTTCTGTTGGCTGCAGAAGGAGTTTGACTGAGCCCTGAACATGTAGACCAAAACTAAATCATAACCAGAGCCTGTCTGAAATCCTGTCTGCCAGCAAGCACAACAGAAACTATGTCTGTCCAAGCGCTGCTGCCGCTGAGTTAAGATGTATCGTAACAATGAGCTGCCTCGCTAATTCTATCTGAACACGGGAGACTTGGCTGCCTGCTTGTGACTGCATGTAACCTTTTCAAAAGCAACCAAATATCTTAGGAGCCTGAATCTCATTGAAAGTCAGATAGCTGAAGGGTGACTAACATAAACAACAGTCTAAATGCAGTGAGATTGCCTGGAATGGTCTCATAAATCTCAGAGCTCTCCTTCTACCCAAGTTTTGGCAGTTATACTCTGTGTAAGTTGCATAGTGGCTGGCTGAGCGTTAAACAGTGTTTAGTTGGCCAAATCTGGCTGATTTTTAGACAGGCCAGTGGCAGCTAATTTTTTTCAGCCTCCCATCGCCCCTCCCCACCCATGCCTGTTGATCTTCTCTAGGACTTTGCACTGGCCACACGATGTTGGTCTGTAGGTGTGTGGTGCTGCACGTATGCACCACGTGCTACCCGAGGTGGCGGTGAGTGTGCGTAGAGTGTTCTCACAAAGTGTGCAGCATGCCAGCTCTCTTTAGTTCAGTGAGGACTGGAGGGTTTTTTTCCCTGTGGATCTTTTACATGCAAGTCAGGCTTCACATAGCCCACAGTCAAAAAAAAAAAAAAAAAAAAAAGAAATCCTCCACTACAGAGACAAATAGCAACATGTGGCTGGAAGATAACAGAAACGTACATGCAAGTGCAAAAATTAAATATGGAAATATGAAAATGAAGGATTTTTTTTTTTTTTCAAAGCAAAAGAATTGATTCACTTGTCATTGCTGGAAATTACATGGGGCTTTATATCCTTAGCAGCCCATCTCAGAAAAACAAAATAGAAAAAAAAATGACCATAAATAAGAAGCACCATCACAGTACCCTGTTTTTTTGGTTGGCCTTGGCAGTGGGAGGCTTTTGCAAAACTTTGCAGCTGGCCTGAAAAACAACAACAAAAAAAAGATAAAGGCAAAAGAGCACATTAGAACAAAGTGTGCAGAATGCAGATGTGCAGTCTTCCTGCCTTCCCCACTCTGTCTCTAGTCTTGCTGCAATGTCACACCTTCCTGAGAAACACTGGATTTATTTTAAAAGACAGTTTCTTCATTTTCCACTGTCATTTTCCACAGCTCCTCCCTCCCTCCGTGTCCCTTCTCCCTGACTGTAGCCCACACCTTTGCAGGATATTTAATGTAAAAATGATTACCTCGGCTTCTTGCAGGCTCTGCCCCTGCTCTGTGGTGGTTTAAACAAGCTGCCTGGTTGCTGCAAAAAAATCACAGTGCTCAGCAACGAGGCTGGTTGTCTCTGAGCCATATCACGCTGGAGTTTGCAGTTAAGAGCTGCCTCCAGGAGCAGCAGAGCGATAGAGGTACAGACTCAAGTGTTGAAGATGCAGACTGCTGGGATCACTCTATTCCTTCTCCTGTTAATGAGTCAGTCTGTATTTACAGAGGAATAAAGTAAAAAAACACCCATGATCCTGTAATTTTCGTTAGTCCATGAGAAATAAAGTTATTGAAGTATTCTTTGGTAGGGAAGAAAATGAGTTATCTAGGCTTCCTCTTCTTATGCAAGGATTTTGTATGACTTCTGCCCATATTGCATTTTAAAGTGCGTGGGGCTGGGACTGTCTCTCACCAGGGGCCCTTGCTGTGTCAGGTACAATTAGAAACCAAGGCTAATTGGGGCCAATATTCCCTTATATGTAGTATAGTGACAGGGAAATTAGCTTTCATTTTAAGGTAACTGGTTCTGGCCTGTGTGTGGAAGCAGTCCTGACTTTGGAAACAAGCACAGACCCGTTTTGCACATATAGATAACAAATTTTCAGGGTGCAAAAATGAGCAGTGACCTATTGAGTTTACTTATCAGAATACATCCCAAAAACTGCAAGTGCTCCAAGTCTGAGGCTGCATTGTTTGCCCTTTAAAATGCCAGAAAACACTTTTTAAAAAAAATATTGTTTGATAGTTAATTAGCTTCAACATTACCCGGTAAAGGAAGCTTTCTATTAAACAACCAATAAATAATCTAAAATTGGGGTGATTTATCAGTCCTATGCTATACAACCGGAGCCTCACGCCAACCCAGCCTTTATGGAGAGGAGCCGGGCTCTGCAGTGCACCAGGAAAGGCAGCAGATATGCTATTCATTCTTTAGCCATTAGAAATAATTAGGGAATCGTGGTCCCATCTCCTTCCCATCTGACTAATAACAAGTTGTGCTTCAGAGCGTGCTGTTACAACGATTGGAGAAGGCAGGACTGTAGTTAAGCCTATAGTTGTACATGCCAGCGACGCTCAGGCTTTCAGAGCAAAGTGATTGCTAGCACACAGGGAAAAGAGCCTGGTCCTTTTTTGTGTGTGTTGTAATATCCAGACTCCAATCAAAACAGGAGGTAAGACAGCCTTAATGTCCTTGGTAAGCAGAGGGTCCTTGCTAGTATTCCCCCACTACGTTATTCTCCTGCTTTTTTGTTTGGTGAAATCTGAAATAGTGCCAGCTTGCAGGATGGTGTGGCTGCAACATGGGGCACCCAGAGGAGGCTTGTGCTCAACAGGTCAGCGCCTGACAGGCTTCCAAGATGATGTATCCTGGCTAACAAGGTGCTCATGACCCTGAGCAGCGGGCATATGAACACAGAAGGGAGTAATCAGAGACAGAGGATTGCTTCTTTTTTATATTTCACATCAGTCTAAAGAAAATAGGTTTTCTTTTCTCTTGACAGAGTAATATCATTCTCCAAATGAGGTAGGCATCTTTTCACTGCACCCCATTTGCTCTTCATTGTCACCCATGCACCCTGTTCCCACAATTTCTGCTCTACTTTGCACAGATATTTACTATTCTCTACTTGTTTTCTCTACTTTGAGACCCTATTTTCTCTGCTTCCCTCTCTTTTGTTTACTTTTTCCTTACAATGCTTCTCTTATTAAACTTTTTCTTCCACTTGAATAGCTCCTTTCCAATCATTTTTACTCTCTAGAGAGTGCCTATAATTTTCTTGGGCTGGTAAAAAAAACTCTGATTGGCCACTCCTCAGCTTTGAAGAGTGTCTTTTACCATCTCAGCTGTGCAGACTATGTACCTTAACGTATCTTCATCTTCTTCTGACGTACAGTTCCTCTAACTACTCCTCCTGGTTTCCACAGGTCAACTGGTCATATTCAAATACCCTGGAAAGGTAACCTGCTCTGAAGGTTTGTGCTATCTGCACATTTCCTGAACGGGAAACTGCCAAGTTTCATCTCCTCCCTACCATGGTTAACTCCAGGTATTCATTCAGTATTTTACGAGTCAGAAGGAGATTACAGGATAGACTATTTCTTATCCTTAAAGGGTGCACAAAATGGTAAATGTTTTTCATTTTGCCTACTCCAGAGAGGTGGGAAAGTAGAGATACAGATGCTCCCATAACTTCTTGGAAAATTTCAGTAATGAGAGAGGATTGGTCTGGTCCGTCCTGCATCTCCCCATGATGCTGTGAGTGCAGTGAACAGATAGGCCTGAGTTACTGTGAGCACCGGAGTAGATTATCCTTCCCTGGCTTGGCAAGGGCTTGGTGGAGACCTAGTCAATCAAAGTGCTGTGCACACTTTGAAACCAAAGGCAAATCAGTCTCGTCCTTTAATATGCTGAGCATTCATCCCCACATTTCAGATCACATGTTTCTTGGAATGATTGCTTAAAGAAGGCATATATAAAAAATAGAGGAGTCCAGTTCAGGTGTATAATGTGCTCTTTGTATATGACTTCTCTCGTGGAACATAGAAAGTTTGTAAAAAAATTGCACAGAATTAACATGCAGTAAATTAAGTAAGTTCATACCTCATATATTAAATAAATAGCTGCTCTGCTAGAGAAATACATACACACAGAGTATACATTAATGTTCAAAAAATATACAGATAGGAGGCAGTTTCATGTGCCTGTAAAGACTTTGTTGTCAATAGGCCCACAGAATATCTGTCCTTCCAGAAATGAGATCAGGGATCAAAAATGATTTCATAGTTGTAAAAGTAATAAAGAAAAGCCTGCAATCTGTGCCTGATTGCAGCAGTAACTCCTGGCCCCCACTCTCCCTTTTAATGGAGAGATGGGTGTTGCTGGGTGGGTAGGATTATTTTTTGTTTTAATAACAGTCTTTGATAACTTGTGGGAGGTCTTCAATGGGAGTCTTCCATGGACGCTATGACCAGAAGAGCTTTACCAGCTTTTATGAGAGCAAAATGGGCTTTGTGATGTTTACTCAGTTCTTTGCTCTTTTTTGGAAAAACTTTGGAATTATCTATCATTTAAAAAAAAACAAAACCAAAACAAAAAAAAACCCTCCTGCTCTCTAGTTCTTGTAGTTTCAGTAAAAAAAAAAAAAATCTGTGAATAAAACCCAAAGATGATTAAAGGTGAGGGATATTATTAGGAAAGCTGCAAGGTGAGAATTGCTGTATTGTACCAGGGAAGTGGTCCGTATATTGCAGCACCATATCTCTGGCAGGAGCCAGGTCTGAGGATTCAGTTGAAGACACAGGATTTTGTGATAGCAAATGAGGACTACACTGTTCTAGAGCCAGGTCTCTTCTTATTTGCCAGTAATTCAAGTTAACTATTGTAATGCTGGAGATCCTCGTATTATATAAACATCTGACTTCGATGTTTAATCTGTTGTATTTAATCTGACTTTGGTGAAATATCGTGGTATTGCATATTAACACCCTAAATATCCAAAGTGAGAAAAAAATTATTTCCTTTTATTGGTTTTGGATTTGCACCTCTCTATTATCACTCCTTATCCTTGTGTTACAAAACAAGGAGAACAGAAGCACTAGATCTATATTCTCTAAAGCAGCCACAGTTTCACGTACTTTTTATCATGTTCCAGAGGAAGCTGTGCTATTGTTTTATACAATGCCAGTAGTACCATAGTACTTCAAACAGTTCTGTGAAATGCTGTTCCTTCTATTCCTGCTGTTATCATTTCCTAGGACATTAGAAAAGATCCTGAGCCCAAAAGGTTAGATTAAGATCTTCACTTCTTCAACAGCTGAGGTCAGTGGCTCCTGTCATTTGGTTGGCACTTCTTCTTGCTCAGTCTGAGACAGGTTACAAATAGACTCCCCCAACCTAACAAGCAGGCAGGTCTTAGAGGCAGCTGTTTCTGCTGTTGTGCCCCTAATGAGTGAGCCCTAAAGAAAGTAATTTATTTTCTCTTATCCATTATGTAGCATCAAAACCGAATTCAAAACTTTCTGTAGTTTTAAGAGGTCTTCCCTTAGTGCTCGGGTTTTTAAGTAAACTGTGCACCTGATACTACTCAGACCCTAATTACTGTAAGTCAGGCACTTATTTCTTTCTACAAGAAACCCTTTTGTGTTATTAAAATACAAAAATGCCTAACTGACTGACTTCCATATAAAGGGGGAGGGGAAGGAGCCACACATAACTTGAGTTACTCGAGCATAAGGTATTTTTATTCAATTGAGCCCTTTAGTTCAGATTAGGATCATAGCTTCCTTTGAATGTACAAGTTACTTTGAGTTCTTAGTTCAGTGTTGAAAAACTAACACTTCTAGACATCCCTGATGTTCAAATAAAAATCTATTAGGATCTTCTGAATTTAAATCTCACTGGAAAGCTGAATTTACAAAAATGCCTGTCTACAGTGTATATGGATCTTTAAAGGAAAACAAGAACACAAGTTAAGGCAGCATGGGAAAAGTCTTATTTGTATTTTGCATCTTAGTATTGGGAGAAGAAGAGCTGTATGTTATGACAAATTTGTAACAGATTCTGAGGAAATGGTGGAAAGATTGTGCTTATCATGAAGAGTGGTATGTGCATTTTTTCTTCTTGTATCAGTGTGTAGTAAGAGGCAATTGCAGTAGTGTCAGATTCTTTTGGAATACTGTTGATTGGTTTATTTATTTGTACATACATGACAAGGGAAATGTAACGTATTTCTTTAGAATTTAATAGTCATATAACAATAATAAATGACACAGTTCTTATAGTTTTACTCCCCTGGCTTAATAAGGAAGGCCAGTGTTTTAACAGATGGATAACTCAGAACTGACCAGGAAGGAAAAAAAAAAACCCTCCTCTAAAACTAATACATCTCAAGGAGGCTGTAATTATTTCCTTCTCTGTGACTTACAGCAACATATTGAAAGTTAATAAAGATAAATGTAACATTTACTGGGTAATAAGAGATTGTGGAAGGAAATAAACAAACCTAGGATATAGTGCATCTAAGTAAACACAAAGGTTGTAAAACCTTCAAACTCAAATATCAAGAGCACTGCAAATTAATGCTGCACACAATAGACCCTTTGGAAGCTAACTTAATCCACCCCCATGTATCTACATGAGGGCCATGCATAACAATGCATGAGCTGGATTTCCATTAGAGTTTCCTCTGCAGGCTGTCAGTTGTTTGAAGAAATAACAATTTCCTAGGCATGAAAGCTTTTTCAGAATGTTCCCACTGATGTGTAATAAAAGTGACTTTACTTTTTTTTCTTCCCCCCTCTCCCTCAGCCCCTCCCCCCGAGATGCGAGTTTGGGGGGGAAGAGGATGGACTTAGACCCTCGGCCCCCTACCAGTTTACCTTGCCTGGATTATCAGTGCAGGTGTTAAAATAATTGAAGGTGTGGTAGGAGATACAACCCCTAATAGCTTTTCCTATATGGAGATTACCTAGGTAGAGAATGCCAGAGTACCTGAAGAATAGGCATGTGAGTACCTTATTAACATAGCACCATTCAGCGGCAGCTGCATATCTGGAAAAAAAAACCCTTTAAAGAGCCTATTCATCTATGTTAATGGGCCCATTGCACAGTACATTGTGTGGGAAATTAAGTCTCTGGCTGTGAACTTCCTGTGCTGTGCAAGCTGCCTTGACTCTTTTTTATTGCTTCAGTGTTATTATCTCCTCCTGGAAATAAAAACAATCATGTTCTCACATTTGAGAAGCCAAAACATTCCCAGATAACAAACTGGTTGAAAGTTTCTTTTGTTTCCCTTATTAAGTGAAAAAATATGTTTTGAAATTAAAGTAAACCCTAAATTAACATCAAAGCCCATCAAATTAGCTGAGCTGTCATACGCATGACAATGTTGGGTTTTCTTTTTTTTTTTTCCCCTCCCCTGTAAAATACACAATTTAAATTGCTTTCCTATTTATTGTTCCTTCCTTGGAATTAATTTTTGCCACAAAATATGTTAATTTATTCAAATGAGACATGATTTTTGAATGTTTAACTGGCAAAAGAACTGCTTTCTCGCTGAAAGACTGAGGTAGAAAATAACATATTTTTTTAAAGCATTTCTCCAAAACGTAGCCCCTTTCCATTTTAGCACAGAGTGGACCGATTCTTTAAAAGTAGATCCGGAAAAGTATACCAAAAAAAAAAAAGGAAATTTTGTTTATTCAACTTATTTTCAAGCTGTCATGAATTTGAGAGTAATATATGATGTTGTGCAGCCTAGATCACCTTAAAGAAAGAATTATCATCAAACATTTAAACAATTTTTCATCCTTTCTTTATGATCCAAATGCTGCACATTGCGTCATTGTCATCATTATCATCATTATCTTCATCATGCTGATAAAAGAAAGGCCTAATGATCAATACTAACTGATTACAACTCAATTAAGGAGGATCTTTTCAGTGTAAATTTTTTTTTAATCTTGCCTCTTCCAGTCCTTCTGCATTTTCAAGTTAATTTAATATGTCCCACTACTTAGCATGTTTAATGAGCATACTGGAATATAAGTAAAATCATCATTTAATATGCTGTATTGCTTCCATGGTGCGTACTCAACTTCCCTTGGACAACACTAATATATAAAAAGCAGCCAAAAAAATCCAAACTCTTGCTGTTAGCAAATGAGAGTTCTTGATGTAAATTGCAATAGAATTTAGCTCTTCAGATAAGCAGCTGTCTAGAAACACTACAAAGGTGGCTAGGAAAAGCTCTGAACCAGTTACCAAGCAGTAGAAAGAGTGGAAGGAAGCCAGTGTGGAAGGAGCCTCCTAATACAAATCATCACTTTATCCAGCCTATTTGCACAGATTTCCCTTGCAGCCATCGTATTATTTTTCTTCAAAATTTTATCTCTGACCTCTTTGGGGCAGGGATGGTTTGGTACGCACAGTACCTTGCTCTGTTTTCTATGCTTGATAGTGCTCGACAGTGTTATCATAGTGGAAAATATTGTTTCTGGTAAGGACTGCACTTAGTGCTCTTTGGGTATCTGCAAGTCTGACAAGTGGTAATACAGTAATATCAGAGAGGAAAGCAATATTTCATATTAGTTAATGATTTAATTATGGAAATCCTTCCCTTAATGCCATTTGTTAACTAAAGTTACCATAAATTGTATTCTGTTCAGCTAATCTTTCAGTGGCACTCTGAATTACACCTTCCTGACATTTAGATATTGGAATATTAAACAGATTTCTCTTTCTAGTCCAGTCCAACACTTTGTTCACAATGCAGGCCATCCGGGAATGTGTACCCATTAATGCTCTGGGAGGCACTGTTAAAGAGTTTGCATATTTTAAAAAGTCAGAGAAAATTAGAATTGCAGGAAGACCAACGCATGGCACTCTCATTACATCAGTAGATTTGACATCAACATTATTACTTTTTTTCCAGTTGTATTTTGGATTGTATTTTTTTCCCTCTGCTCATATATTTGTTTTTCAAAACAACTTGCAACTTTTTTTTTTCTTTAAGACTGGCATTTTGCAAGTTTTATAGTGTGTTGTTGAGAGTTTAAAAATATATAGTGAAGTTCCAGGCTAGCCATTCCCATTTAGTCACTTTTACGCAGCAATGTTATTTTTATATAGCAAGTCTGTTGTTGGCATTTCAAGAACCACAGAGAGGCCAGTAATTTGGGCTCAAGCAAAAATTTTTGAAACAGTTCCTGTAAAGATAATTCAGATTAATGGGCCATTTACAGTCTTGCTAACTTACTAACTGGCTATGTGCTCTAGGTAATCAGGGTGACATTACTGCCGGCACAAAAATGACATCTCGTCATCAGAAATTTTCTTCATTGGCACGGAAAATGCCAGGCACATCACCTCTGACTGTGTGGCCACCACATCTGTTAACCTTATTGATTTGGAGTCATGCTGTGCCACACTGGAAAACTACTCCCTGCTGAAAGACTCAAGTGGATCAATCCTGAACCATGAACAAAAACTCAATAACAAAATGTAGTAGGCACCTTTCTCCATTAAGTATTCCTCAAGGTAAATCACATTAGAGAACACCACCATGAGGAACTTCCCTTGGGATTCTGTGATCTCCCAGAAACTAACAATGAAAAATAGCAAAATAGGAAGGAAAAGATGTGCATATTGCTAAAGGTACTGTATATCACTTGATTTTGTTCTCAAATATCTTCCTGTAATGATATTTTAATTTTATACTGTAACTTAGTTCTCCTTTCTAAACCTTAGAAATCTAACTTGCTGTTTGTTTTTAATGATGATTGTCCCTGGTAAGTCATCCAGTGACAGAAGACTCTGAAAAAGAAAGTCTTCTCTCCTTTATGAACCCTTCAACATTTTCATGTATTTATCAGCATTTATTTTTGAGACCCTCATTGTGGTGGGGTTTGAAAATTAAATAAGCCATCTAACTCCTTTCAGCCTCATACAGTTAACAAAGCAGGCAACAAAAGGAGTTCCAGAGCTTCATATTTCCTGACAAAAGATAGAGGACTGCAGCAAGCCCCATTCATATTTAAATGTTCCTGGCTTTGGAATTAAAAGTCCATCTTTCATGTTACCATTTCTGTTCCTTACTTTTTTGTTGGTGTTTGCCAGCAATGAAAACTATGTCCCAAACATTAGTGTGACTCCAATTCATTCTGCAGAACTTCTGTTCCTAGAAAATATTCCTTGTCACAGACGACTGAGGCTTTCTTAAATAGCAGTTGCGCGTCATTACAGTTTTTAATTGTCTTGGAAAACTCATTTAGGACAAGAAAAGAGTGGGTACAACTACTCTGTGCACATATGAGCAATGACTGGTTATACCTGGGTAAGTTTTATTAAAGTCGGTGGGACCCCTCTCCCCAGGAAAGATTACTCACACGAGTAGGGAGTACAGGATGGGACAGGATCATTTCTGTTGCTCAGTACTGTGACAACAGTATTTTTGCCCAAGGGTCTGATCTGAAAACTTGACAGCTAAAACCTACAGGCATAGGGTATAATTTTGCTTTGGTTTTGGTGTTAATGAATAGAGGAAAGTTCATTAAAAATTCTCCTTGCACTGTGTTCAGTCATGCCTAACATCTGTATATTTATTTATATTAAGTATTTTAATATTTTATTTCAAAGAAAATTCTGGATTATGCAAAGAAGGGAAAAGAAAATGCAATGACATATTAGAAAATATTATCAGTTGCTTGGAAAAAAGTGGTTTCTCAAAGCCACATAAAAGTCTGGAAAGTATTCTTTTTATTCCTTAGGAAATAACCCTGGGTTTCTAATTAATATCGTGAAATTAAGGCCATTTATCTGAAAAACTGAAAAAAGATCTATATACGCTCCAAAGTTCAGTGTTTGTCCCTGAGCTCTAACATGGGATATACTGTGTGAAAGTCTAACATGGGATACACCATATATCATCTCTATTTAGAGCCCCTAGGCAGGAAGTATGGATAAAAAAAATAATCAAAATTACTGTTTTTCTTTACTGAAAGCCCTCTAAGGAATTCATTGGAATGAGTTCTGTCTGCCCATCTAATTGATAATTATTTAATTAGCAATTTATAATGATAATGGGATTTTACCCCCCACCAGTCCATCTTGTCTGTAAGAAAAATATAAGTAGACAACCTTATGCATTACTTTACCACTTTTGGCAGTTGGCACAAGATATTGTGGGCCAGCGTTGCGATTCCCTACAGTTAAACCATAAAAGCAATGTATTCATATATTTCCTTTGCCCACAGTGTTTCCTTTTCTCATTACCGTGGGTGACTGGCATTCTCACAATGTGTGTGGGTGCACAGGCTTGTTGTGTCACCATGGACAGTTCTAAGAGCAGCTTCATTAGTTCTTTTTACAACAAAAGCTAGGTTTTTTTTCCTGCCTTCTCTTTCTTTCCCTTAGTTGGCATGCGGGTTGAATTTTTCTTGGACCCCCTGCTTGACTTTTTTTTTAGAGCTCCTTTTGAACAGTGCAGCAGTGTGAACACTAGGAATTGTAACTGATAGACTGTTTGCAGGAGAACTCATGAAAGTTCTCTTTGTTCACTTCACATCAACCAGGTTTATGCAGACCCTCCCCCACCTCAGCCAAACAGGGAAAAGGAAATCCACTTTTAATTATACATTGATGGGAATCACTGTATAGTGAAATTGCATCAAGTGGAGAATGCCCACTTTATACTCTTTTATCTAGGAATCCAAAAGAAGCACTGGCGTAAAAAAAATGGATATGCAAGCATAGACTCCCCAATATATAGCTAGGCCTGAAGTAATTTAAATCAGTTTGCCAACTCCACTTCCAGTCCTGATAAAAATTTTCAGCAGTACCTTTGCACCGTGAGAGTGTCTTGTCTTTAGGCCTTGAGCCTGGAAGGTCCTACTTTTGAGACCTTAGAAAATTTTTTTTCCCCAAAACAATGTTTTTTAATGCTAAAAGGAAGGTTTGCAACTGTAAGGTATTTTCAAAATTTGAACTGGTGATATTGATGCTTTTTCCCTTTTTCTCACTCAGACAAGCATATTCAAGAAATTGTGTAGAAGAGTCCTAAGGGCAAAAAGAAAGGAGATCTATCTGGTGGCAGAATGAAAAGATTACACAACCTTGCGAGAAGTGTAAGTAAACAAGAGAAGCACTTTGTGTCATTTTATGCTGCTGTGCCCAGTGAAACGAATGGAAAAATTTTCAGCAGTACTACAGGGACCTCAGAGATTATAAATCATTTGAGTAATCTGCTAATAAATATGTAATGTTAATTTTCTTAGACTTTTTAAAATTAATATCACAAGATACCATTAATATAGTGATGACAATGCAGGATATTCAGCTTTACTGTGTATACTATTAAAGTTTACTATGGTTATATTTGCCTTTTGAATCTTCCAGTACAGAAAGGAAATATTGGTGGTTTTCTCAAACATTTAGTCAGGAAAGGAATTTTTTTGAAAGTGTTCTTGAAGGTCAGTTTTTACATTCTTTCTTAAATTGCTTTAGCTTAGTTGTCCCAATTCATTTATTTTATACAATTTAGGCAACAGTTTTTTTAATATTTCCTGAGAAAAAATGTTAACACCTGCAAAAGAAGTGTTGTGAAGACCAAAGAAAGGGCAGATCTACCTAGAAACAGCTTATGATACTTAGAAGTAGTCAAGAAAAACGTTAACTAAGGACATAATTAAGAAGAGTCATTTAAAGGGACTGAGGGAAAAGGGAAAAGATCTCCATGGATGTTAGGAGGCATTTTGGCCTGCCAAATGAAAGAAGTCAGATGATGTTGATAAATCTCACCTCAAAGACAAAATCCTGATTACATCAAGGTCAAAGACAACAGTGCAATTCTGACTTGCAGGTGCACCAAGGGTGCATTGCGCTGGTGATGGGCCCGTGACTTAGGAAACCCAATCTAGGTACTACATCTAAGTAGGGCCTGAGAAAATTCTCTCTAATTTCCGCCACCAATACTGACATACACTCCTCTGCTGCATAATCGAGTCACAAATACATGACTAATAGTCCTTTTGTGTCCCCATTCAGATTGGGACTTCTCTCCTATCTCAGCACTGTCCCAGACTTTCTTTCAAGACTCCTTCAAAAATAAGTTTATTTCATCCTTAGCAAAAGTTTGCACAAGAGCAAAGCATGTGGGTGTAGCCAAGAAGGATGAGGAGCTGAATGAGGCAGAGATTAAAAATCATGTTGTCTTAAAGGAACTGACTTGAAACTAGTCCATGACTAGTCTACTAGTCTAGAGTATCCAGTAAATAACAAAACAACAGCCTCGTACCTGATAAGCATCCACTGAACTTCATTCCTTTCCTCACCTGCAGTCCCCCAAGTTATCTGCAGAAGTGTGTAGTGACAACTGAAGTTCTAAAAAGACCAGGAGTTTTCCATTGCTTTTTTGGTTTATTTATTTACCAGAGCCAAGAGCTCTCATGAGTTTCCAATTTGAACATGTCTGAATCCAAGTTTGTGAAATTACATGAGTCAGTCCATCAAGGGTCTGCTATACCAGAATGGGAACAGCATAATTTCTGAGATGCTCATAGTTGCAAAGAAGTAATAAGGAAAACAGGAGATATTTAACAGCTAAACACTAATTCTTTTGGATATTTTTTGGCAAAATTAAGGCACCTTATGATGTTATACCACATGAGGCAATTTGAAAAGGTTCATTAATCCCCAGGAAAAGAAAGGAAGGAATTTTAAAACACTTGTTTTAATCCCAGTCAGATCCCAGGACTGAATCTAAAATTATTCAGAATAGGCAGCAGGTCAGCTTCCAACCAAATGAGCTTTCACTGTAGCCAACCACTAAATGACACAGAAGCATGGAAATTAAGGCCAAAGTAGCTGTGGCAGGAGTAAACGTTCTTTTAGGTCTGGGGACGCTGAGCCATGCAAAGGAGCCTCAAGAAAAAGACTGCAGGGGAACAACTGATGCACAGCAGGAGTTGCCTGGAAGTGGTGCCTCTCTGCCTGCTGTGAGGGAATCATCCAGGGAGAAAAAGATGGGAATGAAACTGACTTGGGAAAAGGGTGAAGGGGGGGGGCTGAGAATAAAAAGATAGCTCAGAAATATGTTAAAAAGCAAATCTTAGGTTTGATTGTTCTGGTTTGCTTCCTTTATACATCCATACTGGAGGTTATTTAAGAGAGTTTTCAAAGACCAGTCTAAGGTTTGCTGCTGAGAATAAAGCCACCGAGATGGATAATGTTCTTACAACAAAAGAGATTAAAAAAAAAAATGTAGGAACATTTTCTTGTCATGACTGCATTGTCTGGATTCTCTATAGCTCTCCTAGCCAAAGACTAGGGCCACTCCTTGCCTTCAGTGAAGTTACTCATTCATTTACTCCCTCATTCAGTTTAGAATCAGGACTTTTTTCTTTAAAGTTCAGAAAGATGTAGTTCAGCAAGTTTCCTTCTGCGGAGAACTTAGGAGCACTGTATGAGAGAAAAGCCCTGGAGGCTGACATGCTTTAGTTGGAGTTCTGCTGAACTGAATTTGCACATTAAGTACTGTACCTTGCTCTTGCCTGCTAAAGCATCCCTTGTTTAAGACTACATGTATGTGTAAATAAAGGAAAATGGGATACAGCCTCAGGATTTATGCTGTGTCATCTGTGAACAGGCCCTTTGGGCTGCATGGCGAGCCAAGAATTACGGGGTTGTGGATATGCAAGCCATATCATCCTTTCTCAGTGGTGTGCTCCTGCAACAGTGATTGGGAAGGCAGCCCCATACCACTAGAAAATTCACCAAGCCAAACTTCCCACAGATGGATTTTTCTAGTTTAAGCTTACTTTGGGACCAGGGCTAATGCAAAGCAGATTTAACATATGTAAGATATAAGCCCCTAAGTTCTTCAATAATCTTAGGTCTCTCTGCAAGAGCATTCTGTTCCAAATAATGAAATGTTATTATTAATAATGAGGGGATGGATTTGTACTGCTTACTCATGTTGATGAAATAGTACCCAAGAGCATGATCCTTACAAAGGTAAGGATGTGTAATTGGACTTTGGATTGATAAGTAACACTAACAATTAAACGTTCATCTTGAGCAGATGTCCTGAATACAATCGCTTCAGCCTTTAGTGACAGTTTTCAGGCAACCATCGCCAGGTTTGTGGACATATAAATGAGATGAGAATTTGTCCACTTACGTTTCTGGACTCTGCTTGGTTGCCTATAGTGGAGAAGGCTGACATCTATTAATGGAAAAGCCTTTGACAATGACACGTTTCTTTTCACAAGAATCTGAATAACAGTGACAGATCAGGAACCCCATTTTGATGCTCACTGTATATTTTTCTTTTCTCCTCAGTTCAGCCATACTCATTTCATTAAGTTGGGTCAGTTAGGTCAGGCAGCCTTATAATTATCTCCAAGGACCAAAGCTCTGGCTGAACTTTTAGTTCAGAACATTGTATCTTTGCCGGAACCTGGTGGGGTTATCCTTCATTTCACTTCAAAATTACGAGGACCAATTCTTCTGTGCTTGTGTATACTTTGTATACCTGCCAAGTCCTCTCCTTCCATTCCTTCAGGTCGTCTCAGAAGTGACTGATTATAAATGCTGATCTGACTCTGTAAGCTTTCAGCAGCACACCTGAGGTTCCCATTTTCTTTCATGGTGAACAGTTTTTCTTTCTTTCTTTGACTTTTTTGAGGAACTGATTCCAAAGATTTTATTCACAGTAGTTAACAGGTGTGAATTGGTGTTTGCTAGCATAAGTGTCGTGCTGGGTAGCCCTTTGTTCCCTTCCTGCTGCTTCCCTGCTCTATTATGGCAAAACTTACTTTAATAGGAGTTTTTTTAATGGTTTGTACAGTGTGTATTTTTAAAGCATATTATGGAATAAAAGTGAATACCTATCGGAACAATGTGTTCCTATGAACCTGTAACAATTGGGCAGATCCCTTGATTTCAATGGACACACTCCAGAACAAGGGACTTGTACCACCTGAGCAGGAGTGCTAGAATCTGGCCCTCAACAGATACAGTTTTGTTTCCACCAGCATGTGCCAATTAAAATGATTCTGCTGTAATAAAATATCAGAAGATAGAAAAGGAACCGCCGTGAACTGAGGCAAAACTGAAGAGTTAAGCGTCTTTTCAGCTGACATAGATCCTCTGCTCCATTGGTGATCAATGGTAATAATGACATCCATTTTCCAAGGTAGTGCTGGGCTGCTGAGGGCAGATTCTGATGCCAGTGGCTGGTGTGAGTTGTTGAGGGATATTCAAAGACCATGTTGGATGGGCGGCAGGAAGATCTGAAGCCACCAGAGATGTGGCGCAGGAATAATAGGAGGAGTGGTAAGAATGACACCATTTCCAGAATGTCTGAATTTAGAAGGAAGGCAGGAGAGGCTGAGCCGTGTTTGAAATACTTTGTCAGCTCAGTACCAAGTAATTGTACACCGTTTCAGCTACTAGTGCCTCAAAAATTAAAATGAACAACTGAAAATTTTTAGTTCTACAATTCTTAACAAGAGTGGTTTTACACAGCAAACAAAAAAGTGTTTCTTCTGTTAAGTATTTTCCTTTAAACGGGAATATGTAAACTGCTGAGTTAAGTCACCAACTCTTTACACCTGTTTAATGCCTTTGTAACGTGACCCAACCTCGTGGACATTTCTGATTTCTGTAATTTGAGTGGACACTGAATCCTGGGCTCATACTTAAAGAAATTTCTTCTTTTAAAATACTCTAGAGAGAAGACTATCTCTGCATTTTGGCTAGGGTTTTTTTTTGCCTGTTTCTCCTTACTGTGGCTAATGTTGATTGTTTTAATAAAAACTGCAATGCTTGTATTTGCTGAGTCTTTCAGTAATTACTACACAATTTCTGGGCTGGTAGCTGTGACACAGTTTCAAGCTGATTTTGGTGTTACAGAATTTACAAGATTTTACTACTTTAATTGTGACATTTGCTCCTCACAGCTCAATTTCTTTCTCTGTTTTCCTGCTTGAGAGTTTTAATTCTAGGTTTATGTTTTTTCATACGTGTCTGTTTAAAAACTGATTGGGTGGGAGAAAGCCCACGTGAAACAGTACAAGAAAAGAAAAAAAAAACAGAGGGGTTGTAAGAGCAAAGAAAAAACGCATATAAAAACAAGAGGAAACTTTGCTGCATCACCAATGTGCCAGGGTACAGCACTCCTATGCTCTTCAACCATGTTTCCTTTTTTTCTCCCAGAATTCCACCTCTGTTAAGAGTTCTTAGGCTTCTTGTTTTCCCCATAGACTTTGTAACAAATCTTGCAAAATACCTGGTGCTGGCAGAGCCAGGAATGAGACCTTGATAAAGAAAAGGACGGTTTATCCTTTGAGGTAGAGAGTTCTTCAAAACTGGAGCTCTTTGTGAACCTGCAGAGGTTCGTTCCCAGTAGCGGGGAATCAAATCTAGAAGATCTGTTTAGTAAAGTTAGGCATTGGAAATGATACACCAATTTAGCCAGTGGCAGTTGACATGAAAAGCCTAGCAGAAATGATTTTAAAAAGAAAACAGTCTTTTGTTGCAAGTGAAACATTTTGCAACAAAATCTTCCTATTTTTTACAGGAAGGCTTGCTTTTTCTCTAAAGTCCAATATGGATGCTGAAGGAGGAGGAATGTGGTCCTGCATCCCCTCCCCATATGCAGACTCACACTTGAACACTTAGAATAATTTTGCCTGGAATCAGACATTTTGACACAAAGCATTTTCTCAAAAATAGTCATATGATTGTTTTCAAATAGTTGGAAGAAAAATCAACATTTTGAAAGTTGATGCAAAGTAACTTATGTCCTCCAGATAGCTCTATTCATGTATTCTTTAGCTGTCAGAAGCAGAACTGTAGTTCAGCAATTACCTGCATTACATTCACATCTTCCTTTTTCTGTTAAATCATGCACACACATTTTCAATTTATTAGCACTGGATAAGTGGCCAACTATGTCTAGAAGCCTTGTAATGTGTAAATTACCCTAGCCAGTTCTAAGAAGGGATATGTGTCCATGAAAGTGAATTACTCACAGATCACAAAAGAAACCACCTTTCAAAATTATTTCAGATGGTCTAATTATCTGCAAAATGTAGGATTGGTTTAGTGCTGTTGAGATTTGTTAATATCCACCAAAAATGCTCGTGGCATTTTTGTATGCACAGCAGGAAAATCAGTATGGAACTGGAACTTGTTGTTAATAAAACTTGAAAAGCACAGCTTAAGGTCTTTGCTGAACTATAAATGGTTTAGGCCTCTCAAGCCTACATACTGTCTTAGGGTGAGAGCATATGGAAAAAACACATGAAAAAGCAATTACAGAAAAATTTGGGTTCAGGGTATTGATATTATTAATTAGAGGTGAATAATGCTGATTCAAAAACTTGACACTCCAGAAATGGCAAAGCAAAGCAATCACTAACATGTCTGGAATTCATATTACCTGTCCAAGCAATTTTCTTTCTCCTTCTGTAAGTGCACAGTATTGTTCATTTCAATGAGATATTAGACAGACACTAGGCACTCAATTCCCACAACTGGGATTTAAATATCCATTCAGTTCAGTAAATGGTATGTCTATCATGAAACTCCTTTTTAACTCTATGTCTACAGTTGCATACACATGGTTGATATATAATTAATAGGCATTTTTCATCCTTCTGAAGAGCAGAAATGTGTACAGTTGTGGAGTTTTTTTTAATTTGCAATACAGGCAGTGGATGACTGGCACTGAATATATATAAAAATTATCGTGCTACATGAGAAAGAAAAAAGATCTTTTACAGAGGGTTAGATCAAAGACAATAAGGTTGGTGACATACCGAAAATTAGTATCTACTTCTGTCTTATATTAAGACTGGGTAGGTTTCTCTATCAATAAAAAAAATGTATCTTGTTATCCACATATCTGTTTTGGTTTCATTTTTCCTGAATTAAATTTCATACCAATAATAGGTGTATGCTGGGAGTGGTTTGTAAAGGAGAATACCCAAGTGTGGTATTGGGTAGGCGTGTTAAACCTGGTTTATTGTCTGTTCATACAATACAAGGGGTGCAGCAGAGTCTGCTGGAAGTCCTGAAAGGAGTTCCTGGAGCTCGATGTTGAAAGTATAAACGAAGCATTTAGGTAACATCAGGTTACAGCAGGAAAGATAAATTAAACTTTGGAATCAGCATTTAGCACTAAGGCTATCAGGAGATTCTTCTCTTCCAGGTTCACTCTTACAGGATGTGAATACAAGAAGCTATTTTGAACTGAGGAGTCAATAGAAGAGATTTTGGAACAAATAGGAGAAAGTCAACAGGATCTAATTATGAGGATCAGATACTGTTTCTCCAGATAGAATTCAATGGGGAAATTGCTGGTTTAACTTTGGTACCAGGTAAGTTAGTATGAATACAGTTTCTATGAGAACAAATACAATTTTGTAAGAGCTCAAAGAACAATGTGAGTTAAGATTGTGTGATCAAGATACTATATATGGGTTTTCAAAAAGCCTTGTGAAGGATCTCTAACCCAAAAGATCTTTAAGAAACTAAGCTCTTAAGAAATAGGAGAAAACATCTTGGATTAATAACTGAATAAAAATAGGAGACAACAGGCAAGATAAAATAACTATTCTCACAAGGAAGAGAAGTTGCTGATGGAATCATAGAGGATTTGTGCAGTCTGTATATTCATAAATAATTTTTATGAAGGGAGGGGGATGATTCAGAAGGTGCCACTGTTTGCAGGTAACACAAAATTATTTAAGATTGATGGATCTACAGCTGGCTGTGAAGGTTTGAAATAGGATTTCCTAGCTGAGTGCAGGACAAAATGGTATAGGACATTCAAGGTATGTTCCAGCTGCTTGAAAATAGACATCTAGAGTCATTTGAGAGGGTACTTGACATAGCCACGTGATGGTGGCAGAAGTCAGACACACAGCCTGTCCTTGGCTGTGACATTAGATGCCTATGTTTGGGAAATGGAATCCCATTTTTAGTGCCTGTTAATATATTGTAATACTTATGGAGAAAAATAACCTTAGGCCTATGTAAAAATGCCTTGCAAAATGTTCAGGTAAGAGGTCTTGGAGTCAAAATATGTATGATTCTCTGAAAACATCAGTAGTGGCCAAAATTGCAAATTGATTGTTAAGCACTATTAGAAAAAAAAAAATAGGAAAAAAAAAATTACTGTGATCCTGCATAAACCTGCTACAAAACCATAACGCTATGGATACTGTGTTCAGTATTGATCTTCCCATCCCCAAATAGATATAGGAGAACTGGGAAAGTATTACAAGGGAGACAGAAAGAATGGAACTGCTTTCCTGTGAGTTTGAGTAGATTAGGACTCTTCATTTGCAAGAGCCACATCGGAAGAGAGATAAGACAGAAAACTATGAAAAACCATGAATGGCATCAGAATGTGAACAAGGAATCATCATTCACTATTTCTCACAGTGTAAGATGCGAGGCTCCCACAGTAAATGAGCCTTTTAGATTTCAAATGGAGAAAATGCTACCGGTTGCGGACTTCACTTCTACAGAAAACTATGGAGGTTAAAAGTATAGATGAGCTGAAAAAGCAGCAAGGTAGAGGCATGTAGTGTTGGTTCATCCGTGGTTCTTAAACAAGATGACTTGGAAGCAATGCCAAGCTTAGTAAGTTCGTAAGTCGGTAATATCCAGAGTGCAGGAGGAGAAACTGAAGGAAAAATCACTTTATGTATGCCGCTGTCTCTGCTTTTCTCTAGCCAATCACCAGTGCTGGAGCCAAGAAACAGAGTTATGGAAAATTTGGTCTGGCGTGTAGCCAGCGTGACTGATTCTGCACTTTTATTATGAGATCCCTCCCCTTGATCTGTAGTGCACTGGCTTCTCTATAGCTTAAGAACATGGAGTAAATATTCCGGGTTTCTTCTTCCACATATATACCATTGAAAGTCAAGAATAAATTTTTTAAAAAATGGAATATGCTAAGAGAAATAAAAGAACCCTTCCGGAGGCTCCCCCCAAAAAATTTGTTGTCTCGTATTTGGCTATATTAACTTTGAATCATAGAACACGCATAATGCACCTTATACTGATAGTTCTGACTGCAGAAACAGCCTGAAATCATCACTGAGTTAGGGACACTGCTGGAAGGGAACAGCTTTTGAGCAGTTACAGAAACTTTATGTAACCATTCAGGACAGCAGCTGTGTAAGGGAAATGCTGGAGTATGTAAGTGCACATGCTGAATTCAAACATGCAGACGTTAGTTAAGAGAGTAAGGATAACACCACTATGGGGAGAAACAGAAACACAGGAAAAACAATTCCAAAGGTCAAAATCTTCATGGATTTTAATGACCAGAGCTACTAGTGGTTGATTCCGTAACTCCTATTTCTGGTTGGCACCTGAAACCCCCATGCAAAAACACTTCCACACTGCTCTGAAGTGTTGTGCTTGTCCCTTTTATAGGTCCTCCACAGCCTTTTCCATCCAAGCAAGGGCAGCTAAAGCTCATTCATACTCCCATAAAGCAGTTATGCCCAATTCAGGTATATTCCAGAACGCACTGGAAGAAGCATCTATGCAATCTGGCTCACTGAGTGAGCTCTACAGGGTTCGTGTCAAATCAAATGCCACTAGGAAGGTTTTATGAGAAGTCATCTTTCTCTCACATGCCTGCTAGATGTTTCCTGCCATCTGGGATTGTTCTGAGCTTTTGCCTGTCCAGGTAAATGTGTTGCTCTTTGCAAGGACAAGTGACATCAACTGACAGCCTTTAGAGATTTAGCCTCTGTTTTAGCCACAGAGTACTCATGAACAGTGTTCAACTTAGAAATTGTTACAACTCGAGGTAATGTAATGGTTACAGCCAAAATCCTAATATGAACCATAAACAAACACGTAACAGAATAAAGTAAGCTCCTCATACTTGATAGGACTATTTCCTAAAATCGTGATTCATTTCTACTGTAGCATCTGCTGATCTCTTTACTAAGAAGTCTCAGTAAATGTGTTTTAAATTTGCAGACAGTTGTGCATGTGTGTATATATATACACACATATATACATACATATGTACATGTATGTATACATACATACACACACATATCTATATACATTTTTTTATATATAGATATAAAATAAATTTCCTGAGCAAGGGAAAGATGAGTCAAAGCCATAACTGATGCTTTTGTGATTGTGCTTGGATCCCCACAGCAATTAAGCTGGATCTCTCTCCCTAAAGAGAGCTTTGGGTGCACACTGGGAGAGCTGCCACCATAACCGTTGCCAGTGCTGCAGGAACGTTGCCTGCTGACAAGACCTGTGCCATTTTTGGCACTCAGGCTTTGCTGGGTTGCTGGTTTTCAATCACTGTGAAAAGCTAGGAGCAAAGAAAGGCACAATATGGTAGCAACATGCAGCGAGCTTGCAGTGAACTATGAAATAGTTATAGCAGGTAAAACTGAATGGTTTGGTATTGCAAGGAGGGCAGAAGAGACAGTACTGGGACAAGTAAGGTGCTAGGGAGCACCAGGGATGCACTTAAATAGGCTGGGCAGTCCCCGAAATATATGATAAAGTCTATCCTTTATTTTATTTTTGTGGAAGACTTTTTTGCCCAGCCTAGACAAGAAAATGAATGCCACTAACGGGAAGGTCCAGTTATTTCTCACTCACGTTATTTCTTTACTAGGTAATTACTGGACCAACAAGGTGATGTGCCTCAAACCAGGAGGACTAACATGGGGGACCGTATGCCTTAGCAGATGCATTACAACCTCAGACAGTATACGAGAAATAATAAAAGCCTGACAAGGAATGGAGGTGGGGGAAGGACAGTTTAGCAAAAAAAGGTACATCTTGGCACTTCATAAGGATAGTGATACACAGAACTGGCAAAAATCAAGCAGAGTCAGACCTTGCAAACCAAATTAAACAGATGGCAAAAGCTTTCTGTCATATGAGAGGAAAATAACCAAGAGAATCACTGTGCACTGAGGATAGAATAGAAATTAAACATAATCTAGGTGTGACCCAAAAACTAAATTAAGACTTTGAGAATAAAAAAAAAAATCAAAATGGGAAAATGGGATTAAGTGAAATATGAATTTGTTTTTTAAAAAATCATGCAGATAAACTTGTTATCTCACCCCCTTTATTTTAATGACAACGTGATTGTTGAGATAAAGCAAATGCAGTAGATTCAACCTTTCTGCTCTTCAGTAAAGCATTTGATACATTACTACAGGGGGAATTAGTAGTTAAATTGGAAAAGATAAGGACAAGTATCAGAACTGTAAGATAAGTAAAGAAGTGACTGAACGGGAGACAAGAGTGAGTTATGTTGAAAGGATTTCTCTCTCTCCCTGGAGGAAAGTTACTAGTGGAGTTCCTTTAGGATTGGTCTGGGGATTAATTTTATTTAATATTTTCCTTAATGACCTAGGCAGAAAAAGTAGGAGTGTACTAATTAATTTGCTGATGATACAAAACTGGGAGATGTCATGAATACAGAGGAGGATTGGAATATTATACAGGAAGAATTAAATGACCTTGAAGACTGGGGTAATAGAAATGGGATGGAATTTAAGGTCATGCGCTGCAAGGTCATGCACTTAGGGACTAATGAAAAGTATCTGCTATGAACTGTCAGTGGGAAATGACAGAGGGAAAAACCACCTAGTTGTAACAGTCAGTCACAGAATTACTATGAACTACCAGTGCACTTAGACCACAGAACAGGAAAATGCAATTTAAAGATATATTGAGGAAAATATTTTTAATGAAGCAAGGACTGTATTCATGCCATTGACCAAGGTGCTTGTTAGACATCACTTGAAATTCTGAATCCCTACGATTGGGGTGCAAATTTTTATTTTTTTAAAAAGGTGCAAAGAGTGACTAGTATGGTGATCAGAGGAAAGGATGGCCTGTCTGAAAAGAAGCTGTGCCCCGCAAAACAGAGGTTGAGAGGGGAAGCAATTGCTGTCTATAAATATATGATGAGGTAAACACCAGGGAGAAAAAAAAGCTCTTGAATTCACATGAAAATTTTGACATGAGAACAAAAAGACATAAATTGGCAATGAATACATTTGGACAAGAAATGGAGAAAAGCTTTCTAGACACCAGAGCCATAAGTACAGGAGTGTGGGAGTAAACACAGAGCTGGATAGATTTATTAACTGGGTTTACATGATGTGACTCATGTGCTGGCACCCGTTTGAACTTGATGACTCCTGGTCAGCCCTATGCCCTATTTTTCAGGCAATCTTGCTTCACAGTCCTTTGCTTGGCTTATTACATTTTCTTGCACATTCTTGGTTGTACTTGTGGATATATTTTATAACATAATCTCTTTGATATAATACAAATATTACATGATATCTTTAGTTTATCTATTCTCTACTTTCCTGAGAGGCAAACAGCAACAACAGCCCATGTCTTGCAATGACCAGAACAATGGAATAAAACAGAAATAAAACTATTGTTTCTTTACAACAAATTTGTTGAATTGCAGCAAAAAAATCTAAAACCAGAATAAAGTAGTTCAGAAAATAAACACCTTGAGCCACATCCACTCAAAAAACACATTCAGATGTAAGAACAATTTCACTGAAAGACAATCTCTGATTTTTGTCTTTTTGTTTCCATTCTGTATATTTACACACATTTTTGGAAGTCCCTCAAGTACTTTCCAGATTTAAAGTTTACTCAGTACATACTTTACACAGTTTTCATGATGGCCCATTACAGTTGTTATTAAGTTCTTATGTTCATGCAGTCCCCTCTGAGACAAGAATTACACTTGCAATATCGATAGGAATTTTTTTCTGTGAGGACTACAGACTAATATTTTATAACAGTAAGTTGATTTGTTTCTCAGAATACAAATATTCCCTTTTCTTAACCAGACCATGATTATTAGGTTATAATTTCTCAGTTTTATTGCATTATTATCAGGAGCAGAGAGGGGGGAAGACCTCAGTTCTCTCTCTGTTGAGTGACATGGCTTAATCGTAATGAATGGAAATAGTCCCAAGGATATGTACTGTATTTGTGGTGTAAAATCAAAACAGTCATATTGTGTCTTTAATGCTGTCTCAAATGGATACTCTCATTACTGCGTTCTGAGAAATTCTCTACCCTAGTATGTCTCAAATCTCATTCTAATCATTATAAATTAACAATGCAGAGGCTGAAAAGCAGCAGCAGCATGCTCTGATACTGAGTAAATAACGACAACCCTGTGTTTCCCAGGAGAGGGTCCTTTCTTTATGATAAACCAGTAAATTGAACAGGTTTCTCACTATCTGATTGAGGAGTTACAACTATTAAAATTTTGAGATTATTTGCAATGACTACTGCATCTGACAAATATTGAGTTACAATACTTAGTCTGTGTAACCAACAGCTTATTCCTTTTTTTCATGTGCTGTTGTGTTGTGTTTCATCAACTTTGGAGACGATGATGCAAAATAATGCAATGTGACACCATGAAATACAATAAGATGTGACATAACACATTAGAAATTTAAAGAATGAAAAGCTTCAGTCAATTCAGGAAATAGGAACCTTGTCCAAATTTATTGTGACAAGTAAGAACAGTGCAAACACTAAACACTGTTTTCAAACCAGAGGGCACCATTGTTTTTTGACCACCCAAATTGCTTGCAGATACTGCCGTCATCTTTATTTTTAGTTTAATTTAATAGGCGCAGAGCTAGGAGCTTTTTCAGTTTGGGTGGTGTTTTTGTTGTTTGGGGGGTTTCCTCTCCCTTTCCTCCAGCCTGGCATTAGTATTTAAATATCTAAATTGGCATCTGAATGACTTGGCGTGATTGTCGGCAACTTTCCATTCCAAACAAACCCGTTCCTTGACATTTCAAAAAGATGCATTGCTAACATGCTTCCAAGGATTTTGTAAAAATCCAATTCTGTGAACACAGGCTCAAAATGGGTGAACAAAAAAGCATCTGTGTTAGCAGAAAAGAAGTGTTTTCAGTTCATATCTAGGGTATGCTAATTGAAAATCTAGAAACAGGCTGCTTTCCTGTAGAGTACTGAAATGAATTGGAATATGAAACAACTCTCTTAAATCTGACTACTCCAGACTTTTCTTCCTCACATTTTCACTGTCATTTATTCATATCTGTCTGGTGATATTTAGGTCTGCATTAATGGATTAAAGTCCACATTGATCTCAGTTGGAAAATATGAGTTGCTGTTGCTGATCACCCTATGCTATTGCCAAAGCATTCTCCTTTGCTAGTAAAGTCAGATTCTATTGAAGTCTATCCCAAATAGTCATCTGTATAAACAATGATATGTGATTCTAAACTTCAAGCACATTTTCTGACCAGCTGTACTAACCATTTTTATGTAAGTTTTATTTAAGGGCAGCACTACCATGCCGTGAAGTCAGACAATGAAGAGATTAAAACTATTTTTTTTAAAGCCATCTTAGGGCCTGGATGGCTCATTTGATCGGACGCTGGCCTTTCATCACAGGGAAAAGCAGCTCATATCTAGCTTCGACCGTCGTGTTCAGAAGTAATCTTTATGGGATGCTTATAAAATGTTTGCAATGAAATGAGTACAGGGATTCTTGGTTTACTTGTCAGTACAGTGAAGAAGAACAGGGAACTGTCAACTAGTGTATATGCAGGTGAAAATTAAGTCTCCTGAAAGGGATTTTAGAAAGTGCAAAGCTCATACAAGCACCTAGCTAAATGAATAATAGACAGGTGACTGCTAAAAAACACATCTTTCCTAGCAAATCAAAATTAAATAGTACAGCAAATACTTCTAAATCAATAAGTGCTATAAAAATCTCTGTGGAGATTTATTTTTGTGCACAAAAGGATAAAATCCAATGTTCATTGAGATGGATGAAGAAATAAATGAATTAAATAGATGTTCTGTGCTGTTCCTGCCACTTTTAAAAAAATAATGATTCTAGACCAGATCCTTAGCCGAGTGACACATCTGATTAGCTCCAATAGTGGATTTTGTGGTAAATCAGATAGTAATATATAACTATATAGCTATTTTTCAGAGCTAAATCCATTATTAATTGAGTTCTGGGTATTAGATCAGCTGAGAAAATGGCTCAAAAATATTCACCTCCATTTTAACATGAATTGGGGCCCAAATGGGTACAGTTGTAGCAGAAAAAAAGTTCTGTAATGAATGTAAGGCTGCTTGAGCAGCTTTCTAGACTTCATTGCCCTCAGGTAGAATAAAATTTGCTACTGATGTGATTTAAAGCCAGCTTTTAATGTATTTAGGTAACTAGCCACAGTTCATTTGAAATCTGGCCTGTAAGTGTTATTGTCTATTTAACAAACTACTCACAGTCATGATATTGAATTTTCAGTACACCCAGAAAAACAATTCCCAGGAAAGCAGTCTTCCAACTTTCTGTATTTTTAACTGTAGTGAAAGAGCAACTTAATTAGTGTTTTTTCAAAATCTGGCTAGAATTAATTTTTTTTTTTTTTCTCCTTATAGGTTTAATGATTATTATGAACTTGGCAAGTTGAAAGTGAGTATCAAAAATTGATAGGCTTTCCATGAGCTAATTGTTGGATGACACATTAAAATTAATAAGCTCCTTTAAAAATACAAGAACTTAGTTTCAAGTTTTATGGAATAGCCAAATTATTGTCAGCCAATGAGATTCCACATATATACATATAAACATATGTAAATGAACATATATTATGCATTCACACTATACAGATAGCATTTATAATGTAAGCTCAGCTTTAGCTGGTGATGGAAAAAGGCTCCAACAGTTTTCTGGGGCTGTACCTGTTACCCCATCCTATGACATGGGTGCAGATGCACTGCAGAGAACTTCCATCATTCCCGTGCTTTGCTTGTTCTGCGCCCTTCAGAGCAGAGGAGGGACCCCAGGGGTGGGTCAGCGATGGGAGAAGAGCTTTGGACTTCATCCTTAGCCAGTAGCCTTCAGAGCTGACTGCTTGCATTTACAGAAGTACTAGTAGCACTTTTCTTCTGTACAGGGAAGTTATTTGGGAGGCTGCAAGCCTCTTCTTGCCCCCCTGGCATGGTTCGGCTTCAAACTGTGCTTTCCAAAGAGCAACTTGCAGCTGGCATGGCCTACTGCTTATATTGTAATTTATGAACTCAGTGGTGAGTAAAATTGTTGTGTGTTCTCTATTCTTGCAGTTTCCAAGTGCAAGTTCCTCTGTAATAGCCTGCCAGTTGAATGAAAGTAATGGTTTGGGGGGAGGAGGGCTATGCCCATTTATTCCTTAGTTTCTCTGCTACAGCTGCCAAGAAGAGAACAAATTGTAGTGGTGTCTTTTGTGATGTGGACATCTGCCCACTGAATCTGGATAAGCTCACCACCATGCTCTATGTAAGTCACCAGACAACCATCACATGGTAATGACTTTCAGTCACCAAGACCTGTTCAGATTTGAACCTCTGACCCAGAGGTGAAAGGTTTTCTATAGCTCAGTGTTTCCCTGAGCTGACCAGTACCTCACCTGCTCACACTTTGATAAATACAATCAGAAAAGAATAAAAACACTCTGCAGACAATAGTGATTTTGTGCACCAGATTCTGGAATCAGTTTTTCCACTGTCTTTTCTGCAGCTTCAATGCCATCAGCACAAATATAAGTTGTATAGCCAACATAAAAACAATCTACGCCAACTCTTGGTAGAAACTACTGCTTTTTTGTATTTTTTAATGTGTACATCCTCACTGCTGGCTTCTGCAAAACAGCTGCCTTGCAATTTGTAAGGATAACTAGATGATACAGAGCTGGCTGTGCATGGGGTGGAGGATCAGTTTCTTAATACTTGCCTGTACTGGAATTAGAACTAGAGCAGGAAAGGTCTGTGAATTGCGTGGCATTTTGAAGCAAACAGGAAACTGAATGGCAAGTTGTTTTTTTCACATACACCAATGTACATATGGATCAATTGGTCTTTGAAAGCAGTGGAAATGCTGATAAAACAGCAGAATCTGACCCAATGGTTTAAGCACTCCTTTTACAGGTGTTACTTTGGCATATCCATGTGTTTTTAGTAACAGCTTCAAACCACACAGCGGATGTGAAATAAGTCGCTACTACTTTAGGCAATGCTAATATTGCTAATATTTAGAAATGTGTTTTAAGTTCGAATTCAAAGCATGGCATGGGTTTTTCTCTTATCCTTTCATGAATTAGAGGTTCCAAACAGGAAATCAGATGTTAGGAAACAGAACTTCTTCCCTCCCAGCTTGAACAGCCAGGAGTTCTGAGAAAACAATATGCCACCACTGCTACTTTCAAAGTATCTCTATAATGTGGGTCCCGCAAAGGCAAACAACCTCTTGACCTCACACTTTCATTGATGGGAAAAAGGTTATACGTTACCTATATTTTGCCATATCACAGATTATTACAGCATGCAACATAAAGATATTCAGCAGGAAAAAAAAAGAAAAGAAAGAATGAAAGAAATTCTAAATTGTGGAACTACCCACCCTACTGCTTATTGTTTTAAAATCCTCAGTTAGGGCTCAGTGTAGGGAACTAAAAGGCTGAACAAAAATATTTTTAAATCCATATGGTGCTATTTTCTGTGAAATAGCAAGGAGATCTTTAAATTATTAAGCTTTTTGCATTCTCATGTGATTACTCTGCCTTGGTATACAAATGAAGGGAAAATAAAAGTCAAATAATAACTGATCTTTGCTGTGGTGTCCAGATTAGAACCATGTTCTGTGCAGAAGTGATGGGCATGTAAGCCCTTCCTATCAGGAGATCTGTCTGGCACTCATCAGGCAGTGTTACTTGATCACAGCTGGATAAAAATGCACACCCAGGGCAAATCTGTAAACACCAGCTTAATCTGCATGGGAAAAGTTACTGTCATCTCCTCCGACAGAAAAAGCCTCCAGGACACATTCCAGCAGTAACAGTCACTTCAGTTTGTTACAAATGTTGTCAGATTTAGACACAAAACCATTAAAGATGTCAAAAAGCTACAATTGAAAAAATAAGTGTATTGCTTTTTAGGTATTTTATTTTAGAAAAATGAGGAAAGTCAGTAGTTTTATCACTATGACCAAAAGAATGCGTATGTTTTGCAGGGGGGGAATCCCTATCATACAGCACTAGCTAACAAGCTACATTTTAGACTGTAATTCACAGTCCTCTAACATAGTTCCTTTTTTATATCAGGACATCTTAAAGAGATTTTTCTTTAGGCCAAGGATTGTAATTTGGATAATATTTTGCAGGAGTCATCTTTGTGCATAAATTAAAAACAACTCTGTCTTAGGATATGCCAAAAACCTACTTTTGGCTTCTTACGCCTCTATCAATGGTCATATTTGCAATTGCAAGACCAGAATCTATTACTCTTGTAATCAGCCCTGGAAAACACCTGAATCACTTCATCGTCAGAATAGCTATAAACTAATGGAAAAAAAAGGGCTTTTATCAACTCTAGACAGTTTAACTAAAATAATACAGTTAGAGATTCATAGCTTGCTTGTCTTTTTCAAGCAGATATTCCCATTTCCTTGAGAGAGATTATGCATATGTGCAAAAAAAAAAAAAAAAAAAGCAGGGCTTGGGACTTGATTCAGCTATCCAGGACTGGCAATGGGAAACTTTTGTTTAAATTTAATGTGAGATGGACCAGACCCCAGAGTTCCCAATGTGAAAATCCTAATGCTACAAATTCCCCCTCTGACTTCATATCTTCCCTTCTGCCCTCTCATGCCCACACTCATGCATAACAGAGCCACAGAATGACTGGTTTCTGCAATGTGTTAAATAGGAGGAAAGGGAACATTCAGAAGAAAACTAGGTATTTGGGGCTTTCTTCAACCCAAGATTAATGTCAAGAGATTTTTCTTAGCATTAGTGTCAGTGCTAGCCAGGAAAAATGATCCCATTAAAGGGCCCCTCATGAATAATTCATGAGGCCCAATTTAGTGTTAGTACTGAGGGTGAGAGATAAACAGGTGATAGAGTTTGTAGGGAAACCATTGCACTTGGCATGGTATTTTGGTGGTGTTATTTTTTTTTAAATCTGTATATGCATTAGAGGATGGAGACATAACATGATTTTTAAAACTCGGGTTACTGTTCAACTTCGAGTTGAGCATCTATGTGATCTGTATTTCCAAATCATTAGTGATGAGCTATTCCCCCTAAGTGCATTAAAGTAGAAAGCTCCATAGACAAGCTGGTAATTTAGGGGCTGTGTTTGGCAACAGAATTCCTCGCTACTTTGCTGTTCTCTTCTACGTCCATTGTGAGTATGGAAGAATAGTTACTGAATGTAGCAATTAAGGGGTTTTTTCCTCCCCAAATTAAAAGTTACATTTTTGCAATAATTGCAGTAGTTGAATAATTTATGTCCATTTAAGTGGAATAGCAGTCAGCACTGATGTTTACTGAAAACCCTTTTGTGTTTAGTGTAAAAAGGTAAAAATAAAAGTGGGGTAAAAGAGGTATAGGCAGGCCTGTGAACATGAGATTATTATCATGCCTGTGCAAATCATCAGACTTCAACCTACAATTGACTTCTTTGAATTATAGCATGAGTAGGTATATTCCAGACAAATAGAAGTTACTAGAGATGGTGCTGGGGCTGGTTGAGCCATCGCAGCTGGTCACACAGAAAGCTCCTAGTAAGGCTATAATAAGTAGCCTTTAATTTAAGCAGTATGTCCTGCTGCTGCTCATGCATTTAGAAAACCAAAAAGAAGAGATGTACAGTAGCTAAAGGTGACTGGATGTAGTGCCTTTTCCATGCTGCCCCTTGTAAGGCCAGGCACAATTAAAATCTCTGTGTCTGTGTTGTGCCATTGCTCTGCAAGCCTCTTTCTTTCTGACTAAGATAATCACAGGGAAATGGCTACCAGCCACTCAGTGGTTTTGTTTTATACTGTATATTTTGCAGTTCTCACTTTTAGTTAGAAACACCAATAGAAAGAGGGATTCAAAATCCCTGGCAGCTCTGAATGGAGAAAAGGAGAGACAGCTTACTATGCACGTGCTTGCTGAGCCTGGCAGTGTGATTGTTTCCGTTTTATTATACTGATTTTTGTATTCAGCCATAGGATATGATTCTGGTCTGTAACAGTATAATTCCATTGCTACTTCCAAGTTGCAAGGAAGGCAAATGAGATCAGCATCCGTCCTCCTGGGTTTATTCTGATAAATATTTAGTGAAGATTGAACTCTACCAAAATGCCACTAGGATTTTGCTCTAAATAGAAATTATATCATTGGACTTGTGGCCTCTATTGCCAAGATCTGTGAGCTGTCAATCCCAGATGCTCATTCCCATGCAGTGGCTACAGTTTGCATGGTTGAGCTGGTTTAATCCAAAACTAGGATGTCTCTACCAGTGAGTGATTGGCCTAGAGGCATGAAGTGACAGGACAGTACTTCAAAATTAATTTACTTAAGTGATGTTGCTGGTCTTTCTAGAGTGGTCACCTCTGTGGGACATTGGTTTTGTAAGCTAAATGCACATTTCTCAGTGTATAATAATCACTATCCCCTTAAGGCCCATAGGGTGACATAAATCTACTTTAAAAAAATTCTGTAGTGACATATCCATGCATATGATAGTTCAAGCTCCTATAGTAAAAACACCATCAACTCTCCAAGTTTCTGTTCTTGAAAGCAACAACAATCTATCGAGTCTGTAGTAAAAAAGTTGTATTTTTATAACTGTGGTTCATGAATTGTTGCAAAAGTTGGGCAAATAAAAATATTCTCTGCTTTGAAATTTCTGGTTTGCCCTCAAAGTGGATAAAAAATGAAAGTGAAATGCAATCTTGTGATCCAGATGTTGAGGTGAATAATGATACAGCACACAGAGAATAGGTTTAAACATTAGGCTGAAAAGGTATTAACCTAATTTTAGAATTCCATGCCCCAATCAAACAGTCCCAGGGTCCCAGCTGTAGAAGATATGGCCTCATTCTGATGCCAAAGATGGTTTTCTTTCTACCTGTGCTCTTCAAGTCACTTGGGGGATTCAGCCCACTGCTCAGCAGGAGTAAGGATAGGGATAAAGGATTCCTCTGTCTTCACTAGGCCTAAAACATTCCTCCTGCTGCAAGGGTCATGGTCAAATATCACTGGGGCCCCAAAATTGAGTTTACCTGGGGATCTACTCCATAGATTTGTTAAGAAGCTAAAGTCCCCATAGTCTTATACCTTTACCCTGAGCAAAGAGAGAGGAACAAGTGTGGTCAATGAGGTTGGTTGCTTCCTTCCTTCATGCTGGTGAGTACAAGGCCTTGCAAGAAGGGAGTAGGCAAGATCCAATTTTCACCACAAGGATGGTCTCCCTCTCTCCCTCCAAGGTATTACAGGCTGCTGGGAATATATTTGCTTGCTTCTTTGGTGAAGCACTATTCCTGAGGAGTGGGAAGGATGGCATTCTGATATACTGGCATTTGGGGATACCTTTCTCTTCTATAAGATGACTGTGTAGCCCAGTTGTACAAATTATGTGTCTGTAAATATATATTCGCTTCTTTGAATAGTTGATAGCTATGTAAACTATATGCCGTATGTGTTTTTTCAGGCATCAGAAATATGCACTTTTGCAAGTTTGGGAGTATCTGTGTTTTCTGTTGCATTTTTTGAGGTGCTACATAAACATTATTCTTTGTAAAAATGCTTCTACCTTGAATTATGCTTGGCACCAATTTACATTGTAATATTACTGACACTGCCATTTAATTTGCCTAGTTGCCTATGGTCTAAGTGTAGGTAATTTACAAACCTTTAACAATGTTCAGCTTTCCTAAATGGTAGGGAGAACTGCAATTACACTTAAAATGCACTGGTGCACTATGTGTCAGCAAAAAAGGACCTACAAAAGACATAATTACAATGTAATTGCCCACAAGTTCATGAAGTAAACATACATTATTAGAAGGCACTCATCTATTCAATTTAAGTGACATTACAGATAACATATTGCATAAATAGGAAGCCATTTTGTGACTAGTTAGTATAATAATAGGAGTTGAAATTAAAATGTGGTATATGTATTCCTAAGAGCACTTCAAGCTTGGCATCTGCTCTATAGTGGTTGGCATTATGCTTCATTTCCAGTTTTAAACATTTGAATATTCTCTACAGATATACACCAATAAATAATGATACTATTAGGTACCTCCTAAAAAAAAAAAAAGTTTCAAACAAATGTTTAGGCTGCCTAAGGCCATTCTTATCCAAGGAAAATCTCAGAAGCAGGAAATGGTCAGAGACAGCAGGGAAAATTTTCAGGAGTTGTTTTTGGTGAGCCAAATTGTCTAAAACTATGCAAAATTCAAGCTCTATTTCATTTTTGATCATTTGAACATCCCTGTAACAAAAGCAGTATGGCTGCAGTCTACGCCCCATTCCAGATGTACATTCAAAGGTAACCACCAAAGATGCAATACCAGCATCCCCTTGCCTTTGCTTGGCGAGGCCTGGATATATATGGGGGTCAGTGGTTACCCCACATCGCACCAGGCAGAGGAGCTAATTTTCATCTTGGAGGCCAAAACTGCATCCTGAATTGCACATTTTAGAGAATTTGGCCTTGTACCTTTTTAATAAATAGCAGTTGAGTATGTACATAGATTAGATTTGGTCACTGGAAGTTAATGGGTCCTCTGGATCAAATCCCCTCTGAAATGTCCCCTTGTGTCTGACAATTTCTAGGAGGATAGGCTTTGCAGGGATTTAGTGTAAATAACTGGCTTATTCTCACAAAATCTCTGGAACACCCGTTCCTCACGTGATGACACCATATCCTCCTGAATCATTTTGTTGTTTTTCCTGCTTGCTAAGGAAGGAGTATGTATCCCCTGTTCCTGGTTCCTCGATGGAGCAGCTCAGCTCTTCGTGCAGTGCCCTGGAGAGGCATCAGGCTCCATCTCAGCAAGGAGGTAGAACCAGAATTGTGAGTTCAGGGCCCGTATTTTTACCAAAATCAATGTTGTCTCCCTAGATTATGTTTGTGTTGTCAAGGACCTAATTAGTGTAAAAAGCCGCTTTATTTTTTAAAAAAAATCTTTATTATTAAGGTCTTGTTATGTTCTGTGCTCTCCCAGTGAAAAACACAGTTCGGTTTGAAAGTCAGGCAAATATCTTAAGGCTGCTGAAGCCAGCTATTTAATGTTTTACTTTTCTTGTGTGACCTTATAAGCAGTCTGACACAGTGTAGGTCCAGAGTAGATTGTTTACTTTTAATTTGCTCATAATAGCCTTCCTTGCCAACTTTTACAAACAACATGATATCATAGATTTTTACTTGGGATTCCACTCTGTTGAACACGGCTCAGATTTTTTTTCCTTTTACCTCTTTCACTAGATAAATATAATAGTGGATTACCAACTTGTTAAGTACTTCCTTTTGGAAAACATTGTCTGATACTTGATATTGTACCAGGGCTCAACCTAAATTGGTTTAATTCCTTGTACCTGCTGTGTAGTTAGATGAGATCAACTAGACAGACCTTTCCCATTGGTTAAAGGTCAAAAATAGCCTAAAGACATGTTGTTTACAGCACATCATATTGAGAAATATACTTTTCATAGAAGGCATGACCATATTTTCATTAGCAGTGATAAAAAAAGCTTAAACAGCTCTGCAGATATAATTACAGAGGATTATTTTTAATCACAAACCTATTTTTAAGAAAATGTAGAAGAATAAAATTCACCAGAGAATATTTTCATTATTATTTTACTATAATTATTACTAGATTATATAAAATGTTGGTTTATTACCCATTATTTGAGCACATTTGAGAAACCCCAGACAGTTCAGAGTAAGAGTCATATTCTGATGATATTTATATAACAGTAAATAACTTCACCAATGTCTGGCCTTATGCAAAATTATAATGGAGTCCCTGATGGCTAAAATGATGACTGACATTATTGGATTTTCTCATTTTAATTATTGTTAGATGCCAAGATAGAAACTAATCTGTTTATTTAAACTTTTCAAATTATTTCACCCTTGCAAAAATAATGAAGTTATTAACAAAATTTTTAACGCTTTGTAAGGTAATTTTGTAAATGTATTGTAATCTTTGTTTTGCGGAACTGAATGGCAAAGAGATTAAGTGCATCTTCTCAAAGAAGTATGAGTTTTTAAAAAGCTCAAGTTAAAAAAAAACCACAAGCAAGATTAAGAAATGTAAAGGCTGGGTTGTTGGGGGTTTTTTTTGGATGATGGCTTGAATTTTACACTCACCTATAATAGATGGGATTCAGTGGTCACCAAAATGTTGATACCATCGTATTTTCAGACATTGATATTACTATTTACTTTTTTTTTAGGAAAAGTTCTCAAAATTCTTTGCTAATTAATATAAACTTATCAAGAATGCACAGTGAGCACTTTAGCATTAGATTTTTTTATTTAGTATATATAGTTTCCTAGGAAAATACTTATTTCTATGATATTTTCTACAAAAAAGAGACACTACAGGTTTTTCACCTTTCTTTAATACTGGAGCTCAAAATCTCAGTATTTTACTTGAAAATGGTTTATGTGGACCTACCAAAACAATTGAGAGTTTTCTTGAAGCATTTAAGCTGGAAAATGGCTTTTTTATTAAGCTAAAATATTTCATGTTGACAATTTCAAAACAAGCCACTAATATTTTTTATTTCAGAAGTCATGTTCATTGGTAGGTGACTACTTCATTAAGCTGGTCTTTCATTCTGATGGTAGAACCAGAAAAGGCTTAAAACTCGGATGTGACCATTATTTCTTTAAAATTGGGGGTTGAATAAACCGCGATTTTTAAATAGTATGCTTGTATTAACTAAAATTTATAGGAATGATGGAAGCTATTCACATGCTGTGGTTCGAGGGACTTGGATTTAGAAGCCTGTGTTTCTTCTATAGTTGGGGAAGACACAGGCATCTCCAGGGAAGGATTCATCAAAGTTAAATAATTACACAATTTCTTTACAGAAAAAAGGGCTGCTAGAATGGACCGTGTAAAACAGTGTATTACTAGTAGAGTGAGAGTTATGTCCATAAGATACAAAAAAGATGAAGTTTTTGCAGTGAGGTATTAGTTATATGGTAGATAACATGCCAATGATGAGTTTGACAGGTAATAACCTATAAAGTCCATATGCAACATCTGAAGCAAAAATGGACATGAATTTTCCAAAAATAGAGACTTTGTTCTGTGGTGTTGACATCCTCCCAACAGTCATATCTCTTCACACAAGTCATGTCTGAGAAGAGGAAATAACATTTTCAGTTTTATATGGCTTGACATCTTCAGAAGACTAGACGGGGAAGATCTGGTAATCCTGTAATTTACAACATTAGATAATTAAAGCACTGAAGAGGAGGAAAAAAAAAAAAAAAACCCAAAATGATGATGAAGAGTGACTTTTGGACATTTGCGATGGCACATCTGCCGCTTATGTGAAATTCCCTGAGTTTTCATAAAAGATATGTGCTCCAGCCTTGAAAAGTCTGATTAGAGGAGAGCTCTCAACTCCAATGATCTCCAACAGCTACTTGACAGAACACCCTTACATGTCGACTTTTGAGGTGCTTTGGCAAATCTTGATTAGCTAACTTTTTGATGCATTTGTTGGTACTGGAAGCTACCGATGTTCTGAGATATGAAACCAAAGCCAATGATAATGACAGATAGCACACGATTTTTGAATATTCTTCATGATCTCTTAAGTTCACTATTGTGCTTAATTATTCTTGGTTTACCTTTTTAAGCGATTGTTTAACAAAAAATTTGGTGCATATTTTCAAACAGTGCTTAAATGGAGTGAGTAAATCTTAAACATTCAGCAGGTGGAGAGTATGTGTCTAACATGGACAGCAGAGTCCATGTTTGTATTTTATATGACAAGAAGCAGTAACTTGGTAATTAAGTAAATATTGTAATAAGTATGGCTCTGACATCCACTTGAAGCTTATAACTCCCCAGGGAACAGATGCTTAATTTGTGGCCATGATAATAACAACCTAATGAACCTCCCATCTTACTGGATAGCTTAATAAACTTCAAAGAAAACAAAACAAGAATCTATGAGTAAAAGTACATCCTTAGCTTTTCATTAAACAAAATGAGCATGAGTCAAGGCCCAGCATGGCTTCCAAAGTTAAAGCTACCAACTACAAAGCAAATGTATGCAGAGAAATGTACAACAAAAGACATAGCTTTTAAACCTCCAGTTGAGTTTCCATAAATGTTGCTTACAAAAGCTACCATTCTCTATGTTAACAAAAAGTTGTGGATATGTTCTTCACTAAATCCTCTTTTCCCATATAATCCACCTTGTGCACTTTATCTCAAGTGTGTTTTATCTGATCTAATCCTGGGCTCATTCATTCTCAGATAGAAGCAACAGGATTATTTCACACTTAAACTAGGCCCAATCTTTCTGTGGGTCCATAAGAGGACACCTGGGTAATGAGAAATTACCTATGGAACAAAAGATTAAGCAGGTGCTAGGAAAAAAATAATTCTTTCAAATACAGCAATTTTTAAGGAAAAGATAAAACATTTTTATTCAGAAAAATGTTCATAGAAGACACTATATTTTGAAAGGAATGAGCTTACACCATATTTAGTACCAATATTACTTGGTACAAGTTTTATTAGAAAAAAACAAATTCTGTTTCAGTCACCCTGAAGTGACATTGATTTCCCTGGAGTTAACCAGGTCACAGAGACCAGTTCATACCCAGTCATGTCTGTCTTCCTTGTTCTACCAGCCCTTACTTTAGCACACTTTCAGTTAGGGGGAAGAGGAGGAGGAGGGAGGCTTTGTGGCTCAGTAAATTAGCTGCAGAATTTTTTTTCCTTTACAGTAGTGGGTAAGACAACTCAGAAATAAAATCAAATCCCTCTGGTCGTCGTCCCCCCCCCAGAGTTGTGGGACATGTTAATACATAACCAAGTTCAATCTCCTTTGCTTGACGCAGCAGAAACTTTAAATAAAAAAATTTATGTGTGCACGTATATCTATATCTATTTCACCTATATCTATAGCTATATCTATATATCTGTCTTGTATGTCTCCTTTGGCTTGGAGAGACCACAGGATCGCCCCAAATATTGTCTTCTATCTGTTTCCAATGTATATCAGACTCTTGGTGTGAAGGTGTGAAGGCAGAGCAATAATTTACTGTTTTGAAACAGTGGATCAGTTCCTCAGGAGACATAAACTGGTGTAGTATGTAATTATTTTCCAATCATTCACTCCTTCCCTTTTGTCATCAGCCTCCTCATGGACCAATGTATAACACCAGAGAATTTGTCCCTTAATTCCTTGGACACAGTGGCACTGTGGACTGATGACTTGACTTTCTCAGTGGTGGTCCTTTGAGTTTTCTTCTCTCCAAAGAAATACAACAGAAGTACAGTATGTGAGTAATTTCACAGGATTCAGATGAATACATTACTGAATTATTACACTAGAGATTGAAAACAGATACACATTAGAAAGAAAAAGAAAAAAAAAAAAAGAGTGGATGTGATCTAAATCCTCAGGCCTCAGGATACAGACTAATCTTCTACTTAACTGGCTAATAGGGAAGAAGTGTCCAGTAGGTTATCATACAGCTGCACAGTAGAGGTTTTGTTCTTTTTTCCTTTGTAATACCTGGTACTACGTGATGTCCATCACAGAATAAAAGATTGAATGGTCAACAGATGCAGGATTTTTATAGTCTGTGTCTTGCTCAGGTGTAAAGATGAATCTGGAGTTTACACTGGTCTTGCAGTTTGGGAAGGGAGGGTCCTGGTGCTGTGGGTTTTCAGTTTCGCTGGATGTACGCGAGGAAGGGAGAGCGCTCAGCATCTTGTAAGGGTACAGATCTATGGCTTGATAGTAGAAAGCAAGACTACTAGATCCAGAAGTGTGTTTTCCTAAAGCACTCAAAAAAGTGGTCTAGTTTTAGCGTTTTAAGTTATTACTTAACCCACAATGCATACTTTGTAGAAGCAATGATGCCTTAGCAATACGAAGCTTCAGTGTGGAATTTTATTTTCAAAGCTAAAATGTTGTACTGAGAACTGAAGTGAAAAGCTATAAATGCGTTCTCTTTTGAATTGTATACAAATGCAGTTTTATTCATTCTCAAGTCTTGCAAGCCAATTTCAAACTGGCTTCTAGGTGAATCTATATGAATAACCATTTATTTAAGTGTATTTCTAGATAGGCTGGAAAAATTTAAATAAATAACTGTATCATTACATAGATGGAAAAAGTCAATTGTGGCTTAAAAGTTTGTCCCAAATAAGAACTTTGATCCTTTAAATACTTTAAGAAACACAGAATGAAATAAATGAAATCAATTCACTTTTTTTTTTTGTGAAAATATTGAAGTTTCTGTTGGAAAATGATTTTTTTTTTTATCTGAGTGTGTAGAGGCATTTTTTCTAAGTGGAATAATTTCCAAATTAATGAAAATTGGTTAACTGAGAATGGTTGCTAAACTTTTGATTTCTTCTGTGTAGGATAATTGATTTATGCACTATTTTATCTAACAATTTGATGCAGCATGTTCTCCCCCAGATATGCTTCTGGTAAGATCCTGTAGTTTTATCAAAAGGCAAATACAAACACATAGAAAGGCAAAATCAGAATAATACTAACATTGATGAATGACAGTAGGAAAATAATGCTCATTTTTCGAATAAGCATTTGGCAGTATGGAAACAGTTCCTTTTACTTTCAATGAGGCAAGCTTTGCTCACCATCTTGGTCTCCCCAGCTCCTCCCAGCTGGTGGGACAACCCCAGCACACTGACCAAAAGGGTGGAGGGTGGGAAAATAGAGTAAATACATAAATCTCTGTAATGTACAATTAATAATCTTTTTAGAAATGACTGAACATGGAGCAGCAATCTCTGTCACATGCAGGAATTCCTCTAACCAAGGACACATGCAGACTGACTTAATGAATTATCCTTCTCAACAGTGGGAGCAGTAATTCAGTACCTGCAGTTTAGGGTTATTTAACCCAGGATGTGTTACCCAGGACATGTACAGAAAAAGTTCATAACAATTTTTTTGACTTGTCATCCAGCAGCAGTTAACAGAAATGCAAACTGAGTTAGGGCTGTTGACTAGGTAAAATGAAATTTTAAATTAATTTCATGTGTACAACTTCATATTCATTTCAAAACTTGTAACAGTATGGTGTTACTAAAAGAATTAAATATCAGTAGGCTTGAAGATCTTAATGCTTTCAAAACTATATTTTAAAGACAATTTTTGCTTTTTACCAATCTCACAGTAAAAAATTTGTCAATTTAAAGGATGCTTATTAAACTTACTTATGTGGGGATTTCCATTTCCATATGATAAAACGTTACTTCAAATAGAGCTATACTCTTAAATAATCCTTAATTTGTATATACAAGGTATGTGACTGTAAGACTTTAGGCACAGAAATAAACACTGAAATGACATGACTTTCAAGCAAATCGGTTAACTTCCTTGGCTTCTTTCAGGAAGTTCCAAAAACACAGTAATTGAGAAGAAAACATTTCATGGAACAAAAATCACCCTTAAGTACTCAAGACTCAACAGAAACAAAATCTATTTGCTGAGGGTTGTAATTTGTGTATCAGTTGCTTTTCTCTTTTGACTGAATAATGCAATAAAACAATGACTGCTTCTCTTGGACCAATGCAACTGTTTTGGAGCTGATAATCCTTTACAGTGTGGTTGGAAAAAAAAAAATCCTTTGAAACAGTGATTCAGGACCATCATGACAAAAGATGATACTACACTGATATTGTCAGACTTAATTTTTGATTAGTTAAAAATTGTCTTCTGTTTCTTCTGTATAATTCCCCTCCACCCATGCAAGGACCCCTACTTATTGTTTGGATGTGAAGTTTAAGAAATAAAAAAATGACATGCAAAGTGATACAGGGATAAATAAGACAGAGAAGTGCATATCTGTATATGTATAAAAAGTATATTTATGTATACACATATATACACCTATATGCTATACCCTACTTATTTCTATAATGTGCTGTTTGCTCTTCTGACCAATAGATAGTGGTAATTATCTGTGTATAGGTACGTGTATGAGAGAGGGAGAACAGATGTCCGTGATTATGTAAGTTATGGTAATTAACAGTACATAAATGAAACAAGTTTGTTTTTGTTGATGTGTCACTTGCACACTGCTCCTCTTGAGCATTGGGTTACATCCTGTACACGATCGCCTTATTGTCTACTGTCATAAAAATTCCAGTTTTGTTTCTGAGCAGTCACAGAATGGGACTTGCCAGCTGTCATGGAAAATGTATTCAGTTTCATTTCCACTTAATTTATCTAATCTTAATTCTATTATTATTTTATTACAATTATTTAAGTGCTTGGGGCAACAATCTAAAGTAAAAACAAATAAACAGTAGGAGTTCCAGATAATTTGTAAGTGATCTGAAAGGTCTAATGGAAACAACATCATTATTGCAGTTTTATTTTTTGAAAGGTTAATATTATAGAAGCTTCATCATTGCTGCTATAGTTAACAGTCTGTCAACACTGACATGTTAAATTCCTGCTTCATGAGATTAATGGCTAAACTATAAAAACTCACTCTGGACAGGGAAAAAAAAAGTTGTGAAGTAGTGTTTAAATGTTCAAAACCTTGTAACTACAGGCCCCATATCACCTTCATTTTCAGCACTTGAAACACTTGAGCACAACTTGAAACACAGAAGAGCATCCAAGCCCATGATTAAGTCCATTTCGGTTCTACTCAACACTTTCATGCGAAGGCACCTGCTAGCTTCCTTGACTGCAATGAAATCTGAACACAGGCTTAAAGATCTGAAAGTCCAAGTGTTGAATCGAACTGAGATGAATTTGTGGTTTGCCATCCTGGGCTCAGCTGCTTATCTCTCCTCACCCTCTTCAGCAAGAACCGTGAGTAGCTGCATTCAAAGAAGCGCATAGCAATCATCTGTATGGCATTTGAAGCATGGATTTGTTGAGTTTTATGCTTAATCATAACCTTTAGCTTCCATTTAATCTCTGAATCCAGCCACAGTTGCTCTCACGAATATGACAGCCACCCTATCTACTGAATCTGTGTAACCACAGCATCCTCATTACCACTAATTTTATTTCTCCATCCCCCTTGTTGCCTTGCCTTGATCCTCCCCATAACATGGCTGGTTTAGGGTGCCTTGCAGGGTGATTTGGGTTCTCACTTTCTCCTTCTAATGCAATGAGTTAGTTATTTCTGATGTTCCAATCTTGGTTTAAGATCTCTTTTTCTTTTTTTCCTTTTCTTACTCAGCCTTTAGACAGCATGATATATGTTTCACTGTGTTTATGCAGCTAAACCACATAAAAATATGTAAAGGAGCTAATAAATCAACTCATTGAAACTTAAGATATTACTAGTGCACAATTTTAACCCTAGTCTAGAAATTTCAGGTAAGAAGTATGAAAATATTAAATTCAAGTATTCCATGGGTCATATAATCACATAGTGTTTTAAGTTCATCCACTGTCTAATAAGACATTTGATTTGACTAAGAAATTACTGTACAGTACCCTGGGCCTGATCTAGCCATCACAGAAGCTGATGCAAGGTTTTCTATCAATACAACGTAAGGGAGATCAATTCCCGATTATCACCATACACATAAAAACGTATGGCTGAATATGGGGCAAAGAGAATTCAAAAGGAGGGTTTTGAATTACATCTCAACTTTTGGGAACTCCAGCAGCATTCAGCATTTCTTTAAAAGAAATTTGGATTTAACTGCAGATAAGCAGCTGCAGATAGGGTTACTTGTCTATGATGATTCCTCTCTCCATCTGAGAGTAGCCATTACGACGCAGGAAAGGAAGGCAAAATTCCAGAGTGACGACTCCAGAAGTCGTTTATTTAGAAACTGAAACTTGACTTTGTTTTCCTGCAGAAACCAAATGTGTTAGTTTGGTTTGGATACGGTGTATTGACAAAGGGTGGGTTGTTTTTTCTTTTTATCTAACCCTGGTTGTGGAGATAGAGAAAAATAATCTGTCCTGAGAGCAAACAATGATGCAAACTCATTGTTTGCTTGAAATGGCTGACCTTGCGAGGAAGATACATCTGCACAGATGATCGTGCCTCCAGAAGCAGTTAGGAAATCCTGGAAAGTGACCTGACGCCTGTGTGAGCAGATGCAAGGCTCTTTGTTCGCGCTCTGATCCAGAAGCTGTGCAGCCCTGGTAGGCGAGCAGTGCACCTGGGGAAGTCTACTCTGCAAAGCCTGGCCCATGTCTCCTCCTATTGAAGTTCTTCTGAGGGGAACCGACATTCTATCTCTCCAAAGGGAATAGGGAAAGGCACAATGAGACAAAATCCATGCCTCCTGTAGTGGCACAGCCTGCCGCCCCTGGAGTCACGTTACTCTTGGGAGTTTGCCTCAGCACAGCGCCCAGGAAGGTGGGAGCTGTGCCGATGGTCACGCTGTCCATGGGGCTGGAGCTTTCATCTCCGACCCCATTTTCTCATGATGGACAATACTTTCCCTCCTCTCGTTGGCATGAGAAAGCTGTGAGGCTGTGACACAGAAATCACCTTGTAGCTGGCTGTTAAGAAAGTTTAGCAAATTGACTGCTGCTAAAATAAGAGATATGAAAGTGCCATCTGCAGTTCAGTCACACGGGGCAAATCTCACAGGCCTTACGCAGTCAGAACACCCATGGAGCGCACACGGCGGGAGCTGACCTGCAGGATAATAGGGATGCATACTGAATGAATCGGAAGTAATACCTGGCCTTTATCTGGAAAATTACCATTTTTTTTAGGCCAATCTTCAAAGCTGAACATTTCTTTAGGACTCTGGAGCCATTGAGGAGGCAGACAAAAGGAAGAGAGTCATGGAGAGACATGTAAAAGCTGTAGACCCAGCAGAAAGTGCGGGAGGGTATGGAAGAAGGCTGGGGGAACAGGAGTCAAAACCTCAGTATAAAATTCCAGTTCTTCCTGTGCGGATCAGTTTTTCCAAGGGTGAAAGGAAAATTAATTTCCCAATGCATTTAAGTCATTTCATTACACAATTACATGCTTGCTTAAACTTTAGCCACATACTGTTACCCATCCTTGCAAGTAATCAGTTTTTGGTCTGTGTTTTACAACATGTATTTAGTTTAAACATAAAATACATTCATGTCTGTGTGTGCAAAAAGACATATTCATCAAAGTCTTTGCACTACTCATTCTAGATGTAGGGAAGGCATCATTTCTGGGTAAACATACGTACCATAGAGGAAGAATGATCAATCTTTAGAAACATCCATCACACATTTACTACATATATCTAATTATGAGAAAATGCCACTTTTCTACATTAGCATTCAAGTTTCCAAACAGATGGTCAACTTGTTACACTCAGGTGCAAAAGAAACTATTGCACAGCTCATCTGGAGGGGTGTATGCAGAATACTTGGCAGTTGCATTCTCACAGATATCTCACTCTAGTCTGAGACTGATCCAGCATAACGTAAGAGTAGGTTGAAGTTGGTAGAACTACTCAAATGCTTAAAATTTCACACTTTCTCAAATGCTTACTTTTCTGGATCAGGCTCTTGTGAATAATCAGGCCTGCAGCTTCTTGGACTTTTCTTTGGGTGATCAGATCATAAAAATGAGAATGCCATCTTTGTAGAGACTTAGCAGTCACAAACTGCAAGCTGATCATCAGCCTAATTGCATGTCATCCTTTCCTAAATCAGATTAGTCACAAATGATTATCAATTGAGCCCTAAAATCCTGACGTAGTTAGAAAATATACGAGTTTTTATGAAGGTCATTTTGGAGGCTCAATAGAAAAACCAAACATGCCAGCTTTTAATATATCTGGTGACACTGCCTAACAGCTAAGAGAAAACATCAGGGAGTATTTCTGTGTAAAGTTACAATTTTTTCAAGAACAAGTCAGCTAGCTGACCTACAGTGCTGGAATCTGCTGTCGTGCCAGCGGCCACCCTCAATATTTTTGCCTTGTTTTGTCTTCGCTAGCTCACAGCTCTGTGCCAACTATTAGTATTTTGAGTAAATTATGCAGTTTTGATTTGCATAGGCAGGGAAAAATCCTTCTCATCTGCTGGTGGCTCTAGGTCTACCCAGACTGAGTTTTTCTTTGCAGTCTAGTGTGTGCTCTACAGGTTACATCAGCCTCCAGGTTGGACCATTAGTCTCAGAAAACCTCTACAAGTATTTCATGGACAACAGGGTGCTACTGTCCCAGGGGAGAAAGCCTGTGCATATGTATTTACACAGCTTTGCACAATATTCTTGTTTGGTGCAAAGCAAGGAGCCAAATCCACGGTCTGTTAGCATCCCAGTGACATGCCATGTTAAATCAGGCAGCTACTTCAGAGCTTTCCATGCAGTGCTGTAATCATAACTGCACATTATATTTTTGCAGATATACTTCTTGATACACCAAGTATATAAAGTGTCCTAGTATGTAACAGGTTCAGGTGTATAATATGTCTTGGCTGAACAAATAATTTCTGGTTTACATTTCTGTTCATCTGTCTCTTCTAGTACCAGAATTGATTTTTCCCCTATTAGTCTCTCGGTTCATAATTAAAGGACCAGATCTCTCTATTTCTTTTCCAAGCACCTGTTTCCTGTTTTGAAATGTAGGGTAAGTGATAGTGTATATTTTTTTCCTGAGGGGAAAATCCTTTACTCCTCGAGCACAATTAAGGTTGTTTATATTTGCCTCGAGTGCCAGAACTTAACATACTTATTTCTCTAGTTATCCAGCTGACATTCTGTATTTATTAGATTTTTAGTACAGTATGTGGCATTATAATCAATGCATTATTGACAAAAGCACTTGGATCACACACTATTTATTTAATTTACTACACTGACTCTCATTTAGTAAACTTAATACATACACTGTGTTTTCCTGGCACATTCAGATACATTATTCAGAAAGGGCACATGGATTGCACAACAAACCACTATAATGTCTAAGTTATGTCACAAGCCTTTCTGTAAACTGTTGATCATTAACCTATTCTCTGCTGCAAACCTAGCTTGCTACACATGTGTTGGGCAGTAACTTGTGAAGTTCTGCCATAGTTATGCAGAATTTTTAATGTCTGTTAAAGTCATAACACAAGAAGCATTTTATTGTAACCTGCAGGCACCATAAATACTAAATCTCCAACATTTTTATAACCAGTTATATCAAAGGCAAACTGATTGTCACTCTTTTGCACATAGGATTCTCCCATTAGTAAGCAGTCTTATATTACAGGCATAAAACACTGTTAAGCATTTTAGCTCCGCCAGACTAGCTGCAGCTGTGTCACATTTGTGTTTCCTTATTTTATGTGTGCCAGTTATCTAGATTAAAGTTGGAATAGCATAGCACTCCACTAGATGACAGGCTTGGTTTAAAGCCAGACCACTTAGTGATGCTTATCAAACAATTTTCAGCTCCATACAGTAGCATAATTCAAAAACCTGAGAAGACTCTAAATTATCAGGCTTACCATGAGAGATCATTTCTTTTTTGGATGGAAGATTAAAACATTCCCCTCACAAATATGTGGAGTCTTCCTAGTCAGAGGCATCAGTGAAATAATCTGATTTCATTTTTTCTACTCAGTTTTGAATGAATGTGTGAACGTATACAATCTTACCCAGTCATTTGGGGCGCAAGATGGAAAATGTGTCAAATCAGTGGCCCATGAACTTCAGAAAGTCCTGCTTTCAAAAGCTCATTTTTCTGTTCTTTGTTCTTATGCTCATTTAATCTTTGTTTGCTTGGTTGTGGTTTCTAAGCTATTAATGACTGATTCAACTCCAGCTGATGGGCTGCCCCAAGACAGCTATGCATTAACTTGCAACCCCATTAGATACAAGTTCACCTTGAGCATCGGTTAAGGTGGGACAACCTGTGCTCGTAGATCATCACGTGTATTTGCAGGAAGAGTGTGATTGCTGATTCTGACACATCCTTGAGAGAGGATGCCTCCTGAGAGGCAGAGGGGGAGTTATTCCTGTACTCTGCTGAGTGTTTGGACTGGTACCATGACTGGCCTTCTGGGAGGGCTGTTATAGGAAGCAAAACCTGGCTTCACCATCCAATGCCTATCTTCACCTGATCCAAGGCACTTGTTTAAAGCAAGATTAGTTTTTGCATTAGAAAAGCAAATGAAGTCAATTAGGTGGAAGGTGAACTGGAATTATGCTCTGAACCTACAAACCTGTAGGTCTGTTGCTGCTGTGGAAAAAAAATCAAGAACTGTGTCCTGTACAGAGAAACATGCCAACAGCCTGACTGCAACACTGCCACCTCTGTCACAGCGTGGGAGGTATGGGGTGACCCAAGTTGTGCTTACAGCCGATTTCTTGCACATTGAGGAATGACAGTTAACTTCTGTTAACTTCAGAGAGAGAGAGAGATGAGGCTCATTGCCTGGCCCTACTGAGGGAGAGGGAGAGAAACTGGGCTGCTCACTTGCTTTGACAACATCATGTTTTGAAAGAGAAAGCTCTGAGTTAGCAATCCCATACCTCTTCATTCTTTTTGAGCGAAGTACATCTACTATATTGTAGTTATAACAAACAAGCTATAAACAACAGCAAAAACAGCTAGCATTTTGTAAAAGTCCATAAATGAATGGAGTTAAGAAATGCAAGGTAACCTGAGCATCTGTAGCAATAACATTACAACTGGAACCTTCCTGTGATAAAAGCAAAGAAGCAAAATGCATCCTGATGCTCAGGTTAAAGAGCTAATGGTATGATCTTTGCAAAATCTGATTCATTCATTATTCTCTTCTCAGAAAAATAAGAAAACATAATCACCTGTCCTTTAGGCTTATGTTGTGTGCATTTATATTTTAATATCTATTAAAAATGTCCTGCACATTTCCCTTAGCAATATCTGTCAGTGTTTTAATATTACAGGGCCTTATGGTTCACTTTCTGGAGTCCGTCTAAATTTTCCCACTGATATGAGACAGCAGAATCTGGCCCCTAATTTTTAGAAGATTGAAGCCATCCTTAGAACAGCATATGCTCTGCTCTTCACTTTCTTTGATAACTTCTAACATTTTTTTGATGTGGACTCCAAAAAAGACATTTTTGTCTTTGGATATATGTGTTTTAAAAGATGAAAAACATCGAATAGAAGAGTAAGAACATTTTGTGTTTCAGGTCACAAGCCCATTTAAACCAAAACTTGCTAATAACTATTAGATGAAAGAGAAGAAAATGTAGAAAAATAAAAACATTGAGCAAACAAAATGAATAACACTAAACAGACACTCTTCAAACTCATGGAAATACCATACTGTTTGGATCATGAGTGTAGGCACACATGATATGCACTGACATAGCATAAAAATGTCACTTGTGCCCTAGTGTCTGTCTATGATTATGAGCAGGATATTCAAGCAAAGGTCTTGTTGTGAGCATCCTGCTTCTGCTTCTCTGCACTCTGCAGAAAGAGTGGTTAAGAAAAATGGATAGGAGGATAAATGCCATTTATAAGTACCGAAGCCCAGTGCTCTGGCATGCTGGTGGTGGAGGGAGGGGTAGAGGCATGTCAGGATTAGATTCACTTAGGATTCTCTCCCTCATCGCTAAGATGAGAATAAACTCTGATGAAGTCTGAATTAAAAAATAAATCCAGTGGCTAGAGAATTGTGGGAGATGCTTGGCAGTCCTGCAAGGTGCTGAGCAGTCACAGCTCTGATTGACTTCATGGAATATAGTTGATGGAACAGTTGATGGAATGTAATCATATTTTTTAATGTAGTATGCTGGAAAGATGCTCCAATATTACAATGATATGTGTAGTGAAAAGGCTGGGAAAGAATAGAATAGGATAGAATAAAACAGAACAGAATAGACAAGAACAGAACAGAGTAAAGTTTCCTTTCAGACTTGGGGTTTCGACCACAGCTCTGAACTGACTTGAGTTTCCTTTTTTTTTCCCCTATATCTTAGTGATTAATTATTATCAAATATTCTTTAAGAGCTGTGCCATCTGTTAAACGTAATTACTTTCTCTTCTATGTGTAAATCAAGGTCTTTCTTAAAAAAAGAGGCAGTTTATACTTAATTTAACTACTTTTATCTGCAATTTGCAAGTTAAGGTGTATGTAAAGCCTATGGCTAAACTAAAGGCTCAGTTGTGCCTCCTAGGCGTAGTGTTAATTAAAGGGCGATGTGGATTCATGCCACTCTGAGGGGAACTCTGGAAGGGATTATACCTTAGAGAGGCACAGTGCCTCCAGTGCATCACAGCATGTAAGTAAAATGCACATTCTGTGCACCACCCGCATTGATGTTGCTCAGCATCTCTGTGGGCCCATCTCCTTCCCACTCCTCCTCATCCGCTTTGCTGGGGTTCACACCTGGGGGGCACCGGCAAGATGCAGTCCTGGCACTCCTGACCAATTCCTGCCTGCCTGGGGAGAGGTGGTGCCAACATCCTTATCATTGCTGATACCTATTCAGAGGCTGGATACAACTAGAAATTGCCAAGTGTCATTCCCTAGACATAGTCTCTCTCTTTATTCAATGACAGGTCTTTTAAAGTCTGACAGTGGGCATGACACTTGACAGCTTCTTACATCTTACCTGAGCCCATCTTACACGGCTGATTTTGAATAATTCTATATCCAGCGTCTGATTTTGTTCTCTTTGATATTTTCATCAGGGATCATTTTTCCCTAGGGTAGCTCTCTTGACACCAATGAAGTTTTAGATATGATTTACCCTTGTGCAAATAAGATCAGCATCAGACCCATAAACCTTTGGTTTAAAATATTGACTGTACCAAAGGACATATTCCAATATCTATGTAAATAATGTCTGTGATTAATTTAATGCACATTTACAGGTTTTTCAAGGCCATATTACTCACTGGATTAAATGTACATTTTGGTAATATATTATTGTTATTGTACATCCAATAGATCTAATTCAGCCCAGGGTGATTTTTTATTACCAAGTAATAGACCACTGAAAATAGGATTTATTATAGAAATGCCAAGACACTCTTATTTATAGTATAAGAGTACAAATTGCTACTATAATAAATACTCTTCAGTTATCAAATCATCAGTCTTTTATAGTAACATTGACAAATGATCCCATAGGTGGTATGATATTACTAATGTAATGTATTAACTTTCCATTTTAAATTGGTTATTGGATCTGGAAAAACTGTACATTATATGATGCAGTTCAAATAGAACTTGTGACCTAAATTTGCATATCTGTACAGCAAAATGTGACTACACATAGTGCTTTAGACTATCCGCATATGCAACATGAAAACAGTATCACACTCAGTCCACAATTCAACACAGATCTGTAGATTGCATCCACTTAGAGGAAACTGTTAGCAAGGAATGTCTAAAAGAAAATTTAAAAATCATGCCAAAGACTTTTGGTAAGTCATAGTCATTATTGGTCCCAAGAGAAAGCAGGTCAGTTGTTAAGAGTTGATGAAAATAAATAAAATAGAAGAATAGAATGAAAACATTTTTTAACTTCAGCTGTTGAGGGTTCTTTCCTTACCAGCAGGTGTTTGTTTCATAAGAAGCTGTTCACTGTTACTATACAAGAAACAACATTTAATTATGTATATTTGATCTGGAAAAAGTGCAGAGCCAAGGTCCTTTGTAGAGATTCTACATTGGTATAAAGTAAAATAAAATAAGCATGCAGGATTAAGAAAATGTCATAAAAGTAAGCTTTGCAAGAAGTATTTATTTGAACAATGAGATTGGCAAGTCTAATAATATAAGAAATATACACTTAGCAACTTTTCATAGCTTAGATCTGTAGTACTCAGCAGATACATTTTTTTTTATCCTCAGTTCAGTCCCATATTTCAATACTAGAAATCCAAATAACTTAAATCATTATTAGTCTTAGAATGAGCAAGTATCCAGTACTATTTCATTTTATAAATTTTATGCTTCAACACCACCAGTAATTAATTCAGAATTTTATGTACTCTTTTAATACATCAAGGCTTGATTGGAAATAAATGAAAACATTCTATTTGTCTTTCTGGTCAGTTGGGTAATATTTATTTTATTTAAGAGAAATTTAGCACATTCTTTCCAGCAGCCAGTTAAGTGCGGTCATGGTTGGTGCCAATGGACGATAGAGATTTTAAAGGAAGCTGTATAGTTTAGACAGTTAAGTGGAAAAAAGTAGTAATCACAATGGGATGTGGTGAGGATTTTTTCTATGCCTTTCTTATGTTATGTCTTTTACTGACAAGATATACTCAGCACAACAAACATTTTTCCATCATGGAGAAAATCACAGTTTCCTACTCCTGGCTTAGTCTCCATCCCAGCACCCAGCCTCACAAGTCAACTAGAGCAGCTAACTGGCTGGTCAAATGTAGGACAGCTGGCTATCGCCCCCAGACTACGTTACAGCATGGAAAAATTCATGCTGGATCTCAATCAACAGTCTCTTCCCTGCCTGTCTGTCCACTCCCATTCAGCTAATGTGGTCTCTTTTCCTCGGAAATTCCTGCACTTGAAGACACAGCTTTATCCCAGGTGGAGATTCCAGTGCTTTTACACTCTCCACCTGAAAAACATTTAGATACTAAAAATGTATAGCCAGATATTTCTGCAGTCCTTTCTACTCACATTTGGCCAGCAGAGTGTATCTGTAATTTTATTAATTTACATTGACACAGATCTAGACTGGGGATTAAGTATTCACAGCAAAGCATCAGTTGTACTCATGAACAGGCAGTAAAAGAAGTTGTTTATGTCTGTCTACCTGTCTTTATTTTTTCTTAGTAGAAAGCATCCCTATTTATCCCAGCTACCATCTCACACGTTCATAAATAGTCATCTAAAGTGTAATACCCTTCAGTCCCCCTGGGGGAATGTCCTCTCTTCAGCTCATCTAAACAAACTCTACAAATACAGAATACAGCAACTTAAAGTACAGTTCAGCAGCCTTTGTCTCGTCAAAGCTTTCACCCAAATGAAATCTTAGGTGGCCAATGGACCAGCAGTCGCTATGAAAATTAATAATCTGGTATTACCCAGGGCACCAATAAAAGTCTGAAACAACCCCTAATTCCCATTCTCTGTTGTCTACATAACAGAATTTGTCACCAACGCTTCATTTTGAGATGGAACTTTTGATCTAGGGACAAAAAATAATTCATCACTGATTTATACCTGCAGTTACTTTTGGAGATGCAATTATATCTGCTATCCCGAAGCCAGTGGCAAAGACAAAAATCATTCTAAGAATCAGATGCTAAATGGATGGTGGTGATGTAAAGGCCTCGAACAGCTGCCCATGCTCAGTTCTCACTTGATCCCAAGCCCATTGAAGTCACTGTGAATCTTTCCTTTGACGTCAATGGGCTTCAGATCAGGTCCTGAGCATTTTTTTAAAAACCTCAGACAAATCAAAACCATTTCCTTTGGAATGAGACTGTTCACACCCCTTGGTGAAGACTATTTCCTTTCCAAACACAGCTTTCATACCAGAGTCACGTCAGCTGAATTTCTGTTTTTACCAAAAGCTGCATTTTTTTGAAGCAGGAAACGTATCTTTTACTTATATTTCGTCTATTAGCAGCTAAGTTGTTTTTGTTCAAACTTTCAAAAATATCCCCAGCTGGGCAGGCCAGACCTACAACCAAAAATGGGGAACATTTTAGAAAGTTACAGCCATTTAAGAAAAACTTTTTTGAGATGGAAACTCCTTGCAGATTTAACCATAACAGTCACCACATTTTATGTGGTGAGGGGTCATCCCTACACACTGCAGCCAGTAGACTCCAGTAGATCATTTAGTCTTATAAAATGTATGACACTATAACAAATGTTATAACTTGTATAACAGAACTAATATAACATTAACTCTCATACAGAGCACTGCACTAAATACTATATAACTTGATTTAGAAATACTTCCAAAATGCAAAATAAATTAAATAAAATAAGTTATAGACCTGGGGAGAGTAGATCCACCTGTCAGGCACCATTTCTGTATAAGTTTCCTGAAAATGATGGGGAGACTCTTGGATAATTTTGGAAAGCAATCCTTGTGATGACCAAGAGGAGAATGAAGTGTTCCCTCATTACTGAAGACTGTGAGAGTGGTGAATGTGTGTTCACTGGCTGGAAAGATCAACAGTGAAAAGACATGGTCAGAGATACCATGTTGATATGCAGAAGAGACCAAGCAGAGCACACGGGTTTGAATCTATTCCTCTGTGTAAGTAGGTCTCCCATAAAGTTTTGCTCAGGCACATTACTGACCAGTGGGCTGTGGAAATTACCTGGGAGACATTCTGTCCCTTGCTGAATGCTACAGAGGTAGCCATTCCTCCACCTGCAAGAAATGCCAACCTTGCTGCCAAATGCACTCCTGCAGGGATGCCATGGGATGCCATGCACCATACAGCCTCCTGGAACAGTGTCTGAGATTGAATTTGGATCCATATATTTTGTGTACAGTTTTTTCCCTTCCACCTAAATACTTATGTCACTATTTCTATATTGTTTCATCAACACAATAACTCTGCCAGACTTAACTGTTAAGACTAGTGTGTGCCAGTGTTTAAGTAGATCATCTTTCAAGGGAAAACGGTAAAAGGTCTCTTTGCTTCTTGACCTGAAATAATTCTTTATGGTGATGGAGAGACTATCTCAATTAGATTAGGTGAGTTACCACAGAAAAAAATCAAATGGATGAGCTGTGTTTTCTTTTTCTGCTCAAGCATGGGCATGACAACCTCACCTCAGTGATGGCCATCTCCTGCTTAATGTGTGATTGCAACTTTACTCTGGGAAACAGCACTCTCTAAACATTGCTTCCTGAAGAATCCCCTAGGGATGCTTCTTGCCAAGTTCACTGCTGCGCTTCTGTTGTGTTGGGCCTCCATCCTTTGTGAGAACATCTGTGTAAAACAGATGGATAAGGTGATCTTCATCTGCAGTCTCCCCCCACCATTTTCTGAGTATTCTGAAAAGACGTACTTCTCAGGGGCCCCAGATCTGTGATTGATTTTGATGCAGGAGGAAAAGCACATGTTTTGCAGAGGAAGAATGTAGATCTTGTGGGATAATTTACAATGCACAGTAGTCTTGAGTAGAAACTAAGTAAGTGAGATAAAGCCAGAAGATGATCCCCCAGAGCCTGCTATTAGAGGAACAGTCCAAGCTATATGGTAGACAATCCTGGGATGAGATGAAGTAGAAGAACTGAGCAAAGACAACCTAAGCAACCTCTCAGAATGAAAACAGCAGCTAAGAAGCCTGACTGAAAACCATTGTCAATTGCTGCTTCTGGACTGCATCACTTTCTTCTCCTACAGTAATGAAAGACTGACTCAGGGGAAAATTTATTCTTCAGAAAAGGCTTGTTCTAGCACTTTAAAGGGGGCTAGTAGAAGGGACAGAGATGACTAGGTTGCTGTAATATGTGAAATTGCCCCCAAAATATGTACTGTGCCTCACACGAAAAACAAGCAGACCAGGAAGTATAAAATAAGCCTTGAAGGCAGTGCAGAGGGTCACAAGTTTTTTTGGTGTGAGGGTCTCAGTGGCCTCAGCTGATGTCAATTTAAAGAGACAAACGATTACACCAGAGGCAGAAAAAATAATGTGGTATTCTTCCCTGAGGTATCAATATCTCATCAGACACTTTTTTTTTTTGAGTTAAGCAACCAAAAAAAAACCAAATTGGGAGGGAAGTGAAAAAACAACCAATAAACCCCAAACCAAAACCACCACAGTTCCTCTGAGTATGAATTTAACCAACTGGTTGCCTGGCTTTATTATGTGTTTTTAATCCCACGAAAAAAACTGACTTGCTTATCCAGCTAATTGGGACCCTGCTTGTATCGTATCAGTTCAGGAATCCGAAAGAAAAGGGCTATAAATACACACAAAAAGAGAAGGAAAAAATAGGCAGTCATCCTGTGGGTTTAAGAATTTCCCTAGCAGATACCGGATTCTCAGTTCTAACTCATTTCTTAAACAGCACTGGTGAACATCAAAGAGTACAACACAGAGCATGCTGAGTCCCAGTTACGCACCTCAAAAGTAAATGTTACCTCAATGGAAAGTCTTCAAAAATTCTAAATGAAATAGAGGCCAAGATGCCCAAATGCTCCCTGAAAAATGTAGGCCCTTTCTTTATTGATAATGATTGCTTCATTAAAATACATAGTTGTTAATATACAAAACTACATCGCTCAGTGAAAAATTGCTTTAGAAATGTGTTAGAGCACATATGGATATTACCACTCTTTGCAAGATATCAGGAAAAGAAGTGTCAAATAATTAATTTCAGTGCATTTCTATTGTTTTTTAACAAGCCATCTTTAGAGACAGGAAATCTTTTCTGAACACAGCTCATGTTTCAAAGAAGAAATAGAGGTAGTACAAATAATTGGTGCGCATTGAAGTCGGAGGAGCACAAGTTGTTTTATTAAAAAAAAGAAGTCTTTAAAAGCTGTGTAAACTCTGTAGCTAAATACAAATTCAGAGATATGTCTTTCATATTGTTCAACAAAAAATCATGGCAACAACCATCTCTGATTGTTGCGGGTTTTTTCTTTCTTCCCACAGTAACAAACAGAATTTTCTCTAACACCTTAATCCAGTGCAAGGAAACAAACCTACAAACACGGCCATAAAATTAATTCAAATAAGTAATGAAAAAGGAAATAGGCATAATGAGTGGCCTTTAATTTCAATTGTACATCCTCCCAAACCTTAATGCCAGTGCTCACATGCATATTCCTGTCACATATACTTGCCTTCGCTCAAGTATATCCAGTACCCAGTGAACTGGCTGTGGCAGGTGAATGAAAATATTGAAGCACCTTCTATAGTCACCAGTACACCCAATGTTATTTTAATGGAAAGACTTTCACAAAAAATTGCTGTGCTGTGGTGGATATGCCAATACACTAGCTAGGGTAATATTTATCAAAATATGGAAGTGTGTGTCTGTGTATGCTTTATTAAGCCTTTGCATCAAGCTGCCAACAAACAAGGTTTTGTGCCCTTTACTCCATAGGGTACTGATGTTCAGCTCATGTTTCACCTAGTCCTCTCTCTAAGGTTGCAAGTAGTTCTGTTTTTCTTCTAAGAAATGAACTAGAATAGGCCTTTCCAAAGGAAATGAACATAAACCAGGATTGACAAATTGTGCTAAGCCTCTTCTATTATTATTTGGATTCTAGTCTGGATCCATTGCAATTGGAAGTTTCTAGGTGTGGGAGATGTGTCAATACTGAAACACATAGCAGACATTCATGATGAATACCTTCACTGATAGCATAAAGTCTAATTTTGCAAGGCCAAATAATTGAAAGAAGGGTTCATTTTATCATGTAATAAAAATAATTTTTATGTTTTTATTTCTCCAACTTCGTCAGAATTACAGGGTTTTTAACTTGTTCTTCATTGCTCTCTAATTCCCTTCCTCTCACTGCTTTTCTGTTATGTCATATTTTTCTTGATTTTGTTTTCCATGTCATTTCTTAATTTATTTCTGTCTTTCAACCCATGACCATAATATCTTTCCTCATTGCAATGGGTTTCTCTACTTTTTTTTTCCCTTTCTTTTCTTTTTCAATACTTCGGTCCACCATAATTCTATAATTTACTTTTTAAAAGAACAGGGGATCATACAAGTGAAGGGGGAGAATTTACAATGGATTTCATATTAAAAACAACACCTGAGCTTAACTGTAAGCGCCATGTCTAAAATTCTTAAACCACTCATTAAGACCTTTTCTTTTAAATAAGCACCTGTGAGGAATGCTCTTTAATGAGAATGGCTGTCTTATGTTAACACTACTTTCTGTTGTGAAAAATAGCAGAAAGTCATCTGGCTTTGCCCACATAGGCAGCCTCTAGCTGCCAGACCTGAGTTTAGGTGCTGCCTGCACCTGGTGCCAAAAGAGACAAGGAGAGGAGTCAACAGCTGAGATTGCAAGGCAAATGCTTAGCAATAGCTGTAAGCCCCACTAAAGAAAATATTTAGATGTGAAAGAAAACATTCGGATATAAAAGTTTTTTGCATATTACTGCTTGATTAAGCAGTCATTATGCCTGCCAAAGGTTCTTCTACATCTCAGAGTCAGGTGTGGTTGATCAAATATGGGCAGAAGCAGATTTGGATACAGGATTAGTCAAACCTATAAACCTTTACATCAAGATACATAGCAGCCACAGCACTACTGAATCTAAAACACAGAAATCACACAGCAGGGAGGGAATGCACAGTAAAATGTGAGGAGCTCTGAAGTGTATGTTCTTCTTCTCCTCACCCCTCTTTTTTTTTTTTTTTTTGCATGCTTTTGATCATTTCTAAAATAGTTGAGAACTGCCAGTTAATGCTGAATCCAGATAAATGACAGCAGTTCCTACATGTCTTAGAACATGTGGGATGATAAGGGTTGCTCTAGGTACAGACTTCTGTAGGGAGTTTTGCTACCATAAGGGCTAATCGTTTACTTTTTTTTCCAGGAAATCTTGGACTGTGGACTACAACTCATTAGTCATTGCTTGTGGCTCAAAATCACCTTCAGCATGATCCAAACCACAAATGTGAGTCACTAATTATCTTTCCTTTGTTTCGTTAGAATCAAACATTTTTACAGTTTTTATTATTTTTAATTTTTTATTGCTTGTTTTATCAGGTGCACAAAAAGCAAAATTTGTTCTTCATTGATACCTGAACATGATGTACATTTTTTATTTTTTGGTTGCTGTTTCAATTTTTCTGTAACACAGAATTATGTGCTCTGTGATGCCATAATGTCTCTTGCTGTTTTACAGTAAATCACCAGTTTCAGGACAGTCAGAATGTCAGGAAAACTTGCTTTCAAAGTTGCACTGAAAAGGATTCTTCAGCTCAGAGTTAATAGGATAGGCTTGTACCTAGATGATATCAGCATTTTTTGCCATTAGCAATTTTAAGAAATTTTCTCTTAGTACAGCGGTACTAGACTAGTAGAGACTACTTTTAGGTTTCAGGTTACTTGGTTCAAACTGCAGTACGTGGAACTTTTCACAAACTGCAGTGCACTTAGCCCAGTAAAAAAGCTGATTTAATACAGCTTTATGGATCACTGCTGTTAAAAAAGATGATTTTCGAAATGTCTCTTTAAAGCCCTCTTATTTCTTATGACTGTTTTACCATTCCTTGCACCAAGAATACCAAGACAAACTAATACACTCCCTTGTAGTTAGAATTGATTCAGGGAATCTACACAATATTTCTGCATTGTAATCCTACAACAATTCTCTCAAATTATCTGCATGCATGGAGAGCTCCAGATTTATCTACTTTAGTTCCTGTGAGCCTAAACAAAGAATTCACATTAGTACTTCCATATTTCTGCCCAGGATTTCCCAGACACAAATATGTGTTCACATATCCTTAAAATATTTGAGGTATGCACAGTAAATCCATTACTTTCATAACATGTCAGACGTACTTGTGAATGTGCAGAAGAACTGGACACCACATGCTAAGTAGCTGTTATGCCTCCTGGAAAATACAGATACACTGTGAGTGTCAGAACCACCTGGCAGTGCAATCCAGGGCTTCCTGGAGTCGTCAGACTTAAGGCTGCACCACTGTCCCACAGAAGAGTGAACCTGCTCTTCCCAGCAGAGTGCTCACATACAGCATACTCACATAGACTGCCATACACCTAGGAAAGAGAAGGCCTCCTCAACACCACCATGAACTGCATTTCTGGACTGAAGAGCAGCAACAGGAAAACCCTTGGGCAGCTGAAAAACCCTACGTAACCCAAGATCACACGCGTGCATCCTTTCGGCAATTCCCATAGAAATGATGGAGCTATGCTGGTCAGAGTAAGATTAGGAACTGACCCTGCCTCTTTTCCTCTTGAGAGAAGACTTTGGTCTTTGGAATTGGATGTTACCCTAGATCAACAAACAGAACCAACAACAGGTAGAGCATGCATTAGCGTAAGGATAATAACAAGCACATCAAGAAACCCAAGAATGAATTAAACCAATAGAAACAAGCAAAGCAAGAATATCTACATCTATACACAGTATGGGGAAAGATAATATTTACAACAGATGTTCAGCTTCTTGTCTATTTTCTGCAATTCCAAATTTCAGGAGACAAACACTGCTCTGGCAATGTTACTATACAGGTTTAATTCAAGGTATTTAGAAAGTACATATGCACTTCAAAAAGTTGACATTCATGTTGGGGGGGGAATAAAAAAAGACGAGAATTAAAAGAAAAAGAGAAATGTAGGTAAGATGAAGGTGCTGGAATTGGCTCTGTTTATTCAATTCTACGTGCGAATGTTGCTGGTGGGCTTCTTCAACCTGGACGCACTGACATGTACAGACAATCAGGCACATTGAGCCCAGCAGCAGGGGACAGGGGAAGCAGCTGAGCCAGGGAGGAGACAAATTCAGGGCAGACCTCAGGATGGCAGGGGAGAATGTGTCAGGAATAGGGATTTTACAGCCTAGGAAGGATATTTTGTTCTTTCATGAGACTTCTATGTTATAATCAAAAAATGGGATGTTACGCATACAAGGTTTAACTGCTGTGTTTCAGCCCCCAAAAAGTAATGTGCAATGCAGATTTCAAAAAACTATGTCCCTCATTCTTATTGGACAGCTCTGGTAAAAGTGTGTTTGAAGAATGTAACGTATCTTCTTTGTATTAATATACAGTATAAGGAAATAGCTTTACAGCTCAGGACACAAATGGAGCTTTAGATTAGCTGTCAACAATGTCATATCCATGTTAATAATGCCCTATTCATGCCTGGGGCTGACAGTCTTTCTTATTTTTATTCACAAATTCCATTTAATAACAGCAATAAGTCACTCTAGACAGTGCATTTCTAAGGGATTTTTGCACTTCTCAGGTGGTTAAAGTCACTTGACCTTCGGCCTCATGCCTTAAAAACTCCCTAAGAGATGTGCTAAATTGCCCAGAAATACATTGCCTGTCATGTCTTGTTGCTTAATTAAGGGCCAACCTAGATGGCCTATAAGGACTGCCCTTAAGTAATTACTAATTGATCTCCTACTCAAGAAAAATGAATAAATTCCACAGCAGCCGCACTGTCACATGGCATTAACTCAAATTCATATTCCTCCAATAGAGAATGAAAAGCACACAGCAAACGGGTGGATTGAGGGCAGAAACATCTTTAGAGCAGCTAAGCCTCACTCCCAGAGTTCGTCATGTCTTATCGGCTGGAGCCACCGCTCTCAGCCCTTCACATGCATTGAGACAAAACACACTGCCTGAGAATCAGAGCTTTTAGAAACTGAGAAATATCTAGAATTTTCCATCTGGATTTACCTGCTTTGAAAGATATTTAATCTTTGGTACAAATATCTAACTAAGGAGTCTCAGCGAGGGTGATAAATTGTCACCTCATGAAAGCAAAATAATTATAGCCTACCAAAACAGCCAGAGGAAACGTATTTCAAAGCTCTTTTCTGAAGAAAGGAGGTGGGATTTAGGTTGGCATAGGAGAGGTTGTTGCAGCTTTTGTTACCCAAATTGTTTATCAGAGTGCATGAAACAGCCTTCCTGGATTTGTTGCATTTTCTGTCTAAATCTCCAAACGGTCCAAAAAAGTGCTGATATCTTCTGCTTTTATAAGATGATGAGAATGCTTTGTGCTGCCTCAGAAATCTTGACCATGCATAGGAAGATGTTTTCAGGTATGAGCAATATGAATATGATGCTCTTAAGAAATGTATGGATGACCAGATTTATTAACCTCCTATTACCCTCAGTAAGAGTGCATCTATATATTATCCTATCCATACTGACTTCTCACACCTACATTAGTGGTTTACACATCTCAAAACTACTCAAAGTAAAAAGGACCCACCTCTGAAACATTTCCCTTGGGCACACTGGATGAAACCAGGATTCACTGGTGTCAAAGATAACATTTCTGCTGACTTCAGTGAGGCCAAGATTTTAATCCAGTAGACGTGAATAGTAAAAAACTGTATAAAATTTGGGAAACACTCTGACACATGATAATATATGGTACAGGAGGATAAGCTGATTTTTGAGGTGGCTTGTATGAAAAGCTGCAGTGGTTCCATGCTTCAACCAATGCTTTATGCAGGGCTCCCCCCACTCTGAAACCACATTAGGGGAAGAACAGCATTTGCACTGATGGAGGAGAAACAGGGAATCTGAACTCTGGAAAGACACTCTTATCACTGCAGTGGCACTAACACTGATGACATAACACTAGCAACCATATTAAGATACCTGTCTTCCTTATTAAAAGCTTAACTGCTTTATCTTCCATATCTTTTAATATGTTAGATGTTACGGAGTCAGTGTATGCAAAACTGCAAATGTTACGGATAGCTGGGACCTGTCACATAAATATACCTTCTTGTCATTATGATTGCGTAACTGGTTGCTATTATTTGATTTCAATGTATTGTACTAATTGTTTTAAAATATCAAGAGATTGATAAATGAAATAAATGTGCTAATCAACAGCCATTCCTTAAGCCTATTTGAAACAGAGGTAAATACCAAGCTATGAAGGGCTGCTTACCCCTACCTGAATAAAACCAAAGGATTGAAAAGCACAGTCAGATCTGACAATCAGTCCTCTCAGTACTTTGTGTAAAAACTACATCCTGTTCTATTTCTGCAGTTGATGCAATTCTGGAATAATATGTTTGATTAAGCTGGCTACCGACAAGATGTGTAAACATATGCAATGTAAGCTAATTTTTTGTGATATAAATTTTTACGGCTACTTGTAGGCAGCAATGAACTACCATTTCTAGTGGCTTTTTTTCCAGAACCTCAGAGCTCAACTAGAGGTTTATCACATTAACATCATCTTAACCAAACATCAATATTCATGCATCATTTTGGTGTAGCAGGAAAGCATATTCCTTTAAAAATAAGGGAATAGTAATACTGGTAATTCTGATTCCTGGATGTGCCTAGTTTCTTGCAGCTGAAAAGGCCTTTGCTGTCATCATGTTCTGCAATGATTTTTGTGTTTTTCTATAACATTTTTCTCCCTACACATGTGGGTTTTATATCCTCTTCATGTTGGTATAGCATGAAGTCTTATGTGGAATTTAGAGGATCTGAACTAAATGTAGCTAAAAGGAACTTTTGGATGAACTGCCTGGGATTTGTTCAGATCTGTTAAAGTAATGGGGGAAAGCACAAAAGGATAAAGAAAAGAAAGGCCTTAATCTTTGTTCCATGAGTGATAAAGCAGCATCACATGGGTGAAAATTGGCCTGACCTTCACCCACATGATGCTGCTTCTGCCTCAGCCACTCTTTCTTTGCTCTGATTAAGTGAAGATAGCCTCTTTCTCTGCAAGGAAAAGTCAAAGAACAAAAAGAAAAAAAACCCTGTCTTAACTATAAAAGGTTTATTTTTTTAATCACAGTTGGGCTCATACAAGCCAGTTTCTAATCTTATTTTTTAAGCTAAAAAAGTGCCTTTTTAGAATTTCTTTGGCTCGGTTTCTTTAGCCCCCCCCCCTCGAACCTTGGAGCCTAGATCTTAACTTGCTTCCCTTGGATGTGCTTTGTTGCTCATCTTCACTTTTACATGATAGCTGTTTGACTTAAATGGGTTGTTCGCCAAAGGATTGCCCCTTGGGGAATGGAAAAACTGGAGGGAGGGAGAGGAAAAGCAGTACTCAGCTGGCTTAAATGGCATGTACAGTATATCTATTGGCAGGGTATTGCCAATGCTCCGAGGAAACTTTCAGTGCTCAGCCTTTACAACTGGATGCCATACACCAACTGAGACATGGTTTTATGTATCAGGTTATCCATGTTCATATAGACAAGAGAACTTTACTGCGACACTGCTGTCAAACAGCTCCTGTGACTAATATTTTTAACAGCATGATATTTAAAATTTGACAAGGATATAATAATTCATTCTCCAGATAGTCAACATGCTTGGAGAGCTGGTAATGTCTTCAAAGGTTTCAAAGGGGGCCAATTGAAATTAGTCTCTTTTTTAATGGGTACTAGGTAACTAATTTTTGGTTACACTATTGCAACAGGATCAAAATGTATTTTTAACTGGACATCGATCTACTAAAAAACAGTTAAACTCACAGTTATGTAGGTGTGTGTATGTATGTATTTCGTATCTGGCTGAGATCCAGTGAATTATTGGCTAAGTCCACAGGCTAGCTTCAATTTCCACTGGTCATTTTTTCCCTCGGGAGCTAAGAATATATGATGCTGTGCAACATAATGGAATGTCACTGTAATGTGTAATGTCTGTTATTGTATTACATATCTGAGGCAGGGAATGAGGAAAGATCTCCCCAGCTTACCTACAAAACACAGGCATCAGATCGCTTTTATCTGGAAACGCTCTGTGTATTACTTAGACATACAAAATGGCAAATTGCTTAAGTTTACTGTAGTTTCTAAAATTTAAATCAGACATATGGATACTAGCATGCTCTGTGTAAGTCCAGTGTGACTACCGCTGATTAATTAGTGTTGGAAACTACAAACACCAATTCACTGTTTAGAAATTTTGCAGCAGCTATAATTTATAAGAACATGCTTAAAATAATACTGCTTCTAATTTTGATATGTGACTACGCTGATACTAACAACATCTCTTCCTCTTTGGCAGTGGTTTCAGAAGCATCAGCATGAGTTGTCTTCTGGCCTGGAGAGACATTATCTAGCTATACATCTTCACATGCACAGCTGAATCAATTGATTATTTTTTAGTGATATAACTGACATTTGCAAGACCTAGCTTTTGAGTGTGTAATAATACTGGTCACCATCTAAGAATATGTTCCCATTTGTTTTCTCAAGTAAATTCCACCATTGTGCCCACAGAGAGTACCACACAAAATGTTGTGGTTGTAAATATGTTCAGCAACAGTTAGAATTTGGACTCTGATTCAAAGCCCATTGAAGTCAATGAAAAGACTCCTATTGACTTCAGCGTGCGTTGGCTCTGGCACTTGATACTTTATTTAGAACTTCTAATGATTATTCAGTGGAAGAAGCAATACTGTGAGCTTTGGGTGCTGCAGTCCTCTTGCTAAAAATAAAATTATATTTATAGGGAAAGAATTTTTAGGGGAAAAAATTATAATTTGTATAGCAAGTTTAAATTACTCTGCTATTTAATACTATGTACATCAACACACACACATATATAGGGAATCATACATGCTTGCATAATACATACAAACACACGCTCACACACACCCTCCATGTTCATACAAATCATATTAAGAATTTAAGATATAAACCTCTAGGGATTGATACATTGGCTGAAACAGGAGTGTCCAGTGGCATCCATGGTGCTGCATGGTATCTGCGACACCCACATGGGACTGGCAAATATGCCAGAGGGTCTGTAAGAGTCATATTTTCTTCTGAGTTGGCAGTAGGAGGCCTGGTGATCCCCAGGCCTTGCCAGATGGCATCAGAGTCCTGGTTTGAGGCAACTGAAGGGAACTCTTAGCCTTGGTAATTTAATTACCAATAATGGATTATCAAGGTTCCGTATTTTTTCTCCATAGTCATCTTACAGAATTGTTTTTAAGCTCGGAATTTGACAAACCAACTGGTTTTAATTTTGTGGCTTGAATCATTATTTCATTAACAAGAGGACAGCATTCATGATGGCATATAAAATATTGACGCAATAGGCTAAATTTTAAAAGATGGAACATACTGAAAACCACATTAAAAAAACAAGAATGTGTTTTTATTTAAACCACTAAAAATACTTTTAAAATACATTTTTGACTGAATTGTCTGGTTCTCTCAGAGTTTCTCAGTGCTACAGCATTGCTTTCACACGCCCATAAAAGCTCACGTTGGGCATACATGGTACCACCCTCACCAGTAAAGAGGGGAGGTAGTCTGGTAACTTCACCTGCTAGTTAGTAGCTATTGACAGGACTAATCTGAAGCCTTCCTCACCATCAGAAGCTAATGAGGACCAGTACTTTCATTTATTTAAGAGTCTGAACCAGCCATCATATCTTACTGAAAATGCACGTTTCTACATATTAAATTGCTCTATATACAGCTTGTTTTGTATGACTTTTTCAGTTCATGGCAGCTGCCTCAAACAAGCTTGAAAGGCTCTATTATGGTCTATTGGGTCAAAAATGGCTTTTTTTTTAAGTGCCGAAGTACTTAGTTACAGTGAATTGGTAACACAATATCCACGCCATAATATGCATACTGTGCATGAAAAAAGGCGAATAATTTGTAATCCCCATTTAAAATAAAAGCATAAATACCTACTGTATTCAGCATATCTGAAATGTTCTACCAGTACATATTTAAAAGAAACTCAACATGTTCATGTGAAAGACGAAAATGATCTGTACTTTGTTTATGCAACTTATTGAACAAAAGTAAGGTTTATAGCTCTTTTTGAATTTTTGTTTGTTTGCACTTCAGTATTAACATGGAATCACTATTGAAATGCAGCTTAGGAAATTCGCAAGTGAAAATCTACACACAAATAACAGGAATGAAGGGAGGAGAATCTATATTAAGTCTATCACACGTGATCTCCTAGTTCGACATAAATTCATATCAGAAAGATGTCTCATCCTTCTTGGAGGGCCCATTTCTGGCTCTGTCATTCACACTAGGAGTCCCTTCTTGGAGAAGACAAGAACAAATCGAGGAATAATGCAAGACTCTACAAGTGTCAGAAATTAGGTTATGATTATTTCATTGCTGTACCTCTTTGCTTCACAAATTCAGCCCCTCTAACTTTTGACAACCTTTTTCATATAGTTCTTCCTTGTCTATGATACTTGTTATCTTTTTGTAAGAGAAGAAAAGTTCATTAGGCAGGGGGAAGCTTTGGCAGGGGGAGAAGAAACCTGTCCAATGTCACCACCAGATGTAAGTAATGCTAGTGACTGCTGTACTGTATGACCACTGTCCTCCCTGTCCTTCATACAGTCTTTATTTGCTTTACTCTGCCTGCTGTTTCTCACAGATTTTTGCTGATAAGATATATAAATATCATCTTCCCTTCTGTTATAATTGTTTTGTGATCCACATGTAGTATACATAATATGGAGACTTGCGTTCATTTGCAAAGCCTGAAGATATTGTTCATTATGTTTTATGTGCCAGAATAGATAAAAATCATTCCCAGAAGGGTACATGTTTAAACTGGCAAAGAAAAATGATTGACATCTACCATAAGTACTTTTGTCAAAGCTTTGGCATGTTATCAGTTTGCAAAACTATTCTAATGAACAGTGTCCATACTCACCAGATGTGCTATCAAAAATATGCCAGATACTTGTAAAATTCTGCTGCAGTCTCAATGCCAAATGTGTAAAATACAAACAAGTTAGGCTACAAATTCTGCTAGATAAATTTGGTTGGATAAATATTTGAGCCTAAAGGGTCAAAGAATGTAAATAATTCTAGGCAGGAGCCTACCCTCTTGGCTAGTTTCAGAAAAAGTGGATTATTCTCTCTATGCTCAAACACTAAATTGCCTTGTATAAATTTGCAACTTTAATACTGATGCAGGCAGAAATAGAAAATGCTTAATTAAAATAAGGCTTTATCTCTGTGTCTGACAAATAAAAAAAAACAGTATTGAATATTCCTGCTTGTTTATCCTTTTATTCCCAAATGCCCATTCCTAGCTCATAAACATTATTGTTTTCAGAGGGTACAAGAACAAGAACTAAAGCAGTGTGTCACAAACACATTTGAGGGAGGGTTTAATTCTTGCAGGCTCTTAAGACACCAAGAGCTTGGCAGAGGTTTTTAGCGATGTCTTTTACTCCCAGTTTTGAAAGAAATATCTACAGAGAGCTTGCTAAATTCCCCAGCGCATGGTAGGCCTGTGCTTAGGCTGGATTCACATCTGCTCTGACTACCTGAAGTCAGCAAAGCAGGTAGAGGATATTGGTGAATGGGATCTTGGTCTAGGTTTCTCCACTGACTTTTTCAGGTGTTCAAAGTAGGGAGTCTTTTTCCCCAGCCACTTGTCATGGCATTCAGATATTAGTTATTAAACACCAAGTAAATTATTTTAATTAACTAATTAATATCAAATATTTTCTTAAAGTTTAGTTCTTTTTTGGGGATGTGTTCTTGTTGGGACTAATATGCTAGTAACAGAACATCAGACTTTTGTTTGTCTTTGTTCCAGGAAGCAGATAACACGTATTTGTGGATTCAGGTAAAAGCTGTTACACCAACTGGGGATGTTTTTATTTAATTTCCTTGAGAATCTACCATAAAATTCTGAAAAATTTAAATTGATTATTACCACTTTCTTATCAACCTCCCACCAATCATCCAAACAGATTTTAGATACTTGCTTGAACGGTCTCAAAAATTGGCCCAAGAAAATATATATGTTTATTCAGTGATATTTATTTGCAGTGATTGCTCCCACACTGTCCCTCAAAAGTAAAACTAAAGATCGTGGTTTTTGTTGTGGTGACTGTCCCCTATTTCACCTGCCATAATACTGGTTAAAAAGGGTCCCTATTCCCTCTCTGCACTTAGGAAAATTCCCTGCTGCTGTGGTATTTGGGTATAAACTCCACTGCTGTAGATGTTTAAAAGCATTATTTGTGCAATGTACTAAAATATTCACTGTCCATGATTTCAGGTGTCCCCAGGTACTCCCAGGTATGTGGAATGGTTACTATTTGGCTGGTCTCTCCCTACTTGTCCCTGCCATGGGAGGGAGATCCTCAGGCCTGGGAGGCTCAGTGGCAGCTCTTCTTCTGCCAGCTTCACTTCTTCCCACTAGTTCTTTCTCAGACTTACTGTGCATTCATACAGAGTAATATTTTCAGAGTGTAAGTGAATAAAAAAAACAGAGTTTATTAGGATGTGTGTCAAAATTACAAACACAGAGGTTGGTATATATGCATGCTAATCATTTTTATTTATGCATGAAGTTAATTTACAGAAAGAAATTTACATTATTTTAATGGCATTCTCTACAAATAAGATTCAATGATTTCAGTTTGGTTTTGATGCCTTTTTATGTTTTGCTTGTTTTGAGATATGTATTAATTTGCTTTATCAATAATATGATAAAATTAATGGAGCTCTTATTAAGGTTAAAAGCACCTCAGAGAAGTCATCACTTGTCATCTTTTGTTTTATTACTATGATTACAACAAAGTTGTGTTGTTATCACTGGCAAAATAATTGCTCTCTTTTCCCTGGCAGATTTCAGGCTGCTTTCCTACTCTTGCTCCTGGAGAGAAGCATTTGTAAGCTGTCCTTCAGAGTTACATGGAAGAACTTGCAGAGCAGCAGAGAGGTAGGAATGGTACCTGTCTGCCCTCCGTGCCTGGCATATCTGGGGCACCCCAGCCCCTTCCTCAGCCCCCCAGCACACAGGCACTCTCACTCTATGCCAGCTCCTAGGTTCCCCAGGACAGTTCTGCAAGGCATCCATACCCACCCACACACTGCGGCTCCTCCTTACCCTGGCATGGGACACCACTGACCCTGACTGTCCTTGACCCCATCTCTTCCTGAGCTCAGATGGACTCCATTCACTGGACTAAAACAGAATAAATCTCACAATTTTCCCCTTAAGAGGTCTAATCCTTCAGATTTCATGAAGGCAATTTTCCTGTTGATTTCAACAGGAGTTGTATCTGAAGACAAATGGGAGGATAATACCCATTTGAAATATAAGTGGACAGCAGCATCAGATCAGATGGGTAGTGAGCAGAGACTGAAAGGAAAATGATGACGGGGCAAAAATATCCCAACATCTTCAACCTTTTCATTTTAAAGTGTTTGTTAAGCAATGAAGGTCTCTCTTTGGTTAATGAAATTTAGCGATAATTCTTTGGAAAGGAGAAAGGATCCTTTCACAGCTGTATCAACAATATCTACTCTTTTTTAAAAGAACAGCAGCTGACTTGACATGTCAAGCATCACATATTTGGCCATGAAAGCAAAGTATAAGCCATGCTGGCCAATAGCATGGACTTGGAACAATGCCACTGAAAAGCTGGTTTGTAAACTGATGCTACCTTATTCTTTGGATTCTAGGAGGGCTTGCTGAGATTTAACAGCAATGCAGAACTACTACATTCCTGGTAGATATTTCTTTTCTTGTTACATGAGATCCATGCATGAAGTGAAAAAGAGCAAATGAACATCAGGTTTACATCACCACTGATATGTGAATGATTGATCACCCATTAAATCACATACAGAGCTGGTAACAGCACACGGGGTAGCGTTAAAGTAAAATGTTTGATATTCTTTACTCTAATTAAACATGGAAATAATATGATGCAGTCTGTATTGTAAATGTTATTGCAGATTATAGACCTAGAGGAGAGGTGTTATGCTACCTTTATAGCCTCCAGTTCCTGGAGACTGTGACTTAGAGCTGCCTCAGGGCTGCCCTAAATTACACCAGTTGGTAATGACTCCCAAAGGGCTGCTATGCATCCAGTGGTTGCTGGAGTGTAAAGTACTTTGGCTATGCCAGCAGCCCATCATTTCACAATGGAGGCTGAGAGCAGCTGGCATAGTGCTTGGAGGAAATCCCCAAGTAGTGGTTTAAGACATTTTTCTAACACTTTTTGTCATGAGAGTGATATAAAATAAAGGCCCGATTTCACAAACACAAAGGGGCTTTTTCTTTTTTATTTAAGCATCTGTAGTCATGGGTTGATAAACTTGGAGATGAGGGCTTCTTTAGGATTTCAGAGCAGGTATCAACCTCATATTGCTTCAACATGGCAATATTCCAAATCTCTGTCCTGGCCCTGATTCCCTGCTTAGTAACACTGCCTGTGCAGTGTAGCACCACTGGCTGTCAAAGGTGTACTCCTGGTTTACATCTGTGTTAGTAAAAGGATAACTGGATTCCCCCTTGTATGTGCAAGTTTTTCAGTTCAGACTCTTATTCCACCCTGTGCTGGAGCTGCCGAAGATACCAGTTGAGTTTGCGTGTATAGAAGATCTTTTGAGTGCATGTACATTCAAAAGCTCAGCCGATTGAAGCAAAATGAGTGATGTACGCACTGTTTTTTCTGTACAGTGTGTGGGTGGGCCAACCATTCTCACACAAATTTCTCAAAAAGTCAGCTATGAAATTGTTACTTAATATTGGCAATTTGGGGGATTTGGTTTTGATGGTAGTATCTTCAGGATGCCCTTTAAATGAATATCCTGAACACAATAAATGACTGCTGGCAGCAGAAACTCATGACTCTCAAACTAAGCTAATGCAGTCCAAAACTCAACTGATGACACTGTTTTCAAACCTCTGAGGCAACAAGCCACTGCTTATGATCTTACTAAAAGTTCTATGAAACATATGAAAAAACAAAGTAATTGACAGAGATATAAACAGTGTGGAAAACTACAAACTCTCTGGGCACCTACAGAAAGGATTGGTGTAGTTCTTAGGTAAATTTACTAGGGAGAAGCAATTATCAGTTCTGTACTAACAATATATTTAAAAAAAAAATATCCATGCGCCCAAATAACATCAAGGAGAAAGATGATTTTGTGGATAGGTGAAACATTCCTGGATGTGAATTCATAAAGGACTGACTTACAGTTTAAGTGGACAAAGGTGAGTGTGCATGCAAGGACTGAACTGTAATCTTCCTAAAGGGACGCAAAACATACCATCCTCTTCTCTTCCACCGATCTCTCTTTTGAGCTATGGCTGGCTAGCAGGTCTGCGTAGGGTGGCAAAGGGTCAAAAGGAGGATGGATGAAAGAAACTAATGCTGCATTTTGTCTGTTCCCTCACTGTACATCGTTCTGTGCAAGGGAAAGAGAGATGGTCCAACATTTCTGTCCTCTTCCTGGAAGGTTCAGAAAGCTGTGAGGAAACCTCTTTAGTGCCCTGTACGTATTCACAGATGGACACATGATTAATTCCCAAAAGAAACTGAGGAAAGTGGATCAGAAAACCATAGAATGAATCACAATAAAATGGTCAGAAAGTGGGATCATCTGGCCCATTGTTTTGCCTGAAGGCAGGATTGACTTCAGCTAAGTAAATGCTGATAGCCTTCTGTCAGTCTATTTTTTTAATTATTAAATGATTTTTAATAGTAGTAGCACCTGTTACTATCCTCTAAGCAATCAATTCCAGTGCTTAGCTGCTATTTCTGCACCCTGGAATGACATCGTTAAGCTAGAACTAATATGAGCCAAATAGCAGAGGTCCATCACAGCCTTAATATGCTTCCTTCTTTCACTAGATCCTTTCTGGAGTTTGGAAAGAAGCCTAGCTAAAATTAAATGGCTTGTACCCTACATATCAAAGGATCCGGGCCAAAATTTCTGTTCACTTTAACAGTGTAAACTTGGCTTAACTCCTTGGAAGGCAAAGATTTTACTCCACATTTCCACTGAAGCTGGAATACAGTACCTGAGGACAGAAAACTCTTTTGCTATAGTGTAAAACCAACATATTTTTGTCTCCTATGTACTTTTAAAATTTGTTCTTGAAGGCGGAAAGGCAGGGATAGATAAATATGTAATTAAAGAGAGCTAAAGCAATAATGAACAAATGACATTATTTTTTGCCGTAGTTCTTGAAGGAAGCTAAGGTAGAGGTGCAGAAAATCAGTTACAGTGATGCACTTCACTTAGCATGGGAGTTCATGCAGTGCAAAGAGCTTAATGTGTGCAGCTGAGCTGGGCCTAATGGGCATCAGTTGTTATCCGTGGAAATGGAGTATGTTAGAGGCAGCCTGGCCACCATACCCATCTGTGATGGCTAGTGGGATTTTCAACATACTAGTGACCTTTTCTTACTCATTTTGCTGAATTTTCATCCAATAAAAGCCATCATCTGACCAGTCCACCCAACTCCATATTGTGCAGTCTAAGCCCATTGGCGAGGGTTTAGTGAGAAGCAGGAGGGAGAAGAGGGGGAGTCTGCAAACATAAAGCTGGGGCTGGGGGGTGAGGGGAGCTGCTGAAAGACCTATGCACCCAAGCAGCACCCACATTTTTGTATAGCTTTTTATATATGTTCTTATGCATATATGTATGCATATATACATATAGCACTTTCTACACTTTTCTTATTTCTCTCCCAAATAACCAGAAACTGCTGTAAATCTGCTAACAGGCTAGCAGAGACCTTTGCATGCTGCCTTACACTACACAGAGTAAAAACCCTTTCCCACTCTGCCTTTCGGCTCTATCTGTCCCACAACAGTACCACACATACTGCAACACCCCTGCAGTCAAATCTGCATAATAACAACCCCACCAGTATACCACCAACCACTTTATCTCTTGCCAGTTTTGCAGACTGATTTATAGTTAATATCCCCCAGCACCTTCATGGCCCTTTTAGGACATCAAGCATAGGAACACAGATCTTGTTCTCACCAGAAGTAGGGACTTCTGGAGCTCTCTCCTGCCTGAGAAGGCTTAAATGTGGGGAAGAAGGGTCCCTATATTTTCTTGCCCCACTGCACATGCACATAAAGGCCAAACAGAGTGTAAACTTATCTCTGCGGAGCCAAGAAGAGCTTTAAGGACTTATCTCTTGAAACAAACATTCTACTTAGAAAGAAGCACTGTGAAACCTACCATAATTCTTCATAAACTTGCAATTTCTTAAGGAAAACAACTATATACCTGATATAAATGGATCCAATTTAATAAAAATCTAATTTATTAATTATATGCCTTATAAAACTCTTGGCACATGAGGAAGCGATGAGTAACTAAGTATGGAAGTTCACACAGCAAAAACTTATTACCTGTTATTGCTCTTCCCTGACTGTTTTGATGATCGCGTGCTGAGTATGCTTGCACAAAAAGTGAGACTCTCCAACACAATAATGTGAATTTAACAGAAATGTTGCTGACTTTGTTTTCATTGTACAGCAAAATACTGCTCTGCAAAGTTTAAGTATGGATAGCTGGATGGAGTAAAAGTCACAAATACCAAGTGGTATTCCTCCATAGAGTTACAACAGCGGTGCAGTAGCCTGATAGCTCTGATTTTCAGAATCCTGACAAATTACAAAGGCTTTGATCAAACATGAAAAGAAATACAATTTTATTCCAGATCATTTAGAACAAAAGCATTGTTTACTTTTTTTTTTTCCTATTTTTTTTTAAATGGTGGATTTCTTATCAAACAAGATCGGCTTCAATCCTAGTTCAGTCAACATTTGACATTCCAAATGCATGAGTGTCTTTGCACAAAGGCAGACTATTTTTCAATGAAATTCAACCCTATCTTATAGATGAAAGTGGATTCTATAGATTGAAGTTCTACCAACACAACCCAAACCAATTGCAATTTTAATGACATGCAACCAAATGGAATACCTACAGTAGGCTGAAGCCTGACATAGGTGAGCAGGAGAGCAGGAGCGAGATCCAGGAGGCAAATTTGGAGTCTTGGGGGTTAAAGAGAACCCTTTTCCAAAAGCACAAGTACACAGAATTTAATTGCATAGATTGTTTCCTCCAGGAGGGAAGATCTGTGTTTGGAAATGCTCATTTTGGAGTGGTGGGGACACAACACAATGTTTTGGGGGGACTGTGGGAAAAACTGTTTGCCAGTCTGAGAGAAGGAAAGATGCTGTTTATTTTCCCAGGAGTCCTGCAAAAGGCTACTTGGAAAGTGCAGTGATTTTTGACAAATTGTCAAAATCTTTGAGGTGGCTCTGATGCTGTCAGAGCATTTTTCTCTCACCTCACACAAAGCTTTTCAACTCCTCCTGTTTTAACAATCCTAAGAATAAAAAATCATCGGATATTCTTTTGCTATTTTAAATGGCTATTGTTCCACTGTATTTAATCATTAAGGAACCAGAAGGGACACATTTCATTGAAAAATGTTCATTTGACCCTCTGTAAACAGCAACTTGAAGCATTTTAACAGGCTCTTCAAACTGTTTGGGCAGAAATAAAGCAGCATCTGGTTTGAAGCATGCTTTCATATTGTATTGTTTATGTTGATAGCTTAAGTTCTTTGCTGTGCATTGTTATTTGTGACAATTGAATGTAGAACATTTTTGATTCAACAGACTGCTTTCGTTCTACAGCATGGGAATAAAGCAATCAAAGCTGAGGTGACTTGACTGATTTCATTTAGAGGGTGGATTCCAGCAGGCCTATTAGTGTTGAAGTAGAAGGGAGGGGGAAGGAAAGGATGGGGCAGGTAACTAAGGGATACAAATTAAAAAGGGTGAGAAATCTGGGAAAGAATCTTGCTGATAGTATGGACTATATGAGAAATTTCCAGGAGTCACTAAAGCCATGGGAAGAAATTGCAGGAATCTGTCCAAACAAAAAGGCATGAATTCTATATAGATGTTTCTGTTTGTTTTATTTTTTTGCTGGAGAACTTGCAAGAAAATATTGAAGCTTCAATCCTCTTGTCTCCTAAGCCAATAAAAAATATAAAAATACATGCATCTTTTTAACCATTTTCATTGTGTTTCCTATATTATTTCAGAGTTAAAAACAAACCAAATTATGCATGTTATAAACCTAAAATGAGTCAAATGCCAAAGTAACCAGGGTTAATTTCTGCAATGCAGCATTACAGTGAAAAAATAAATAACCAGAAATAATATGGGGTTGTACCAGTAGTAGCAGAACCATTCCATGGCTGAGAAAGTTCTTAAAAAGGCTTGTCAGAACACTGTTTCAGCCAGACATTACCTATATATTAAATATATCTATATAAATTTAATCATATATAATTATCCAAAAGATATCAACCCAGGTATTAAATATATAAATAAATTAATAAATCAAATCCTTAATGCTGATCTCATGGTAAATGTAAAAAAGGAACAATGAACTGCTTAAGATCAAAGTTTATTATTTTAAAAACACGTAAAAGGCATCTATTTGTCTAGAAGTGAGTAAGGGAGCAGTATTCAGGTTCTAAGGAAATCTGTTTTCTAAATATTCTAGGGAGGCTTTAAGGGACAGAAACAGGTTTAGAAACTCTAATAAGCCTTACACATTTCCAAAGCAGCTGAGGAAGGCATTTATAATTATGATTTGGACTTTTCTGTTTAATTTATTCTGTCCCATGTTTCTATTTACTGCGTAAGGTGCCGATTTTGAAGCCAGACCAGCTAGCTTAATTTGATTTCAGAGCTATTTCCCATAGGTCATCCACTAGGACTGAGGTCCTATAACAGCAAGAAGCCTGACTAGCCCTAGTGATTGCTCCCAGGCTATGTGTTATTTTCTTAGAGACTCTTATTAGACTTTCTGGTTTCAGCCATGTTCAGCAATTCAATATCAGCAGTATTCCAGTCAAAGGACTATAATACAATTAAATATTTTTTCGTGTTGTAATGTTGTTATATATGGTAGCATCTTCAGCTTGTGGTTTGACAGAGCTTTTTAGTCAGGATGAATTAAGCACTGTATGCCTCCTCTGCCTGTTCTCCCCTCAAGACTTTGGCTCTCTGCTATTTAGTTCCTCTCAGACTGTTTTCCTTTCATTTGCCTTATTAGTAGGTAGGTCAGTAGCTGATGCCACCTACTGTGGGCATCTAAAGTCTTTTCTTTTGATTCCTTTTTTCCTAAAGCTTGAGAAGTTGCCACTTTCTTTAGTAGTGATTCACAAAAGATATTAAAAAATCATTTAAATCTCTTCTGATTAGAAAAAACATATACTGCACCTTCCTTTACAGGTATGTATATACCTTTCTTTATAAGCATATATAACGCCAGTGCCTCATCCAACAAAGGTAACTAAAAGCTGACAAAGGTAACTAAAAATCCAAATGTCTTACAGATATATGACATATTAATTAACATCTTTCCATTTTCAGAGCTCTTTTCATCTATAATAGTCTGGTGATTTTTTTTCCTTCCTCTACTCAGAAACCCCTGGAAGCTGGGGAAGGTCAGACCTTGGCTGCGTTGTTAAGACAGAGGGACAAATTGGCATCCATATATCAGATCTGCACCACCTCCCTTGAGCATTTTTCCAAGAATCTGAACAAATGTAGAAGATGATATTGTACTTCTGGGTCATGCTTCACTGTAGAGGAGTGTGAGGCAGCGTGTACCTGTGCATGTGTACACATCTGAGCAGGAGTAAATAAATTGTAAGAAAAAGCCTTTAGTATGGGAAAAAAAAAAAGGGTTAGTATTAAATCTGTTCTCAAATGCTGGAATGATCAGGCAGGTCCTGCGTGTATCTTTTTACTTTACAGTCTAAGGTAACTAAGAGTTTTCTGATACTCTACCATTCTTGTGTTTAATGCTCTGCTCTCATTATATCCTTCCCTTTCAGTCAATCATTGGCTTTGAGAATGGTCCCACTAATGCTCTTTTTCTACGTTACATCCTTTTCCCTGCCAGCTACTATCTTGTAACGTCCTCTGAGTTAAAATTTGAACCTCTCTTACCTAGCTGGTTTTCTTCTGCTCTTGAGCACACTATGTGAATATTACTCTCTGTACAGATCCTCTGTTACCCTGCTTACCTTTTGAGTTATTGTCCCGTATCTATCCCCTTCTATGCAATATTCTTTGGTCATGCAATTTGTTTCTGTGCTTCTATTATAGCCCCTGTTTTGTCTATTCTTTTACCTAGTTTCAGCTAGCTGCCCTTGCTCCAGTGCCTGTGTTGATATAGACGTATCTACAGATTATAATGAATATGCTGTTGAAGATTTTACAGTGAGCATTTTGGAATGTACATCACACATTTGTCTTCTCTGCTATTTAGAAGGAGGTTTTTGGCTCTAAAGAGTTAATAGTACTAAATCTGTACCAATATATTGATCTCTGAAGTTCATAGACAAGTTTCTGAGCTTAAATCACTGATGCAAAATCTGTGGTAGGAGGTCTCCAGATGACAATTTCAAGAAATTTGTTAGTGAGAATAACTCCATGAACTGAATTTGCTGGTGCTGGAACCACAAGGAACTCCACACCTAATTCATTCCGTTGAATCTGTAGAACGATTGTGGCCATTTCAAGTCTGTACAAGCACGTTCTCTCCTCATTTTGCTGGTTTTCTTGCACTACAAGCTCTGGAAAACAGCTGCACCATTCAGTATAGATGCCCAGTGGTGTGTGGGCTCTGGAAGGCTTTCACAGACGTAACCACCTGCTCTGTATGTCAGACATACCTAGCCAAGCAGCTACTCTGCTGCACGATGAAACCACCTGCAGGAAGCAATTGTTTTTGCAGCAAAACCAGGTCTACAGTACAAAATAGTGCACGGACAAAAGTAAGAAGTATGCATATTCAAAGCTATACTAGTAGGCAAAAACTACATCATCTGCACAGAAATTGGAAAGGAATGATGAATACCCCTGTAACACAACACAAATCAATTCCTGTAATAGCTTGTTTACAAGGCACCATTCACCCTGCTGCACTCTATCCTTCCCTTTCCTAAGGGTAGCTGCATTCCGAATACATGGCCGCAGAGCCATCACAGTTGCTAGTATACCAGTGTAAGCAAAATTGCCCCAGTCTGCAGAGGATTTTGGCTAATATATGTCCACAAATGTGCAAGATACACTTGGTTATGTGTATCTGAGTATAAACATATTCATAAGCATATATGCAACCAACTCAGTCTCAATATAGCAAAAATAGATCTCCTGTCCTGTCTGTGTTTTATTTCTCTATAAATGTCAGAGGTTCTAGGATGATCTCCCCATTTTATGCCTCTTGTATTAAGTGTCTTAAACTATTTTTTTTTCCTTTATCATCTCTTCTTATAGCATATACAATGTTCTTATCTTTTGGAACATTTAAGGAAGCTCCTTTTTTTTTTTTTAAACAGTGTCTGGTCTCCCAATTACATTCAAACATAACAATTCAGATATCTCTGCTACTTCCTAACATATCACTTTAATGTTTCTGTTTGAAATGAAACCAAGAATGAAAACTCTCCAAAGAGTGAATTAACCTTGACATGTAGACTTTCTTTCATAAGGCTATCGCTTTGGGGACTGTATTTGTGGAACTTTTTTCCTCATACTCCCTTTCATACAAATTTTGCTAAATTTAAAATTTTCTAAAATGATTAAATTTCATTTACTAATGAACAGAATAGTCACATTTTCAAAAGCATTTATGCAATAAAAATATGTGTTCAGCTGATTCTGCATTTTCCCAGAGGCACTTATTTTGGCTTTTGGAAACCTTGCCTTCTGGCTTCCAACAAAGTTCTTAAATATCTAAATCATTGCTGATGGCTCGAAATGGGGACCAAAAATCCTCATTTAGAGAGCTTTACTCACAAATTCTGAGCACCATCAGGCACCTTATCATTTTCAATGTGGTATTCATGTCAGCAAGAGGCCAATGGTGCTTGTTGTGAAGATAGATAGGGGATTGAACTGAAATGCAGAGAACAGGAAAGTTGTGCATCTGATCCACTGTGAAAAGTTGACTCAGTGAAAAAGAAGTTTAACTGGCAATACACAGTTCTGTTCTGGCTTATTAGCACAAACACTAAAGACTACTATCCTGTTTCTACCGGTACAGCAATAATTTGGACAGTAGGTGTTTGCATTTCTTGGTTTTGGAATCTGGACAGCTGCTATTGCCAGATCCTGCCTTCTTGCATTGCCTTTGATGCTGGAAAAAATAACAACCACAGCATGTTTAACTTTACTGTCTTATAAACATAAGGAAGAAAATCACTTAAAATTACTTCTGGATTTTCATTAATAAGCTTAATAATCTCTTAAGAAGTCTTTGGCAAAGCAACCAATAAGAATGAAGGGATTACAAGCTTTAGATTTTAATGAAAATTGGTTGTTTGTGGTATTTCTCATTCTGCCACAATCCATCGTCAAAAGAATGTGTATTAAGATTTCTGTGCCTAGAATCACAAAATCAAAGTATCGTACTTGCATTACTCATGTAGGCTTTGAATTGGACTAGTCAGATGAACAGTTTTAAATGTGCACATTTGATTTTGTTGGCCATTTTTCCCTTTGTTTGTAGGCAGCACAGATTTTTAGGAAGGAATTCAGTGGCCAGCTGCCCAAATTAAAGAATAGTGAAAAGATCAAAGTAGTGCATATTGCTACTGTGGTAGTTATTAGCATTTGTGATACCTTATTCTCATGACAGAACAGAACGTGGCATAACATCAATCTTGTTTTGTTACAAAAAATAATAAAAAGGGGAATTGGTACAAGTACAGCTGTTTTCATTATAATCTCAAGAAAGTAATGTCAGAGTCCTCTTCAGGGGCTGTAATGAAAGGACCTTTGAAGAGCTAGTGTATTCTTCTGTTAGTCACAAAGGTACTGTACGCAGTAATTCCTTTTCTTAAGAAATGGCTGTTCCGTTAGACCAACAGGAACTGATCACGAGGGTCCCACTATTGCTGAGATGGGGTCATGTAGAGTGGAAATATGAGCTCTATAACCCTTGACCCCTTTCCCTCTTTATTTCGATTCCTTTAACAATGCATGGTTGGCAGACAAAAACAATGGAAAGTTCCAATCTCTTTTGTTTGGCTTGGGAAAAACTCAAGCCAGCTCAGTTTTGTTTTTACCTAAAAGTATGTCTGGGTTTCAATTAAAAGGAGCTACTTTAAGTTTGCTAGTCTGTGAAACTTTGAAAAAAGCCATTGTTGCCCATCCATGATCTAAGCAACAATGAGATACAGATTCTCACAGCGTGTCACAGTAAAACTACATCTCATTTCTAACCGTAGAGGCTAAGAAAGGATGGACTGCTAGCAAGCTGGATTTTTTAAAAACTACGTACCCATTCATGTCTAATTATTAAATCATTACTTTTAAAACAGCACATAATATATTAGGAATTCTATGTCAGGAAATACTGGCAAAAGGAAGAACCACAAATAGCACAGTTGCAAGCACTGGTGCAACTTGAGAGCTGAGCAGATGATGCTCTCATCCACCGTCCCTTACAGAATTGTTGCGTGTTTTATTGTAGTGGGAAGTATGATTATCTGAAAAGTTAAAAGTAGTTGATTCAGGACTCCTAATAAATTAGAAATTGAATTTATATTATAAATTAAGATTAATGCCACCTATTTTTGATCTGCTCAGAGTCTCATGCACACATGCACTCATTTTGCAGGTCTGGACTCATGTAGAGACAAATATTTAATTTCATATTTTCTCTAATGTAAGGGTTGGTAAAATTTCTATCCTTTGACATCATTTTACAACAACTCAGGGTCTTCTTCATAACATACCTAGGTATGTGAAACAGTGATTTCTCTTACAGACATCTCCTCATTGTCAGCTGGTAAAAAATTGGTCCCTGCTAGCTCACTGTGAGCCTTTGTATTTGAAAGAACCTTGCATGACATAGCAAAATTCAGCTGTCAGTAGTTTCTAGTGTAAAATTTATAGTAAAACCACACATTGTAAATCATCTGTAGAGAACTGTATTAGCTGACACAAATTTGTCCGACACAGGTTTGTCCAACACAGTGGGTATGATTCAATAAAGGGAAGACACAACTGAAATCATTATCCTATTGAAACATCCATAATTTTTGTAAAGTCAACAGTTTACCTTTGCTCCATTTTAGTGTTTACAATTTACAGCTTTGGGTCAGTCCCCAGATACATGACGTAAGTAGATCCCTTCCTAAATACAGAGCAGACACTGGAAGACCCTTCCTGTGAAAAGCTTAAATGTTCCATTTTTGGATAGAGTACAACCGTCTGAACTACCTGCAGCAGACAAGAGTCAGTTGCAGAATGTATAATTAAGGGTTTTGAAGGTCCATAACTGAATAATTCTGAACAGTTTGCTATTCCTAGCTTTTATTATACATTTCCAACAAATATATTTGCCAGGTACTCAGCCTTCACTTGCTAAGGATAGTAGGTAAAAGGATTCCTCTTCAAATTTTAGATTATAACTGCTTCTTTTTTTGGTGTTTGGGGTTTTTTTAATTATGTGCTTGCAGGAAAGTTTACTTTTGCCTTGTATCATCCTTTAACTCGAAAACTAAGAATTCTTGTAGAGCTTGATGGACTTTTGCAGTTCAAAATCAGTTCTTAACATTTAGTTTGCAATATCACAGCGTGCATCCTCAGTTCCACTGATAAAAAGGAATTTGCAGGAGGCAGCTCTGAGGAAGACGTGACTAAAAAAGAAAAGTTTCATATTGAATTACGGGCCACCTCTGGTACAATTTTGTTACTGGAGTATCAATAATTTAACGTATACACAATTAAAGAAAAATATTTACAATAAGAATTCCTAAACTTGGGATTGCTAGGAGTTTTTTCAGTCTCAAGACCAGCCTAACATGATAAGGACATGATGGCCAGACCTAAACCAGATGAAAAGGCTTGCTAGGTTCCTTCTGAATAAGAGAAGGCAGATAGATAACTTGTTGGTCATTGCCAACTGCTTGACCAGCTACAGGAAAGAAAGAAACGTTCTTATTAAAAATAAAGCTAAATGAAAGAGAAGGTGGTATGGTCCACCTTCTCTGTGGGTGCTGAAGGGAAACATTTGTTACATTTTCTACACAAAATTGATGTACAGAAGCAAAAGGTGCCTCAAGTAGGGAATTTCCACAGGCAGACCCATGGTTCTTGTCCAGATGGGTACCATCCAGGAATGAAATCCCCTTATAATGTACAATTCTGAAGATTATGATATTGTTGACACCCAGTAGTCTGATCAAAGCCTACACATTCATATTCTGTTGCTTGAAACAGAAGTTATCTTTTTTTTTTTTTTTTAAATTCAGAATTTAAGGAGACTGTGGACAAAATTTTGCTTCTAGATGTGTGCATGGCTTCCACTGACTTTTATGAAAACTGTGGGTATGTTGCTCAAGGCGGAATCTATCTTGGTGTATGGTTTTGATTCACCCCGTATTCCTTTAATGTTCAAAATCTTAACGATTATTTGGATATAATACATGAAAGGAAAGACAATATCTGAAAAAGGACAGAGAAGAATTATTCTCTGTTTCAAGGGTGAACTGCCTTAAGTAGCAGAAATCAGTCACAGGAGGCTGCTTGCTTCACTTATTTTTCTAACTGCTCTAGGCAAATAAAGACTAAGCCATTCTTTTATCAGGCAGGCCCTCTCCCCAGTATAAAGACATAATCAATCTAAATTGAAGGCAACTAAGAGATGCACAGGGGTTTTTTGGGGCAGGTTTAGGTTGTATAATAACATAAAAGTGCAGGGTTAATTTTGGTTTAGATTTTACTCCAGTATAGTCAACAGAAATTGAGGTCAAAGATAAACACCTGAAATGAGTGTTTCAAAGTTTTATAATAATTTGCTGAACAATTGATAAAGGAGTGTTACATGTCATCTTTATAAATTTTGTATAGAGAAAGTCATTGTTGTAAAACATGGGTATCTAAAGTACAAGATCAGCTTAGTTTCTCAATACAAGATCAAATCAGGGTGGATAAAAATAATTTACTCTACATTGAACCACTGCAACCCTTAATCAGATTTAATCCTGTTTCCCTCTCTTGAAAATCTCAACCAAGTTATGGTTCAGAGAGAAGGCAAAAAGTTCAGGTACCCTGGGTTGTCAGGAAAGATTAAAAAGGCTAAATCTTATTTTTATACACATCTAAACAAGTTCATGATTTTGATAATAAGAAGCATGTTTTATCCAACACAAGCTCAGATTTTGTTCTGCAAAACCAAAACTTAACTTGTGAACTATTTCCAAGCCCAACTCAAAATCACATTCATCCCAGTTTGCTCATAATAGAAATGACAAAAATAAAACCTTTTTCTGAACTCAGGAAAAAGTGTGATTTTGCTTGCCCTCTGATGATCAGAACAAAAGGGAACAAAGACTCAAACTACCCATAGTCTGAGTTTTAAAAAAGAAAATGTGTCTTTTCTGCCCCTTTCCTGGTACTTTTTGTGATTAGGAAAGTTTTGTTGAATCCTAGTTGTGTGTATTCCTGAAACTGGGGCATAGAACCAAGAATGCTCCTTGGCAAAAGATTTTATTTGCACTTAAAAAGCCTCACGAGTTCTGCCAGATCAGCTCATATTTACAGGAAGGCAAGACAGCAACAAGAACGCTGCAGAACACAGCAGCCACTGCACTAGATATATCATCAGGTAAGTAGCAAGACATACAAGTGCTCACGAATTTTACTCTTGTGTAAAGTCACACCTTAATTTTGTTATGATTCCAATGATATACTTTTCAGCTTCCAAAAGGAGGGTTAGAGTAGACTTTGTGGCGCCAATTAACTTCTGAAGTGAATAGGGGTTTTAATTACTGCTGAGTAAAATGGAGGGACCAAAGCAGCACCCAGGAACACTATTCAGTGCAAATTTTTCTGTTCTACTAATAAAAGGGCAGCTTACACCATAACTTTTTCTCGGAGCCTTGAAGAGTCCCTTGGGGCTGCAAGGGGCTTCCAAGAAAAACAGATAGGGCTGGAGAGGCTCCAAGGAGATTTCCCCACGTACAGAATGCACCTAGGAGCTACAGCCCTTGTTCCTGTCTCACTGCGGTGAAGAATTTCCTCCTGAAGGTGGGGATGGATTCCAGAAGCTGCATCAGCTGCAGGAGTTGCACTGATAGATAGATAGATAGCCCTGCCACAGCAGCTGCCTCGTCTGGAGGCGAAGTACACACAACCCTGGGTCCACAGTTCCTCCTGCTACATCTTGCTTTTGTAATTCCAGCTAAACATTTTTTGCATGAAAACAAACCATTTTGCAATAATCATTGAGCTCAATCTAAAATATGCAGTGTACAACAACCTTTTAAATAAACGACAGCATCTCAAACACTGACAGATTCACTACGTCTTTTCACTTTCAATTCGAAAGCCATTTTTCTTGGCTCAGCTCAGATGCTGAACTTACTTTCCACATATTATTGAACTTTTACAATATCGAATTGCTCCAGTTATATGCTGATATTACTGTTAAAGCCATAACTGGAATGTTGCATTTAACCCTTCCCGTGTGTACCTTTAGCTTTAGTGTGTGCTGTAAGTCTACTTCTAATGTCAAGCCAAGATGAATTCAAACGACCTTGGCTTTTCTGCAGTGATTAGAGATTACAGTGCAGATTCTCTTTTGTGGAAAGCACTGTGAATTTGAGCATTCTATAACAAAAACAACCAAACAAAAAGAAACTGGTGAACTGAAACACTGCTAACAGTAGGCTAATTTTTTCATTGAAAAAGACTGGCATTCAGCAGCCCATATTTGTTAGTGTGCTGGTGTGTTTTGAAATCAATTATTGTATTTCGTTCACACAGCAGATGAAGATGGTAAATTAGTTCAATTGCAGATGAGAACTCAGAGCCTACTGGAAGCTGATTTGTTTGTCAGCATCCAGGAACTTACAGCATGAAGCACATCTGTCCCAGCCATCCTCTGTCATGGGGAAAGGAACACTGGGATGTCTACACGTCAGTTTTCTAGCCTGAAAAATGCCCTTTCCTTCTGAGTGGCTCCCACTTTGCTTGCCTCAGTCTTCTACAATTACTTTAAATTTCAAACATTGCAAACAAATTGGCAATACACAAAGCTGTGACATTCCAAAGACAATGCTCATTGACAACAAGAGACTTGCTTCTCATATGTTTCAAAACTTGGGGAGAAAATAAACTAGAAAAAAGAGGCTGCCACCCTAAGATGAAGGCATATGGCAGGTTTGTCTTCAAATCGTCAACCGTATTTCCCCATAATTGTGGAAGCAGGGGATACCCTTTTCCAATTATGCTCTTAAGCCTGAAGGAAGCTCCCCCAGCACTGTACAGGACGTGCAGGAATATGCTACTTATTGACTATCTATATGGGCTTCAGGAAAAGAGTTGTTGTGGGGGGAAATGGAAAAATAAAGGACAACTGGAAATGAGAGTACTTACACCTTAACTCCACTTTTAGGAAATGGAAAGGTAACTGTAGAAACATTGAGTGCTAGTACTCTTTGACACCCTCATTATTAAGAGGTTTTTAAATTTTATTCATGTGGCTCATATTCAACCTGACAAGTCATGTAGCAATTAAAAATTGGAATGCTGCAACAACAGTGTTAGAATTAGGATCAGTGACTGGTTTAACTCTCCCTGACAAGGAAAGCCTGGCAAATGACTCGGTTCCAGCCAGTAGGGAATCTTCAGCCTCACTGCGCACTACCAATGCATCCTGACATGCCTCGTCAAGACAGCCAATGTGGGCCTAGCAGATGCCCTCGGAAAGTTTCCTCCTCTTGCCTTTCTTGCTCCTATGCAGTTTGTCACTGGACTCTGGAGTAAGTGTTGGGATGAGCCTAATGGGGGGCTAGATGCATTTTTTGGGAACTTGCATAAAGCCTGGAGGTAAGAAACTGGGCTTCTGGATGTGCTTTTTCCTTCTCACCCTTCTGGAAAAACAGAATTTTTGCAATGACTCAAACCCAAAGGTGGGAGGTTTCAGAGTCCAGGTTCTTCCATGATGAAATGTTATGAGAAGCTGCTAGAAGGAATTACTGTGGAGCAACTACATGATCACAGAGAACTGAAATTTCCATTACAGTATGTGGGCTCTGCCACAGGTCCTGCAGCATTCTTACAGCCTCAGTGATACATTCAGATAATGATTTTGGCTCCCCTGGTATCTCTCTCTCTCTTTCTCTCTAATAACATGCTGCCCTTTCTGCTTTACAGGACAGACGTCTTTGACTAATGTGTTTGAAACATGGGTGGCTTAATATCTGTGTTATAATAATGACTGATTTTTGGTATCCTGGGAGAACATCTCTCTTGGCACTTAAGATATAAAAAACAAGTGACATTTTGAAATAAACAAGGTCTACAGGTGGTAGAATTAGCACTCAATCTGTCATCTTGCATGCAAGGCAGAGCCCCAGCCACCAGCGGATACAAAACAGAAAGTATTTTGAGGTAGGTAGACTAAAAGTTTGAGTTCATTATGAAGAAACTTACTCTCCCTTTCTCCAAAGTTGTTGTAGTTTCTGGGTATGTAGAGCAAGTGGCATTTCCCTGGGCAGAAGGGCAGGGATGGGAGCAGAGTTTGAAGAGCCATGGTGGCTGTCTTTCATTCCCCAGGCAGTATGGGGCTGGATTTCTTGACAGCTCTCTTGTGGGCTGTCTGCAGCATCAATTTTAGCAAGTGGGCAGTCTATTGACTTCCTCTGTTTTCTTCACCTCATGCAAAGGTTGCAAGGGTTGGGTTGGGTTTAGCTTTCAGGTTTGTAGCTCTGTAACCTTTCTGTGTCCCCTGGGGGAAGGAGTCCTTCCCTCCCATGCCAGCAACGAAGATTGGTGGTAAAATTTTAGCCAAATACAGCACCAGCAGTACTGATGGTTTTGCTGGCTAGAATATCTGAAAGTAATGAAATGACAGTTTTACTGGAGAAAAAATAAACAAGTATTTGAGGTACCTTTAGTTTCATTTTCCCGGCTAGCAAAATTTACTTATAGACAAGAAAATCTGAAATTTTTAGCAGAGGACTTCAATGTCCATACTCAGTCAAACTCACGTGCCATTCCAGTGTAGACTTTAAATATGCAATTGCAGATACAATCTGTCTCTGATAAAATATTATTGTGTGCTGGCAGAAGAGATACTAATCAGCTCTTGATTAATATTCATTGTATACATCTAAGCATTCAGGAAATTAAAAGGTATTTTCAGACAATCAGAGAGCATACAGCACAAAAGACATTCCTAAATAAATTGAACAAGCAGTGGTCAAGGCAGTCTCTTGAATTCAGAGTTAGCAAAAGGCCAGCCACTTCATTTTTTTATTCACCCCAGAGGATTAAGAAAAACTGAGCTGATAGAACCTTGTGATCCCACCCACTTTGGGTGCATGTTTTCTAATTAAAATGGAAATTTGATCAATTATCAAAACGCACTGGCTGATAGAGATGTGCCATTCATCTTCTGTTCAATCCTACATCTGCCTTGGAAGCAAGAGGAGTGTTTTCGGGTTCTGCAATAATTTAGACATTAAAAAATGCCATGATTATTATTATAGTCACTTCTAAGACCATCATCATTACTATTTTAAATGAAACAAAGCAAGCCACTGCCCTGCCCTCCACCAAGATCATGCAAAATTAGCTCACACATAAATATATACAGAGAATTGCATATAGGGAAGTAGGGATATATATCTGACATCAACACAGTTATCTGTAAGTATCCTGGCATTTGCAAAGGCTAATCATTTTATAGAACTATTTGCAGAATCAGGTACTTGTCTGTGAAGTCTCAATGACCATCAAAGTAAATGGAGAATTTTCCCACAGTGCTTTCATCAGGAAACAAAAATCCACTACTCAACATATAGCTCCCATTCAAATCAGTGAGATTCTCACAAGGAACTGCCCACCAGCAGCAGGGTGTTGTGCATACTCTGCCTGGTTCTAAATACACTTTGGACACATAACAGACCCCCACTGCAAACATATTGAAACTGGAATGCCAAGTGAGGAGCACTGGGCAAAGAAAACATTTTCACCATTAATGTAGGTGTTTATGGTAGTCTGCTAAATCAAGGCTCTTCTGTTGATGTGTACTTTTTTATAATCCTGTTTTTCAAAGACCTAGGCTTTCAGAGTAGGCAGTGGGTGGACACTGGGGAGCACTGCAAGGGTAAATGCTAGACATAGTCAGATACAAATTAGTAAGCCAAAGTCCAGAAAATGGCTGCTGCTGAGGCAAATTAAGAAGAAAAAGGTCAAACCACAGACAGAAAGAGGATGCTTATAGAGACACTTTTGGCCAAAGCATTAAATAATAACTAGGGAGACCATAATGGCCACTGTTATGCTAAAATGAGAGAACAAGAGCATGTGAGATGGCTGGTTATGGTGTTGTGTTGTCCTAATCCCTCTCAGACTGGTTATATACCCAGTTAAAAACTCTGAGCTCATACACATCAACAGCTCAGACAGCAAAGGCCAGTCTTAACGCACTAAGAAAGCTGACTGGGAAAAGCCACTGTTAATTTGCTGCCTTCAGTGACCGGAATCTGCTTGTTCCCACCAGTCAGGCCCCAGCAGCTCAGCCTACTGAAAAAGTAGGTGAGCAAAACAACAATCACATTGAAAACTGAGGAGAGACACAGCCTGAAATGAAGTAGATAGATACTCAGAAAGCTCCACAAATACAGGACTCAAAATACAACAGCTATCTTCTTCCTATCGTGCATTGTCCAAGAATGCCCTTCAAGTGAAAATTTGATGGAAGATAGAAAGAGAAACACCAGAAGGCTTAAGTGAAAATTTTCTCTCCTTTTTCTTACTTATATTTACTTAATTATAGACTATAGGTAGCAAAAAAAATGCTGTTACAAGGCAAGGGTAAGTGCAAAATCCCAGGTCAAGATCACACCTTAGTGGGCCAATAGTTCTGCCAAAGGCAGTGGGAGTAAGATTATCCAGGCTCAGAAAAAGCAGAGGGACCTGGCTTGCTGGTTTACAGTAAGAAGGCTTCAGTACATTATATTTTTCCATATTTTAGTCAGCACACTGCTCACTTTTGCTTCCACATTCAAGTTCCACTTAAATAACTCACTGAAAGTCTTAGAAGTCTAGTCCTATGCCTTAGATCTCAAAGTTAGTAAAAGTGGTTGTTCACCTAGGCAGGATGCTAAAGCATTTTTTTATTGCTGTATCTCCAAGTATTCCAAAGATTAATAAAGATCATTTAAACACAGATTGTTCACAGCCATATTGGTAATACTAATAATGCATTTGCTCCGCAAACAGGGAGTAGATGTTCAGTATTGGGACAATATATCTGCCTAGGGCCACCCTGCTGCAGAGGCTCTTTTATAATGTAAGGTGAAGAGCAACAAGTAAATGCGACTGACCGACCAGACTGGAGACCCATTTCATTTTTGTACCAAAGACCATGCTGGGATCATTATAACACGGCTTCCCACTGTAAATGCACAGTTATTTGGGACTGTTTCTAGTGTTTGTCCCCTCTCTGTGGGTGAGCAAAAGCTAACATAATCTTGTTTGTTTGCAAATTACAGTGAGTTTATTCTTATTTCATACACAGATGTTTTCCAGAGTTTAACTTATTCAGGCCTCAGTCTGTGTGAACAGAGTAGGAATAAGAGGAACAGGAGTCACCTCTCTCTGCCTTTTTGTTTTTTTTTTTTTTTACTTTTTTGTTAAGAATATACCTTTGTCATTAATGAATTTCAGTGGGGAAAAAAATAATCTTGATTTGCCACCAAGTTCAGTAGTTGAATTGTGATGGGTGAAATTCTGATTGTCTTGTTATCAAACTAGGATTACAAATAGTATTTCATATTTTTATCTAAATTGGAAGAAAGAATTATATCATTCCTTTAGCAATAACTTGGGGCTTATGTTTTTTAAGTTTCAAATATCAGTTTGAATCTCCAGAATTAATGGGAACATGTCTGAAAGAAACCTTAAATTAGATTACGTTGTTTATTTTTGGATAATTCAAAGATTATTTTTCTATCTGACATTGACCAATAAAGAAAGAGTTAAATGTAACTTTGGAAGGTATTTTAGTCATAACAGTAATCTCTTTATATATCAGTGGGTCAATAGTTCAGTAAAAGAAGGAACTATAACTTGAATAGACACTAATTAAAAGAATCAATTCTTATCCTACTACATATGTCCAGTCATATTAACACATTTCTAGATTTCTTACTCAGTGGACTAGTCAAGATTAAAGGATTTGCTAATATGGATGAACTGAGTATGCTTCCAAACTGACTGAGCAGATTTGTGAACAAATTAGTTCATTTAAAATTGACAGTGAAAGATTGATTTTGCACAGAATGAGTTACCTAAGGTATTCATCATTTCCTCTGCCTCCATGCACAAGACAGAGATCTGCTTCTTTTTCTTTCTGATTGTAATAGGACTGCTTACTGAGCACCTTTATTTTACAGCCGTGATTGCAGCCTGTCATTCTTTTAATTTAGACATATTTTAGCCTCCACAGACCTTCAGAAATAACTTCCTTAAAAGCCTCAGTCTAATGACTCATTACATGAGTTGCTCAATTCAACCACAGTACTTTAAATTATAATGCAAGGGGAAAAATTGCTAATTACACAGAAAAAGATCCAATTACTCCTGAGACCATTTGATTCATTATTCAGATTGTTTTGGGGAGTGGGGGAGGGAGGACGGGTGTCTCTAAACATGGGGTTATGTATCAATGTATTGTGAATGGCGCTTAGATGTCAGATTTGCCATCAGTTATCATCATTCAGCAGTATCCAACGTCTCTGTATTTTCCCCTACCAATCAAAATAGAGTTTCCCAGACTGTGATTCATGCATACTTGCCAATGCACAGTTGTTCATTTTTAGCCATTAAATGACATTAGAAGAAAGCTATAATCAGTCCTTTCCTGATACTCCTACATGGTAAGCCATTTGCTCAGTTGCCAGGGGGACATAGTGACCACAAATGCTAAGGGAGGTGACCCACAAGTCACGAATCCCCAGAAAGGAGAGTTTCTCCAGTGATGAAACATGTGTTGTGCTTAACTTTCTGCTAGCCCTGAGCCAGGGCTCATCCAGACAGTTTGCTTGTGACTTGCCCATGCCCAGGTCCCTCCCATGGTTCTGCGTGATGTTTACAGTTGGATGGGAGCTTAAATCAAAGGAAATGACAAACCTATCAGTGTTGTCCTCTCCAAAGCCAAAATTGCTGAGATTTGTCTTGTTTCAGCTACCATCATAAAACCCTTTGGACTCTTCAGAGGCAGATCACATCCAATCTAAGCCTGGCTTTTGTTTATGGGGCATTCAGGATTCCCTTAACAGGACCACAGTCTCCTCAAACCTGGCTCATCTTTAAGGGCAGAAGGGAATCTGAAACCAGTTAACTACATTCTGTTTCCAGTCTGACAGTTCCAGTTACTAGATATAATAAAAAATTTTACATGTATGTGTGGTTTTAGCTTACTTTGCCCAGATGTGAAATGAGATCAAGCTTTGGTCCAAAGAAGATCATTTTAATGTCATTGTCTGAGTGTTTTTATGCTGAAATTAACAAGATGAATGAAGGTGATTGTCATGTAGAAAAGTTGATAAAATCCTACTATTTTATCCTACTACAAACTATTTGCAGCTATACTAATGTGAAATGGAAGAATTTTAAGAGCTCTCAAAGATAACAGTTCTTTCAAAAACTTACAGTCTGCTCAGTCATGGCTCCGTTTTTCTACAGGCTTTGCTAACTGAGTCAGCACTGCAACTGTTCCCTGAAACATATGTTCTTCCATAACAATTACTCTTTTACAGTATATTCAGTTTAGTCATCATTAAACCCATCTTGCCTATGATGTGTGAGCCAGGCATTCCCATCTTTACAGGATGTCACTTTCTACTCCACACTTTCATTTCATGCTTCACTGTAATCGGTTCATTTTTTCTCTTCCATTCATGCTTCTCACCTCCTACTTCATTTCCCTTCCTTTTACCTAAATGCCTAAATATTATTTGCTATTTCTGATTGTATTACAGCTCGCCTTCCATTTTCTTAAATTTTGCGGAAATTCTCCTGACAAGCATGTTATGTTACTTATGATGAATTATGCAAGAGCAATAAAATGCAAAATATGTAAATGGCACACAATTGTTATCTCTCTATTAAAGTGAAGCAGCAACAGAATTTGTAATGTGTATTAACAGGTTGTTCACATTTTTAATGTAGCAGAGGATAAGAGTAAAAAATTCACTGGACTTTGCAGTTGGATGTGAGAGCAAGACATAACAAAGACACTCTCCCCACCTTCAGTGATTTGTCTTTCACAGTTCAATTCTGCCATTTCACAAGCTTGCTGGCTCTAGGGTTATGTGCCCTGTCAAATTGTTGTCTGTCACCTGTTAATGTACTTCCTCACTTATCTGATTGACAAATTCCCTGCCTTGATCATTGATTTGTGAGGATACACATGAATATCTGATTAATTCAATCAGAGACCTGCAACACTTTTGGGTAGTTCATCCTGTAGGGGTTTATCTATAGTCCATTTTGAGAAGTAATCCATAACTGTTACCAAATATTTGTATGTATCAGGGTCAGCAGTGAGAAAACAAATATCACCATTAATTCGTGCTACCTCTACAGTTCCTATCCTGATGACCCTGCCATGGTCCTCAACTGTATCACATTGTCTACATGTTACTTGCTACCACCCAAATCTGAGAGAGCTAACAGGCAAGTTTTGCAGGAAGATCTCCCATTTAGTGGATTTGGCAGCACTGATGACAATATCCACAAGGTGTGCGGTAGCCCACGGTCATAACAATTTAAACAGACGCTGAGTGGAGGGAGCCCATCTTCATGTCTACCCCTGCAGGAAAAGCCATGGCTTTAGATCAGCCCAGGGATTTTTGTGCTGCACCTGAGTGAAGAGCAGGCAGCGATGTTCATGAGCACAAATACTTCTGTGACAGTCTGTTATGGAGGCACTTCCCCCCTCACCTTGCCTGATGGACAGCTCGGACGGGCTGAGCAGAGCTCACGTTCCTTAGGTTTCAGATCTAAAATGAAGGTCAGTGCTCGAGAGCAGAGCCACAGGATGGGAGAGGATGGAGAAAGGGGAGAATCGCCCAGCAATTCCACGAGTCTTTCATGTGCTATGCTTGTTTTCAAAATATATCTACTTTCTATGTTAAGAAAGGAAGTCCAATTTATAAGCCAGCATTTCTGTGTCTGCATGAGACTGATTTTTTATATAATCTTTCACTCAGATCACAGTGAACATCAGCCTGAGGACACAACATGTCAATCTGTGGGACTAATAACAGCTCAAACCAATTTAAATACTAGTAAATGCCATCCCTAAAATATCGCAGAGATGAAATATTCCCCCTTCTAACTCATTTTCTTGCTCAGGAAGCCTCACTTCATGCACAGCAATGTAAGAACCTGGTGACCTGCTAAAATAGCAATCCTTTTGGCGCGCCATTTACTGTGAATTAGTTTGTCTAGGGAGTGACTTCTGGATTCCCTTGGGACCCTCAAAGCCCTTGTTTTTCTGCATGAGGTCTGTCTAGCATTGCTCTAGCATGGGTGAGCTCTGCCTCTCCACTGAAACAGCTGCTTTAGCAGGCCACTAGCCCCAAACTGGGCAGCTTTCATTCTGCCACAACAAAGTCATACAGTGCTGAGTTTGAGTAATAGAGCTACCCCAGTAGCACAGCACTGTACGTTAGCCAGGATTTGCCTGTCTGTAACTATTTCAATCAAAACTAAAAACAATGTCACTTCAAAAGAGTCACCATTTTTCTGCTTTCCAGCCTGAATCATTTTCTTTTCTTCCCCTTTTTTCCCAGTCAGCAGCATGAAGAACTTCTACTCTCCTCAGGAGCAGGTCCTGCAGCTTTTACATTAAAAAAACTTCCCACCTCCATCAAAGATGGAGCACGTCCTTACCTAAGCCTACTGATGACAGACTTACTAGTTCTGGAAGGGTGCAGAATAGTCTGTTAGAATAAAAAAATCAAGCCAGATTTTCTGATCTGATCAGACAGGAGGAAGAAACCCAGGAACCTTAGCTTATTTGTTTGTTTGTTTTCTATTTAGAGTGTTATTTATTTTTGATTCTCATGAAGCTGAAGGACTAATAGTGAGAATATTAACTGAAGCCAAGCATAGTGTGAGAGCAGATGCTTTCCAAGCCTTTCTGTACAGCCTTGCCAATCCTTCACAGAGCAGTTCTCGGTTACCACACTTCTCTCAGGTTTTGTGCCTCTTTTCAGCAGCCGGAGCTCATCAGAAGGAATTGGATGATGGCTTTGTGATTTAAAGGAATAATCAGAAATAGTAAGACCAAGATTATTGGGCATATTTTCTTTGGTAACACAGACAAGAATAAAATTTGTTTACTATGTGTGTGTGACTGGGCTATAAAATGCACATAGTGAGAAGATGAAGGAAGGATAATTTCAAGTTTCAATGACATTTCAGAACTTCAGAATCCTCTCAACCCTAAAACAGGACTTTTAGGAAAAATACAGTCTTTAAGGAGCAGGATTTCAAACAACATGGAGTTTATTAGCTAAAACCTATGTTTTGCGTTACACTTGAAAATGAACTGGTAGCCAGTGTATTTTAAGACCCTGTTTTCATCTTTGCAAAGGGCCCCACAAGGCAAATGCATTCTGAAGTAACACATCCTGAAATAATTCACTATAGCTGTACTAATTGCATTCCTGTACTGTATGGGAACACAGTATGGGAATGAAATCCCATAAATTGGGCCCCACAATTTCAAAATGATGTTAAGGTGCTTGAATGCATCTAGAGGAGGGCACCAGAGCTGGTGAGGAGGCTGGAAGGCATGTCCTGTGAGGAGCAGCTGAGGACACTGGGTTTGTCTATTCTGGAGAGAAGGAGGCTGAGGAGTGACCTCATTGCTCTCTACACCTTCCTGAGGAGGGGAAGTGGAGAGGAAGGTGCTAATCTCTTCTCCCTGGGATCCAGGAGGATCCAGGATGCATGGGAATGGAGCAAAGCTGCGTCCATCATGAGAGGTTTAGACTGGACTTTAGGAAACATTTCTTTACCGAGAGGGTGGTCAAACCCTGGAACAGACTTCCTAGAGAGGTGGTCAATGCCCCATGCCCATCAGTGTTGAAGAGGCATTTGGACAACACCCTTAACAGCATGCTTTAACTTTTGGTCAGTCCTGAAGTGGTCAGGCAGTTGGACTTGATGATCATTGTAGATCCCTTCCAACTCAGCTATTCTAGTCTAGTCTAGTCTATTCTTCTTCCTACCTCCTTTCCCTACCAGTACATGTTGAGGAAATCTTTGATGACATTTCTTCCCAGTCCTGCACTAGCAGAAGAGATCGAATGGGTCATCATGTCCCATCCTAGGCATTAGCTCTGTCACTTTGTGGGAAGGAGGCATGTACCTTCTGATGGGGGTGAGACCTGTGGATCATCTCTAGACAATTTGACCATCTGAACAAATTTGCAAAAATCATGTGTGAACTGCAGTTTTTTAAAGTCTTCTATGTTAATCCAGTTGAGCTGAGATTCCACAGGATGGCAAAAAAACTCCTCTCTGACACCAGCAAGGCTCAAACATCAAGCCCTCAGTCTGAAGCATGACGTGTTCCTGAACTAAATGACTGCAAATCTTTTTGATGTGAGCAACACCTGTTCATTTCCCCATGGATTTTTTTTTCTTGTACTCATTTTTAGAAATGCTTGAGCTGTTTCCCTTGGGAAAACATAATAAAACAAAAAAGCCTGAGAACAACAGTATTCCATCAGAGAGAAGGTCCATCTATCCCAATACTCTGCCTCTAAAGTGGCCAACCATAAATGTCTAAAGGAGAGTACATGAGCAGTGCAGGTCTACTTCTGCCAGGGTCCTGCACGTGCTCATAGGCCTCAACAGCTGGGACCAGCCTCCCCTGGTCTCCCACCATGAGTCCAGGGAGAGGAACTTGTGCTTAGCAAGCACTAAGAAACTGATACTGTCTTTGTCTAGTTAGAAAATTAATCTACGTACTTAAAACACAGTTCCTGGGCTCACCATTTTACCACTACAACAGTAATGGAATTTTTAAACTATACAGATGCGCTTGATTAAGTCTGTCTTATGCCTGAATAGATACGAAAACCTTACTCTGAAATCTGCAAATGTATAGGAGTGGCACACTGAGTAATCCAGCCTTTCTGAGCAAGCTGTTGCTCCATTCCAAGAACATTTGCTAAAACCTTACTTTGAGCTCCAACATCCAACCCAGCAGAAGTCTGCTCTGCTTACCAGACACTTACAACATTTTCTCTAATAATAAATAGGCAGATATTTGCTTTGCTGTTACCTCCAATACTGCTGGGAAATTCATCTGTTACTTTCAAAACATACAAACTGCTTTTATAGGAAAAAATGAGCAAGGGCATTTCAGGTATAAATACTGTCCTACTTTCTGTCATCTGGAAAAAAATACTAAGCCACTAAGACATATAGCCAGTTATGTGATATCATAGGGTAGTAATTAATCTTTAAAAGATTGTTCATCAAAGGAAAATACCTTTCCACCCTATGAAAGTTTCTATGGTAAACAAATTGTCCCTATTTTGCATGTTTTGATGTTAGCCCTATATATGTATCTCTATATAAATATAGAGATACAGGTATAGCTACAGACAATTTTTACATAGTTGCTTTTTGTGCCACCCAGAAGTTGAGAATATTAGATGATTGGTCCTTTTCATCTTAATTTTAGAGAAAAATATTGTCCCTTTTAAAAATAATTTTTATTTTATAATACTAATTTCTTTCACATATTGTACTTGACTGACAAAGAGCAGGTTTTGCCAGCTGATGCTTCAACTTTCACTTTTAAATTTAAGTTATATTAAAGTGTAAAAAAAAAACTGGTAAATCTGTTAGATATTGTTGCTCATGAACCGCAAGTTGCAAAGGATACCAAAACCATGTAAGCTATACAACAGGGATAAAACCTCTGATATGGATTTTCGTAAATCTGAGTCAAATTATTGGACTATAAATATGCAATACACAGATTATTGTGTTCATTTTTTTCTTCAGTGAGGCTCTTTCTGTGTCAAGCAATCTCATCTAAAAATTTGGCTCAGTCCTGATCCTTTAAAATTCCACCAGCTCTTATACATTAGCATTTTCATACATTCTATTTATGACTATGCTTAGAATTGTTGCAGTGTGATAGAAAGAATTATTTTTGAAGACGTAAGTAAGCCTGTTATCCACATGAATAAGGAAGATAATACGGTGAATCTCTCTGAAATGCACAGCCTTAGTGTACAATCAGTGTATTTCTTTCATGTTTATTCCTTTGTCCGATATTCATTTGAGAGGGTTCCACAACATGCTCAGTACATGCCATGAATTGGTTTACCACAAGTTTATCCTTTCAGCACATTTTATTTCACTGGTAAGGCAATCATTGCATTTTGGCAGATTTTTATGCGTTTAATAGCTTCATTCTCTTATCAGATATTCATTTAATTGGATTTCAGACTGGTTTCACATAGGATTTGGATAAATGGAAGCATAGGTTGCAACCTATGGGTTCCTTAGCAGAAATTCATATAAGTTACTTCAACTGCCATTTAATACACAATTACTGCTGTGCAATTTATCTGTTTGAGTGTTGCTTTTGACAACAGGATCAGTTTAGAGTATTAGTGTCCCCGTTACCGGAGTATGCAGACAGTAGGCCATAAAGGCGCTGGACTACCTACCTCAGCAAAGTTAAGCGAAACAGGTTATCTGAATCTTAATGAACTTATTTAATCATCTGTTGGTCCTTGAGTCTTCTAAGTGAAAGTTGCTTTAGCCCTTGGAGTTATAGAGTGTCTCTCTTTGCAGTGTCAATTGCATCCTTGAACTCCAGTTTTATCAGGAAAAAAACACACAAGATTCCGCCTTCAGTGACACTCATACAACTCTGCCGTCTTCTGTTAATACTTTGGATGTGGAGTGGTCTTTTTCTGTTCTCCCTTTGCATGTCCCTCCCTCTGCAGCATATCTGTGCAGGGATTTTGAAAACTGAATTGATTTTGTTTGCGTTATTTGCTGCTGCTTTTTATTTATTTTTTAATGAAGATTTTATGAAATTCTATATTGTACATTTTTCTGCCTGTTGCAATTCCAAGTGCATTTATTATTAAAGTTGAATAACTTACTAATGAAAAAGACAAGAATTCAGCTGCAGGGTACTTTGTGTTTGGGATATTCAACTTGCATGGCTATCCTTAGACATAACACATGTTCACACACGTGTGCATGCTTGCACACACAGATGAAGACACAATACCCAGTAGACTATATCAGAATATAATTTTGAAATTTGTAATTTTAGAAATAAATTTCTAAATTACTTTTAATATATCTATCGGCTTCCCCTGGATACTTTGTAAGTCAAGATTTAGCCATAAAGTGATTTGCCAAAATTAAAATCCTGTGAAAATGGAGAGCTTTTTCTTCTTTCGTGTTATAGAAATGTAACTAAGGACAGAATTTAACCTCAAGTGTCAAAGAAGGATTAGGCCTTCCATGGTTTTGGTTTTGATTAAAATCATCATTGTTTAGCTGTACAATATATTTATGAAGAAAAAAACATGAAAGAAAAGAATATATTTTGAACATTAGTAAATCGAGGCAAATAAAAAGGTTAAAGAAAACTATTTCATAAAATGGCATGTAAGCATGTGGAATACGTTACCAAAGACAAGAGAGGTAACTTAGAACATATGTTTATGAATCAGTATGTTCAAAAGAGAACAAGATGAGTTTCTAGACAAAGAGAGAATAGAGTGTGAGGAATGCAGGAAATTAGAGATGGAAAAAAAAAAGCAGAAAGGTCAGTTTTATGAGGATTAGTAGCTTTTAACAGAGCAAAGCTGTGAGCAGGTGGAGTTCCCACCCTGGTCTGAATGGCAAATGCACAGCCGGTTTGTACTTCAAATTCATATCCTTTTCTGGAGGGGTGAAGGGGGTGGGGAGGATAGTCTTCAGCAATAGTTGAAAACGTAACAGCAATATATAAACTCCAGGTCAAGATCTTTATTCTTCCTAGAGCTTTGCTGTCAGCATTTCTGTCCCAGAACGTTTTTTCTTCTGTTGAATGGGGTGCTTCTGTCCTTACTGTTCGATAAAATTAAGAAGTCGTGATCAAAAAGCAGAACTGACTCAATAACTTCACAGGTAATAAACACCTGGTAACTGAAGACCTTGAATTCCTCCTGTGTCCTTTCTGCAAGAAAGCCAAAAGTAAGCCAGCCACTTTAGGTGTTCTCTTTTCTGTACAATACTTTCAGGTCCCTGTCCCAAAGACCTGCTCTGTACATCCAGTGGAACACCTATATGGCATTTGTGGGCACATCATGCCTTGGGAATCATCTCAGCATTACTCTCACAGGAGAGACAGAAAATTATGTCAGAAGAAAGTCATAAATCCAAACCAGAAGTAAATGGCACTCCAGAATACCCAGAAGATGCTTCTGAAAAGCTTCTGTTCACCCAGATCATCTGATTAAGTTTTGCCACTCAGAAGAACTCACTTCTAGACAGGCCTCCTCAGGAACACCTCACACACCCCCAGCAGACCAGTCCACTTCCCAGAAGTTTCAGGTTCTCTGGCCATCCTCAAGAAGGATTTGTTTTTCTGGGTGAACATGATGATAGCAAGGACTATAGGTAGGAAGAATGACTGACTGTTCCCCCACATTCAGGGTGCGCATCTGCATCCTTTCACCCCCTTCTTTGGAAGTTTAGTAGCCTTTAATATTCTTCCACACTAAAGCCTTTATTTTTCTCTCTTCTGGTTGATTGTCAAGTCAAAATGGGTATGGTTGTATTGCTGGCAACTTCATATCCATATATTTCTTTGCTGGCATACATCCTAGATCAGTTTTGACCAGTTCAAAATTTTTAACATTTCTTTAAAAAAGAAAACTCATGTTTAGGTAAGGTCTTTTTAATAAACTAAATGTTATACCTTTCTATTCACTTCAAATCTTGTACAAAAAAGACATTTTTCTCATGGCATTGGTTCAAAATAAAGATTTTAAATTTCCTTATGAAAAAAAGCAAGAAAAGTCTGCAGAAAGCAAATTCATGGTGGGTAGGTATATAATCACGCAAATCTCTGGATGAGCGAAGTTCACAGTGTGTGTTCACTATCTATTATTCAGGCGGCAATGCAATATGGCATGTGAATGTGTAAATGGACTGACAGAAACACCAAAATACCATGCAGGGTGTGCAAAGGATCACCAGGAAATTCTGCACTATTGAGGAGTGATGCTGTTGAAAGGCATCGCCCTGTCTGTTCCTACACCAGGCTTAGCCTCTCTCAACATCAAATCTAATCACAGCAGAGGGGTTTCTCTGCAGATGGGGGAGGCCACACTCCCTCCCTCCATCCTTCCACCACCCCGCTTGCTGTTTGCTCCCCTTCATTTGCCTGGGCTGTATCAAGCCTCATAATGATGTCCTTGTGCCTGTTGGTGGCATCCAGGGGGAAACCTACCCAATAACCTTACCTACAGTGTTTGCTGCCCTCTCTTCATTGTAAATCACATTTGATATAGTAGCATTTCCTTTACCCCTCCATTTTGTTGCAGGAGGTGGGATGCTGTAGGAGTGGATGCTTTTGTTCAGTGGTGGTTTCCTGTGCTGTTAAGTGGCAGCAGATGGTCGCCCCGCAGAGAGATGAGCCCTGGCCATGGTCCTACTGGCAGGGGCAAGAGCACTCAGCTGTCCCTTGCATCCGAACTGGTTTTATCAGGAAAAGCTGGAGAACAAGATAAAGAATCAGATTTCACTAAAGCAGCTCCCCCATCCCCCCACAGCATCTGTCAGGGCCTGCTGGCTAAAGCACCACCACTCTAGGAGGGCTCCAGATACCCAGGGAGAGGGTGTGCTGGGCCGTGTGATGCTTACTCCCGCTCTGAACAATATGGTTTTTGCCTTATGTTGCATTACTATGGATGCACAGTTTCCATGAAAGGGTTTTATTTTTTTCATGGCCACCTGTCCTTTGCAGGTCTCCCTTTGCTGTCCATGAAGTGAGATTTCAGAGCTGTCATTATTTCATTTCTGACTTTCTGCAATTCGCACCTTTCTTTCTCCTACTCTCATGTTAGATCTATTCTATACTGAAGGTTCTTTTACATTTTAACAAGAGTTGAGTTCAAGTTTGCTCTGTGCTCCTCTTCTGAGTACATACTTTTATTCCCTGGCTTGTGTCCATTCTTATATAGCACTCGATGTTAATAGTTTTATTATCCTTGCTCCACATTTGGTTTCTGACAGCCTTATCCTGGGCACTGTGTTGACACGACAAATTCCTTCCACTGGCAGTCATTTTCCTGGTAACATTAGATCTAGAGCTCGCCATCCGACTCTACGAGCTCAGCTCTTCCTGCTACACAATGCACCCCAGCAGTACATTGTGTAACACAAAACACAATTTCCATGGCGGTCTCCCAAGATGTGCTGCTGGTTCTCTCTTTGGCTTATAAAGTAAAACCCAAGCAGGTTCCCCTACCAGAAATATCACAAAATTGATCACTACTATATTATTATTGCAAAGTGATCAGTCAGAGTGACAGATGGCTAATTGGCAAGTACGAGTAGTGCTTCCAACTGTTCCCTGGAAAAGTCTTATTAGTAACCCCCCTCCAACACCAGCAAGCTTGGATCTCCGAGGTGGGAGTTACTACAAGTTTAGATGGGGCACACAATAAATTAAATCACAGGATTTCATGTTTTTCTTTACTATGACTTTGTCATTAATATTTCAAGCTAAACAATGTCCTTTAGAGATGAGTGGTCAATGAAGGTGCCTGGCATCAGCTCCCTCCTTGCACTGAGTGAGCCCACATACCATCCATCTATGCCATAAACAACTTCCCCCCTCACCCCCCAGCAATGTGCACTGGGAACATGGGCAACTCAACACACCCCTGTTGCAAATTGAGACCTGACATTTTTGATGACAGCTTTTAACACAGCTCTCTGAATTTCATTTCCTGAGAAGGCTTCAGTCAGTGAAGCTGAGGTATTCTTGCAAAACATATGCAAAAATCAGACAAGCCCAGCAGATGTAATCACTTTAAAGAACATGAGCAAACTTCGGTGGAAAAATGTTTGTCATTTTTCCCATGATGCTTGCAATTTGTGCCTGGGAAACCAGTATCTGCTTCTGAAGATGGACAAGCAAAAGTTCAGGTCAAAATAATGATGGAAAGGGTCCTTGCCCATGTCTCAAATTGAACTTGACATTTTTTGGAGGTTCAAAAAAGCAAGTCAAAGCTTTTATGCTTTACTTGTTTATTTGGATGTTATGTTCATTTTATTGGGAAGTTATTTGCACATCCCTGTTTTCTGGAGCAGAAATTTTGAGATTAAAAAAAAAAAAAAAGGTTGTTTTTCAATATTTCTGTCCAAGTTCAATCCATTAAACTTGAAAGAAAAAGCATGTTCTTATGATATTTCAAGCACCATTTCTACCTGATCTTATGCAGCTTTTCTTTGTTAGAAGGGATGGCTGATCTTGGAACTAGGCTGTTAAAGTTTCTCTCAGAGCTGTGTCTTGACTAATTAATTTATACAGTCTGAAGAAGGACCTATTGCTTTAATAGCTAGTGTGGAAAAAAAATGGCACAGTGAAGTTTTTGTCTATCAAAAAAATTGTTCCTGGGCAAATGCTGTGCTAGAATTATTGCATCTTCCCCAAAAGCTGTTCTGATTCAAAAAGGAAGGAATGACATATATCTAGAGGAACTTTCTGGTTGGCACTATAATTACTTTACATTTACATAAGGTTACTGAGAGCAGAAGTTGGCCCATTCTCTGCACACACTTTTTCTTTCCAGCCACACCAATGTTGACTTTTTATTGTTTTCCAATGACATATATAGAAAAACAGCTGAAATCCTTCAGTAAAGTTTCAGCATTTCAAACAAGTATGAGAGGGCTTCTCTAGTCACAGATGATCAATATCTGCTACCTTCTCACTGCTGCCGATACTTATATTTTACAGTAAAAATAATGTTATTTTATAAAGAGTAGAATAAATACATACAATAATAAATATAATAAATATAATAGAGAATACATTTATACAGGTGATTTGCTCTTGAAAACTGAGAAAATTTATTTTGCACATACTCACTGCAAAATACCAATTTATTTTTGCAATCAAACACAAAGAACAAGGAGTCATGTAGGAGCTGGTTGAGATCAAGTCTGTATATTTGTAAGTCCATTTTAGCTAATCAGCAGTCTCTGACTCCACAGCTTCCACAAAGTCTGATTTTTTTTTTTTTTTTGGTGGGGGGAATCACTGACAATTTATTTCCTTTTTTAACTCAGCAGCACATATTTCAAAAGCCAGCCTTTGTCAAGCTGAAATAAAGGGCACAGATGCATCACAGAGAGATGGAGGTGGTGGTGGGATCTCTTCCTCATATAAAATTTTCACTGAAAGACCAATTCAAAGTCACTGAGAGGGAGATAAACCTGGGTTGTTATGATCAGGTAAGACAGTCAAAATCCCAGTGAACAAAAAAAAATTCCTCTTCCTGTTCTCCTCCTTCAGCTGTTTATTTCAGTTTCCAGTCAATTCTGATTTAAGAAGTTGTTTCTCAAGAATTCAGTGATTAGACTGAATTGCATAGATTTGATAGAAGCCTACACTTCAGGGGCATCCAGCAGTTGTGGTGTTGGCCACCTGGAGAGGTCAGCTCCAAACACCAGAGTCAAGGTCACACCAACCTTAATGACTGAGGTAGCCTGAATTTGGTGGAGCTCAGGAGCAACTTGACTTTTAATTTAAGCTCAGGGTCATCTATATTAGACAGCCATCATCAGCTCTGAAGATTAAACATGTAGTATCAAAATGTTTAGGTTAAGGCTGGATAGGGATGGAGGAAAGTGAATCATAGAATCAGAAAGATGGAAACAGTATTCCTTGTCCTGCAAATATTTTTAGATATCACATTGTAGCAATTCACAGCATTTTCTCAGAGCTAGAAAATTTTCTTGAGGAAAAAAGTAAAGGAAGAGAGAACTTTTTTCCCTCAAAGCCAAAATTACCTGTAGAGAGACAAGATTCAAAGGAGGACTCAGTAAAGATTGTGTTGTCCTGGACGCCAAAAAAGAGAGAAGCACAGTCTACCATAAAAGGGGCAAGCAGGAAAATCACTGTCAGACATTCTTTCAAAAGGCCCTTCAAAGGTTTTATAGACAGATGGATAGATAGACCTCTCTGTATGTCTCCAGCCGGATTCAAATCTGTGCTTTTTACAGTGTATAGATGCGCCTTAACTCAGAAGAACCCTTTGAGGTTATTTACTTTGAACAAAAAAAGACACCAGTGAACCCTAGATAGCAAATTAGTCATTTTAGCTATATTCACTGGTTCAGCAGCAGCGTGCAAACCATAAAATGTGACTTGGGAAAACCAATACTTCTCCACGCCAAGGTAAATGCACTGTGGTAATTACAGCTCCAGTTTCCCACCAACCATAAGCTTTCTTAGATTAATTGGTTCAGTGCAGTAAAGATTGCTGGCTGTGACCTTTAACAAGGGTGTGGAGACACTCGAACGCCTTGAGCAGTATGCAACTTGCTCGTCACTCAGAGTATTGTAACAGCAGAAAGCTCCCTGCTGCCGCTCTTTGCAGATGGTTTTTCCACATCTATGTGGGATAATGTTCTCATCAGCAAAGAAGAAACCCAGCCGTCCCATCCGTTTGTGTCAATTAGTCGATCAGCAATAACTTGTTTTCTCAGCACAGTCCTCTCTTCCCTCCAGTGTGCTTCTGGGAAGGTTGTCCCATCCCATGACACGATGGAAGCTGTGAATAATGCTAACATTCGACATGACTGTGGCTTACATGATTGTGGTCTAGATGAGGTTCTGATAAACTCTTGATGAAATGCCCTATTGTAGTGTCAAATTGTTGTGGTATGTCCACATTACTTCTGTTCTAGGACATCTGTATTAAAACCTGCAATGAGTGTCTGACAACCTTCAATCTTTCTTTTAGAGGGCTGCTGAATTAATTTCAAGTACAGTCATTCTTGTATGGTAGGAAAGCACATCTCTTTAATCAATATAAAGATTGAACTGTTTTACTCAGCAGTCTGTCTTTTGCATTTGGGCAGAAAAATGTGGACATGCTCCTCCTAAACAATACCTACGCATGCCATGCTGGGGTGCTGACAGATGGACATTCTGTATTTACCAACTCCCCCCTGTGGTTTCTTTGCTGTTGGATGTGACATTCTTCAGATGTCTGTTTTATGAATGTCAAAGACCACATGGCTATTTTGCAAAGAGTGGCATTGTTAAAACAAAATCTTGGCCTGAGTCCCTATTTTAGTTTTTATTTCATAAGTTCTGTGACTGAGACCAGAGCAGGTCTTTCCAAAAATGAACATTCCCTGTCAATGTGACACCTTTTAATTCCAATAATGAATAAACCTGATAGTTTTCTCTGTTCTATACTTAATGTTTTCACCTGATCTAGTTTCTAAGTAGCACTGCCACAACAGGAGCAGTATAGGATTTTACTTGATTTATCAAACTAATGAGTTAGTTTTATTGTAAGTGATTAAATGTGTTTTACTTTTTAAAGCACAGGAACTGAAAAGAAATGCATTGTTACAATCTGAAAATAACTAGAAAGATAAGTTCATTAACTTGCCTACACTTGTGCATCATAAAAACCTTGTTAAAAATTACTCCCTAGCCTGCTGTATTAGCTTCTTTATGAGGTAATTTCTCCATACAGTAATAAGATTTTTCTTTTACTCTCCAGTGCATATTAAACCCACTAATCTTCTTTTATAAACTATAGTTTCAGCCATTTTCTCAATTTACTCACTTTAAAGATATTCTCCTATTAATATTAAAGGTAGCAAACGCAGATACGAACTTTGCAAAACAGTCTTTCAGATTTATGGCACAATCTTATAACTGCATTGCAATAGCACAAAAGGGACAAAGCAGTAATTGTCAAGCATGTCTCATGACAAACCAAACAATGTTTGTCCCCATAGAATTATTTTCCCATCACATTTATTATGCGAATGAACTATGGGCGTGTTTTCCCCTTTCTGAGCATAAATACAAAGTCTGAATATTCAGTTCACTGAGGTCTACACAATTTGCATGGATGCAGGGGATTAAGGACCTGTTTCACCAGGGTGTTACTGCAGTTTTACACCAGTATCCACACCACCGATTTCAAATGAATACAGTCAGAGTAATGCCAGAGAGGAACAGGTTCTAGGTTACGAATTCTATTTTCATTAAAGTAGTGGCAAAATTTCCCTTGAGCCACAGTGAAGTAGCACAATTGGCTGAGCATGGGCTTGAGCAGGGAAAATACAAATGAGCTATAAATTAACCTTTGCTTTGTTTCAGCTATAAAATAAGAGAAGTCTCAAAATTCCAATAAATAATCTCTGCACAGAGTATGGTCATTTATTATTGTCCTGATTGTTATTATCATTTTTAATATCATTTGACGTGTGGCCATCCCTTGTCATTGCTCAGGAAGCCCTGGGGTTGGAAGCTGTGCAGTCTTTGAACAACCAGTCAATCCTTGCCCTACAGTACTTAAGAACTGTATTTAAATTAATACTACATTTTGTAAGGTGGAAGAGCTAGTTTATCCAATACTTCTTTTTCCTCTGTTTAAAGTTCTCCAATCTACTTTGGTTTTCTAACAAGAAGCTCCTGAGACATCAGTGTCATTTCTAGGTAAGATAGGGTTAGGTAGAATACGGGGTATGCTGGGCATAACCTGCAGGCATGGGTTTTTAATACAGGCATAATTCTAGTCATTAGAAGACACCTAACAATTAAACTGTATGCAGTTATACTTAGCAAAAGATGTGACTAAGCCAGTGCTCCCTCAGACAAGGCATTTTTCAATTTTTCAGACAAACATTTTTCCTTCATTAAGGCTACATCAGTCACAGTGCTCCTCAACATCAGGGAACTTGACAACCCAGTGTCCTTCAGAGCATTCTGCATGCTCCTGCAGCAAGGAGCCATCCCATGAGTTGTGGGGCTTATCCGCTATCCAATGAGTCAGTAGATGTGATGACAAAGTGGGAGGGAAACCTGTAGCCCTCTCTTTTTCTCTGCAAATTGGTGCTGTCAGCATTGCATGCATTTACAGATAGATACAAAGGCTCTTGCTGACTTCTGTGGAGAAGCTGGTGGAAAACCAAGGGATATCCAGTAGTTTTGTGCACCCACTACTAGGAAGAAGATACACATATTGTTGGTCCAACACAAATACACAAATTTGAGTTGCCATAATTTCTGAGATGAGAAGACAGATACTTTTGGCTAACCAGATTTCTATTTCTGCATAGTGTCACACTATTCCTGTAAATCTGAAGTCAAGACATTGCAGAAATGCAGACCTCTAAGATGCGTCAAATATATGCTTTTAAGTCATTTAAATCAACATACCACCAAAGTCAGTGTAATCACTGCTATGAGTCAGAGATGACTGAAGAGTTAAGGCATAACAGGACAAGACTAAGAGTAAAGCCTCATGTTAGTGTAATGTTTGTATAACATCTCTAGTATTTTGGAAGGGAAGAATGGCTCTATGAAGCTCTACCCTTTCCCAAACACACTTCCATGGGTAATCTTACATATTGAAAAAGTCACTGGACTAATCTACAACATATTTGTTCAAAGTTCTCCTCTGGCAAAATTCACACAAATTACATCATCACAACAGAGCTGCTCTGAAAACAGAAGTGTATTTACTATTTTACAGGCATTATTGTAAGTCTACTATCACTATTGGAGAAATTTTTATTGCAATGTTTTATTTCTATCCCTTAGATTTTAAACATGCACCCTAGTAATTTGTTCATGCATTCAGTGTTGACTTGTTATAGAAAAACACATGCAATCAGACTGGTGCAATTTGATACTTTACAGCTGAAAAACTGAAAAAAAAAGTGACTTGTTGAAAACCATTGTTTAAAGATGTTCCCAGGAAAGGGGGGCAGGGAGAGAACCAACACAAGCTTATGAAATGAACATTCTAGTGTTTGCAAAAAAAGAGAGCACATTTATTGGTTATTTGATATTTTCTGGAAAAATATTGCCTACATTTAATTTCCAGTATTGTGTCATATTTGATTACACACAACCAGATATTGGCACATTCCTTGTTTCCAAGAATTGCACTTTATGGGGGGACATAAGTTCCAAAAAGATTATGAACTTTTTTCGCAACACTTGTTACCTCCACACCCCAGTAAAAAAACACAGATTCCAAAGCACCTTTAGTTTTAGAACTTATTGGATATCTTCTGCTTATTCATATGTTCTGATATTGATAAAAATTAATTATCTAGAACTGGGAAATGCATCGAGTGAAAAAAAATTAAAATGTTTGATTTTTTGGGTTTTCTAACATTTCTCAGAATATAATTTTGCAATACTTCTTGAGTGACAAAACCAGTATTATCCTTTAGCAATGGCTGTATCATCATGTCTGGAAGAGAAAGACAGTCACAAAATTTTCTGATTCAGGAGACTAAATACATCTATTTTTTGAAGTCTGTGAAGACACAAGTGAGAATGAACTCAATGAATTTGAGTCTCCAAAATCAAACATATTTACAAAGAAGTGTCTTAACTAATCTGTACATTTAGTCATGAAAGATGTTAGTTTATGATCCTGGAGGGAGGGCAATAGTGGCAGGGACAGAAGCACACAGTGACAGGCATAAGAAATGTCTCATTTTCACATGTTCTTCATCAAGGCTGGCAATAGCATTTCTTAAGGAAAATTTTGCCAAAGTACCAATTTCCAAGTGCTTAGGTGAATTATGAACCTTAGTTCTTCCTTACTCTGGGAAAAAAAAAAATAGCCTTGAATTAGTACCAAATCTAAAACTTGGTGCAGTTTCTCACAGGAGCACTGTTTAAAAAAGGAAAAGACTCATGCTGCTTCAGAGAGCTTTCACTTGCACCTTTTCCATTCCACACAAAGAGCTGAAGCAGTTCTGATGTAAGTAACATACGGCTAATTTGCTATATTTATGTCACGTTGATATGATACTGACAGTATTCACACAATGGAGCCATTATCCATTAAGACATATGTCTTCCTGGTGTCTGGGTATGTGGAAGGGTAAGAGGAGAACCTGGGCTTTTACAGGCGGTTTGAGAAATTCAACATCATAGGAAAATGGAGAGGTATAATAGGCAGAATTATCTCTGCCCACTCAGAGGTCATGAGCATGATTTTCAGACTTTGAGCCTCATTGACATACAAAGACAATGTGAGGTGCAAACGCCCAGTTTTATTTTCAGGCATGGGAGAATCTTTCATGTTTACTGATCAGGCAAGAGCAAAGGAGCTTTGCTTTGGCTCCTTCCACTGAAGTGGGTATAAATCATGGTTAGGGCTGTATTCCTATCAGTGACATGGACCCAAACGAACAGTCAGGTACAAAACAAAGACCAAAGGTTCAGGCACAGGGATGTATGTACATGCACACAGGGGGCACAGAAACATTACAACTGAATGATAAAGTGCTGTCCTTCCCACTAACCCTTCATTTCCATATTCAAAGCTGTCCTTCTCAGCTCAGACACAGAGTACTCACAAAGTAATCTACCAGACTAACACCATGTCTCAGTGACCTGTAAGAAGTTAGCTGAGTTACATCAATAGGTGATGAGCCTTCTTGACCTAAAGCACAGATGTTGCTCTCTTTCATATATTTAATGTCCTATATGGACATCTTTTTAAAGGACCAAACAGTTCCCAACAGAATATTTGTACCAAACCTTTTAAGGTTCATTCACATTTATTTTCTTTTATATTTTTTTCACTCTTAAAGGTCATTTCGCAAAAGAGATCAAAAGGAAGCTTTTCCATTCCTCCTCTGCAGGTGGCCAGCAGCAGATTAACTACTAACACAGACTTCAATATACAAATCTGGATGACTTGTTTTACGCAGCAATGCAATGTTACTGTCATATGTTGTGTTTGCATACCTTAAATTGTATTAAAAACTATCACCCTTAATTTTCTTCCCAAAATGACTCCTCACAATTCGTTCCCCAAAACAGTTGCTTGGAAGAAATCTTCTGTTTTGATGTTTACAAGAAGGTACCTTGAAGCTAAATACCCATTTTACCTAAGAAAAAGAATCTGTGCTAATAAGGTCCTGTAAGAACAAAATGTGCATCCAGCCTTTGTCCCAGACAGGAGTTAGTCCCTGTAACTTTGTTTCTCCCGTACTCTTCCTAAGTCAAAACTGAGCCTGAAGTTGTAATAAGACACATTCAAATCTGCTTTCCATGAGTTCTTGAAGCAAGGCTGTGCGAAACAGTCAAAACTTTATTCAACTGTCAAACAAAAATGTAACTCTCAAACAAAAAATGCTGCATTCACACTTCGTGGAAGATTCAGATGGTTTCTTTTTTTTTTTTTATTCTGTTCTCTGCTATTCAAAAAATTATTTTTAAAGAATCATTTTTTCTAATTGGGCCACAGTTTAAATAACGTTAGCAGCTCCTGGCAGGGCTGAACACCATTGACTACTGTGCCCTTCAGCAGGTAAAACTGAATCTTCTTAGTTGTGTTGCCCTATTTCTTTTAAGGTACAGACTGGGGAAATAGTGAGGGCTCCTCTTGTAAAAAAAAATAATAAAAGAATGTCTGAGAAGGATTCTGTGAAGAAATCAGCTGCTTATATAGCCATTTGGCTTCAAAGCTGTAAAAATAGGATGTTCACTTCCTGACCCAAGTATGTAGGGCAGGGAATAGAAATGGGAGACTTTTTCACACTAAAAAGAACAGTTAAGAAACAGATTGGCAGTCTCAGAAGGTAAAGTGATTATCAAAACTTGGAGATAACTTTCCAAGTTGTTATACACCTAAAGCAGGTCTATCAAATGATCTGCTCCTGCCCTAGACATTTTAAATTGATCTTTCCCATCACACTACCCTGCTACTGGGAGTGTGCCTTCAATACATCAAACAGAGCACATATTATGCCCAGACTTCTGAGTATTTAGGTAGTCTGCATTGAAGACGTTTTCTCACTTTTCACCACTGCTGTTTCAATTAAGAGTGCACTCCCCCATTGCAGGGTCTACCAGTGAGTCCCCTGACTTATTGTGCAAATATGATGCTGTATTTTATTTAGAAAAAAAAAAAAGAAACCCTTTTTCTATCATGTAGTAAATGTTTCCTGGCAATATAAGCCATGGAAGACCTTTCGTTGTAGAGCCAGCATGTAACACTCCAAATTGGGCCAGGGACAGGATCACTTCTGTTCATCCAGGATGGATGTGAACTATTCCGGGCTGGATTCACTTTTGGGGGAAGGGCAAGGGGAGAAGAAAAGGTGAAGAATAAATGGGCTGCTCGCTCCACTTCCTATTATGAAATAACCTCTGTGTAAGATACTTGGGCCAGGGTTGAGCAAAAGCAGTCTCCATGGTCTCACCACTGGGAATCTGTGGGGGGAGTAAGGTTACGGTATGGTTACACCAAGGCAATACACAGGTAGTGCAACCACTACAGGAGAGATAAGCTGTTGAGCTACAAAGAGGAAGAAGTCTGGAGAGCCAGCACCGGCAGTTGGAAGGAGAAGAGGTCCCAGTTCTTACCACAAGAGCCGAAACCAACATGTCCCCTTGAGTTAGGAAAGGTTAGATATTTCTTTCCAGTTGGGCAGGAAAGCCCAACTTCTACCTGAGCTCTAGAGACAGAGTTTGGGCAAATAGTGAATGAGGAACCACACAGCTGGGGAAAAATGGTAGAACTAGTTTTCCTTACAAGTGATATTTTGGCTTGCCACTTTGTAAGTGGTGTTCAAAATCAAGCTGCGTGTCACATGAGGCCAAACTGTGGAATGCCTTTAGTGACCTGGAGCTTTTTGACGTGTTGCCTGACTCCCACCTGCAGCCCTGTTACTCACCACCAAGGTGACACACTTTCTACTATTTGTTGGTTCTGAATTTCTTACATCTCATGTAGTGCAGTTGAGCTTGATCTATTAAAATTAGTTGGAAGACCCCCACTCTGTTACGCTTTCTCTGGGATTTTAGTCCAAAGCATGCTTCCTTAGCAGATCTGCAGGTACCTGTAACTCCACTGTGACAGTAACAGTCTGAGAAAGTGTCCAAGTGGTTTTGACTTTCAGTGAAAGTAGGTCACCAGGAAATCTGGCAGTATTTGGCACAAGCTGCAGAGTATATTATCTGTGTTGTAAGGTACTTGGACACTTCCAGAAGTCACGAGCAAACTTTGTCATGATATTATAATACAGATTAGGCTAATCTAAAAAGTCCATCAAGACAGCACTTTCAGTAGCATGAATGCTTCTTCATGGGAATGCTGCAGTCAGGCAGTAATGCCCACAGAAACACTCAGAGATGGCTATGGTAGACAAAGGTCATGGTTAAATTAGGTCCTAAAGCAGTATCTACTAGTGAGGTGCTGAGAAGCCTTGACCGCGTGTTAATTTTTTCTTATTTTTGTCACATGTATTTTGTGAAGGATCACACCAATTAAATACATTTCCTTTTCTACCTGCACTGCACCTGAGACACTCATCATCTGCTATTGAATTCCAGAGCCACAGAATTTGGACAGAAAATACTTGACCTTATCAAACTGGCAATAAGACTGGATTTTCAGCATTTTCTAGACTTATATATATTAAATGACATTACTAAGATATCTGGTGTTTCTGCTGTAAATAATATTTGGATTAAACGACTGTTAATAGCTGCTAAAAATACCTCACTAAGGCAGTGGGAAAGTGAGACAAATCCCTCTATTGCAGAATGGACAATATTCTTATCCATTTCAGCAGCAGAGGAGGAGATGATACTCTCTCATGCTGGAGAGGAACTATTTTGGGGAAGCACGGGACTGCTTGGTAAGAGATAAAGCACAGGTATAAGTGTAAGAGGTTTAAGCTTATTAAGAAAGGGTATTTAAGATGACAAACATGAAATTAATGCTTTTTTTTTTATTTTACTGCTTGAAGATTAATGCAAATACATGGAATATATAAGGTAGATGTGTTCCTGTAAAAATGCACACATGCATTCTTGTAAACATGCACACATGCTAGCACACACAGAAAGTTACTCTATCAGAAATTATACGGTTTCATCTGGACCTTACACTGGAAGTACCATGGGATAAAGTTCCATTATGGCCATCCATCCCACACACAGGATCCCAAGATGTGGTCCTCCAGCAGCCAGCTACCAGCCTTGCTCTCAGGGAGCTGAGTTAGAGAAGGGCTGGGGTGTCCAGCCAATGGCCAGATAATCAGGGGTGACCCAATTACACAGATCTCTATTTAAAAATTAATATGAGAAAGCACTGACTGTCTCTGACAAGGTACATTAAAGAAATGTCTTGCAAAACTGATTTCTCTCTGATTTAAATGGTTGTCTCATCAAAGACCTGAATCAATCTATAGGGAGCATGTGTCAACCAAAAAGTGCTATAGAGGGACTAGATCTAAGAGCTGGATCTTGTAAACTTTGCGTTTAGTTGCATTAACAAGAATAACCTAATCTGCATTAGCAGTTATATTTCTGTCTGTGCCAAAGTATTGCTAAGTTTGAACATTCAAAAATCACTGTCAGTTCCAACAGATATTGAGACTTTTGAGAAAGCTGATTTTTAAATCAAAAGTAAATTCGTCTTTTTTTTATTTGTCTTCTCAAGTTGGGCCTTTGGGATACATACTTTCAAGCCTTTCTCCTCAATCAAGAAGCAGTGAAATTTAATTTTTATTTTTCTTAATGGAAACTAAGACTCTTAAATAACCACATAGCTCCAGGAGTTGGGGTTTTAAGGAAAATACCAAATATTCTTAGGTGTGCAATAAACTCAACATTAATAATGTTTTTCAAAGTCTGGCTCCAATCCAGAAAATCTAATGATAAATTTGTTCGTTAGAAGTCACTTTACGAAGGGCGTTCAATACAGAAAATGACCCCATGCTTGTTGCCAATTGTTATTAGTTCCATAGCCTTTTCTAATTAGTAGAGTTCCTTCAATTAGTAGCTGGAATTGGTTTGCATACATCCTCCAAATTGCTGTAATCAAGCCTCAAACTAGGAGCCTGAAAAATAGAGGGTAGCAGAGTGATAATAGAGTGATTGCTGGTGGCTGGCAGTACATCCAGCAACAACCAGACATGAACTTCACAAATCTAAATATACCTTTTGCATCCCAGCCACTTGTATATGTAGTGTTGTATTTCTCCACACTCTCACACGTTGCTAAAAGACAGTATTAGGTCTATAGCATGACAAATAATTAGAATAAGCCTTCTTTTCCAGGTAGTAATTCCCAAAAGAGATATTCCATTCCTTTAAGGAACAGTAGTAGACGTATTACTAATGACTCGCTTTCCTTAGCCCATTTCCAGGATTCCTAATGAACTGCCACACTCGGTGCTCAAACATGTAGTTACGGCAGGGCTGGGAACTTGGTTCCTTTTCATTCAGAACTACCTTTGATAATAATTGAACTGTTAACTAATTAGTATAAACTCTGTCTGCATGGAAAAGAATGATCAAAATGATCAAAATTTCAAACAAAAATTTCCAAATGCAAATACAAGCAAAGGCAAAAATATGTTTGTTTTGTTTTGTTTTGTTGTTTTGTTTCTTTTTAAATAGGAAACAGAAAATTCTCATCCTATGGAACAAACCACTTGACAGGTCCTTTCCACCACATCAATTCAAATTGGACACACTGCAGCTTTCTGTGAACAGTCCGGCAATATAATATGTTATACTTATTAGACCATTACAGATGTCACATCAATTGGTATTAATATTCTCTCATAGCCATGTTTCTCCTACTCAGTCAGTTCATGAACAACAGCCAGATAGCAGTTTTGTAATAGTTTACATCAAACAGTTCAGAATAACTTTCCCTACTGTTTGGTCAGGCTGCTTTTCAATTCAGGAATTGGCAACCATAAGCACAGACAGGCTGTCAAGAACTCAGCTACCGTTCAGGGCTTCATGAGCTTTGCAAAAAAGCTCAGGAATCATCAGGTTCAGTAAAAAATAACAGCAATTGAGTATCACCAAGACCTTAGCAGCGTCAGTCGTTACACAAAGAGAAATGTATGCAAAAGCACAAATAAGACTGAGTTTTTGTGTCCAAAAAAAAAAATGCTCAGAGTCACTCCTGCTTGGATGATTAAGCTTTTGTAAATGACAGGAGTATCAGATGAAAAATAAAACAGGGTTAACTTCTGGTATCAAAAAAAGCAGTCATGAACTTTAAAATTAATAATTTTTCATCTTTGTGAGTATTTGTCTAGTCCATCACAGACCTGGGAGCAGCCATGAACCATGACAAACTACATTCAGCATGGAAATTGCACTAAAGCAAGGTTTTATTATTTGACTTTATTCCTTTCCCTTTGTTCACACACCAAATCAAGAGAAACTGAGTAAGCAGGGAGCACCAAAACAGGAAAGGAAAAATTCAAAATATTCCAAAAATAAATGGATTGTAGATCTTCAGCTGTTTTAAATTGACTTAGCTGCACTGATTCAATTGTTCAGTATTAAACATAATAACATTTCCACAGACTTCATAGCAGGTGAGGCTCTGCCTGCATTCTTCAAAAGGGACACTTTCCAAATTTAATTTTTGATTTAGAGTACTTAGACAGCTCCTGTTCTCCATCCAGGGAGCTTGCTGGGCTGACTAACGAAAACCGCCTGCATGAGGCTGACTGCCCCCAGTCCCACAAAGCCATCTATGTTCTCAATTGGTCTAACTCCATTGAAGCTGATGGAGTTAGAGTGATTTAGCAGCAGCTAATGATACTGTTCACATATTATAGCCCACAAATATGTTCATACTGTATCTACATCGATAAACTGTGAACTACTTGATAATACTGACTGCCTGCAAACAGTAATCACTCAGGCACCATAAGGAGGTTCGTCCTTAGAGATTTGCAACAGATTTTGCTCTTCAGTGTTGAAATGCCATGAGCCTAAAAGGAGAAAAAGAACAGTAGGAGTAAAGTGTGTTGGACATGCCAATAAATTAATGATAAATTATTAAAGCATGATTGGAAATATTGCCATTTTTCACAGCTGTCAGTTTAAGTATAAAAGCATCAGCACATTAAACTAGTTACTGCTTTTTCATAATTGAGACTTTAGCTTCTAGCTGTGCCCTGCAGCTTTTCATTAATCACTGGGACTGAAGTTCAAGCACAATGACAGCTTAGAAGGCATTAAATGGGCAAAGTATTTTCCAGGTACAGCTAGTAAAGGCCTTTTAGTCCTATAATCCTCAGCTAATTGTTTTTCAAAGTCTCTAAATAAAATCTGCTCATGGCGTCTCCTAGTGACAGAATTAGCAGCAGACTGGTTCTTTTTATCTTCACACTCTTTCTCTCACTAAAATTTATTGAGTGCCTATATGTTAGCTGTATATGACAGGTGCAAATGGATTGCGATATGTAAAACTGTAACTGATACTCGACCAAGGAAACATTGATTAGATTGCCTGGGAAACAGCACTTCCTGAATACTTGCTCTAATCATACCATTTAATTTGTCATAAAACAAGATGGCATGGAAGACTTTTGCACACAGCTAGCTTCCCTTTATACACGGGAGAAGGAAATGTGCAAATTTTAAAGTTCAGTGGAATTTGCATACTCAGTGCCCTGGAATAAACAGACATTTCCTCTGCCGTAGCAGAGGTTGTAGGTTCCCCTCTTGGGTTCCTAGTATTCCCCCCTTTGCAAAGATTTGTACATCAGGACTTAATAGATGTGCCAAAACATTCTTTCCTTTGTATAACAAATTATCAACTGCGTTGAGATTCATTAATTATGTCATCTAATTGGATTGAGGCAGGTGCAAAATACCTCAGATGAAGTGGTCACTGGCAAGAAGGCCTAAGCACAAGTTTTTCTATTAGAAACCAGCATGTCTCCAGACTCCTGGAATTACTTTGTACTTATTGATTAATGGCCATAATTTATTACAGTGCAGAAGATCTTGCATTGAGTTAAATGTGTGATTAATCAATTTTCCATCAAATTATGAACAGCAGAACAGTTGCAAGAAAGAAAATACCAAGTGAATTTTTCCCATGGCATAGAAATAGAAGGTATGAGGACCTCTGCTTGAGGAGAACTAATAACTGTCTAGCACTTGTTTAATATTTCCTGCCACACTGATGAATGCCATCCACATAAATAGGCCACAGGTAGCAGTGACTGAAACACCACCAAATAGGTTTTATAGCTGCCTCTCTTATATAATGAAATATTCTTTAAGCCCATCTCAAAACAATTTATTAATGCAAAATGCATTTCTGCCTTCAGCCTGAAATATATCATTGTTAGGTCAACAATATTCTATTAAACCGATAACTGATATTGCAGGAGAAAAAATCCCTAGGCAATGTAGAGATGAATTTGAGATTTTTGTGTACAGAAGCTCATTTTATTTCCATCAGAAACACAGACATGTGACTAATTGATGTCACTTCTAATCAGCTAGTAATGCACATTACAAGTATAGCATGAGAACATTTGGGGCCCAATTGGAGGGAAAAAAAAATCCCATGGTATTTCTATGTCTTTTATTGAGTAAAGTGACCAAGCTTCCTTTCCCTGGTGAAGCAGTGTATGCTGTAGAGTTTTATATTACCCTACATCTTCCATAGGCCATTTTGCTCTGCTATACCCTGAAAGGATGCACCTCCATCACTGTAGGAGAATGATATAAAATACAAGATGACAGCACCTTCTGGGAAAAAACACATTAAAATAACTTTTAAAAAATAGGAAAAGCAATACGGAGCATTTGTGAAATGGAAGTGCAAAGGAATTCTCTTAAATCTCTCTGTAATGCTCCAAATTTTTATTTTCAAATCATAGTGCCAAATTACTCACAGTGATTTGAGTTACAGAAGGTGTCTGGCAGCAGTGTAGTTCATTTTCTAAGGCAGGCAGGAGTAGTTTCTGCTATCTTTGCTGTCTTCCCTTAGTAGCTCCCCAATTTCCAGGGTATGGAATAGAATCAGGGATCTCTTGCTATGGACTACAGGAGATGGGTACTTGTGACTTGTTACTGTTTCATATACACAAATTTCCTTTTTGCTGCACCTAACTTCCCAACTAGGACAGGGACCTTTCTTCTCTGCTTGCTGCCTATGTTAGCACTGCTTCTGAGGTAAGGACTTTCGTCTGTTTTTAAAATCATGACCTCCAAAATGTCCTACCAAATCCTGTAGATGGTGCAAGGAGGCCATTCAAAAGTATGCTCATTTTTTGGATGGCCAAATGTCACAGGGCCAACTGCCTGGAAAGCAAGTGGAGAACACCTTGAAATTGTGTTCTTTTAAAATGTCTCCAGTCTAAGCTGCCTGTAACAGCTAAAAGTGACTATTTTTGATGGCTTTTCTAGGCTCTATTGGAAGTGAATTGAAAGTATTCATGCTTGGCAAACAGATGGTTATATCTCAACACCCCACCAAAATCAATATTCATTACCTCTGTTTGTTTCATCACAGAAAGATAACTTCAATGGATATAAGCTAGATTTGTTGCCAGAAGGAGAGGTTAGAAATTTAAATCTGAGAAAAAATATTATAAAATATGCTTTCTGTTTTATAAATAAATTCTAATGTGGTATTTAATCAACAAATCATTAACTGCTGCATTAGGAATGTCAGATCTCACTTCAGCTGCATGATGGAGCATTGCCTGTGGATGTGGGAGATCTTATTTAGAGCTTCTACTCACACTTCAGAAAACTGACCCTGTTGAGGAAGTTTCTTTCCCATTCATGTTTTCTTTACTCACGGGAAGTGTGGAATGCTTTCACCTACACTGTGTTTTTGTGTGACATCCATTAAAGGGGTGTTTGTATTCCTTGTGTGGTTAGCGTACTGAACTTATCTCCCCTCTCCAAGGAGAAGTACCACAGGGAAGGGGATGGATGCTGAATAGTGACACATACTCTGTGATGCATCATGTGTGTGCTCAAGAAAGCTTTGAACATATTACAAAAAGTGAAGAGTGGATGCTACTGCTACCCTGGGAAAGTTCGAAATTGCATTACTGTCTAGATGAGTGAAAAATTGCTGAAGCATACAGAAAGGCAGTATATATGGAGCACAACTATTTCACTGTGCAATGACATTTACACTCACAAAATACACAAACACATCTCTTCTAGGTGAGACGCTTATGTGTGCATGGCCACACAGTCACTCCAAGAAGCAAAGGCTGAATTACAGTAACTGAATATTTCTTTGAAATATTCTACACACTCTCCCACTGATTCGGATTGAGTCCTGGGGCCAGGTTTCTCATATGCATCCAGCAAGGTGAGAAGAAATTGACCTCATGCAGCCTAAGGCCCTCCGTTAGGACTCGGGGACTACCGCCGTCCTCGATGGCTTAGCTGGGAGCCCAAATCGAGGACCTAGCTGGAGAGTCAGCATCTCCCTGCTAGCCATTTCTCATCTTTTCTCCCAAGCAAAAGGGCAGCGACTAGCTCTTTTTCTCCTCTGCAGGGGACAGGGTGCAGCCTGGGCATGTTCCCAAGCCCACAGGAACAGGCGTAACCCAAGTGGCCTATTGCTGCACTTCAGCACCATTTTGTCCAGGGCTGTCTTCTGCTGCTTGTATTTAACACTCTTGCACACTCCAGTGTGTCTGTTTTTCTGATTCTTTTTTAAACTTATAACTTTGCTACTAATTAGAAGTCTGTTCCAAGTAAGTGAAGTCCCACAAGTGAACTCCCTGTGAGAAAAGTCTTCTCAAGCTAATAGTTGTCTACTGAAGCTTCTAAAATTGGAAAAGCAGCCTAAAGTGCAATGCTACAATATATACCTAAAGAAAAAAAATTGTTTTTAAAAAGTGTTGTTAGCTCTCTAATAAAACCAAAGGTGCTATATTAGTACTACCAATAAATTGTTTGGGATCCATTATTAAAGACAGTGAACTGAAAGTTCATTTTGGCAGCTTTGGGCATTAGTCTGTAGCATGTTCTGAACATGTGTAAGGATTTGCCTTTGGTCACTCAAAGGAAAAAACAGATGTTTCTCTTGGAGATATTAACTCTAAATGTATTTATTTTGTTGCTTTCCTCTTAAACTCTTTTATAGTTCTTCTGAAAATCTTTGCTTAAAAGTCATTTAGATACTATGGCTACAAATGTAAGAAGGTGTTGAGGGCAAGGCTGGTGCTCAGATGTGCCTCGTGGCTCTCACTAGCCACTTAGGAAGAGCTGTGGGAAATGCTTCAAGCTGGTGAAGGCAAGACATCCATGGGGTCATGGAAAAGACCGTGGGTAGAGAGGAGCCAGAGGCAATAATGCAGGGAAGAGAATTACAAGTCTAAACTGGGAATGGCTTTAGGAAAAGACAGGCAGCAAAATCTGGTTTGGGGATGGAACATGAAAGAGTATGGGGTAGGTTTGAATTTGGTTGACTAAAGCTATTTCAATAGATGGCTGGGAGGCGGATTACTTCAACCACATGAGTCTATGTGCTTTTTTTTTGGAGCAACAGAGTTGCAGAAATCGACACAATGGATACATGGCCAGATGGGGGAAGCAAACCCTTTTACATCAGGAAAAAAAAAAAAAACAAAACAAGTATATTCATCAGGCAGAATGACTCCACCAAAATCTCTTGAAATGAAAACTTCAAATAAATATTCAAAGTCATAAAAAAGCAATCTGTGTGTGGTATCTCAGCAGAATTATATCAGCACATCCATAGAACTATCTTGACTCACATAAGCTGAGAGACTCCTAAATAAAATCAGTACGTCACCTGGAGCACATGAAACTAATGTACGGATATCATCATCCATGTTAAAACCAGAATTAATTAAGTCTCTTAAAAGCCTTCTGCTTCAAAGAGTAAAATGCATTTTACATATAACTTCTTACAGATATACGGATTTCCAGATCTTAAATGAAAGTTGAAGTTCCTTGAGGAAACTTATTTTTAAATAAAAAGTCATGCATGCTTCTTGCAGTTGTCTCATGAGCTGGGACAACTAGGATTTCTGAAGAAGGGCTCCTCTGGCAATTTCTTCTGGAACTTGCCTTTGTATGATATTTATCTAATTGTGTCATTCTGAATGTCAATTACCATTTCAGATCAAATAATTAAGATTCAGCAACCATATATCAATAAAAACAAAGCATAGTGATAAGAGAAATGTTTGACCTGTAGCTATTTCTCAGCTAATCTATATTTGTTACAGCTAAAGCTGATTCTTCCAATATTTGCACTCCATTTGTATTATTTGCCATAGAGCGTAAAGTCCTTCTCCCTCCTTGGCCCCTTGCAAAACAAGCAGAAGCAGCAGTTGGGAACTCTGCAGAAACAGCTCCTGTGTTAGGTCACACCTTTGTCCCCAAAATACTGAGCAGGAGGATGTGCTACCCTTGGGCTGGCTGCTCGTCACCTCCAGACAGGATGGAAGTCACCCCCTTCAGCTTCTTCTTCAGCACCTTCCAGCCAGTTGTGCCACACCCAGCAGGTTCAGACGGCTGTTAGCTCCATCCTCTTCTGCTGTTTGAAGAATCTTATCTAATTTTTGCTTTAATACTTAAGAACTTAAGCCCATCCTTATGACATGTCAGATACCTTGCTGCAGCCAGGACCCTGGAGAGAGCGAGTTCACCCATGCAGGAAGCTGCAGGCCTCGCACCTTCAGCCTCTTGCAGGGAGTCCAGCGAAGGCAAAAGGCAGCTCTGCAAACTTTGTTCTGGCTCCCCGGGATCACTGCCAGTGGAGGCTGTCCAGGGGCAGGGCTGCAGCAGCCTCTGCCCAGGCCTCTCCCCTCCCGCTCCCCTCCTGCCTCCCGCACTTTTGGCACAGGCTCGCCTGGCTCCCAGCCCCTGGCACCAGGCGATGGGCAGGTGGTTTGTGCTGCTGTGACCTTGCTCCAAGCAGACTTCCTATCACCAGGGGTCGGCAACCCAAGGAGCAGAGCCGGTCCTTGAAATGTAACCTCTGACTTTCAGGGGAGTATTGCATCAACCACTGAGGTTTAAAACAGTCTGTCTTTGAGCATCATGTTCACCCTCAGACGCACACAAAATGCACGTGCCAGTTTTAGAGCCCGCAGCTCTAAAAATCCCTCTGACTACTCAGCCAATTAAACTGGCATTTCTAAGACAACTGGCACACAACTAGCGAAGCATCCTGCAAAAATGGAGGGAACAAAATTATCTGCAGCGCTCTCAAAGGAGCATGTTTCCCAGAGACCATGAATGAAGGAGATATAGATAGGCCAAAAAATGGTGCATATAATGGCAGCAAACCACAAGCATGTAAATATGCAAGATGATCATTTGAAGGAAAATTCTAAGCCTCATTAGTAAATGCTTTTTGTATTACTTACTATATTTACAGAAGACAATACAGGACAGCTAACGAGGCAGAGTATATCCTGGGGTGCCAATACACTGTGCTGCAAAGGGCTGTCAGACCAGTATTAGACCAGTTATGTATGTTGTCCCCAGCTTCAATGGACTCTACCAGGCAGTATGTCCTGGATTGACTGCTTGGGCAACATCCAACACCAAGTGAAGTCGAGAGGAGTCTTATCGACTTTGGTCAGTCCTTGCTCCCCGACGCTCAGGGAGAAAGCAGCTACTTGCAGCGGCTTCCTCAGCCTTATGCCATGCTGGGTTGCATGGGGTTTGTTCTGGGGCAAACCTCCAGGGTATAAGGGAAGAAAACAGGGGGCGAAGGAGAGGAGGCTTCCCTGAAACACTTCTTTCTGCATCCAGGGATGGGAAAAAAATGCAGTTCTATTACAGAGGATATCTTGTTATAAAATTATTTTTCACTTTCCCTTTAGCCAACAGTAGCATTAAGGAAAGTTGGTTTTTTTTTTTTTTCCCTGCCATCCATGAGGTGTTCATTATTGCAAACAGTAGGAACTCAGTCTCCAAAAATATATTTGGATCTTAAGAAGAATAACATACAGACTTTTAAAGTTTGGACATCCATTTTAAAAGAAAAATATGAGTGGTCTTAACTGTAGTTCTTATGTGAAGTTTATATGTCTCATACATTTTTTCATATGGTTAATATCAGTCAAGCATGGCTGATGTTCTAGTAAGGCAGTTTCTTGTTATTTTTATTCAAAATATCCTCCTGAAGGTAAGTTAAATGCTCCATAGTCCCAAATCTAAAATTAAATTTTAGGAAAAGGTCCTTTAAAAGTGGCCTATTGTGTTAAGCCATACATGCTAAATGTTATTCCTGGCATGATGCGTCACCACAAGTAACAGAATTAATTTTTCTTTTACAGAAATTAGTAATTAAATAAACATAATATAAATCCTTACAACCAAATTTTCCCTGCAGTAGCAAATTTGGATCAGGCTAAAAAGCCTGAGAAAAATTGTTATCATAAAAGAATTTTGTTTTCAATTGCACTCAAGCTTAGCTTGGGCCAGATCACCTTCCTTTTGGAAAAAGCAAAAAGCTGGAACCATGGGGGAGTTTCTGTTGCAAGGAATCCATTACAGCATTGTGCTAGACAGGAAATGGGAGAACAGCTTCCTTATGGCAAGGGAAAGCAGGCTAGCCCAAAGGACCCTAAGCAAGCCACAAAAGCCCTATGCTGATCTCAGACCCAGACTTGGTGCTCCAAGACCAGCCTGGAGACTTTGGGAAATGAGGCTGAGCCATTATCCTATGCACAAAAGGGGATACGTGTTCATAAAGAGACCTTTCTGCACATGTACCAAGAGAGACTTGTCCACTATGAGCCAAGAGCAATCAGAAAAGAAGTCAGAATAACTCCAGGATGAAAGGACACCGGTACACTGCTAACACAGACTCATGGTTCTGTACCTTGCGTTTTCAAGATTGCCATTCAGCCATTTTACATCCCTTAAACTCTCAACTGCCTGCAAACCATATTTCATCCCTCCCTTATCAAATGCTTTGTGGTTACACTTTAGGCCAGATCTAAGCAAAGATATTAATCATCTGTCAAATAAAATTGTCAGTCTGCTCCATCCTTATTCTTTTTCAATAAAGATCAATTGAAACAGTGTAAAAAATGTCAACAAAGTCAAATCTTTTAAAAAGAAAGCAAAATGAAAGAACTGTAAGTTGTGGCCCACCACACTTTAAAGTAACTTTTAGCTGTGGTTTTGGATTTGGACGTATCTAAGCCAATAGGGGTGGTAGTTGTTATTATTTATTGCTTAAATGTGAATCTTTGTTTTCCTTCTAATATGCCTTATGGAAGAAAAAGAGACATCTGTGCTAAAGTAACCAATCTTTATGGGTGGGGAAGAAACCATCTGGGTTAAAGTAACCAGTCCGTGTTTCACTAATTCTAAGTCATAGAGCAATAGCTACATGAAAAAAATAATAATGTCTTCTTTAAATTAAAGCACTGTATTTGAAAATGTACTTTTAGTACTACATCGGCTTTGTTCACAAATATGTGTCTTTAACAAAATCATGTAGGCTGAAATTTATAAAGTATTTTTGAAAAAGTTTTATTGCAGTATTTGCCTTTCACTTGTTGTTGCCTCATTGCAAGAATCATCTTCCCATCTTCTGCAGTCTAAGTGTGTAATTTGCATTGTCTTACTGGGTTACCCACTTGCCCTCCACTCAGGCAATAATTCCCTAATCCCATTGTCAGTGCTCCATTTCCTTCTCCCATAAGCAACGTGGCATTGACTGTCTTCTTAGATGTACCGGCAAGACTGCAACCCTCTCTGCAGCTCATCCCTTCCAACAATATCTTTCTAGCAAGGTGCCCACAGTGGTTGATACCCAGGTTGGGGGACACTTGGGAACACAAAAGCTCTTGAGACGCTTAACCACATTTCCCTGCCCAGACTGAGTCTCCTTGTACTGCCAAGAGCCACAGAAGTCACTTCTGTCTGCCTCCAAATGGCATTTTCTTCTGTCTTGAAGAGCTTTAAGTCATCTCAGCCTGTCTTTCATGCGAATTAAGCATCTCTCCCATAATGCTGTTAAAATACCAGTTCCTACCCAATACTTCCTACTTCTGTGACCTCAGTTTTCTCTTCTGTTTCATTATCTTACAAGGTAGGTTGCAGAGCTGGGAATGAGCCATTCATCCATGAAAATAAGTGCCTGCAACCTACCCCGAAGCTGTATTTGTGGAGAAAATTCTAGTTTTGGAGGAGCAGAGTAACAGCAAAGATGTGCTCCGAAGAGGCCTAAACAAGGGTGATGCGTTGCCTTCTCTGTGCTGTGAGAAGAAGGAGGGGTTTAAGAGCAGTGTAAATGAACAACATGGATGTTTAACCTGGCTATTTGAAAAGCTCTATCTGAGAACCTGGCTATCATTCCTCAGCTGCAAAGATACTCTTTGTGATAGTGACAGGGGATCTAATTAGCTGCCAGACGATACCAAGTTAGTGAGCAATCTTTCTGCCTTTTGATGGCCTAAACCATACCTTGAGTTCTTCCTTCTCCTGAAATTGTAACCTACATATTCTTGTACAAGCATATGCTTCACTGAAATTCTGCTGGCCACTACAACTTCAGTCCCTCCTCTGAGAAGCCAAAGCCCAAATTTAGATCTGATATTTATTGCACAAAATTCTTCAAGAGACAAACAGCCTTTCCATCACACTTCTTGAGGCATAAAAGTACCATGGAAAATTATTTATTAAAATGGCTTGGATCCAGAACTATGCACAAAATAAATATTCATATCATCATTATTGCTTGGTTTTGACTGCTGTTCTCAGGAGGCCATAACAACCTAACTATGACTAACCTGGCACAGGCCTTTCATTGACAGAACTGTATGTTTGTTCTGTTTTATACTGTCAGTGATGTATAATCAATTGCTGCTGCTTGATTTGTACTGCCTATGGCACTAGGGAAAATTAAAATTAGCATAAATTATAACATTTAACCTTTCAGTACTAGCATGAAATGATATATAGGCAAATGGCAGGGTAAAAGAATCATTTCCACAATGTACCTTTCAAAAATGCATGCAAGTGAAATGAAAGAAGAACTTATGACAATGTTAATTAACATTACAGCATCTTAATGGACTCATTTCACTGTAATGTTTTAAAAATGAAAAATAAGATTATTAATCAGGTGAAATCCAACTGAGAAAAGTGCTATCTGGATATCTTCTGCCAACTGGAGATATTGCCATGAATCCACTGTCCGTGTGGTGTTGCCCTCCCTTGAGCTACATATCAGGAGGCAGCAGCTTCAAAGGACTGAAGAAATAATGTCCTTTTCTGATGCTCTTTGGTCCTCATATTTAAAGCAAATGTTGCAACAGAATTGGCCTTAATTAAAAATAAATGTGTTTCACTGATGCTTCATGAGGTATGCTGAAAAGTTGGGCTAAAGTAATTGTACTTTGTTGTCAGGAAAACACCTAGCTTTTGAATGAACAGTTACGGTTCATATTATTCATGCTACAGTTCTCTTTTCTTTTTAAACATAACTTTTACCATTTAAATAATGTTTTCTTACACTTATGATTATTCCTAAATCAAGAAGGGGAAGAACAATACAATCTAATCTCCTCAGTTTTTAACAAGTGAAAATGTGATTGAAAGGTGAATATAAATAAATATAAAATGTATTCAGATTTCTGCATAGTTTTATTCCTTTCATGAATGTATACGGCAGTTAAAATATACAGCAAGTGATCTAATCCCATTTACTTCTGGAACATATAAAGGATAGCCATAAACCTAGAGAGATACAGGCAGATATATGGATACACAGACAGGATAACATTTTCAAGGTTTCTAGTGAGAGAATCCTTGCAACAGATGTATTTTTTAATTTAGGATTTTCAGTACAAGCTTAGATCATTCATAATTATACCCTCAGACAAGGAGGGGGTATAAATAAACTTTAATGGAAAGGAAACAGTCTGTAGAATAAGCATTTTCTTTGAATCATAACAACCCTTTGAATTTAAAAAAGAGGCTTTCCTTGAGGGATTGGGTGAAAAGCATTTAAAACATAGCCATCCTTCCCACTTTCTTCTTTGTCTGAGCAGATGGCTCCTGGTCAGCAAAGGCTGAATTTGAAAAATAGGAATTTGTCAGGCTGATTCTGGTCCTCAAACCTAAAACAAATGACCAGAGCAGAAACAACAACAGCAGAGGGAGGGAGGAAAGCAGACTGGTCTCTGAGATCTGGTGCTCCTACTGAAGAGCTGAAAAATTATACGGAAACTAAAAAAAGAAACACTAGAAAAATAGCTCAAAGAAAGCAATCATAGGACCCTACTGCTCCAGACACTGGTCACATACAGGCACTGGGACTTCCTTTGAGCTGTAAGGATAACAGCTTTAAGCCTCAACAGAGGGAAAAGGGGTGCCTGGATTCAGGCCTTTTTGCTTGGGGCTCTGATAATCCAGAGACAAAAGTCAATAGTGAATTCCAGAGCAGCAGCTGTGATGTTTCCATCTGGGGACCAGAAAACATCTGAATGAATGAGAGAAATGATCTAACAATCAATAACTTTTTTCAAGGCATCACAAGAAGCCTTTGAACAATATCACAAGAAGGAAAAAAAAAGAGAGAAAAGCTGTTCTAATGGAGGGGAAAATGAACCCACAAACAAGACTAAATTGACATACAGTATAGCACTATGTTCACAGGAGTAAAAAGAAGAAGAGTCTGGGAACTGAGAGTTTCAGTCCAGAAAAATGTAATTTAAACTGTTCTTAGCAAGCTTGACTGTGGAAAAAATTCCACTGATTGTGGCGAGGAAGAAGTGTTGCTTCATTTAATAGAAATCAGTAGATCTTCCAAAGTCGAGCTTCACAGTTTACTAGATGAAAAGTTTGTTCTATTATGCAGGCGACTGCACCTTGATCAAAGGAGAAAGGTAAGATGAAAGATCACCTGTCTGTTCGGGGGGCAGGGGGAAAGGGTCAAGAAAGAAAATGCAAGCAATAGACCTGAGTTCCTTGTTTCTTTTCCCTGTAGTCCTTACTGGGACAGCAGTGTCCAGACTACACCGGCAAAGTTTTATATACTACGTCTCCAAATGCAGTGCATGGAAAGTAGGGGATGGTGAGCTCAGAGACCCTTTCTTGTCATCTGAGACCTTTCTCATAGAGAAAGTGTAAGCTGAAAAAGCAGACAAAGGAAGGAAAAAAACCCAAAGCCTATTCCAGACCAAAGAGGGCTCAACAGTGCAGCAACCCGCGATAGGAACAGAAATCCACTCGGGTATTCAAGGTTGAACAGAGTTCTTTTATAACTTACAAATGGCTGAAATCATCTGTAGGATTTAGAATTTGCTGGTCTTGGTTAGTGTCCAGAAAGTCAGGAAACAATAAGAAAAAACAGCTTTTAGATGTACTCTTGGCTTGAATAGTTTCCAGGGAGTGTGTTTATACGTTGCCTAGAGAGAAACTTCAGCACAGAGGAGCGATGCAGATGCAAAGTATCTGTCTCCCTGCTAAGGTGGGATATTAAATGGAGGTGTAGTGGAGTAAATGGGACCTGTGTCATTTTTACTCAGTGCCACTGCCTCACTGCTTTGTAAGAATGTCACAAAATAGCTGCCAAACCTTCTGATAGATAAGCTTTCTGGCAAGGTAACTGCTAAAGGGACCACAGTGTCATAGAATAAAAACCAGCAGACATCCAAAAAAAAGCAATGCAAAATTATTTGGTCAATCTCAAAACTTCTTCTCAAAAATTCAATGGTAATGTTATTAATACTAAATTCACTTGGGCTTTTCTATGTGAATTTTTTTTTTTATAACTGCTGTGGTCCTGTAATGAGAAATGTATTCCGTACTTCACCTTTTAGTCATATCACTCTAACATATCTTATTTTGTTTATAAAAAGAACATATATAATGTCTAGTCCATATAATTGCACCAAAAAAAAACTCAAAAGCAAGTGAAATTTTGGGTTCTGCCAGAGTTTGCAGAGAGTCTGAGTGAAGTGGCTTCCTCATTTAATTCATCTGGAGTCCAGGAAACTCTGCTCTTCCTTCACTGGGAAATTACATGTCTCCAGGACACTGTGGATTTGCTGAAGCCTTGAGTCTCCAACACACTGGCCAGCACTCATCTTATCCAGGGAAGAAATAATTACATTACAGCGTATAATGACCTCTCTATTATTTTGCAGAAGTACACAAAATAGGAGAATGAACTACTGTTTGGAGAAACGAGAGTCAGTTCATGACACCTGGGTGCTGGCAGAAGGCGCAGGCTGATGCATGAGCCCCTGGCAAGCACAGGTCAGTGGGGCGAGGGCGAGCAGGGAGGTTGACTTCTGGACAGGGTAACAGGAGCTCCTGCCTAAAGACCAGAACTGTTCTGCCTAGTAAGCATACTGGAAAACACTTCCTTGAAACACAGTTGAAAATAATAGTCCTCATATTTTATGTCAATGGGTAATTTCAAAGATAACCCACAGCTCTGTGTGTATTTTTATGAGGGTAGGAAGCAGGGAATGAAATATTTCAGAGCACTAGAAGATTAATATTACTGAGGGATTCCAAAGTTCTGCTGTAGAGTTTAAACACTGTTGTAATGAAATTTGGTCTCTCTGTGCTGTGAAATACAGAGGCCCTAATTATTTCACGACATTTCTCACACAAACACGACCCCAGAATATTTTATCACATTAAATAATTTAAAAAGCCATGGACACGTGAAGCATGATCAAGTATATGAACTTCAAATAGACATCTTTGTGAACCACCTGAACTCTACAGCCTTCCAACCTCCCCCTGCTATAAAAGCATAAGTAAATTAACAATGTTATGATTTTCTATTTTTAAATGTAGGCAATTAAGAAATGCTGAATTTTATCACATGGGATTCTGTGATCTTTCTAGAATGGATCCAGTCTTGGATGTAAAAATTATGTCTTACAACTAAAGATATAATTCACATATTTAAGGCTTCTGAGATGCTTAATCAATAATGCTCTGAGTAAATATGTTTTTAGAGTCTATGAGCCATTACCTCTCAAAAGCTGTAAGTTTGTAGCAGGAATGTTGCTGTCTTCATGAGGAAACTCATCAATGCCTATTGACATCTCTCTGTTTAATTGCAATTTAAATCGTGGTGTATTTCATTAGATCTCAAAATGGATTACAATGCTCCATTAATTTTGTAGTTATGTATGGGAAAGATCTAGTAGTGACTCTACGGGTCATATATAGGCCTCAGTTTGTGAAGGGAGCTCCTATTGACATCAGTGTGAGTTCTGCACATGGACTGAAGGCATGACACGGCCCATTATTCTCAATTTTCCATAGTACAGTCTCTGAGAGAACACATCACAATAGAAATTGCTTATCTGGGATGCACCAATAAATATATTCGAGGTTTATTTCTTCTCAAGATTGCAAAAATTCAAACATTTTCTGTACCCACATAGTCACACTTTTCCTAAATGATGTTGTCTCCTTTTTTATTGCTTTCAGATATAACATGTAAAACCATCCCCACAAAAAAGAATCTGCTGATGAAAAAACATGTCATTTGTATTACCAGAAGAGGAAATCAACAAAAGATCTTAGCTAACTCCCATTAGGAGTTCTGTCATTGATTTCAGATAGAGACAAATTATTTCACAGAAGTTTTCTGTTATTCTATTTCACATTAGTGAGAAAACATATTTTAAAAAAATCTTGGGTACATGTTGGCCGAAGATAGACTAGCAAATAGTAGAATTTGAAGGGTGTATACATTAAGGAGAGGTAGAGCACAAGGGCATGGTGAGAAGCAGGGTATAATTAGGAATGATTGTGTAAAACTTAGTAAACAAAAATATAGACAGAGTATCAAGAGGAAAAATTGTAACACTGAGACCTCTTAAACTCTGAAAGCAATAAAAATACTGGTGACTCCGTCCTCTGTGCTATACATGTGGAGCACTCTGACACAGCATTAGAAGAAACTGATGTTTGGTTAATGACCTCCAACCCTGCAGCTTTCATGTCATGCATCAGGAATGAACTCCAAGCACTTAGGGCTCATCTAGACCATGAAGACACCACCATCATCGGAGGCATGGCAGTGCTCCTCCCCAAACTGCGCTGCATGCAAGTGAAAAGGTGGCAATTGTGCCCAGTGCTGTGCACTTCTTTGACCCTATTGCCTACCTGTGGAGTGGCAAACCAGACTTGTATTCAAAGCAAATTGTACAGTGTCTTAGCAGTAAGATTTCAGGCTTACTGAAGATTTTTAGGTCACACTCACTAAGGAGCACAGGCAGGTTCAGTTCAAGGCAGTTTAGCAACATAAACAGAGCTCAATCCTAAAAAAGGGAGCAGTTTAAAAGCAGAGAAGGAGAGCAACGAGGGAAGACATGGACCAGGAGGCTTCCTGCACCTGCTGATCCTAAGGCAGCTAAGAAGACAGAGGCAGCAACTACCCTGTCCCTTCCTCCGAGCCGGCTCTCCACGTCATTGGAACTGCATGCCCCAGCATCATGGCCCTTCCTTTGCTCTCCACAGCAGTGCCCAACACAACTGCTTCTTTGCCTGTTTCCAGGACCAGTCCCAAACTCATCTCTTTTGTGGAAGTCCAAAGACTCATGGCATGATAACAGCAGTGCCAAGGTACAAACACTGATCTTGTACTTGTTTGAGTGCACTTTGGGAAAGTCAAGAGCAGGCAGGAAGCTCTCGTTAATACTCAAGCTCTGTTTAGCTACATCAGAAGAAAGTGAGGCACATTTTTAACGAAAAATAGATACTGATTAAGACTAGGACAGTGTAATGTTAAGAATGTAGATGCACAAAACTGAGGAACCACTAAAGTGCCTTTAGAAGTATCCAGGAAAATCAGTAAAATTTCTCATCTTTTCAGTCAGCACATTCACCAATACCAAAGACATCCTTGACTCTCCTACTCCCTCCAGAACATTTGCACTAAGCTCTTCTGGCAGATATTCTTCAGAAAGGCAATGGTGCATCTCGATCTGAGCAAGGATCTGAGGACAGGAATGTGGATCCCTGAGACACTTCAGAGTCCTCTTGGACGACACCACTTCCCACACCACTCTGAACCTCATTTCCTCTGATTAGAGCAAATCATTATACTAATACTCATCACCCTGACAGACAATGAAACCTGACAGTAAAGCTGAAGTGGTCCTGACTCCCCATAATCTTCTAAAAGACCCACTGCTCTTTTTCTCCTAAGTTTGAAGATGGACTCATCAGGGATTGAGAAAGACCTTGCTTGTGTAAAATGTACATAATATAACAAGTACACAGGGGAAAAAACAATGGGCCATGACAGTGCTGGGCTATTTCCTATCTATCCAACTCATGCTTTTCAGGTTCTATATGGATAATTCATTGTTTACATATTATGTTGAACGTGTTAGTCACTGTGGTCTGGATCAAAGAAATCCATGACTCAGCAAGTTGCTGTAAAGGTTTTTATGAATACTCTTGATGGACTAGGTGTTCCTGTTCTGAAATATCATGCCCACATCTTGGATATTACAAGAAATAAAAAAAAAATAAAAAAAATAAAAAAAACCCACCACCACTATTAGAAATAAACAACCAACATGGAAAACACAGATAGCTCTGAATAGTATTCTGACTCATGTAAGAATTTTCCTCAGTAACTAATTGCATTACCACCATTAACTCCAGCTGGAAAATGGAGGTTTTGAACACAGCCAAGAAGAACCCATCAAAGGTTGAAAAAGTCACTGCACCTATTTAAATCCACGTTGTCTTGTGCAATCCATTTTTACAGAGCACATGCTGAGTGTTGTGTACAAACCATCAGATACAAAGTGATGAGTAAGACAGGAAGTGCAGAGAAACCTGGTATTGGAATAAAGGGAGGACTGAGCTATCCATTTACTCTTCCTGTGTAGGGAGAATGAGGATAATGCTGAACCTAAATGCTTAGTATACTTCCTTATTAAGGATTAGACTTAGGCACATTAGAACCAACTACTCTCCACTGAAACTCTCCTCCTCGTTACTCTCCTCAGCCCTTTTTATCTTGTGGTGCAGAGGAGGAATGGAGAAGTATTGAAAGGTGCTTCCTCTCAGTGTCAAGAAGCCTCACCTTCATCCCAGCCCCATTGCCCCCACTTCTTCTTTGTACTGGAGCCTGGGAAATGTGCTCCCTTCTCGGAACATTCATCGCTGGCAGAGCTGGCTGGGAGGAGCATGCTGCTGAGCTGTAGGATGAGCAGATGAGTGGAGCCTCTGAAGAAGACCTCAGTTCTTCCTCTGCTCAGGTTAGTGACAAATTTCTGTAGAACTGACAGCTGTCAGAAAGAATGTCCTATCTTTTGGCAGTGCTAGGATGACACACTGGCTATCTTTCAGCTGCCGTATTCATTGTTAAGGTAAGGCACCAGCCTCTTCCATTCTGGAGTGTCTTTAAAGTGCAGATTATGCCCTTACTTTAGATCAATGTCTTTTCACAGGGCAGGATACACCTGGGACCACCAAAGCCTCCCTCTCACCTAATCAAGGAAGAGATGAACTTTATAGGAAGCCCATGCACACTAACTAGCAGGCAGAAAAGGGCCACTGGAGAGTGTGCCAAATCTGGGATGGTTCCACTGGTTCACACAACCCCAAGCTTTCTCCTCCCCTGGCAAAGGGACCAATCCAGAAAACTCAGGGGAAGAAGGGTCCTCATTTCAGGGACATTCCACACATTTGGAACAGGAACTGGGGAAGTACAGAGGTGTCAGCATCAGGGAAGGGGAAAGGAACTATGAGTAAAATATCCACATTTATATAAGTATTAGCACTTAACATGCTGTAGCTGTGGTACTTGAGATCCTGCATTCTGTTAGGCAGCACAGTCGCGGAGAAATTAAGTCTGTTTCCTTGCAGTCCATACATGAGTACAAATTATGTAGTGGACCCAATCAGAAGAGCAGAACCCTTTAGGTGGTGCATAGCTATAGACTAACTTTGGGAGGTAAAGCTTGTATTTTGTCATACATATTTTTAATGACATGGAAATATTTACAGAGTTTCTTTTTCATGAAGTTTCTTCTTCTGATTTTCTCTTTGATGACTGCTTTCAAAAGACAGTAAATAAATGACCCTCTATTGATCATGAAGCAATAGAGTAGTTAGTACTTTTGATACATGCAATTAACATAAAAAGATAATGTGTGAAATGCACGAAGTATGTGCATCATGAGTGAGCATTGTCATCAGTAGTCTTGCTTTTCAATAAAGAAAAAATTGTTTGGGGAAGTTGGTCAAACAGCTATTGCTATTACATCCACACACTGCTGATTTCTAATATTTTTTATAAAGATCAGTAATGATATTCTATTAGGGTGATGAGACCAGAATTAATTTAAATAACTTTGTGCCTGATTCATGAAAAACAAAAAAATGCCTCCACAGCCAGGGGCCATTATTTCTGTAATTTTTCTATGGAAAAGTCATGGTCTGCATTCAACTTCCAGTTCAAAAAGAAAAGTTTTCAATTTATATAGATGGGGTTTTATCTTCACAATCAGTTCCAGAGGAATGACTTAACTACTAAAAGGAAAAAAACCCTCAACTGTCTAGTTCAGAAATACAGCGATCACACATCAAAATTCAAACAGACTTTCCTTCCAAAAATTATTTATCCACTCCCTCTGCAACTGCAATAAGAGAAGAAGAGTAAAATGGGCACACAAAAGAAAACTTATACATAGATCATATTAATAGGCCCTTTGCTTTTTAGACATCAGCATAATTTCCATTCTTGATTAAATACAAATGCCAAAAAGTTTTTAAAAGCATGAATCTAAATAAAGACAGCAATGAATGTGAAACACAGAGATGTCCTGCACTCCTATAATGTTCAAAAAGTATGTTCTGTTAAACAACTCACATTTACATGCTTACTCACAGCATATTTTTAAGCAAACTATATCAGCATTGTAAATAGTGTTTTCATTTTGCTCTTTTGCTTGCACTTTTTTTTTTTCCATCATGAAAAAGATCTGTGTACCTTGGAGAGATATCCCAGCCAGCTGAGAGACAAATTATGTGGCTAGCACAACTTATGAGAGAGCATTGGTTAAAGGAGCTGTATAAGACAGATTCTACTCTAACAAAATCAGATGAGTATTGCCTGCTGGTTAGAATATTTCTGTGAAGGCCAAATCATATCATATTGCAAATCTGGCAAAATATTTACAATATTATTTTTACATTTTCCTATAAGATTTTTATTAAAGTGTATACTTGTCCGGTAAAGAACAAGCTCAAACCACCTACCACAAGGATATTATCCACACTTTTGCCAGAAAGTAGTTTGCTTTCTAAAGTTACAAAGAATATTTAAAATTAATGAAAGAAAAGCATCAGAAAAAAAAATCTCTTCCCAGTTTGTTTATAGTATGCTTTTGACAGTGCTTTCTGTGTGGCCAGTGTTAGCGTTTCCTTTATAGTTTCCTTTCATTTATGTGTATCTTTCACAGCCACAGAGAAGAGCATTTTTAAAGACAGAGATATGTAATTGAAAAACCACAAAACCTGGCCAAAAGATGCAGTGTAGGGTAACTCACTAAATTTTAATCCTCCTTTTAAATGAGTAGATTGCAAGTTTTGAGGGATGACTTAAACTTTTAATGGATTAAATAAAAACTTGCAAACCATTCTTTTCCACTTTTTTTTCTTAAAAAAAGGTCCTTCTTTCCACTCCAAAAATTAAATTTCCATGTTGTAAATTCTCCTCTCAGAGAAATTGCTTCAGGTATAAATTGTTGTCTGAAAACAGAACCTACTCCCTGCTTTAACGTTCCATAGATCAAGAAAGTAAGTCAGTGATCCCAGAAGACAGAGAGGATACAACTAGAAAAATCCTTTACATGTAATTTTTTTAATGGATTTTAATCATTATTTATTGCTTTTTTGCAGGGAATACGTTTCTTCCTAAACGCTGTACCCATGCAAGACAGACAAGTGAAAAAGGAAAATATTCTTATTTGAGTATGGATTGCAGGATCAGGCCCATTATTCTTGGCTTACTTTCTGCCTAGCTTGTACTATAGCAAAAAATTATTTAAGACTCCTAGGGCCTGTTTTCAGGTACATATACCACAGTTTGCTACAGCTATAAATCCTTTTATTTTAAAGAATTTAATACCAATTACCCAAAAATACATCCAAGCCCAAGGCAAATTCTTTCTGACTTTTTCGTTTGTAATTTTAATATTAGTTTTGCTTCTTAAATAATTTCTTTAAGATCTTCAGGCTGTTTTACAGTTTATTCCCTTTTTATACATTTTCTGTCTTTAGGTTTCCAATTAATACTTGGTTTTGCATTTCTCAATAATTTTAAAACATAACCTCAAAAATAAAATAATACCCTTTCTGCCATGAAAACCCTTTGCTTTAATACAAATACAGTGATTTAAACACCCTTCTGGGGTTTTGTAGCTATTAGTGTTCGTGGTCTCAAATTTTAGCATCATTCTTTAAAATGAAGGAAAAAATCAACTTGCAATTTAGACAGTTACCAAATTACCAAAACTAGTGCAGCAACTCTTAATGAGTGAAACCATTAACAATTTTCTGACTGCAGCCCCTGTTCAAATACCTTGGACACCTTGTTAGCACAGAATGAGGTGTTCAATCAAGAGACTGGGAATTGGAAGTACCAGGGCACAGTTTTGAGTGGTGATTACAAGGGCATGAGTGTGAGTGCCAATGTAACAGTCTTCTACACTGCAGGAAGCTGAGAAACCTTCAAGTCTACATTTGTAAATCAGCCTGGATGATTACAGCAGTCACAAGCAAAGAATATATGAAACAATTATTTGCACCGTTCTTTCACTCTTTTAATTTGCTCTTAAAATGAACACAGTGATACTAAGAGCCATTAGTGCTTTGTCTTTGAAAATTTCGTGAGAGTTCATATCTTTCCAAACAGCATCTTAAATTGCTTAAAAGTAGAAATATAACAAAGAACTATTGTTTTCTGATTGTTAAACCCCTTTCACGTCAATAATCTAAGCTTACATTAATGTTCAGACGTGTCTTTGCATTTCCTTAAAAAGTATTTAGTTGATATGCAGAAGGGATGATTTTAGACTCTCTACTTCTTCTTAATTGCTGTGACAAAGATAGTTCACCTTTCTTAAATGAATAAATTTTAGAAGTATATTTTGTGACATTAATATCATGTTGTAAATGTATTTCTATTTATATCCTATTAAAGCAAGACAATACCACTCTTTGATGTTAATTTTACTACTTTAATTTTATAAAATGAGTCTTTTATAATAGTTTCCATACAATTCACTCATTTTTTTCTTTCAATCCATAAACTGCAATCCATGTAGAAATAATCCTGAACATTTCTAAAATTCATATTTCAGACACAAAACTTGTTATTAGGAGCTACTTTTGTATTAAAGATAAGGAATTATTGACTAAGGTAGTGATGAGAAATAGCAAAGAAGAATTAAATTATCCCTACTGAAGAACTGAAAAAATATAATCTATTTAAAAAAAAATTCAAACTATCCTACTACTTTTCTTTACTTCACAGATCTATAATATGTATATATATAGCTCTAATATTTCACTGCTTCTGGTTTGAAGAAATAAATTGTCAGTGGAAAATATCTAAAATTGCTGCATTTAATTTAAGAGAAATATAATGTTTGTGCTGTGGTTTTTTTGGACAGCTCATCTTATGCCTTTTATAGGAATAAGTGAAGAATATTATGAGCTTAATTAGCATCTCAGCTGTACTAATTGCTTATATAAATAGCAAATGGAAATTAATTTTTGTTCTTTTTGATCATCAAGAAGTATTATGCAAGAACTTTTCACACAGGACCATTTTCTTCCATCTATTATTGTAGGAACATAAAACACTTATTTCAGATTAATCCATTTTTATAATAATTACTTGCTTACAGAATTCTATTTTGAGCCTTGCAAAAATAGTTAGCTGCCCAATTTAAAATGCATCATTATGTCTAACAAATCCTGAAATACCGTCATGCATCAGTCCCTGGCTTTACTACTGGTTTCTGGAAACTCCCCGGAATATGTCTTTAAGCACTAAAAAAACCAGATAGTTCTGATTCTGTATCTAATGTCTGAAGAGTGAAAAATCATTAAAATAATGCAGCAAACCTGTACTAATACAAAATTCCAGACTGGGATACGTTTCACTATTAATGACATGCTGTGGATCTAAATTATGCTGAAGGGAATTCAAAAGTGCAACATCTTTGCTGCTATTTTGTGCTTGTTTGGTCTAGGGAACTATAAAATATGTATTACTGTAATTTTTGTACCTAAGGATGTTGAAGCTATCAGGTAATATTGTAAAGTTATAAATCGCTTAAAAATATATCCGAATATTTTCACCCCTCCCCCGCTCCCCCAGCTACACCTACCAGCAGCTGAAAACAACAGTAATTGAAATTAAAAGGCTCCCTTTTGCAAGTAGTAAAGTCTGGGTTTAATAATCGGAGGGTTTTCAGGTGCAGAGGGCGCTGTTGTTCATGTATTTTGCAAGCATTTCCTGATGAGGGATAAAAACATTGATCTAACAGTTTAATGTTTATATTTTTAAGCTTTCCATGAAATGCCAGTGGAATTGCTGACATATAGATGCTACCTTCCACAGTACGCGATGAGTTTCCTGAAATAAATCCTTTTCGTGACAGACTAGAAAGGAGATGCCAGCTATCATCACCCAAGTGAAATGGTTTTCACTGTTTCCACTTTACAGTCCATTTACCAAGACTTTATAACCCAGCCACAAGGTTCCTTCCATCACACATTTTCATATAAGGATATTTCAGTTATTTTTATCTTAAAAGCACACCAGATGTATTTAAGTGTAACTTGCAACACAAAGTGTGAAAACACTATGACACATATCACTGCGGTGGTATTCTTCAACATTTCTTTCTCTCTAAAATACTCTTTGCAGTTTATAATTGATTATTTCAGGTGTTTTGTCCATAACGAAGTATTAACTAACTATACCCACAAAAACAGAAAGGAGAGGAACGTACCATTTACATCTTAAAATAATCTTCTGCACAATAACTTTTCTCTAGAGCTTTACATATGCATGTATTAGCATTATACCTCCACACACATAAGTAACAGCTTTAAAGACAGCATTAGTTCTTTGAAATAAATTATTTTCTAAATCCGTATATAATGTGCTACAACTTCTCATGCATTCACATTTTTAATAATTTTCTCTTTTTCCCCCGCTGTTGGAAAAAGAGCTACCATGCCTCAAAACAGAGAGAAAAAAAGTAGGTAAAAATCTTAATGACAATTTAGACCCATGGAAGCCCAGGAAACTCACAGTTACAGCTGAAATTTTGTGTCTAATTTGCATAATTGTACCCAAGGAGTTTAGCAGGGCGGGAAAAAATGGGCATCCTGAAGTCCTTGTCTGAAGTAAATGGGAGTTTGGCCTGTGCAAGAATTACAGGATTGGGCCTGAGACATCCCAGATCAATTCTTGCACTGAGTTTCCTGTGCTACCTAAGCCCAATAAGGTGTATTAAAGGCAAAGCAACAGGCTTTGTCCAGATCCGACTTGTGGCTTTAAATCAGACTCTAAAAAACTGCTCCACCGACTTTATAAAGTTTAATGCTCATTTACCGTAAAATCTAAATTTACCCAAAAAGGTATTACATGAAAGACAGGATTCGAAGAAAATTATTTGATACACATTGCTTTTATTCTCTAATAAATTTTATTGATTTCTGTTTTGCACTACTCAAATGCATCTGCATTTTAAAGTGTCTGCAAAGCATCCATATGGCAAATTTGATCCTTAAAATGAAGCTACTAGGTTAAACTATGAATATTGGGATAAATACATTTCTCATATGTCACTCCTGGTGTGGGGCTCTCCAACTTTTGTGAAACATCTTAAAACAAACTCAGTACTTCAAAGTATCGAACAAGCCATCAGAATATGTGGCTGACCAAAATTACTCCAAACGTGATGTTTGCATTTCGTAACCAAAACTTTGCCTATTTAAAACAGCGCCTATGCTCTAATAAAAATGGACATTGTTAGTTTTTCTCCTCAAATCAATGCTCATTCAAAAGTTTTCCACCTGATAAAAGCTTTAATATAACTGAAACAAAGTTGCATTTTATGATTGGCAAGTTCTTTGCGCCCCAGCTACCCCCCAGCCTGACAGAGTGGGGCTCCGAGATGCATTTTGGCCCTGTCTTTATGTCAAATCACTGCCATCAAAACAATGGCTCATATTACATGAAAATCTTGTGCAAATGAGCCATAATGGGAGTGAATGACAATCTTGTAAGACCGTGCAGCAGGATTCTCCTTTGATCTGAAATATTGTTAATCTTTCTCAAACATAACACTAAGTATACTTGGCAAATCCTGGATGAGAAAGTCCCTATAGTGCGGCTCTGCGGACAGGCAGCCAGAAGCCAAGTACACCCCACCACAAAAAGAGGCACAGCCAGAAGCGAAGTACACACCGACACTGAGCCACGAGTTCTGCAGTTGCTAGAAATTTATTTACGATTGAAAGACCTCTTCGCCTGTTTCCTGTTCTCGAAAACAAGCTAAACAGTATGTTTATTTATTCTTAATAATGGATATTTTCTGCTGGATCACAGCTTCATTTAATTAAGAAGCTGCAGTATTTAAGATATTAAAATCTGTGTTTCAAAAAGGTTTGCTTTTTCAAAACACAGGCCTTATTTATTCACGGCTTAAGAATCAGCCTCATTCTAAATTATGGTTCTAATATGATGTTGTGGGGATAAAAAAATTCTAGCAACATAAGGCAAGATTTTTCATTGGTAACAAAAGCATGATATAGGAGTTTATACTTTCCTAATGATGCTTAAAGCAAAGATCTGGAACGGTATGTCTCAGATGAGGTCATATATCAACTTCAGGATAGTAAAAACCTCTCCTTAGACTACATTACAGCCAACTCACACCTTTTTGTTGTGCAGCCAAATATGCAAGGCGTATGTAGACGAATGCAAACAGAGTAAATCATGTTGATTCAGTGCTAGTAGGAAATATGCCTCTTCAGTTGTGTGCTGCTTTTGAAGTACTGCCTAAAAATCAGTCTTGGGCTTCAAAGAGAGGGGATTATAGCCTTTATCCAGCAATTAATATGGCTGAAACTCAGAATGTCAGCACCTGACGACTATGCAGGCCGGACAGTAGCCTAGTAGGGGTCCAGTCCCCCTCAAGAACTGGAATTTACAACAAAAATTAGTGCATAAATAGACAGAAATATTTGGAAAAGGGGCATAAAATTTTAACTTCTAATGACCTGTCTATATTTTGACATGTGGGGGAGAGGGGGAGTTGTGGTGTCCCTTGACCTTTAACCTGCCTTATCCACCTAGATCATTTTAATCTCCCACCAACTGTTAAGCAGAAAAGAGTGCTATTAAAGAGAAAGCTATTCCTTTTGCCTTCTTACATAGATCAGATGACAACCTCTTCAAGTCCCTCCTCTCTGTCAGAGTTCAAGGGTTCAAAAATGGTCAGAATATCAAGCAACAGAAAGCCAGCAGGACTGCTGCAAAAAGAGTTTAAGCACTTTATATTATGTAAAGTGGTTAAAAAAAGGGGGATTGCAATATTTTGAAGTTTTAGTCCCCGGTTTATTTTTTTTAAATGGGTACTTTGATTTCAGAAGATCATAGAGCTTCTAATTTGAGGGGGGAGGAAAATTCTTACATTATTCTGGTTTGCACCCAAACTCATAGCTTCCTAATAACCTTTTCCATATTAACTCTTTATATGGAGTTCCTAGGGTTTACATCACATACACATGAATTTTTCAATAGTGTACTGTAAATAAAATGAACATTTAACACTCTAGTTCTAGTCAATGTGCCAGGGAAAATGAAGTAAAATAAGATAAAATGAAATTAAATAAAATAAAATGGAGCATGCAGTCTTCTTAGTCATAACCACCCTCAGATGGCATTTCCACAATGCTACATATAGCACCCTATTCCTCAGAGAACATCCAAGCTTTCTACTATTTCTCATTTTTAACCATAGACATAGTTGTTTTAATAACACGTTTCTTCCCAGAATTTCCACTTGCTTTGAAGAAAACATCCCCTGAGTACCCATGCTTAATGTACTTATGGAAAAGCAACTCTCTATCATGACAAGCTAAACAATATGGTTCTTTAATAAAGAATGTCTGATATTAAATGCAGAGTTCTTATTTCAAAATGGTAAAAAATCAGTTTGAGGGAAGGAATATAATTGCTCAACATAATATAAATGGAATGGGTGCAAGCTGAATGTAATTTTTAACAGAGCCCCACTTTCTAAATATACATATAATGTGTTTGTGTGCCTGCGTGCAGAGACACGATAAACAATAGAATTTAGAAAACTGCATTAGATTTTGGTTTTTGCATTAGGCCCTTTGTATCCTGTGTATCCTAAAATGCTTGACAATGTTTCCATTGTACTTAACTAAATACAGTAATGGTGGTGCAATAACACAATGGCTTGTGCTCTGCCTTGGACGGCCAAGCCCGTCGTCGTGTGACAGGGACTTTTGGCTGGGAAGGAGGCTTAGCCAGCCTCTTTTCACAAAAGTGCCATGGCGATATTGCCTAGACAGGCAGCAGGGACAGGCGAAAGGGATTTTGGATTAACATCTCATCTCATGAAGGACGGCACCTCAAACAGTTCAACACCTCCCTGGCGTTGTACTGCCGTGTCAGCATTAAGAATCAGCCCAAGTCCTGGTGGGAGACTTAAACTTGTGACCTTCTAGCCAAGAGGTAAGAGCACTGCCGGCTGAGGCGTACTGTCATTATTGATATGTGCTTGCGTGGGCTGACATCAGTGTTGACTACAGTTTGACCTGAGAGTGGAAAATTGATGCCCCCACAGATTTTAAAAGTAACCCATATCTTGCAGAAAAGCTTTGCCTTTTTTCCTTACTGGAAGTTACCTCTTCTACCAGAGAACTGCCGTTTCCAGCAGACGTCTAATCTCTAAATACTGGCATCCTAAACACCTTAAAGGAATTTGAATACGTTTCAGATCTGTCTGGATTCATAGTATTTCACTGGAAAATATTAGTTTAGCTTATAATGTTCCAGACAGAATGCACTTTTTATAGTAAAGTATTTTGGGGGGAAGATTGGTATACTATTTCCAATAATTAAGATTAAATACATATTTACATTTTACAAGGCAGTAAAAAACATTCAAGGCACCTTGCACCTATATCAGGTAGGGCATTTCCCAATGACACTGTAATATCAGTAGATAAAATACAAAAGGGGTAAGAAATGTGTTCAACTGGTATTGTGTGCTATACATAGCAAAGGAAATCTCCTTGGGGAATATTTTCATTACATTACAATGTACATAAATTTGACATGGGAGAAATTATCAGTCTTGATTCTGCTTCTGTTGAAGTTACCGTTACCAAATTAGACAGTTGATGATTGCAGACTTGGACCCAGCCTCTGCAGACTCATTCCAATTTGACAGTGATGCTAACCATATTTAGCAGATGTTAAAATCTAAGCATCTGAGGACCATCTAGATTTGCAAAATGATGGTGTAAAAAGGTGTTGTCTAGCTTAGGGCCAACGTATGCTGTACGTGTAGATGAACTTTGGAATAAATCTTTAACTGGTAATCCTGATGGCAGTTGAGATTTCTAGTTTATTTTTTTATCAGAACTTATAATTGGTGCTTATCCCAAGCTGCTAGCACCACACCAAATTTAATTTAGATACACAAATCATAGCAGAAAGTGAAACTTTGCCAGATACTGGCAATAACAGTGCCAGCTAATCCTTAGGCATAAAAATATCTCTTTCTCAGCAGATATCTCAGGGCAATCATACGCTCTTAAAGATATACTGAAAAGATGAACTGGTGATTTGATGGTGGGTAATATCCAGCAACCTTGTTTAATCAGATTTTAGCCCCCAAATCTTGCAAAGTCAGCTGGCTTCACGAGTTTCTGATTGCTTCAAAATCAGAAAAGTGAAACAATGAATTAGAGCTGATCATCTACAGCTCTAATTCAGGACCAAGCACTAGCAGAAAATGTTCCAAAATGGGAACGTGTATACAAGCCTCAGCCTCATTTCTACAGCCTAGATAGGAGGCGTTGAACTGTAACATCTTTTTTCTATCCATTCTCCTTTTTTATAAAATGTCTTTGCTTGTTTATTAAAATGTTCACTGCTGTGATCCTGTTTTTTACCCAGGGAGTTGAGTAGATTTAAAGATGACACATAGCTGTATAAATCTTATGTTTACTACGCCTTCTGTAAAGAAGTGCCTGGCTGACCAAAAATAACTTTTATAAGCAAAGAAAAAGTAGTGGAAAGGCAGCGTGAGGGAGACCAAGGGGATTATGTATTCTGCACAATGTGGGAAATTTACAGGCTGTGGTGTGGGAGCTGAGCCTCTTCCTCGGGAAGCCGGCTCAGCCCTGGAGTACAGTACTGCAACCAGGGACTCTCACGGCTGGATTCCTCGCTCTGTGCTCTTACCCACGTGTAATTCCAGTTGCTCAAATGAAGTTATCCCTAATCAGACAGATTTAGACCATAATCACTCTGAAGACCTTTTACTGAGATTTTTTCCAGTCAAAATTTAACAAGACTTTACGAAAAAATTATGATAGCAATGACCTGAACGGGTAGAAGTCTTTAGAGGTTTGGTCCAAATTTTTTTAATTAATTCATAAATTCATTTTAGATATGTGTGAGTTGTATATATGAGTCTAAACATTTTAGACAATGAACTTTTCCTGACCCGCAGTCCCTAGTTTATTGCTATGGTTTACTTCTTGTAAATGGATTCTTTTTCTCTGGGACTCATAGGCCACTTTAATCATCATTATTATTATTATATAAAAATTAATCACATCCATGATTCTATGGGTCACTGTAAAAGGGCCTTTGTTCTTAGAACTGATTTCTTTTAAGCCTGTCTTAAATAGTAAGGGAAAAAAACTTTTATATATTTGCAAAAAAATAGCTCTGAAAATGGAGACCAAGCAAAATATTAAAGTAAATGTCTCAAGATATTTTATTTATACCAGTGCTCATAATTCAGGGCAATTGAACATTTTAGGAACTGTTTCCTCCCCATCTCTTACCAGTGGTTATTCTTCTGGGAATTTCCTATTACATCTTGAAACTGCAGGCCTGCACCTCTGGCACTGCTTTGGGGTATGGAATATCCACATCGTTCTGAGCGCTGCATCTCAACACCAGGAATCCCACCATGACCCATCACCAAGATAACAACTAACAATTTGCGTGGACTCCTTCCATGACCTAAGTGGGACACTTCGACTCATGAGGATCCCTGAAATCCAGCCGTCCTTGTTATCCCACATTGCTTCAAGAGAAGAACCTGCGAGGCAGCAGCCTCCCAGTAGCAAAGTCTCCCCCATACTCTGTGCCAGCCCTGTTCTGATTTTGTCCTGTACACCAGACTAGCACCAAAACCTCTGTCTTCTCTTCAGCCTCCCCTTCTTTCCCCCCAACTCACCTCGCCAGCCCAAACCTTCTCATCAAACTCACACATCTGCCCGAATCCATCTAGGGCACCTCATCTTCACTTATTTAGTAGTTCACTTCCACCTGGTACTGTCTCTATCTGTACACCTTTATCTTCCACACTGCTTCTGCCATTACCACTACCTCTATGCTGGAGATCTTTCATGTCAGAGCCAATTGCTATGGTTACAGGCAATCTGCTGTATGTTTCATCTCCAGGAGCTGTAAACGAGGGAGTTTTAACAGCATTTGAGTAAGCACTGCCTCTTCCTTACATGGAGCATGCATCCCCATTCAAATTCATCTATCCACTAGTTGCTGTTCACATCATATATATTACACTAATAAGAAATTCTACCTGGATATAGAGAGTGAGGATGAGTTCACGCCTTGTGAGGAACAACAGCTACAGTATTTTATGACCATTTTCATTTTAATGGCATGAGCCTACCATTTCAGTCACACACCTTTTTGTTCTGTGTATGCAAGCTCTGATTCTGACTGTGAGATGAGATTTGAGGGAGTAAAAAGATTTGATCTTATTTTAATCTACATATAGTGGTGTAAAATGTCAGTGAAACAGAATATACACACTCTGCATCTTGAAAATAAAAAAAACCCTACAATAAAAATTACACAGTGTGTTCGTACTTTGTTCTTAAGAAAATGTGATTGGCACTCCTGAAGTTTTAGTATCATGGAGATGAAGTTCGTAGCATTTGAGTATCAACTAAAACATAATCTTAAATCCCAGTCATTCCTTTTTTTGTGTGTGTAGTAAGGATGCGCTAGTAAGGGCATTTCAGTTCTGAATTTGAATCTATTTGTGTCAGTTCTAAAAGCTGGACAAAACTGAAAACGTTAGTATTTCAACGTTTTAACTCAGGTGTAAATCACACTAGCCAGAAAAATTGTTTTCACAAACGCAAATAAGAAACATGCTAAGAGCAACTGAGGATGTGATATTTCTACAATTTTGAGTGAAAATCTGACAAAAATAGCTTGCAAGATTTTATTTCATGAGGAATCCAGCCACAAACTCTGCCCATGATTTTGTGTAAAAACAAGTCCCCAGATCTCTCATAAACCTCAGCAGAATCAGGATCCTGATCTCCACACTTTCAGCTCAGCCCAGGTATCCATAGGGCAAACCCTGATCTGTCCAGCCCTCAGATAAAATATTTAGTTGCTCCTGCCAGGCTAGAGCGGCACAAAGTGCCTCCAGCCCTAAAACCTCCTAAGCAGGAAGCCACCAAGCTGCATGGTCCTGATTAAAGAGCGGCTATGGCCAGGCTAGCGCGCCTGGCTTCAGCACAAGCTCACATCTCTCGGTGCTGGTGGAGATTTTACGTCACTGCTGACACGTCGGCTCTGGTTAATTAACCCAGGCAAGTCCCATGACCTGTTTTACACAGGAGTTGCAATGAATGGTCTCTTCCGGCTTCATAACTGATGACTCCACAAAACCTGCGCTTTAGGGAGCTACAGTTCGCATCTCTGTGTAGCAGAAAGCAGCCCGACCTAATGCTTGCTCTCTGCATTGCAATGCTGTGTGTGAGTGAAGGGACTGCTTATGAAAAGCACAGTCTCTGCCAGCTTTGGCTCCTTTCCATTTCCCACCACGAGGGTCATGCAAAGCCCCTCACCAGTGCTCCCCGCCAGGAGGGAGTTACCTCCCCGGGAGCAAGGCTTCAAACGCCCACTCAGGCGCAGTTCAGTCCCTCATCTTCTGCTGTCACCCCATCCGCTATTGCTCCTTACTCAGCTGGTGCTGTGATCTAGTCCAGTGTGAAACTGGAACAACCGACCGGAAAACAATTCTCATTTGTAGTCGCAGCACCATATTTAGATTTGGTACAATGCAAAAATAAAATAAAGTTGAATAAATCTAGGCCTGAATTTGGCTTTCTGTCTGTAACATCTTACAAAAGGATGGTGACAGCTGAATGAAATCAATATATCCCTTAGGCAAATTACTTTCCCTTCCAAGAATAAATCTCTACAAAAATAAGATTGTGCACAGTCATTTCAGGCCCCTGAAAATAACATGGTCCACAAATACAATAATTATTTAATTCTGTATTTTAATAAACTCTCTCCCAATTGACAATGTGCCCTTTTAAATCCCTCCCTCCTTAGAGTTTTATTACTGATCATACAACCCTGGCTCTTTTGAGGAATTTTTCCTAGGACGTATATAAGTAGCACACTTATAAAGCTATTATGCACACACAAATTTCCTGGAACTGGCAGTACAAAGCTGATCTTGGAAGCAGATGAACCATGCCAGCAGAAAGACATCTGTAACGCATGACAGTGCATCCATACAGGACATCCATGTGGAGCGCCTGCTGGGCGCTGCACCCGTCAGCTCAGCACCTCGTACCGGTCCCCCTGGGGTGTCCCAAGGGAAGACCCCTGAGCAGCCACTGCTCAGGACCTACACACAAGGTTTGGGCTGTGATCTCTGCCCACGAAGCCAATGCATTGCTGTGTTTTGTCATGGGTTACGGAGGATGATGTTGGGTATAACTGTAATGGAAGTCTCAGTGTATCTGACAACACATAAATGCCCTGATCAGCTCTGAGTCTATGTTCCTCAACGTAGAAAGGTGTGAGAAGTTTTTCAGTATGAATTTACCAATGTGGTTTGGAAATTCTCAGCTAAAAATCTTAGGCCCAGTTTTTTAGCATCAATTGATTCCCGCATTTAAATTTATGGAGCATTTCGCACTGTTTCCTGCTGTGGTCATCATCAGGTCTTGGCCGCCAGATCACGAGGAAGCAAGCCATGAATGGCAGAAAACCCTGTGGCTGTCCTTATCTACAGAATGGCAAATGCAAGCTGAGCTCTGTGCAAAGTCTGCTAGGCTGTCAAAAGAAAAATTACAAAGGGCTCCCTTCTTTCAGTGAAGTAATATATTTCTGACTTTGCAAAAGTCTTTTATTTAGCCACAATTGCATCATATCTGAAATTATTTTATGACCTGGGGCATGAGTAGCAGGCCCATCTGTTCTCTCATATTGGCTCTGAGATGACTGCCACCATTTCATTTGGTGCTTGAAAATGCCAAAAATGAAACAACTTCCATATTTATTAATGAGATTTACCAGAAAAAGAACACCACCAACAAAAGAGAGCAAAAATAGTCTTGATTTGGGTCTTGCGAAGCCAACATTTTAACTTTTCAAATATATTCACACAAACTCATTACAATTGTCACTAGAAATCCAGCTAGCAATGAAAGGAAAAGTGGCTGAAGGTTAGGACATATTTAGTAAACTACAGCGAGCTTTTACACTTGTGATTTTTAAGAACAAACCTTTAATTTTGAAATTCACAGTCTCTCCCCCATTACAAGCCCCTTCAGGGCAATGATCTATCAAGTTTTGACTGTTTCAAACTGTTTGTGCTAGATTCAGCATCTATCACTCCTCAGACTTGCTGCACATTTAGCCACAGAGCCAAGAAACAATAATTTTCAATTAAGAAACCTGGAGAAGACTTGGGGACTTGATTTATGGTGCATGACTAATTATCGAATAGCTAGCCTAATGAAAATTAAGCTGCTGGTTACTACAAAGATTTAACTTCATTTTCTTGAGAAGATGCTGATATGACCCAGAGTATAATTTATTGGAGTTTTATTATATATTTTAAAACAGGCAAAGCAGCAGAAATTATCTAATTAAATTTTTAAATATGATTTTCAATTTTTTCTTTTTTACATTTTACACTGTAATGGAGATAGCTCATGTAAACTTAGATCTGAATTAAAAGCTTCTTATTGCCTGAAGTTAAAGTGTTTCCTTTTGGATGGTGATGAAAGAGATAGGAATATGAAGGAGGACATGACAGAAATTGCTTTTAAGGCTCAGTGCATTTACAAGCAAAAGATTCAGTTCAGCACAGAGTTGATGCATAAAAACTAGGTTCAATACCTACAGTATTTTATATGTAAAATTCTGTTTAGAAATTCTGTTTCAGAATGAATTTTGGCAATCTTCAGAAAATGACTAGGATAGTGCTCTACGATGCTTATTTATTTTTAACTCTTTGTGGGCTTGATTCATAGCTTAAAGAAATCAGTGGACTTTCTTCTCTCAAGTATTTGCTTCCTACTTATAATGGTCTGTTTCAGGGCTATAAGGGTCCGACTGTGGTTGTGAGTAGCATAGGCTCATATGAGCAATCCCATTAAAAATCTTAATGGGGGAAGGGGGATTTTACAATTAGGCACTAAGAGTGAAGGTAGAGGCCTCTTAATTACTATTTCTGCAGTGAATTGTTGGATAGAAATTCATAACACTATACATTTAGGGTCTCCAATCATGCAAATATTACATTATTAAGCAGGAAGAATTAGCAACTCTATAAATACCCAATGCAAACAACTCTGTATAAGTCAGTAGTCACTACTATTTTCACCCCACACATTCACAACGACTTTCACTGGTCTCCATGGATCTATATAGACAAAGGAAAATGAAACAATAAATTCTTCAAGTCACACTCTTTTGCAGAACTTAAAAACTCAAAGATATTTTTCCAAGTAACAAATAAATCTATTCCTATGCAAGAAGCCAGCCTTAGTTTGATGTGTGTCACCATAAACAATTCTCCTTCTGCTGCGAGTCCTGCACACAGCGTTCATAGGCACTGTTTTGTGCACTTAGGCAAACCAATGAGGAAGGAAATATCAAGGTGAAATGACGAAAGCCCTAGATTAGAGCAGCTGGTAACAAGACTGCTCAGGATTGTCACCAAAGATACCAGTCACCGAAAGGGAGAAAAAAGGGAAGAAGGAAAGGATAACTTGATTTATTCAGGAAATTGCTTGTTTCTTCAGAAGGCCTTTATGGGGACCATCACTTTATGTTAGGACAGCTGGTAACCAGAAAGGGAGTGGGAAATAAATTAATTTCCTATCTAACTCTTTAAAGCTCTGGGTCCTGTTCAAGTAGATGTACAGATATGGTCTGTGAGTGCAACTGATGTTTTTCCTTCAGTTTTCCAATTGCAAAACCAGCCTAAACCAAGACTGCATGTTTTTAGTATTTTCCATACTGAGGCAGCACTAAATCCTGATAAGCTCCAGTTTGGGTACCAAAACACTACCTACCCAAATTTCCTTGATGCTTTCAAAACCTTACATGCTTACATGTGTGTTTACAGACATGTCACTTTTTAGTTAGGATGGAGGACTTTCTTGCAAAAAGTTTGGTACAAGATGCGTCTGTGCAGAGGGCTAAAGCCAAGCCCAGACACTAAAGTCAAGTAACAATCACTTGCACTGGCCCATGAGGGAGAAATCCTTCCTTTTCTCTCCCAAGGTGTTCTCCAGTGCCCCTCTGAATTACTTGGACTGGCGCTGGGAGAGCATGTTGTCTTTGCTCTCCTAAACCCATTGTGTCGTACTGCTGTGTGCTGTTAAACAGCTGCCACAATTCATCCCTGGGCTGGCCATACTTCAATAGTGGGTGAAGTGATTCATGCATGTATGGACTGTAAAGTTTGTAAAGCACTTCAGGATCCTTTGACATAAAAGCTGCTACATCACTGTAATTTATTAGCAGAGTGGGTTAAGTCTTAACGACAATACCCTCCGAGGTAATGCAGCTCAGACTATTAGTCTGAAATGGTCTTGAAAAGTTTACACACAAAACTAAATGTATACTGTAAAAGCATTCCTCTGTTTGCAGTCTGGGGCCACTGTCTGTCCACAAAAAGACTTCCTTGTCATGGTTGTTTCTTTAGGTTTCATGGCATTTAGAAGCTGGAAATAAACATATATCCAGAGCCTTCCTTATGCTGTATTGCAGCGCCATGGAAGTAGTTGCTGCACTCATTACAGCAATATTATCTGATTGCAAATGAGGGGAAGGGAATATCTGTGCAGTCATGCATAGTTCAAACTATGAACAAAAATGCTGAGCACCTCTGTTCAAAACTTCCTTTTGTCTCCTGATTTATCGCTGTAGTCAACTTTTCAAATCAGGCCATATAATAAATACCTACTTCAAGTGAACCCACTTCCTGTGGGGAAGAAAAAATACAGGAAAACAGTGACTAAGACAAAAAGACTGAACTCTATTTCAGGTCCAGGATGTGGCGTTCATATTTCCGTGCTACCTTTGTGGAGCTTCGCGTAATCTCAACAGTTTGATCAATGGTAGATAAAATAAAGTATCATATCCAGGAAGCAAATCCTTACATATATACAGTATGGGTATTCTGTATCTGTAAGATGTTGGAAATTTATTGCAGGAAGACAAGGAAGATGATCTGTACAGTAAAAGATATATGGTCTTTCATTATAGAGGCCTCTCAGCTAGAACTTGGAAAATTTCTTTTTTTCTCTCCTGCATAAATTTTGCAGCTCTGGCCCCTCTCCATATTCCTTGCTGCTAACATTTAATATCTTCTGGTTTCAATAACAGATTAATATTCCAAGTAGCAAGGTAACAGACCCTAAGACAAAAGGGAGAACTGCAATCATATAGTTTGACCTGTATACCTCAGGCCACGGCTGTGGTACATGGCACTGGATGTCATGGGGAGGTTATTGTCTGCACCTCAGGTCTCTCATTGCCACTGCCTTCCAAGGCAGAGTTTGCCATCCTGGAAATCTTTGGTCCTAGGTACAAGATGTGGCATCCAGTCACTTTAAAATTCGTGCTGTTGAGTTGCCATTTCATCCAGAACAGGTCAAGGGTTGATGTGTACATATTCACCCTGAGTCATTACCTCTCTGCTCATAGACAGGGAGTTTGAACCAAGCGCAGGTTCACTGCTTCACCAGGTTTACATAGTGGTACGGTTCTCTCTAAAATCGGCAGGGTACTCAGTAAAATGCAGCATAGACTATTGTACCTTAGAAGTTATCAGTAGACTTTTAACCTCCACAAAAACATGACATGGAGTTTGGCTCCTTTTTTGTTTTTTTATCCCATTGACATTTTCCTACCGGCATTGAGTTCTGGTACAGGATCTAATCCAAACTGTGTATCTTTTGGAGCTACTACACCCTAAGAAGCAGAGATGCTGGGGGAGTACAAGATGTGTGATGTTATCTGGGACAAGTCCCATGTGTCACTTCTTTAAAGCAATGGGACCCAACCTCTCCTTCTCAGTGGGCACTGAAAGAGCAGCTTCTTCCCATTCTCTCAATCGTTATAGCAATGCTTAGTAATAATTAGTGCAGGGATGAGAGGAGATACCCTGCTCTTCCTTCTGTGAGGGGAAAAAAACACAAAAAAAAACAAAAAACAAAACAAAACCAGAAACAATGGAAGAGAAACTACAAGGAAAGCAAGGCTTGCTTCAGATTTGAATAAGTTAGCTGTCGATGCAGGGAAATGGAGCAGTTGGTCAGCCAGAGCATCTCAAGCCCAGGCACTCCTATGTGAAGCAGCACAAAGCCAACTGGGCAGCTCGCAAAGGAGGGCCAGCTCCAACATCCAGGGCTGGAGAGCCCAGCACCATCCAACGCCGGGGTGGGCAGGCAGCCCAGAGCCCACGAAACGAAAACATACAGCCTACAGTAAATGTTCAGGCAGACAGCTAAAAAAAATAACCAGTAAGCCAGCTAAGTATCAGCAGCTGTTGAGGTAAAACAAACTCTTAACTGAGCACCCACCACAAGATTCACCTCCAAAAACAAGAAATAGAGCATCTTATTTGTCCTTTAATCCCTGTTGGACCCAGAGGCCAGACGAGTTAAGAATCTAGGGTTTGGTATGGTCATACAGGGTGGAATGACCGAAAGTAAACAACTTCAGCAGTCTCAGATGGTTTCCCAAAGGACCTCTCATACCACTGCTGGCAAGAGCTGCCTTTATTCTTGGCAGGCACAGCCAAGCCAAGGACAGAGCGGGTCTGAATGTTGCCCACATTTTCCCAGATAATATTTTGTTAGCTCAGAGGACACTGCGGGGATAATGAGGTGGGATTTGTATTTACTGTTACCCGGTCTCAGTTAAGACAGGGCTTGAGCATCCAGGCAATTGCTCTAGCTACCCCTTTTAAAAGCATGAAAACGAAACAGATTTTTTTTTAAATAGGACATGGCTGCATGAAGGACTAAATATGTTTTGAAGTGAGTCTTTATGCCTTGCATAGAAAATTCAGTGAATGTCATCTTTACCCCTTGTACGCACAGAGCTTATGTTCAAAGAAACTTCACGAGAAGTGTGAAGGCAGATGCTCTTTGTTTAATGCCACTTACTAAGTTTTAGATCAAAATGCAGCAGATAATAGACGTCTCCCGCTAAATAAAACAGGTCATAGACTCAGGAAAACAATTTTAAGTACGGTTGTAAAAACATAATGTTTTTACTGAAAATGGTTTTACTTTCTAAAATGCTTAAATTTTAAAAAGAAGTGTGATTACTCTCAGTTTTCCCTAGATACTAGATTATTATTATTAGAGCTCAGACCTGAAGGTATCACTAATTCCAGGTACATTTAAACTTAACATCTGCTGTTTCATGATATAAACAGCATGTTTTCCCACTCTTCAGACTACTGTACGAAGTGTGGTCTAGGCAGAAAGGCCGTAACTGACCCAGGACAACGTCCAAATGTGACACCTAACATGGACCACTGGTGGACTCTCAGCAGATTCTGCTAGATGAGGTGTTATCTGGGTGTTCCTATAGGAGAGTATCCAACAAAGGAAATCAATAATTTCAGGATGTTTTCTCCCTGCTTGTTGCCGTTTCCTGTTAGGAGAGCTATCAGATCTCAGATAAAAGTGTTAGTAAGCCTAAATGACCTTTACAGGAAACGTAAAGTCATCCTGGCCTGAAGCTCTGGACCACATAAGGCAGAAGGGGTTTATCTGTTTAATGGCTGTATATACCTACATCCTTGTACGTATGGCTTTTATTCCATCTTTGATTTAAAGCGTGAGTTAATTCTGGAAAGCCTGTGTTTTCTCTGCAGTTAAAGCAAAACTTGCTGAAAACAAAACAATGCAAACAAAGTTGAAAAATATCATAATAGTATAACTATAGAAAGCTGAATCATCAACAGCCTTCTCATATTTGACTGTGATTTTTCAAAGTGCTAAGTTTCTCTATTAAAAAGACATGGAGATCTAGTTTTACAGCATATTTGAAACACACAGAAAAACGTTACATGCTGGGCAATGAAATTGAATTTTTTTTTATTCTTGAAAGAGACCTATCCATTTCATTCAGTTCTGCCATATTTTTAAGTAAAAAAACAATAGGAATCTACAAAAATATTTTGGTAAAATTCGTGAATATCTGCAGGGGTTCTGGAACTAAAAGTGATATTTCTTCCAACCTTCATATGAATAACTCATCTGTTAGCCCCATTCTTATTTAGCTCAAATGAAATAATAAGGAGGAGACACAGAAAACAGTTTCTCTGCTTGTACAATGCTTCATGCTTGTTATAGGCCCATTAATACAAGCCAGGCACTTTTTGTGTTAAAGATTGAAGTGATAGAGCAGCTATGAGTGCTTGTAGCTAAATATTTACAAAAGGCAGTCTTTGTGTTGGAGAAGTTACTGTGTCATGACAAGTAGCTGTGTCCTGAAGAGTACATTTCAGCAAAGCAGGTGAGCCACAGGAAGGCAAGGCAGGGATAAGCTAACCAACGCGGTACAGTGATTTTAACCCTGGGGCTGCCCCAGATATCATCAGATGAGTATAGCTGGTAAGGCAATTCTCCCAAACTCACAAAGATCAACAAACAACTTACCTCACGTACTGCAGCTGGGTATTTTTTAAACGAAAAAATGAAGGGCAGTGCTACTTTTTTACAAGCCAGATATTAAACAGTCTGTGTAGAAACTCCACTGCTGATTTCAACAGAAATGTGGCAGTATAACAGAGAAGACCTTAGGCCACCTTTTGCAAACTGTGTGTCAGGTCTTGAGAAGATAGAAACTGTGGTGGTTTGTGTTGCATCTTCATTACTCAAAATAAAAGCTGGCTTTACCAATATTTCAGTTTAAAACATGTCACCCTGCCAAAAAAAGTTGTTTCAACTACACTTGCTAAAGCAACCTTGGATATGTTGTATATTTAGTATTAGTTTTCCTTTTTCTCCAAATTTCTATGAATTAGCCTTCTGCCTTATTCTGTCCACAGAACGCAGCTGAAGCATTTCTTGAAGAAACCTCATGATTAGTGTAACTTACAACGGATGGGATCAAGCTTTACAGCTATTCAGAAGATAAATTTGGGTAACATGTTATTATGAAAGTATCACTACACCTACAGTAGGCTGTGAAATAGAAAGCCAAAGGTTAAGTGCCCTTCAGTATGGTTACAGTAATGATATTATACTTTTGTCAGGATGTTTCGGATTGGTTTATTGGATTAAAAAAAATAAGAGCAGTTAACCTTCACCACCTCAGCTCCACCCACCTCAAATAAACAATGTAGTGCAAATTAAAAAAAATAAAATATTTTCTGTCGTTTCTTAAACTTCCAGTCTCTAGAAAAGCTAATATTAACATGCCGTCATCTGTAAAGACTGCACCATGCTGCGCTAGGTTTGTTTTTGTCACATCCCACCTTAGATTGTAAACCACCTTTGAGAGCAGCCTTGCTAATTCATTTTCAACAGGTCAGCTAGGGCCAGACCAGGACTTGGCTTTTGCTTTTGAAAATTGTATGTGAACATAATGCCATACAAATAACGAAAAATTTAAATGTTCACCATTTGTTGGAATATCCCCAGGTCAACCAGACTCTTGCTGCTTTGTGATTAGTGGTCTATTAATGTGCACTGTGGCTATATCATCTTGCTTTCCCATGGTGATATTATAAGACTATTAAATGACCAAGGATATACATAAATGTTGGGGGTGGAGGAGGGTGGCATTAAAACATAAAAAGGAATCAACTTCTTTTCTTTTTTGCTTTTTGCTGCTGTTTTTAATAACAGTGCCTTTTTAGTTCTCACTGTAGCTCACGTGCCTCATCTTTCAGCAACTTCTCTGGGCAGCCAAAACAAGCATCCATTGCAGCATAGGACCCATCAAGCCCCTTGAAAACTCATCTGTTGTTCTGGTTACCCTTTCTGGCCAGAGGACCACTTCCTATATGGAACTGGTGGTAAAGAGAAAAGGAGGTCTTTGCGCTAAACCTCAGAGTGCCTGAAACCTCTTCCCCTTCCATGTAGCACCACACAGATCTGGATATGTAGAAAATGTTGGATTCTGACCTGCATTTCCATACCCTTGTGCCATGCACTCACCTTTGCGTGCTGTCATACTCATCGTGCATCTTCCAAACTCAGCAGCGAGGCCTGAAAGAAATCCTTCTTCCTGGCTGTCTTGGCCAGACTGTGCATACAAGCAGGATAGCTGCTGACAGGGGCAATACTGCGAGCTCGTGGTCTGCCATAGCCTCCTCTCAGCCTGGCTGAAATAAACAATCCACTGCAGTCAGAGAGGAGCCACCATCCTTACTGGTGCTTTTACAAATGCATCAATTACATGACTGCCTTTACAGAACTTAACTGCACCTGGCACAGAGCTGATGCCCCCCCCATTCCTCAGCTGAAGGGCATAAGTAATTACACAAGAAATCTCAGTAGCCATTGCTACAATAAAAATTAGAACCACAGAATAATTGAGACTAGAAAGGACATCAGGATGTCTCTAGTCCACCCCCTGGCTCAAAGAAGGGTCAGCTGCCAGGTTGCTCAGGGCTTTTTCCAGTCACATCTTGGAAACCTCCAGAGACTACAACCACCTCTCTGGTCAATCTGTTCCAATGGTTAACTGTCCTCAGAGTGAAAAAGATTTTTCCTTGTACCAAGTTATCCCTGACACCCTCCAGAAATCTGTTTGACTGCTGGACTTCCAGCAGATGTCATCGAGCTTCAAGTCCCCCCTAAGAACCACGGTCTGGGATACAAAGACTTCCATGAAGTGTTTAAAGGACGCTCCATCCACCCCCTCACCATGACTGGTTGGTCTGCAATGCACTGCCACCATGATGACACCCTCACTGACCTCTTTTCTCATCCTGACCCTCAAACTCTCACCCAGCCTGTTGCCCATCCCACAGAGGATATCCATTCATCTGACACGTTGCTTCACATTAAGCCAAACCTCTGGCCTGGTCTCCTCTGCCTGCCTCTCCTGAAGCGCTTGTGTCTATCCATCACAGCATTCCACCCACACAACTCTCCCATCACGCCTCAGCTATTCCAACAACACTGAAGTTCTGTGACTGCACACACAGCTCTGGTTCCTCCAATTTGACCAATACACTCTCTTGCCACTATATTTCTACTTCAAAGCACTCTTCAGTTTACTATAAAAGCACTCTCTCAGTTTACTATACGGTTTCACTGTAACTCACTCATTAAGGCCTTGGGATTTGCTGCTAGACAATAGACAGTGCAGCAGAGGGAGTTATCATTCAGACTGGTCTTCCTAGTGTCTCTCCAGGAAAGCTCTTTTTGTGCCGCAAGCAAAGTTCAAAGCTCCCGTTCCAAGAAAGAACCCTGGCAGGGTGGTACTTGCAAAACAACCGTGCATCTCTTTGCCAGTATCTGAGCCAGTATCTGAGCAGTAGTTTTCTCTGTGTCTCTGGGAGGGATATAAACTAAGCATGCAAATAGAAACCAGAATATGATCACTTCTAATTTATGAAATCTGAGTTATTATAAACAATGCACATTTCCCATTAATCTCATAGAAAATCTGTTTTGTTTTAGGAAAGCAGAGTAATTCATATTTTCTGGGGCAGCAAGTTTATGGAATTGAAATATAATTTGAATTCCTGTAGGGTTCATCAGATATAATTTTCACAAGTTACTTAGTTAAAGTCACATCTTCTTGTTTTTACTCTCTTATTGGATGACTAAATTATGATGTATAGTAAATTAACCTTTAATCACTAAAAGTTGTGTTCAGACACTATGCTACTCTGCATGGCAAATGCTAGCCAGTAGGAAGAGCTTTGTTCTTGTTAGCTAGGACCTTCCTGTGGAAAGCTGCCTCTTCCATAGCAATAGTGTGCCATTAATTTTAGGGAAGCAAGGGTTTGCCCTTATATAGCCTTGGAAACACCTAAATATAACATCGTGCTATTTGAAAGGGAAACCTCCAACTCCCGACTTGGAAATCCTGACTTCCATCTGTCATATCCTGGTAAAGGCAGGCATCTTTTCAGGCTCTCCCTTCCCTAATGTGGAAGGTATTTATTAGATTTTTCAGAATTAATCCAGCCCAGAGCTGGTTTAATAGTGTCATATTCTGCTAATTACACAGTCTTAACATTCAGTGTCCCTGGCTGTGAAATCTACCCAGCCTCAACATCTCCATTTGATGGACTTACTTGATGCTTTGGCTGCTGATGCTCAGACCCATCTGTTTGAATGGCATTATGCCCACTCATCAATTGGTTGGACCTTTTCATTACAATATAGATGTCTATCATTTGTGAGTTTATGTTAGTTCTCCAGCTACCATTAGACTCAGCAGCCATTTAATGTTTTATGGAAAGCAAAAGGTGCACATACTGACAGAAAAAACTGAAATCTGGTTTCATTAACAATGAAGATAATACAGTTGAGGGAGATGTATATTTACATTATTCATTGTGAACAACTTATCAGCTGTATTTATCCCTTTTTCTTTCTCTTTTGAAAAAAAATTCATGCACGGGCAATTTTTCCCCCAGCCTTTTCTTCACTGAGTCAGCAATAAATATATAAACAACTGCACAGCTTTCAAAGTTCAACCTGTAGGTATTTGTATGTTTTTCACCATGTATTTTTTTAAGTTCACATTCTGCTGTTTGGGTAGACAAACTGCAAGAAGGGAAATTTTAAAAATTAATAAATAATGAATGTCTAATAATGAGTAATTCGTTGCAAGGCATCATCTTCAGGCAAATATGTGAGAATTTGGGCCTTCAGCTAAAGAATATTTGTTTCTGAATGTTACCTTCAGGAAAATCCCTCCTGAATAAGCATTAAGAGACAAAAAGAGGGATGAATGTAGTCAAACTACACAGCCACTTGGGACTTTAATTCAAGTTTATGAACTTCATTAAAGACAATTTACACCATCTGTGGATCTACTCAGTGTTTTTCCAGAATTCGTTTTACTTTATTTAAAACTAGTCCCCGTTTTTCTAAATGGAGGATCAAAATTTTCTATCCACATCATGTGTTATGTTAAGTACTAACCAAATATAAATCTTAAGACAAAATGGTGATATGGAATAAACTAATAAAAGAAAAGCAACTAGCCAGAAGATATTATTACTGAGATATTTTTAGATACTCCCACACTATTTTCAGTGATGACATCATTCAAAATCCTTTAAATAACTCTTTTTTTCTCCCATTTTTGTTACCTGTCAAAATAGCAGCACCAGGAAAGGACTTTCAGACAGTGTCTGTATTGTATCAAAAATTAACAAAATAACTTCAAGCACGTTTTAAGACAGACAGCCTCACTCAAAGTGTTTTTGAGGAAATGGCAATGCATAGATAAGGGAAGAGTATACATGAAATCATAAAATGTGGCAAGAAAAATCATCCAGTTCCTTCCAGGTTTGCCAACAGCAGTATATTAGCATTCTGTTTGCTCAGTTTTTAGAGCCTGATGCTACTCTTGATGTTCATGGAGAAATCCAGCCTAACCACTCCCATGTCACCAGATAGGGCTGCTTAGTAACCAAGCCTCTAGTCTTATCCTTTTCTCTTTTTTTTTTTTCCACATGAAACACATGTAACATATTTTAACCATTCAGCACTTCATTGGGAAGTCTTTTATTAAACGTCCCATAACACATGCAAAGGCGATGGGGTAAAGCCCAGGCGTAGGCACCCAGCGCCGGGTTAGAGCATTGCCACGTGCAGTGCCAGGTGCACCCAGCTCGCCAGCAAGCGAGCAGTGGTGTCCATCCTCACATGGCAAAGTCACGCAGGACCCAATCAATGTGCTGTGGGGTACTTGTGATTGCAGCTTGTCAGATAGTGTCAGCTGCTATCTCATGCGTGCGCGTGTCAAGAGTAATGAACACGCTCATTTTGCTCTTTCACCCCCAGTGCAGACATGGGGAGGATGCAGGCTATTGTTTGCTGTTCCTCCCTAGGAGCTACGTCAATGTGCACTGAAACTATTTCATGAGTGGTTATAGTGATGTTCAGGCTGTGGAACTGGGGAGTTCTTTGGCCAAGGGTATATTTTGTGGACTACAGCCAGGGAATTATCATTCCCCCAGTCAGAAAGTCAGTCTTGAGCTGCCACAGAATTCTAGAAATGCTGGTTTTGGGGAACAGTCTGTCTAAAAGTGATGACACTGTCTTCTCTGGAAAGTCCCCTCTGTGCTGAGATACTACTGAAGAAGGAACGCTAATTTCTTGCTTACACTTAATCAGACTTGTTGACATTTAGATGGAGAAAAAAAAAGGCAGCCCTGAATACATTAATGGTGTAGAAAAGAAAGATATAGATTACATGGACCCTCTATAGAAGCAAATCTTGCATGAAATTCTTGTCATTTGATTAATATCTCAAATCAAAAGTCTTACCACATTGCAATCTGGGAATCAAGCCAGCTTAGAAACTAAAACATATATTTTCAGTATAACTGTGTTCATAATGACAGGACCACATGGTCACAGCTTCAAATTAAATAAAATCTTTCTCTTACTGTCTTATTTCTAGGACACCAGGCAGTACCTTTAAAAACAAAACAAACCACATCAACTTGTAGAAAGAAAGATACTCTGAGAGGGCCGGTGATGGAGACCTGCATAGTGCTGGAAGCTGGAGTACAGTGAGGTTTTGAGATTTTCCGCCTGGTGGGGAAGGGAAAGAGTAACTTCCATTAATTTTTCACTTTTGTAAACCTTGAATCAGCTTTGCTTCACCATTTTTTTAAATGGATGTGTGCTACACTGTCCTACTGGCAAAAACAAGTCTCATCAACTCATCGCACTCTGGTACAACACCGTGCTAATTAACACCCCACCTCTAACAGCTCACCTGCCTACTTGTTGCTAGGCCTGCAGTTACTACAGATTTTCTTTGCTGTTGCCCAAACCAAAATCTGACCTCACAAGCACTCTTATTTTAGAAAACATTTCTTTATATAGCAAGCCTCACACACTTTGACACAGATGATAATGATCTTATTTAAGCACTGCTCTAGGAAAAGAGGAGCAGAGGAGGTGCAAATCTCTGCCCACTCTCTCTGCACACCCCTCCACCAACAGACAGCTCCCCAGCAGCATCATTTCTGGGCAGCCCAGGACCCCTCATCACATGCCAAGGTCTGTGCTAGGAGCTGTTCAAACACAAAGAAATGGTCCTTTCTGCAAAACACTTATCCTGCTCATAATCACAGTAAACTTAGAATTTTTTTCATGTTTCCATAGTGGTGTTTTAGTCTAGCAGGAATTAGCTTAGTAACTCAAAGAGCTGTTCTTGGAGGACAACAAGGTGCATTTGAAACACCAAAATCTTATTCCAATTGTAAACTATTGTGCAAATATAGGCCTGTGTGAGGAAAAAACATTGCTTTAAAATAAACATTGCAAAATGAGAAAAACCTGGACGTTATAGGATTTTTTTGCTTATTTAACATTATATAAAGTATGAAAATTAATGTGACATGTGGATAACTTGTTCTCTCCAGAATGTGCTTTACAAGTCATAGATTCTATATGATGTTGCTGTTGCTATAGTAACTCCTTTTTACGGCAGAGCAAATACTCATACAAAATCTTTTGACTTTTAGTAAGAAAATTTGCATTCTCAAAATGCTTTCAAGTAAAGTTTATGACCTAAAAATAATAGATTCATTGTCTTTCCCTTCCCCCATCTCTCCCAGCTAGATGTAAGCAATTAAAAATATGCTTCGTTGATCAAAAACTTATTCTGTGATCTAAAAAGTGATTTCATCTCACGGCTACATTTTATGCAATCCAGTAACTTAGAGTAAAATCAAATGAGGCTTCCTATGTTAACCACTGTAGTAGATTTCCCTCTTTTTTTTCTTTTTCCTTTTTTTTGTTTTGTTTAAAGGTGATTAATTACGCAAATGCAGTGTGAACCATTCACTTAATACAGGGTGTGTAAGCTCAGTCCTTTTTATCTTCTCTGTTTTGAACACCCAACCGGCCAGTTTTACCCCACTGAACTAATGCAAGACAAAAAAAAAAATCAATGGCACACACTTTGGATAAATACCTCTACACTGTACATTTGCCAAGAGAGCTTCTAAGATCAGCTCTGTAAATGTCATGATCCTTAATGCTATTGTGGTATAACTGAAGAGCGTTCCTTGAGCCCATTTGGCTAGGCTGACTAGCGCACTTTGTTTTCCCAGGAGAAGAAAGCAGAGTAGTAAACCATTTTTGCAGAATGTCATTCTCCCACAACAGTTTATGAAAGAAACATCTGTGACAAGAATCTTTAATGCTTTTCTCAAAGCCAAGCTGACAGTAAAAGAGCATTGCTAAAAGTGGCAAATCAATCCCATTCCACTCCTTCTAGAGCAGGACACCTAATTTGCTATGTATCACATGTATTTTCTTCACATGTGCTGAGAGGCTGTGACATTGATGTGGTGGCTGTCGTCCAAGCTTCTGTTGAATAAACACTTTGGCCATATAGCAGGCAAGCTGGCATGTTTAGCAATGTCTGCTGTCCAGTGTGCGTTTACTTCACCTCGGGGAAAGGTTTGTTTAAATTACAGATTGCAATTTGGGGATATAAACAGTATCTTTGAAGGCTGATTTGAAAACCCTAAATCATCATATAGAGTGCAGTCTGTAGTTTTGGGGGGATTTTTAAACTTGACTTGCTTAGTGCAGTGTGAGGTTTTTTGTACTGCCTGGAAACACAGACAGATCAGACAGAAGAAAGTAATAGCAAATACAGTTCAGCAGCTAAAAATTAATTCATTACCCGGCTTGTGCTGATTGTGGTATAAAAATAAGATGATTTAGCTGAAACCATCCTCACAAAGTGTATCTGGATCAGAGAGAATAATTTTTATATTTAATTAGTTAAAACATCTGAAAGCTTTTACTGGCATTGGACAATGAATCAAAGCTCTGGTGAATGGCGTACTGAGGAAATTGAGAGCTCGGCTGTGAATCAGAAGGAGTTTTCTTAAGTTACTGTTATTTTTTAAAAGATGTAACACTACTGAAAGTTTTTATTATCCCCAAATTAAAGTAAATCCTTAAATGAATTTCTGATGTCTGTAACACTTAAATTAATCTACTTTGAAGATTTTGCAGAAGAAAATAAGGTAGAAAGCGGGCCACAACTTTTGGCATGGGTCATATGCACTATAGCATTCCTCTTTCATGTAAGGATGTTAGATGTAATGCCTCTCTTGTCACCCTTCCCAACATGAGCACATGGGCCAAGCCATGTAGTTTTTCAGCACTATCAGATCTCCCACTGAACCCTATGGGAGTTTTAGCTGAGGCTGGAGTACGTGGTGTAATGAGATGGATCTAGACAGTGAGTTGATAGCTCCAAGTGCCTTTCCTGGCAAAAAGATGGTTATCCACAGCTCTGAAAGCTGAGTGAGATTAAAGGCTGAAATGACATGGGCTGCAGTGAAAACAGCCATGGTGCACAGCAATGGTAGAAGGATTGTACCACACTCAATGCCAGGAGAACGCCAGTAAAAGTGCTGAGACAGAAACTTATAACCTTAATTTTGCACTTAAAATAAGGGAGCCCTATGGAAAGTAGCCATAGGAACTTATTTACAGGGGGTTTCTGAATTCAGACTAGGAATTAAGGCTGTTGTACGTTATAGAGTGAGGAAGTTCTGAGTTTCACGGAAAGTCTATTTATTCCATTAGTTACCATGGATAACACTTGTTTTTATACATCTTCAGAGCCAAAGGAGTGGAATTGCGTAAATAGCGGGACTGGAATTCAGAATACTTTCCAAACAGATGTAATTGGCATCTCCATAGTTGTTCAATTAGTGGCACTTGATTGGCTAACCAACCTCATCTCAGTCCTCCTGAATCCCCCCATGACTTGTAAATCAACAAAGTGACCTGTGGGCAGAGTCAAAAGGTATGGAGGAAACTCCAATGCTAACAATATTTAGAATGATAATCCACGGCTACTAATTAACACAACAGAGAGAAGGAAGAGAGTCTCATCCTGAGATTGTATGAATGGAAAGGAAGGGTTGTTTTCAGAGCAAAAGGTGGACCTGAAAGATTTCATGCCAATGAGAATGACCCACCAGTTCTGCCATGTGCATTTCCTCCCCATTTCTCTTACCACCTGTGTTATGGAGGGGTGAAGTATTTTGTGTCTTCAGGAGGCAGGAGATTCAGTTCTGCTCTCTTTTTTTCAGGAAGAAAGACCCTCCACATAGTGAGAAATCTCCCTTGCATTTCTCAAGCTCATTTGAACTTGAGATTATGCTCATTTGACTTCAATGGGACAATTCTTCAGTAGGACATGCTTGGCTGAGCTGGACCCTCATTGAGAAAACAACTGTCTGCAGCCACCTGTTGGCTGCCGGTTCATTTTGTGAACATTCGGCTCTTTGAGGATAGGATCCAATTTCTGCATCTGCACAGCTCTGAGCACTTTCTGTCCTGGTGGAAGTGTGGAGCTTACACACACTACCCAAAACAAGTCAATTTTTTGAAACATTACAATAGCTGCAGTAATAAACAGGCAAGCAAACAAATCCCTGCCAGGTTAACCCTGAGACCTGAATTTGCCCAGAGTATAATATAAGCAGGTAGTTTGCACACTGCTGGGATTTTTAAAGGAAATAAATATGGCGAAACAGATAACAAACTGCTTTTCTTAACTTGCTTTTTGCTTCCTGTTGTGTGCCCCTACTCCGATGTTGTAGATATCCAAAACATCAAAACGCAATTTCATTTTATTTTTCAGAGTTCATTTACTTACATTTGAAGGCTTTTGTTACAAAGAACAAAGCACATGTGTCTAACAGTTTGACCCTTCCTCCGTCCTTCCCTAGGGGCTGCAATTAAACTTTAATTTAAGTAGTCATTTGGTGTGTGGGATACTATGCTAAAATACTTTGAAATGCTGGTTTTCGTAAGGCCCCCAGCTGCTCTATCTACAGCACCCAGTAACACTTCTGATCACATTGGAAAGACTTTGCTAACATTGAGTGTGCTTGGGAAGACTGATTATTTAGATAGAAGAAATGAAAATAGAGGAAGGATTCTTTTTAGGGAAAGGCACTGACTGCAAAGGACAACTGGAGTGTGTATTATGTGTCTATCCATTTCTTGCCCATCGTTTTTTTTCTGCCATGGGAATACATCAAAATATTGGCTTCCTGTGAATAAGGCGCTTATTCATGACTTAGGACCTTGTAAATTCCATATGTGATTGTGTTAAAACGTCCTTATGTTTCCCATGCTCATACTAGATTTTTATGTGTGCCGGCACGTTCTCCCCACCCCTCCTCCCGTACCAGTGTACATGCTCAGAAATGGAAAATTTGGGTTCCCAGCTGATTTGTGCAGCAGATTCTGAAAAAAATGGCTGATTGATAGGAAAAGAAAGGGGTCAGAAAGTCCCTTGTTCCCACCTATACCACCTCTTGTCCCCTTGTCTTTACCATTCTTTTCCACATTTTGGAAGAAACAATAGTCATACTTATTCCTGAGTGATTTTGGAGTTGTTCCCCCTCCCTCACCCCCCCTAGTTTAGTTGTTTTTCTTCCTCTTCGCATTCATTTCCTTGAAAGCATTCACACCAGAGGAGCTTCATCCGCTAGTCTGTGGTTGCAAACCAGATTCCTTTGGAGGAAACTAAGCCTAAAGCTGTTCTCCAGCACCAAAGTGGTACTTGAGTCCAAACCAGAAGGAGGGCTACACCATCAGCAAGTCTTCCAGTGCGCAACTAATACATTACTTTCAGAAAGTTATACATCACATGTGCAGTGGAGACATTCAACCCAGAGGTCCAAACTCTATTTAATTAAAAATAAATCCTGTGAACCACATGAAATGGAGTTGTGAGGAGCCTAAGCACGTATTGGTCCAGTTTACAAGATCTGTTTCTATTGCACTGAATTGCAGGCTAATGTAATGTATATAGTACATGTAATGTCTGCCAAGTCTCCCTTTCAGCTGGATCACTAAGAATCTCTGTCCTCTATGAGACTATTTTCACAAAGTACATAGAAAGTTTGAGACTTCTGTCTCTACAGTTTCACAGTTTCTGGATGGACGAAAGACTGATATTTTCATACAAGCTGCATTTCCTCAGAAAACTAGCTAAAACTCATGGCGCTCATGTTGAGATATAAATCCATGTCTGTACAGCGATATCAATAACAGTTCTTCATAATTATGCCAAAATGTTTTTGCACTAAGACATTGTAGTTGTCAGCTCATATGTTTCCACCAAATGTGCACTCTAGGACTAAACTGAAACTCTGAATCTCCTGGAATTTCCTAAACTTTTGGGGGCAGGGGCAGTCATTTGAATCTTGTATGTGCATTTCATGAAGGGCTTAATCAAAACTCAATCAGTTCCCACCTCACCAACTTTAGAAAGGGATTTAAATCCAGTACCAGATTTGGATCTGAATGTCGTGCCTGGGGGCTCATTTCTGTTATCAATTAGTTGCTCTTGTGATGTATCAAAAGGCAGTAGCATATAGGCTGCTGTTTAGAGATGTACATAATGTAGCTTTAAATTTCATTGGGAAACTAAACAAAACCTCTGGCCTTAGGGCTGCATGTTCAAATACTACAGTCCCATAGTGCATTACACCAGTCAACACTTCTTTTCAAATACCACCCGCATAACAATTAACCTCACTTCAACCTTGAGGTCTCTGATTAGTGATGGCCTATTGTTTAAGTTCCATTAACATAGCCCCTGTGTTGCCCTATTCTCACTCAAATGGACTAATCAAATCAGTCACCAAGGACTTAAGCTCAGAGTCCAACTTCTTTAGTAAGCAATGATTTTCGATTTAAGTAGAATGGTGGATATCATCAACACAGTCACAATTAGTATAGCTCTGCCATGGAAAACATTCTTAATGATCCCCAGTTTGTGAAATATCAAGGACCTCAGCAACTTGCAATATGAGAATTTCTATGTATACTAGAAAAATTACAATATCAATAGGCCAGTCATTAATGCGTTACCTTGTACCAGACCAGTCTCTGAAAGGACAGAACCTCAATTGGATTCCATTTAATTTCAAGAAGCAAATGCTGTTTTGAACCAGTAGAAATAAAAACATGTTACAGCATTTTTTAAATGTTATTTTTCACTACCCACACCACATTTATTATGTAAAAAGGAAAGCATTGTTTATTTTTCCAAATCTAGTTACAGAGCTGTTATTCTTGACATTCTTCTTACTTGGATTGCACAACTGTGTTTTCATTCGCATTAGTTGATACTTGCTGTTTCAATCATTTGTAATTAAAAATTGTCTAGTATTATTTCTTTGGATTATTTTTAACATTGTCTTCTATTTCTGTCAAGGTAATGGATGACTCGAGCACAAACTTCTGAGAAGATACAGTGGAAAAGTCACGGAAAATATGAGTTGAACTCCACCAGTAGAACTCAGGGCCAAATCTTCACAGGGGTAATATCCATGTAATGAGAGTTACTGCCCACTTATCAGCATAGATACCCACTGTGCGCAGGCAAGAAGTTCTTTTATTTTCGTGCACATGCAGTTACTGCATGAGCAGCATGTGCATTTTCCAACCATTCAGATCTTGTTTTCCTTTGAATACTCAGCAAAAAGTCAAAGTGGGAAGCCACTGGCCATTGAGCAGGATGTTGAGGACACCAAGGATTTTCAAAATGGAGCCTTTGTAGCAGATAAGAATTTGCTGTGATTGTAACTGGTAACTCCTACCTAATGGAAAAGAACCTTTTTTTTTCTTTTTCTCTTGTCGTCTTGTTTTCTTGCCAAACTGCATTCGCTTTCTCAGTCAAATACTTTTTCAGACTGTGGCAGAATGATGCTCTCTCATCTCCTCAGAATATGATGAAGTTTCTAGATAATGTTCACACGTAGCTTTTCTTTTATGATCAGCTAGAACACTGTGCACAGAATAAACATTGCCAGATGCATTAAATGTTTTATTTCTCTGCTTCAGAGAATGAAATTTGGCAGAAATATTCCCTAATTTAAATCCAGCTTTTGTCTGCCTCATTGCTTTACACACCATGGAGTGAAAGAACTGGCTTCACACTGCTCCCACACCACCAGTCCATCTGACTGACAATAGATCCAATCTGCATTACATGGGAGGCCATGCGAGCGGTCCATTCTGCTCCTCCATCTCCACCGACAGCTGGAACTGGACTTGGAGTAAATGCCAAGGGAATTTGCATGATAGTCCATTTGGAGCACATATGCTATAAATTCACCATTGCTGCAAAATGGCAAGTCATAGGCCTCATCTACACAGAAGTTACATGAATTTAAATTAAAACCAATATAGTCTAAATGAGAATGAACTTCTGTGTGAACGCTCATAATAGTTTAAAATCATCTCACTTCAGTTTATCCAGCATGGGTGGCGTTTCCCAACAGACAGTTAACGCAAGAGAAGCCTAGACATTACCAGGCAGTCTCCATCTTTAATTAAAATCACTTTAAACCCCACCTTTAGCCCCTTTGCTGACAGGGGCTCTGCCAAATTGGCTGGGGCTACTCATTCATACCTGTCATTCAGAATATGGGCCAGGTCTCCGTCAGTCCTTCTCTTCTTGCTTTCCTAACCCACAGTCAATCATTGCCTCATCTTTGGAGGACTCCAGAAGTGGCATTGAGACTTCACCCAGCGTTGGGTCAGGTTTGATCCTTCCAGCTCGTTGGTGAACGCACTGGGGCAGTAGCTTCTGGAGCGGCAAAAGCTACACACATTCTTCGGCCATTGTTTTGGCGAGTTACCCCTGGGCACTGACCCCCCGCCTGCACTGCCTCCTGTTGCTCTTTTGTTCAAGAGGAAACTTGTCATTTAGAGGCTGATTATTAGTTTTCTTTTCTCTTCCCCCCAAGTCGCCCTTTAACTGGATCATCACCAGTTTTAGAAGAGTTGCCCCTTTCTAAAGAAAACAAAACAGAATAAACAACCTCTTCCCAGTCCCTGCCAGAGCCCTCTTCTTTTCACCAACATCCATTTTCTCCCCAACAAAATGAAAGGACGGGGAGAAAAAGACAGCTTCTTCCCTTTCCCCACAATGAAACAACAAAGAGCACAAACAAAATTAAAATTAGGCATTTAAGCTGATTTTCACCACTTAACTTTTGACATGTTTTTGCAAATTTCCTTCAAGTCCCCTCTGAAGACTCAGCCAATGAAACCCACTGTATCAAGTGGTGTTTCTAAGCTTTTTTGCGTAACTTCTGTGAAACAGCCCATGTATTGTTTGGAGTGGGAAAGGCACCTTTCTGCTAACTGGGAAATTCGGAGGCTATGACAGAGCAAAGTATCTGTCCCTTTGGAGAGAAACCAAGGGTGAAATGCATAATTTTTCAACTTTATGTAACTCTGAAAATATTTTGGGTCTGGTACATCCAAATTCATTCTGCAAAAGGATCTCCAGGTGGGTGATTTATTAGAAGTTAAAGCTGTTGCCCAAAAGTTCTGTTCTATTTTATGCCCACGTAGCGTCAGTTCAGCTTCATTGTCTTGCTTTGAGAAGTAATTGTTTTTCTCCCCAGAAATATATTTTTCTTCCAGTAAGTCTGCATCATATTCATCATCTGGAACGTATTGAGAGCGCTGCACTGGGCTGAGCTTGCAGCTGCTCCCAATCATAACCGATGCACTCAGAGCAGACCTGCAAAATAGCAGGCGAAGGTGGACGGCCTGCCCCGGCACTGCTCCTCCTTCCCGCGGTTGCACCCGCGCTCCGGAGACTTCGTCGCTCTCCACTTCATTTCCAGGTGTAATTCAAAATGGCACTTTTGATCCACAAAGCCATTCATGGTTTAAGAGCTTGTATTTCTTCAAGACTGCTTCTCTGTTTCAACATCATGTTTCACCTGGCAGCCAAGATTGGCTGCAGTTGCATGAGATGAATAGCAATGTTGACTCTGTAAAATACATGAGAGTTTGCAGAATGACAGGCCATTCTCAGTGGATATACAGCGTAGGAGCAATAGAAAGATGGGGACTGTCTCATTTCATAGAGAAAGGAAAGAAGGGCTTCTTTTAATTTGAAAAAAATAATAGTCTCAATTTTTTGTAAAAATGTCAAGAAATAGAACCACTCCTCTGCAAATATTCTGCAGTCTTGTAGAATTGTTAAGAATTATATATATGATTTGTGCCAATATTTGTATTGTGAGTTACACCAGTAGTAATATATTTCCCTTAGAAGCTGTTAGGTGCTTTAATGGTCTTACTTCGATTTGGAGTGAATTTGGAAAATCTAGAAGAAAAAAAAATCACATATACATGAAAATCATGAGGTGTTACCACCATAGGAAATCATGTAAATGGAACATTGACTGCTGGAAGCAGAAAAGTAGAATCTCATTTAATAAGGGAATGAGTTTAATACAACAAAAAGAAAGCATACAGTATGTGGCAGGCAGGTGGCTGCACATTTCTTCACTGAGACCTGTTCCCTAGCTCCAGAAGAAACCTTCTGCTCTGGTCTATGCAGATGTCATGAGATGAGAGTATGCCTTCATGGCTTTGCAATCATCCATATTCTCCTGAGATTTATCCCTGGGTTTATAGCCTACCTGACTGAGGCAAGACACAGAAGTTGTTCTAGTATACTCAAGAGATTCCTCCTTCTGTGTAACCCCAGTGTCGGCTGCCTGCAACCAATACCCCTCTTGCCTTTCCAAGGAGCACCCAGGCCTCTCCACATGCCCTCATTCCCTTTCCCCCTTCCCACACACTCATCTTGAGGTCTCTCACCTTTCTTTGCTGATGTGGCAGCCAGCCAAGGATCCTATTTAAACTGAGATAACTATTTTTCTCTGACTTAACCAAATTAACTGTGTTGAGCTTAGTTTAACAGGCTGAGTTATAATATAAGCAATATTGTCAATGGCTATAATTTTACTACAGGTCAACCATTATTCTGTGGTTTCCCTAAATGTGGAAGGTCTTCATCACTCCATCTTCTTAACATAAAAGGAAATGTTTAACCTTTATGCCTTTGAGGAAAAAGTTGAGCAGAGGACTTAAGAGCATTTCAGAAACATAAGAGAAATGGAAAATTAGTAGCTTTCTCTAATTTTTTTTTTTATCAAAACCCTTTTACAATAAAATTTTATGCTTGATATGGAGGCAACAAGCTTCCACATGACTTCTGTTTGGTACATGTTTGGAACTGACCAAACTGCCCACAGCCCTGTGTATACTATCTCCTGTGTGGTGTAATAAGCTGTGCCCATTGCAATAGTGTCAGCTGCATTAAGCCAGCTCAGTGAAGATAACTGAATTGAAGAAAACACCATTTTTCCTCGCCTAGACGAGACGAGTGGAAAGAGATAGAAAACCCTCAGCACTACATACAGCAAGAGGATAGGAAACCGTCTGCTCCACTGCTGCCGGCTTTTCTGAGCCTAGGGACCTGAGAGATGCCCCAGGCTCCTCAGCAGCAGTTGCTAAGGAAACATTTTAGGGAACCTTTTTCATAAATTCATAGTAATCTCCATTTCTCAAATGTCAAGGCTAATGACTCACCCTTTGATTGCAAATGGGATTTACTACCACAGAATTGCTGGCAGCCTTCAAAGCTAAATTGTATTTGTCAGCATTTGAAGACTTTTAGTACGTTGGTTACCACTGCTCCCCTTGAGTGAGCAGAAAATGTAGATACATGAATATCTGGCAGAATTCCCTCAGAAATATTTCAATCCTTTCCTAAGTTTCCACATAGGAAAGAAGATGGGGATTGGTGTCTGCAGGGCTCCTGCAGCAGGGAATCCCCGCAGCGGAGCCTGCGCCTTCAGTGGTTTCTGGCCAGAGGTGCCACCCGGCGCTCCTGGGGAGCACGCACCCTGACAGTGGGGAGTCGGGACCGGTCTAAAGCTGTCTCTGGGGATGAGCAGTGGAGGCATACACCCTGCCTTTCCCACCAGAGGACAGTTCTGCTTGAAGGCAGTTGGATATGCCCATGGAACTTGTGCAAGTCACACATGAATCAGTGACCTCAGTTTTCCTCTGATTAATCGCTATGCAAGTCTAATAAAACAGTTTTGCCCCTCACACATTTGGGATATCGCCTGAAACCAGACCAAGAACCTGGTACTCCATTACTTTGTGCCTTCACAATCCCTTTTCTGCCACGTGCCAAGTTTGCAAATGCACCCTGAGACTTCTTTCTTCAAAGTATTTGACAAGGTATCAACAAACCCAGACTTCAAGGATGATATCTACTGCTTTGAAGGCAATACATATTTAGAACAAGATTCTCTCTCAAGTAATACAGACCACATTGCAGATGGATCTATTTCCAAGTTAAAAGCTTGCAGGCCAGAATACAATTTAGAGAGTGGATACTTTAACACCTAGTGCTTTAAAAAAACATAAAAGGGCCTCAAAGAAATACAGACCTAACAGCAAAGTTTCTGTAAATGATTTTTTGTAAACACTTCATATTTATATAAATGTATATTATAAATCCATTTGAGCATTGGTTCATACTGTATTTAATAAATTTCCATTTAGTATAAAAGCCACAAATATAATGTACTTTAAATAGACTCATATTATAAATCACGGTGACTCATGGAAATCCTTTCCCCCTGGAATTGCGAGTCACTGGCATGTGGAGGATACCACTGATTAGACCAAAAACTTTGCTGTCCGTAGCATTGTGTTGTTAGGTAATGTGTTCCACGAGACAAAAGCAGTATGCACCCATTTAGGAATATGTACTTAAAACATGTAGAAATGGCTGCAAAGGAACACTTGCACGTTATTTTGAAGTGTTTCCTGGTCACTTTGAACACTATTGTTGAAAACAGGCAGATGGAGAAGACACTCGTCCAACTTTTGCTTTCTCTGTCTAGGGAAAATGTATCCCTCAACTATATTTTGGACCAATCTGCCTAGAGACAGACAATTTTGCTTTCCTGTTGCGTCTGGCTACAGGATTTCACAGTGTAGATTTGCTCATTTTTCAGCTGGTGTATTCAGCCAAATTGCCAGAATATACAGGTCCTATCCCAGGCCCAGGTGCTGGGAGAAGACTCCACTTCAGAATTCTTTTTGCCTAGAATACAAAAAGAGGAATCACTGCCTCTGAGATGCTAACACAGGTATTTCTAAGGCCATTTTTCTTGCTCCATTGATTGGCTTCTAATTCAATATTCTATAATCTCTCATAGAATTTTGCTTTTACTGATACTGTAAAATGAAGTACTGCAAGCATAGAGGAGGTTTTAGGCAGTTCCCCCCTTCCTTAGTTTCCAGCTGGCCCCATCTAAAATAATAGTCAAAAAAATACACTTAGCTCAGAAAATAATTCTCCAGAACTTGACTGAAAACATGTGGCCCCAAAATGTAGGTGGAAAATTAACAAACATCTGCATTATTATACTGTTTACCAAATGCTGAAATCAAAGTCCAGTCTATGCAGTATTTCCTCTTTCTGTAACCAAAAAGTCTGCTTAGTTATTACACAATTTAGCAAAAAACTGGTAGCATATTATTTTAGGTACATTGAGTCCTCTTATTCACCTAATGATTACTTACACCATTTTCTGACAAAAAAAAATCCTAATCTGACTAGGAAGATCTGACTTCTTTTAGTTTCAGATTCCTCAATACCTTTACCTTCTGCACCTCTATGCCTTATTTCATGTGAAGTGAACTGCCATGCGTACTGTACCGTGTACCACGGTATCTCTGAAACACCCAGGCTGATCCTTTACTTGTAAATACCGAGATGGTACCTGCACACTTAGAAACAATTGCATAGTTGCATGGGGCCGGAGTAGGTGTGATTGTGGTTTGACCTTCTAAAAAAATCGGGGGGTTGGTTCTATTAGAAAATGGAGATACTGTCTCTGGGAGGTTATTACCAATTTTATTCCCATACAGTAGGTCTGAAATCCTGAGGACTTTGAAGCATTCTGTAGTTCAAACAAAGTTTTATTGTTTCCTGAAATGCAACAACCATTAGAAAATCATCTAGGTAGATTAACACTTTGCTGTCTTGCTTCTTAGAGCACTAATGACTTGATCTACCAGCACAGTAGATGTTCCTAATGCTCCCTGTTCAGTTGAGGTAGGGAATTTCCTCTAGTTTTGGCAAACGATATGCTGAGAGAAACGTTACTTAACTCACCACATAGCCATAAATCTGCTTTGTAAATCTTGCACTTTTTGGGAAGCTTATTGCTAAAAGTTTTGCTTCAGAAGCACATTTAAGGGGTTTAGATTTAATAAGGTTAAAAACCATCTGAGCATTTTGAGACTACAAAGAAATAATATATCTGTAGTGTCCCTTGCGATAGATTAGAGACAGGACTTGGTTGCGGTAATGAATATAAATGGGATTCTTTATTAAAGCCACTGGACACAGGCAGGACTGTAGCTCTCTGCTCTCCAGCTCCCAGGCTAACTGCACACAACCTATGCTTTCTAATAGCACCACGCAGGTCTGTCCTAAATCCTGGCCTAGATTCAGCAGTCTTGGAAGGGATTGCCAACCTCCATGAAACCTAGCTGCTTAAATTGTTCAGCGGTGGGAACAACTTGCAGAGCATCGCCTGCCAAGGCTTGCACAATCCCTACATTTGCATGCACGTGAATTAAACAATGAAAAGAGTGGAGATTCTGCAACTGGGAATAGAAATATCCTCCATGCAAAAATCTTCCTTTTCCTTGCGAGTTTGAGGATAAAAAGAGATCTGGGGCTTGGAAGCCTAGATATTTAAATTTTTTAATGCCATTTTAATTACAAAACTAACTTGAACAATAAATGTAAATATACAGCAGAGAGAAGCAGTCACCTCTCCATATGCTGTAGCCAGCATTATAGTTTTGCTCCAGGTGTTTTTTTTTCATGGAGGCTGGACAGGGGAGTTAATGAATATTTATCATCTTTGTACTGAGTCCAGAGCAGGCTAAAGGCATAGACAAAGTAGGTAATGTCTGATCATCTGCTCTGCTTAGGCCAGAGGAGAAAGGAACTGGCTCCTGGACCCTGAAAAGCCCATTCCTACGGATGCAACCCTTTGCTCTTCCTCTTGCTGCCAGGCCAAGGGAGGGTCAAGGACTGGTGGCCCACTGCCTGGCAGGCAGGAGGAGCAGAAATGCCACCCTGCCTCGCAGTCTGGTTGCCCTCATCCTCCCAGCCCAAGGTGCACAGGGGTGCGTGCAGGAGCTGCAGCCTGGAGCTGGGACAGCCCCAAGATAGAGGGGGGGTAGTAGAGGAGGATGTTGGTCGGGTCGGGAAAGGGATGGGCTGAGGGTAGATGGCCCAGGCTGGTGCGGGAGAGCCTCTCCCCCTCATCGCCCCCCTCCTCAAACCTCACTGGCTCCTCCTGACCTTCCTGTTCCCTCTCTGCAGCCCCCAATCTGCTGCAAAGCTGCCTTCTGCCTCCGCTGCCCGCCAGCCAGCCCGCCCAACCCGGCCCCGAGCACCCACCCACAGGCAGAGGTTGCAGGTGCTCCTACTTCAGTTTCGCACAGGCAGCCTACACCTCCCCACACTTTCAGGGGCTTGGCCACCGTTGAGACATTACACTTGGAGGTGTGAATCCCTTTTGAAACCTGTTCATGATGCTATTATCAGCCCCTACCATTAAGGATGCTTTTAACCAAGGAGCAGCAAACACAGTGCCTTTTCCTCATTTTCCAAGGAGCGAGGGAGAACGCTTTCCCTGCTCTCACTTGCAAATTCAGATGAACCACCTGGGGCCTGGCCTGAGGAGTATCTGCCAGAAACTCCAAGATCCTTCCACAGAAAATAGACTGCTAAAGTCAAACATGTTCAGCTCAGCTTTGGAAACTTCTCCGAAAAGGGCTGTGGCAGATTTTTAAGCTGTGGCACAATTTCTCTCAAAGGGATTATGCCATCCCTTGCGCACACACACAGACAAACACAACCACACACCTTCCTGGCACAAACCTCCAGAGCCCTACGTAGCAGGGGACTTATCTGAATAAGCAGGAGAGTGCAGTGTAGTTGTGGGATCTCAGGATATCAAGAGGTGAAAGGGTGATACTGCTTTCTGATTTGAAGAGCTAACTTGAGGAAAGCCTATGATCACATCAGTGGGCCACATGTACCAAGTGAGTGTTGCACATGTTAATATATTAAACATATGTGGTTCTTATTTCCTATGTTAAAGGGATACAGTTTGCAAGCATCAGGGTGCGTTGTTATTTCAAATGCATGGTAAACGTGGATTAAGGGCACTTCAAGATTTCCACAGTCTGATGACTATGAATACCTGCAACATTCAACTCTGATTTTAAAGTTTCCCCTCACCTTTGAAATGTTTGCCTTGCAACACTGGTGTGGGACCTGGGTTCATTTTAAAGGCTCATGGAAATGGCCAGGGCAACAGGAACAATAACAGCACCCTTTTAGGAAAGTACAGGAAATCTTTTCAGCCAGATGTACTGCAGCACTGGGGCCACCATGAAAGTCTTGCCGTTAAAGAAACCTCACAACAGCTTCTAGGCAAAAGCCAAAGGGGATCATCACGTCTTCTAACACTTCGTCTTGCATTAGAAATAATTCTTGCTCAAGGAAGAAAAAAGAGCCAATAAAATGTTCAAACTTCATTCCTTTATTGGCTTTTTGTTGCCTTATGTTATTAATAAGAATTTACAACCTTATTTACAGTGTAAGGTTTTAGCATGGACTACGCTTGTATATGATTTGAATTTTAAAGATCCTTGAAGCATCAAGAATTTAACAAAATCCTTTAAGAATTAAAAGAGTTTTGTCTGGGGTCAGATTTTTCAAAAAAAGCTCTCTAAACTGGACCTTCATCTTTTGTGTGAGAGGAAGTAGGATGGCCTGGGCACCTTATGATTGGGGGATTTGGATATGAAAATGTGGGATTTGCATGTTGCAAACATTGCTCATGGCAGGGTGCAGGTGCAGAGCGAAGGGCCAGCTTCAGCTTGCAGCCCCTTTGAAGCAGCCTTCCTGATTTGCAGGCTCTGTGAATGCACTTTTAAATGCCAATTCGATGGGTGGGGGAGCTGTAGCCATGCTTTGGGGGGTTAATATCACCAAATGGTGACATAATCACTTACTTATCTGACAGAGAGATGAAAACTGTGGTCTCTGAAGCAGTGAGTGTGGTGGAAGACATTCAGAAGCCTTCTCTTACTTGTACAGTGTTGACTATTGGTAGGGTTATCCTACCAAAAAAAAAACAAAAAAAACCAAAAAAAAAACCCAAACAACCAAGCAGCCAAAACCTGAGGCTCCTAAATTAGAGAATACACATAAAAATGTTGGCCAGAGGCTTCTGATTTGTATATTCCCATCTCCCCCTCCCTCTCCCTCTTTCCTCTCCAATACTAGTGTTGTATTGAGTTGGAAATGTATAAATGTTACATGTAAGATGCAGCCTTACTGTTGCATCTTTATTCAACATCAACTTCCAGATGGGAACTATTTTTCATGGTTCATAAAGCCAAATCCAGCTGCTACATTTGGACCTACATAAGGAATCCACATTTTATTGCCTTAGCAGTGCATATAAAACAATTGCTGTTGTTTCTTTAGTACTGGTGCACCTCACATTTCTCAATACATTTTAGATATTTAAATTTTTAAAACTGTATTTTATAGTTGCTCATTTAGCTGTGCACCGTAACAAGATCCTGCTTTTACAACATTTTCCAGATATCTAACATAACTGAAAGAAAAACGATCTTGGACAAATGGTATTCAATATAGCAGCCATATATTCAGTTACTTACTAAGAGTGTTCAGACAATTTCCTATGTAAACCACAATGATATTAAATACTGCTGGAATCTCAGCTTTATTAAGAGACAGGAAGTGCAAACTCAGGAGCCTTTCCCCTCCCCCTCGGCTAATCTGACTCTTTGATAGTCATGTGTTAGGAATAACCATGGAGTTTCTCCTAACGCAAAATATTCCCACAGCTAAGAGAAAATTAACCCTTGCGAAACCTCAAAAGAGAGAGCGGAGTCCGTGTGTTCGCAGAGAGAGAAAAAAATAATCATTAGGAGGAAGTTTATACCAGCAGCAGGTCTGCACAACCCTGCCAGCGATTATATGCAGGCATAATTCATTTGCATTTTAGATGGCATTGTCAAAGCAACTACGCACATCCATGCGGAGGAGAATTATCCAGCCTGGCAAAATTAGCCATCTTTGTGCCTCTCTCACTCACCATAGAGGGGAAGCGCTCTGCAGTCGCTCAGTCATGTGTGCTGGGGATTTTTCTCCTCCACTCTCAACTAGCAGATGTCAGGCTGTTTGCTAGAAAGCAAACAAATCCCCACAAAAAGCACCGAGGTGGGACAGAGAGAGTTAATGCACGAGTATGACAGGGAAGCAAGTTTGCTGTGAATTGGGAAGCACAAACTATAGTAATCCCCACCCTGCTGAGTGGCTTCCCCAGAGGTCTGATACAGTGCCAAAGCCTCTTACGCATACTGAGACAAAGCTTATTTCAAGCCGAATTCAGCTCCTGAAGCCACCATACTGCTTCCTGACAGCCTCCAATTGCACTGCCTCTGTATTTGTGTTTCCTGCTGTTTATATTTACTTGTTCCCAGAGCCACAACAGCTACAAAAACAAATAGTTGCTATTTGCAGGGCTCTGTATCAACACAGGTAAAGTGCTTTGCTTCCCTTTTAGTTTTACAAAGATTGTGCAAATAGGCTTTTAATACCTCAGAGAGATTAATTTGGTAATTATAAACCAGTTTAGAAATACACGCTAAACAATTGGTCATATAATCAGCATCCTTGTTTCAGAGTATTAGCGCGGCTGAGGCAAAAGGTTTTTAAACTACAAGGGCTCCACAAACACTCCCTCGATTATATCACTATTATTTCCCCATTTCTCTGTGACACAAGCTTGAAATATTACTTTTTTGTTTGTCAAGTCCCTGTGGATACTCTCCGGATCTGTGCTCCTGTCTCTGGCCTCTGTACGGCTATTCTGATGGTGTCTGATTTGGGTAATGGAGATCTTGTTTGATACACTTATTTAAAGGATCATCTTAAGGAAGCCTAAGAGCCATCAATTTTCTTAATTAACTGCAGAGAAATGATTAATGCTATAAATATGGAATTGATCAGGAAAAAATTATAGTACATATGATTTAATATGCGTTGTTCGACCAATATTTAAGACATTAAATATGATAAATCTAGTCCTGGGTAAAGTGTTCATAACTACCCAAGTGATTTATGCACCTCAGAAATTCCCACCACAAGACACCAGGGCTGTTAGGCTTCTAACTGGAGCTGGCCAGTGCTTTTCAGATAGAAAATGTTGCTTTTTCAAAATAAAAAACTCCTCGAGGAATGGGTCTGTTTCAGCAGCACTGCACTTTTTAAACCAAACAGAGCAGAAATGTTTCAAAGCATTTTATTCTGGCCTTGTCTGAAAAGGACATTTTCATTTCAAAACAGTTCCATTTAAAATTCATTTTGTTTCATGCACATTGATGTAATCTTAAATAATGCAAAAGTTTCATTTATCGGGAAATTTTAAAAAGTACAAATTATTTTGATGCAGGCCAGAAGATGGGCCTCCGAGCCTTTCCTTTCAGAAGCAGTCATGCCAAATGTTCCCCTCTGCTGAAAAAAGAAGCAAAGAAAAGCAAAGAAAAATATCAGGCAGGGGGCAATTAAGTCTGTTAATTTAACTGAATTCTCCTTTCTTGAAAACTGGACTCCAGCAGCAGTGCGGTCCAGAAAACCCCCAGAACATCAGGCATGCTGTCGATATTGCCTTTGCACCTTCTACAATATCTGTCTGCTTTTTATTTCTTGGTTGTCAATGGAAATGCGGCATGGGCATAAGTGAGAGCAGCTAACCTGGGCACCCAGCTTTTGTGATTCCCACTTGTCACCTAAAACCACCTCCGAAGAGCTTCATGGTGTGGCAGCAAGAGGTGGCTGCCCTTCCTGATGTACTGCAGTCGCTTTGTCATTGTGCAAAAATACTTCGTTTGCATTTTCTGTGATGGCTGGCATAGTCTCCAGGGGCTGTCAGAGATGGGGAGGAGGGCGAGTGGAGGGAGAGGATGAGCCAGCGTGCCAGAGCACAGCCCTAGATTAAGGACTGTTGGTAGAAGTTATTCGGAGTTGTCCCGCCGTCCTTCAATGTCTGTCACACCAAGAATTGAATTAAAAACTGAGGCAACAAATCCAGTGACATGGCAATGCCACTGACTTTTATACACATCTAGAAACCAGTACTTTTAGAGCTCGAGCATACAGCATCAGAAAAAACAGCAGGTTTGGGGTAGTTTTTGCTTTTTATAATAGCTAGCCTCACAAATCTTCCCCTCCTCCCCTTCTCCTAGTCCCTGAGGACAAGAGTTATGGAAATAACATCTCCTGAGACCATTTCCCAAGAACTCTATGCCTTGGTCCACAAGAAATGCAGTGCCGGATCCACCCACATCTGATGAGCGAGACATCCTGGAGCACAGTTGTTGGAGGGGATGTTGGAGAGACAGAAATGTCACTGCATTCAAGTCCAGAGCGTGGATCCACACACAGAAGGCTAACCTCCGTCCCCAGGGAAGCTGCCTGAACTCTGCCCAACCTTCTCTCTGCATTTGCTTTTCCCTCAGGATTACTCACCATCCAACACGGGGCAGGAAGATCTGTCAAAGATCACCCTCCCTCTGAACAGCCGCACATAGTTCTGTGGCTCTCAGGGCCTGTCCACGACCTGCTCGCCCACCGCTGCAGCCTCAGCACGGGCAGAGCGTGCAGAGGGGCCACCAGGAAAGAGCACGGCTTGGCTGCCTCTGGGATGGAGGCACAACGGGTTGAGCCTCTGCCTCTGCCCGGGGCTGCTACCCACATACAGCACACAACAGGTAGAAAGGACCACAGTGGTGACCAACAGCTTCAGAGACACTGGCACCCCGCACTAACTGGCATGACGCAAAACTAAGGAAATCTGAGAAATTTCCCAGTCTCAGCCTGTAATGTGATAGATCTCCCCAGAGCCTGGGGGAGGCAGATGTGTTGGCTGGTGGCAGGAGCCACAGACAGATTTGAAGGAGAAGAAAGGGCTCAAAAGAGGGAAGTGGCTGAGCACACAAGGGAAACTACAAACCATCAGCTCCCCTGAGCTCCTAGCTAGGGCACATGATGATTGTAAACAAATGGTATGTTAGTGTACCACAAGCTAGACATTGCAGAGGGGGCAGTTGTATCATTAAACACTCAAAATCCATCTAAACTCCACGTTTAAATAGTCTGAATACAGACACTTAAGAGAGCAAGACTATCTTCAGAAAACTACGGAACTAAGGCTCCTGGGGCTCACTGACATCTCAGCAGCCAACATGCTCCGAGCAGAAAGCCATCCTTTAGGGACTGCTCTCCATCAGTGTGTCCCTGTCTCTGTGACCCCCACACCGTGAGAGAGGGGACATTCGGAGGGGGACGAGCAACGGCAGCGGGCTGCCACATAGCCAGTGGTACGATGCATTTCAGTGGCCTCTGAAATCGAGGTGTTCAAGATTTGATTTTTCCATTGGATCCTCAGGCTTGTTATAATTTCAGGGATGAGACCAATTTAATTTTTATAGAGATGTGTAATCCGCCATTTCAACACACTAATTGAAATAGGCTGACATGCAGCTATGTGCCCTATGAGTCTTCCAAAGCACATATCTTGGCACTTTCCACTAGAGGCTAAATGACATGACTAGAAACCGTACCAGATCCTCTGTGTTTACAGGGTTCTGCTTCTACATTATTATTTTGATTGCTGGCTTTACCAACAAACATCCAAGCGGCAGAATCCACTTGGAGAAAATAATAGAAAGCAGAGCTGGAGAAGATTTTAAGAGGTCAAAAATCAACTGTACCTATGCTATTTTTGACAGCAGTTTATTTAACTAGTTTTTAAAGTCCTTCAGCAGTGGAAATGCACACATTTTCCCAATGCAATCTGATCTGTTCTTTAATTATGACTTCTATAATGGCTAACCTAAATTTTTCTTGGAGTCATTTAAGTCTATATTTTCTTACCAATTCTGAGAAAAAGTGTTAAACAATTAATTTCTTTCCTCTCTGCGGCAACTTTTTACGTGTTTGAAGACTGTTGTGCTCTCTTTTGTACATTGTACATAGCCCCTGTCGTTCTGATTTCCCTGCAGGCTGTTCTGACCACTTGGCTCCGGATTCTCTCCTTTGCTCCACATCGTTTTTGAAAAGTAATGCCCAAAGCTTGCCCATGCTGAGTAAGCTAGAAGGACATATCCACCTGCCTTCCAGGTTACGCTCCAAAAAAAAAAAATATCTCAGTAGTACATTTTTCTTTTTCACAACATCCTTTTGTTGAAGGCTTAAGCACAGGTTGAACCCATCATAACTTCTCTATTATTTTCTTTAGAATCAAATATTTTGCATTCTGCAGCCAACTTTTCCTCTGTATATACAGTAAGTACCTTTTACTTTCTCTCCCCGATGAAGAACATTTTTTTCCAATCATTTCTCCAATCTGATTTCCAGTTCCACCCTCCAGCGTACCTGCAGCTTTCCCAGGTTCACGTTCTCTGTGGATGTAATGAGCACAGTTGGTTCTCACACCTAGGACACTACTGACACTAATCAGTGAGACCAGACCGCAGCACAGGATCCTGCTTGGTGCAGATTTCCATTTGAACAGTGTCTCATTGATAACTGATCTCCAGGTATGGTTTTCCAACTGGGAAAACACTCATCTTACAGCAGGTTTCATCAAGACTATGTTTCCTTAGCTTTGCTTATGAGCTTATGAAGAGAGTTATCAAGAGAGGGAGAGGTTAAACAGGGTCTGAGGTATTCATAATTCTTCCTATAAGACATTTAATGAGTCTTGATGAGGCACATGTGAATAGTGAAACAGTTTCACAAGTCTTACTTAAAGCCAAGTTATCTGACCTTGTTACTGGACAGTACAGCTGCTACAAATAACAAAGTGGCTCCAAGTGACATGAGAGTACAGTCTGTACAGATCTTACAGAGCCTATTGCTGACATGAAAACAAATGCAATGAGGTGGGGCAGAGATGTCATCTGTCGAAAAGATGGAGGGACAGAAAGACTAGAGATCATAGAACAGAACTTACTGACACTCAGAACTGCCATGGTTCCGTTCCAGCTTTTCTCTTATTAATCTTGCAAACTCAAACTTTACTCCTCAGTATGTGAATTTGTCATGGATATTGTGACATGAATCTTCATGTAGTGTCGAACACCGCATTCCTCCTATTTCTATCTCACCATTCAAGGAAACCCATGGCAGACTAAAATATGAGCCAAGGTTATTAATAACCATCAAGCTATGTTTACAGAGACTTTGGATTTGATTGGAGCTTCACAGCACAACTACTAAAAGCATGGATACATTCATAATCTTTGCTTAACATTGAGGTATATCTTTTTTAAAAGGAAACCACCTGTCCATCTATGTGGTTAACTATAAGAGAAGACAATAATTCCATTAAGAAAGTTATAAATTACATTTCTCAGAAAGCCAACACTTGACAAACAATTGAGCCTATGTTTAAAGAGCAGAGTCACAGAGATATAAACTAAAATGTATACATTGGGAAATAAATTAGAGTTCAGTAATTAATATGATTTGTAAAATCTTGTTTTACTCAATGAAAGCAATTACCATTAAAAATTTTGATTATTCACATTTAAAATACTAGCAATCTAACAGGCCTTTAAAACATCTATTTTGGTTGCTTGTTTAATTATCTTTTCAGCTGATATTCATTCATTCATTTCACAAATTAAAGAAGAAGAGTTTACATGGGAAAAAGCACGGTAGCATATTAGGAGAATTTCTTGGGTTGATCCCCAGCCAACAAATTTCAGTTCATTGCTCAAGCTGCCAACTTCACAAAATTCAGATATGGGATCCCAGTTTCACCTATTGTCTTTCTGAGGAGTCAGCCATGAACTTCAGATCCATATGTTAGTTTGATTTCTATAGGATCAGGCTATGCGGTACTCCCATTCAGGCTGAAAGCCATGCTAGGAGAATTGGTTTAAGTCACAGAGAAAATGAAGACAAGAATCCACCTCAACTCCTTGTTCAGGACATCAACTGTATCCTTCCAGCTCCTGGTTCATTTTCTTGGCATTCCAAGAGAAGGAAAGATTCTTTCTCTTCAGAAAGAATCAATATCACACTTGTTTCTGTTTTCCAGCCTTTTATCATACAACATTTTTGTGTTCCCTTCTGTTTTGATCCACCCTTCCACGATGACCTCATTTACCTTGTTTGCTCAGAGACACCACCACACCTTGTCTCAAGTTCCTCCATATTTTCAGAATGACACACTTTTATCGCAAAATTAATCTGATAGTACATGCAAGATATTATTGGTTATACCTTGTCAATTTGATATGTGCTAGTACATGAAAAGGGGTCTCTATGAATTCATAGAAAATGAGAGCAAGTAAAACACTATCTACATAATAGCTCCATGAATGGAAATAAAGGCCTTATTTTACCATAATGGTCCTTTAACCCTGCTTTCATCCGTGATTTTAATTTCGTTTGAGTTCTTCAATATATCTTGCATTCCTACACGTCTCTCACACTGTCAAGAAAGCCTTCTTTGCAAAGAGAAGTGCATGCCTGAAACGTTCTTCCCCCCACTAGGGATCCACCAAAGTACATTCATTACCTTAAATTAAAAGGAAACACTCAAAAATAATGTATTCAGGGATGTGTCTGCAGCAATCCAGGGTGGCAGAACGATTTGAACCCGAATATGCAATATTCCTATACGTGAAAAATGCTGTGGTCCAGTGGAGCAAGCAGACTGCTGAAAACATGAGGCACATTATGTGTCAGCTACGCATGGAGCTCACGTTTGTGTCAATAGGGGCTACTCCCATGGAGGGGTGAGAGCAACTTGAACCAGGACTTGCCAGCTCTCTCCTTTGCCTCCCATTGCAGAGGGCACAAGAGTGTGCGTGCCAGAGCATGCAGGAAGGGGAGACAAGGGAAAAAGAAAAGAAGAGATATTCAGACCATCTAAAATGGGAGGAATTAATAAATACCTCTCTACTAGCCATAGATACTCTGTGATTTACTGAAATAAATATTGCTTGCTTTCCTGAAAAAATAGAGAGCCAGATGAATGTGAAATGCCAGTAGAATAAAAGTTTCTAGGAGCTGCAGTGAATAGCATGATAGGGTCAAAACCAGTGAGTGACACCAATTTTTTTTTTTTTAATTCCAGTAGTTTGTATTTTCAGTCTTAGCACTTCATTTCTCCTATCTGAGCGTTTCAGCTAAGAGGGACTCCGCAGTGAGCCATAAAGCAAGGATCAAAACACCTGGCTGTACGGGAGGGCATGCGCCATTACAGCGGACACCCACAATGAAAACAGGTTTCCCTGCTCAAAGAAAAGTCCAATTGCACTACAGTCTGTTGCATTAATAGCATAAACAAATGTCTACAATAGCCCTCTCTCTTCTGCTTTGAAAGAAATACGGAAAGACCTTTATGAAGCTTCTAGGGAGAGAGACAAGGAGGGCAGAGCAGCTTCCCTCTCGCTCCTCTGACTGATGTCACCATTCCTGTGGCCAAAACATGTTTGTTGCTAAGCAACTATGTATATATTACACTCTTCTGCTTCCATTTGGGATTTAACATATGCATTTTCACTTTCATCTCTGATGCATAGTTACATTTGTTTGCAGTGGGTGCCAGAGTGAATGGAAGCTGTCCAGTATGGGATATGCATAAGAACTGAAAGGCACACACAGTGATTTACCAATGTGCATCATTGTTTCGCAGCATAGTTCAATGGGAAACCTACTGAGTGCCATTCACCAGCGGTTGGGCCAATTTTTTCATTCAGGATTGATGCTGGTTGCTATATAGCGGCTATTGGTTCAAGAAGTGCAGCAGTTCTCAGATGTCACGAAGTAACATAGTGTGCGGATAGTCTGACTGGTAATTATTGCAGATGGATTCTTTCTACGATGATAAAAGAGGTCCGTTCTTTCATCTGGAGTTTTGCGTTTTATGCATAAATCCACTTTTTCCTACACCTCTCCCACTTACTTGGCAGGCAATGAAAAAAATCACCTTTTCCTTTTGAATTGCGTGCAGATGACCCAAATCAGTGGCACGCATCGCTCGCATTTTTTTATGAACCAAATCTAAAAAGAAATGAAAAGAGAGTAAGGAGAAAAAGAAGGCAGGATGTGAGAGTTCATTTATATTATAAACACTCTGTAACAGAAGAAAAAAAAAAATCAGTTCTAAAAACCACATGTCTATTACCCTGTAATGAAATTATAAGAGAATGCTATTAGTCATGTCTGTACATTTATTCACATTGTGAGTTCAATAATTAAATTAGAAGATCTGACATGGAGTTTACTAAACAAAAATCCACGCTATAACAAAAAAGAAAAAGAACAGGATATTGCTAGCTTCCTTTTGGGTTTAGTATTGTCTCTATTAATAAGCATTAAAGAATAAAACACTGGAGGAATTCTTGCAGTCGAGATGATTTGGGTTTTGTTATGCTTTTCAGTTTAGCTTAATTTCCCACTGGAAGCTTCTCTCTAAGTGTAGGCCTAGGATTATCATCACATAAGGAAAAAAAAAAAATTAGAAAAAGAAAAACCTTAAGCTCAGTTTGCTACTGGTTTTTCCTACTTTCTCCTCCTGGGAAGCCCGGACAGGAGAGGGAGCGCAGAGGGGAGGCAAGGCAACCTTTACACCAGCCACAGTTGTTACACAACTTTGAGGGAAAACTGAAGGTTTTTTCTTTCCCCTGAAGCTCAAGAAAAATGAGCTTATAAAAAGGAATATTGTATGAAAGCAACTTGCTTGCCCATTCTCCTATGCATTGATTCAGGGCTATCGCAGTTGAAAGAAAAACTTCATTCTGGGTGTGCATCGGTACCATGAGTCAGGGTAGAGTAACTCTCTCCCATGGCCTCTTCTTCCACAGAAGACAGATAATGATAATTCAGTCAATGTTATTTTACGTGCTGGCCCCTTTTGCTCTGTGAATTTTCTGCACCCCAGATCCATGCCGAGCCTCTGGCTGGAGCACTGATGGCAGAGCCACGCCACAAGGGAGTGCCTATTACACTGCTGGAGTGGAGAAAAACAGGCTGTACTGTACAAAAAATCAGGCCCAGCAGTTAAAAAACAAAATTTGCTTTATAACAGAGATAATTTAAAAACACCAGCCACCCCACATCTTTAAATTGTCCCCAGTTAGGAACCAGCTGCTGTTTGAAAGCTGCCTTCATGCAGGACCATATGCATTTAGCACTTTCCCACTAGTCTCAGTGCCACACATGCAGGTAACAGAATTTGTGACACACGAAGGTTCACCTTGAGCCAATGCTTGCAACAAGTTAAACTGTTATTGAGAGCCACAGAAACGTCCATGCTTGCCTCTGCTTCTGCACACACACTCTCCAAAATTTGAAATTCACTGCACAGCTGAAGGACTGACAGCAGCTTCTGCATTTAACTTTTGATCTCAGGATATTTTGCCATCCTTCAAAAAAGCACTGCTTTTCTAATTCACATTCCTGTTGCATTTGAGTCTACCCAATATTAAAAGAGAAAGTGGCTTAGAGGATGGTTTATGGTAATATGTACATCTATATTTCTGCCACTATCTCTAAGAGGATGATCAGGAGTCCATTTATTAAAATAAAATATATTCTTGATCTCACAAAATATTTTATATTCTTGAATTTTCTTTAGAATATAATAAACAAGAAGTAACTTCAGTCCATGTTTTTATTTTTTAGCCAGCTGAGCAGTGTCTTAGAAAGCAAATTAAGTTGGTATCTACAGCGACATGACCAGGTCACAAGAATAGCATCTTTGGTCAGCAGCTGATATAGCTACACTGGGGTGATTCTAGAGACACATCAAAAACTATCATCCATGCTTAGTGAACACATCCCTCTCTTCTCCAAATTAGCATGTCACCTACTAAAAAATATAACAGTAATATTTAGAGCACTGGTAGAAAGTACTATTTCTTCCATTTCAGAAGTCATCCTGAAATGTTCAGCTGAAGAGATGATTTCTCATTCTTTTCCCCCAGAGTCTACATTTGGAGAATATTATGAAAAGCTGAAGCTAACACAGATGCACACATTCCAGGGATTCATGCAAAGTCCTGCCACTGCAAGTCCAACAGAGGCAATGAACCTTTGTGGACCTTCCAGGAAGCTTGTGAAGTTTGTTGCCAAGTTCAAACAGCTCTGAAATACATAAGGAAATGAGATCCCATGGTATTTATACAAATTCCCATGTCAGACATAAATGACTACCTTTGTCTACTGTTCAACAAAAAAACAAACTTGCATGAATCTTTCCCAAATGTAAAAGTGGTTATACCATTACAGTGCTAAATCTGGCAAAAGGTACATGAAGTATATGTATTGAGACCGGTTTGGGGGTTTTGAGAGGGTGGGGATGTTGCTGTTACACTGCATTTTTTAATGTGTTTTATCTGCTGTTACCTTCTATTTAATATATATTTAGAGAGAGAGATCTAAGATACAGTCACATAAAATCAATAATCACATACTACTCTAATACTAGTTGGAACTCAGCAGATATGCAGAATAGAATGCTTTTTGTTGCTTCTTGTGTTTAACTTAAAAAAAAATCCAACAATTCATCCTGCCTTTAGGAAAATATTCATGAAGCAAAACTGGCAATAGAAAAATAATTATTTGAAAAACATTATATGAGGTGAGTTGTTGCTTCCCTACTGGATGCCAGTTTAAATTGAGCTAATTTGTTTTACCAGTAGCTTAAGAAAACCCCAGCACAGCAGCATGACAATTATATCCAGGTGCAAGGACTTAATTCAACAAATTCTAGGTGGATCCTTCCAGTCGGCTCAGTGGGCCCCATCCTCAGCTGTGGCTAAGAACAGATGCCCTTGAAAAAAACTCTGTAATCACAATCTATTTAATCCTTGAATAGTGAAGCTGAAATGTGTCCAGAAAAAAAAAATATAAATGATATTTCTATGTCCAGAGTATCAATTGAAGCATGACTGAGAAACAAGAACATTTGAGGTAAGAAGTAAATCTGAGTAAATACTTAGATACTTTTTTGCGCTATTGTTACATTATACATGCAAAAACAATAGCTCATCTGCAAAATATGAGTGAGGTTCACCAATTCTCTAGTATTTAGAAGTGACACCTGAAAAATCAAGATCATAAACCTAGCATTCTTAATTTGGGGAACATTTTAATAAAAAGATCAAACCGCAGGGCTTGCTGTATTAATTGGTCTATATCTCGACATCTTCAAAGGCAAAGATTCAGGGAAGAATTCAAGATAAACAAGCACCACATCAGTATAGATTGTAATACAAAAAAATTAGATTTGTATGGGGGGGTTGATGCTTTAGAGCCAATAATTGTACAATTATAGTAATTTTCAGGCTTCATTTTTTGGTAATCTGCAGCAACATACTAATGGTCTGGTTCTGACGCAGACAAAACTTACATTGACTTCAAACAGAAACATACTTTTATAACATTTTGTTTACATATCATTTATTGCAATGGGTTAAGACTAGGAAACAATTTATATCTAAACCAAAAGCATCACATGCTTATTTAATAATTGCTGAAATACTCCCAGATGTGTACATGATTTACTGATTTGTGCACAATGTACAGTTATAGTCAATTATTAGATTAGCAGGACCAACAATTAAAGTTCATAAATGCATTTGTATCTACACACATCATACACGTGCATGCATGCCTAAATGGATAAAGACTAGTTTTCATGGCATTTTTCAGGAACTTAGCCTTATTTTTTTTACCATTGTGTTATTATTGTCATCATAACTCATGTATTCCAATTTTTGAATAATATTGAAGAAGGTATTTTCCCTCCTAGAATTTTACATTCATGAGTTTGCTAAATACATCCCAAAAATGCAGTATTTTGTGTTATTATGAATTTCAACTTTAACTAACACTAATTAGAGGTGTACCAGATGACTCTGATTAAACTAGTGGGTAGTGCTTATTCAGATTTAATGTGAGCAATCTGGACATTTTGAAAAACAGCCAAGCTGGGCTCAAATAAAAACCTGCCAAAAATCCAAACTCTGAATTCAGCCAGGCATGTAAGACTGGTTCCCATGAACATTAAAAATAAAATTAAAATCAGTTGGAAGTCTTGGTTTCCTTCAAACAAGAGAACATCCTCCCCATACCCTCAAGAAATATTTCTGCCTTATACATGCTGCCCTTTCAAAGCCACCTCTCAGCACCCAGAACAAAATGGGGAAGATGAACCAAAGAAAGGTTATTGTTTTTGTCAAGAATATCAGCTCCGACGTCGCTGGATACTGGTTTCTTGGTGAGGGTGGAGTAAAATAGGAAGAAGGCAGCTGCCAGTTGAAACGCATTTTCCAAGACTGTCATCCAGAAATCGAGAGACATGTTTTTCACTAGTTTTTAATTTAAAACACACTTTACAGAAACATGTCTTATTCATCTGAACCTTTGAACATCTGATGTAAGGTGAGATTTAGGAATCAAATATAGAGGGCTGAGTTTTCTGCTGGTGTAAGATGACATAACCACTTCAGATAATGGACTTGCGGCTGCTTATACTCACATTTGGATTTTATAGATTTCCCCCCCCCATATTGTTCACTTGCAGTGCATGTTTTCTATTTACACTGGTCTTAACTTGGAAAGAAAAATCAGAATCTAACCCCACTGTGAGACAGTGTATCTTAACAAGAGCCCAAGTAGAGCTAAATCCATCAATTTGAGTAAATTTAAGCAACATGAAGGTCTCAGGTCAAAACTCAATTGGTAGTTATCTCTTTTTACACATACCTCCAAAATTCATGGTTTCAAAGATGAGAACACTGAAGATTTAAGGAAAGGGCTACTTTTACACTGTCTATTGCTGTACAGTGCAAAGAAGTACAGAACTCCTTCAGGTGAGCTTATTTTCAAAAACTATATTTCCTTAAACCGAGATGTCTAGAGACAGGTAAGGACAGTATAGATGTTAGCCCAAACTACCCTGTAGATATTAAGATTTGCTAAAGTGAAAGCGTGCTTTGTAAGGCCAAAGGGTCAAATATTTAAGATGTTTAAGATGTCTATCTCCTATTAGGGAACAACCAAATTATTGGGTTTCAACAGGATTTTTCTTACATTGTTTGAAAAAATATCATGCTCTCAATCAGTTTAGGTTTTTAAAAATTACTACTGTCTTTTATCCTGTCTTTTTAAAAATAAATTGCTCCCTTAAAGAAAAGGTAAGATGTTGCTTTATTAAATATGAATATTTTTAAAACTTTCCATGTATATTTTATGCTTAGTTTAAATGACAAGAGCACATTAGTCTATTGGAGACTCACCAACATTAAACCTTTTGGTTAGGTACGCAAATATCAGTACAAAATTGTTCAGATATGGGCAGGTATTTTTCATCTGCAGTATTTTGTTTTATAAAGTGAAATTGCCCAAAAAAGTTGGGGGTTGAAATTCTCAAAAGCTCATGCTTACGTGGTTTGAATCCTGGTTTGAAAATTTATCTGTAAAATAAGAACATTTAACGATAAACTAATATTTCTAAAGTAGGTTTCATCAAACACACACAGCTTGTGTAGGTTAAGCTTTTTTACTCAGTCTATCAGCCTGTTGAAGAAATGTTTTGGAAATAAAAATGAAAAATTACTAACATTAGCATATGATTAGAAAAGAACTGTATGTTTTTCTGATCAACTGCTAAAATAATTTTAGCATTGTTTAACAGTACAGTTTCAGTGCAGTTTATTTTATCTTCCAACACTGTTCCTAATATCTGTTTTAGCCTATATTTGACAATGGATGATTACATCTATAATCATTTTTGGTCATTGGTCATTAATTTATTTCAGAGTACATACCTCTGTGGGCAGTAATTACTGCACAGCCTTCAAAAAGATATCATTAACAAAATGAGAAGATAGAAAGTATGTTAATTACTGTAAATGGTCTACTGGTTTCTCTCTGGAAAAAGCCTGGAGATTAAGATCACATGTAATTTTTTTCCTAGACAATGTCACGTAACAAAAAAACAAGAGAGAAAAATAAAGTAGGTTACAGGGCCACAAAAGAGGATTTTTTTTCTGGCACTTCCAAGTTTCATTTTAAAAACTTACAATCATATTCATGAATCAAAATGAAAACAAATATATTTCCTTGACTCCTATTTTCAATACTTTCAGGCAAAAATCCTTTTACATCAGTGTTGTAAAAGTAAGAATTTTCAGACACTTGGGTGCCTGGGTTTAATTTTGTATTTGCAAATTTGAGTCGTGTATGTTTATACACACTCCACCACCACTGAATCCATCCATGTATAATTTTATCTCTAAGTGATAGTGGGTTGAATGGTTAACCAACACTATGGGCCTTGGTAGTATGTTTTCTATAGGTAGAGGTCTTTGTATGCTCTGTAAATAGATGGCTTTCACCAGTGAAAATCCTGTTTGCCTGAATGAGTAAAAACAGTTTCCAGACCCAATTTTCCAGCAAGCTCTAAGATTTGATACAAAACATCATTTATATCTGCTATGTGAAGCTTTGCTGTCACGTAGCTTGGAGTTCAGAGCTGGCTGTTTTCAAAAGGTTCAGAGCAGGTTTTGCAAAAAAATCTAGGCTCATTACACTTCTTGACTCATTTATTCTTAAACACAAGACCTTGTAGACAATTATTACAAAAATATAGGAAATGCATTTTTCTTGTTCTCCCCTAAGATACCATGATGGTTATGCTTCAGTTTCTCCTGGAGCATTGTCAGAAATAGGATGTTAGGGAAACACTTTGATTTAAATCTGAACCTTTCCAACATAAAACATATCCACAAACCATAATCTAAACAGCCTTTTTCCTGCAAGAGTAATGCCACCAATACCTGCGCATGGTCTTCGTTCATAGCCTGGTGCACAGGCTTGCATATTCATGACCTACGAGGCAAAAAAATCTTCCTATTGAAAGTGTGTGGATGTGCATGGTGAGAGTGTGCTGAGAGAAAACAACATTGCCAGAGTTTCAGCTCAAAATCTGGTCATTGTCTTGACCATAAAACTCTCCAGGCTTCCCCAGGAAGATTTTTTTTTTTTTAATTGTCTGGGGAGGCAGGAAGGGGGATGATCTTTTACACATGGTCAGGAGCACACCAGCAGAGACAGGAAGGAGAACGGTGACTTTGTATCTACAATAATACCCAACCAAAACTACAGAGTCATTCTGGATTTACATCCATGGGACTACACAGAAACTGGATGTGTGAATGCCTGTGGAAAAGAAAGCAAACAGAAAGCCTCATGATTGCTGACATGGATATGGAGGATTCATCTGAACCAACATTTGCCAATGTGGTTTTTGAAGTATTTACCCAGCTCTGTATGAGATGCCAGAGTGAATGAACTAAACTGAAAAAATAGTTTCCCATACAGCAAAAACAAACACTCCATGGGTATCTGACTAGAAAATGTACCATGGCACAGCACACAGTGTTCTGTAGGCCATTGTGACTCCCTTAATGCCCTTAACAAATCCATAAATTGGCTATTTAACTGTAACTGAGATAGATCAAAAATTTTACTTCATACTAAGAGTCCAACTTCCCTTCAAAACTGAGCAGATTAAGCACCATCCGCTGGTGTCCTTTCTGACAGCTCCACACTTGAGTGGATCATATTGACTAAACATCACAGGCTAGACAAATACTTAGCTTTTGAAATAACTTCAGCTCAGTTTTTAAGCTCTCTGACATAGCAGTCAAAACTCTGCTAACATGATTTACAGTTAAATTAAAATAACTGTGATAAGGTTAAGACCTAATGCCACATACGCTTTCTAAAGGCAGCCACAGATACAAACACTGGTCTGCAGTACCCAATCAGTACAGAAACATAACCATGTACACGGAGCTTATGCAGCATGTGAGTTGCAGGCTTTCAATATTTTATAAAATATTCCCTTTCCTCAGCTTGACTCCCTTTTTACCACATTCATAATTATTCATGCACTTTATCTGTTGATGTTTTATTTTAAATGTAAAGCTCTAGTAACTTTTCCATGCTGTTTCTACGAAGTAACGTTACAAGAGATCAGCATAAAGTGTTTTGATTGTAACAGCATATCCAATAAATTCAATCTGTTTAGTGAGAGTGCTTACACAATATGTTTGCAAAAAAAAAAATGCTTTTGTACTTTTCAAGAAAAAATAAAACACTTCACTAACAAACGTTTCTTCTTCCGAAGTTTTATCAAAATGTGAATAGAGGACATTATATTCCTCTATATTCACACCTCACCAGCCACCTGGTACATGATTAAGGCATCCGGTAGTATAAACTTGGTAATTCAGATACAGTTTTAGTAGTTTGAAATCCTTTTGAAAAGACTTAGTTGGCTTTGCGGATACTTCAATCTCCTCTCAGGGAGAAAAATTCCTCAAACAAAAAGCAAGAGCCTTGAATACACATTTACTGTCCCAAATTATCTTTTCACTAATATCTCAACAATACCTTGGCTTACGTCCTATGCATCTGGTGAAAATATGTTTTTTCTCCAGTTATACTTTGTCAAAAGGTCCAGTTCTTTGTATACCATTATTAAGGAGGAATGACCAGACTTAGGAATAAATTCCTTCTTCCTTCCTTATACCTCAAATCTCTGCCCCTTTGCAATAGGTAAAGTGGAACATCCTGGAATGCTCATGGATATTATCAGCTGCAAAAATCTGTCATAAGAATAAAATACTAACTTCTTGCATGCATTTTTCATCAAAGCATTTTACAGGTGGTGTCATCATTCCCACTTCCTCTAATAGAGGAACCAAGATGTGGATATGATAAAGATGACAAGCTTACAGGTCTACATCAATGTACACTAGCTGAGAATCTCAGATACCCTTTAACTTTTCTAACTAAAAGCATAAGTGGGAATCATCAAATGAGAATGAGTGCTAAGACAAGCTCCATATATACAGGATTTGAGCCAAGTATCACAAAGGAAATGACTGAAGTCAAGGAAGCCTCTCCTGGAGAAAGCAAAGACAGGAAGAGAGAGCATCTTCCATGGGGCTCTTTTAATGAGTGATGAAGATGAGGACCAGTTCTGATCTACCCTCAACATGAGGAAGATAGATGACAGCTTGCTACAGCTCCCTCAAAAACACCACCAGATGTTTTCTGCCCTGTGCAGTACTGTCCAGTTCATTGGATGGACTTCCTAAAATCTCTGTCTTTTCTAGCAGTTGACATTTCGCAGGTCTTTTCAGATTTCTGCAGCTGAACCTAAGCATCAAACCTTTCAGCATTAATATCATCACAGAAATGTTTAGGGACCACACACAATGAGGCACTATTTTACTGTGCTGCATTTTTATACTCTTGTCTGTGCTTTGGAAAACTTGGAAAATACCTGAAAAATTATCCTGAATCTGCTTCCTTCCTGATCAAGCCAAGAGGTATTACATAATCTTTCCCAACTTCTTACCGCACAAATTTCCCTTCAAGTTCCTTCAATGGCTTCCCCTTCACCTTTTGTATCATATTCTAGTACTTCATCTTGGCTTCAAGGCACTGCACTCTATCGGTCCTTCCTGTGTGCCAGCCCTCCTTTCCTCATAGCAAACCTCCTGCTGGCTGTGCTCTTCTCACACTACTCCTCCTAATGCTTCTTCATAACCTTCTCAGGATTTTTCTTAAATGCTGCCACTTTTACATGGAAAATCTGTTCCAGCTCTTGAGCACCAGCTACTCTTTTCCACTGAATTATTTCTATAAAAAAAATTATCTTCAAAGCTTAGAAAAAAAAGGATTAAATGTATACTACAGAAAGATAGTTCGGGGCGGGGGTCTGTTTGGGAAAACTGGGCTTGATATACAGTTTAAAACAATTATGGAACTACTGAACTTGTAAAATATGCTGAAAATGAAAGGCAAAGAATGAATGTCAGGATAATACTTCAGGAAAAAGTATCCAATAATTGGGAGTACTATATTACTAATATAGATATTAAGGTAAAGTAATGCAATTAAGATGAAGTAATGCAAATAAGATGAAGTAATGCATATTGGGACAAACTGTGCTTTCTCTGTGTATAAAATGGTTGGCTCTGAGCTAGTCATTATCACTCAGACATGAAGCCTTGGGGTTATGATAGTGCCATGAAAATATCAGGCAAGTGCTCGGTAACAGTTAGAAAGGTCATTCAAATTTTGGAAGTAATCAAGAATGGAACAGAAAACAAAAATAGAAGACAATTATTCTTTTACTGTAGAAACCCATACTTCTCCTATGCTTTGTAAGCTATGTTTACTTATAAGCCCTCCACCTGGAAAAATGTCTTAGAACTGGAAAATATTCAGAGAAGGGCAATGAAGATGAACAGTTTCCATACAAGGAATGACTCAGTCAGCTAAGACTTTTTATCCCAGAAAAGAGACACCTTAGGGGAAAAACAATGGAGGTCCACAACATCATGAGCAGCTATGAAATGCAGAGAGATGGAATGCTCATTGCCTCTTTCAATACAGGAAAGAGTGGCCAAAGGAAGCTAGTTGATCCAAGTTCAAAACAAACAAGCAGTTCTTCATTCATATGTAGCAGAATTACGTAAATCCTTGCCAAAAGATGTGGCAGAAGCAAAACTTCACTGGGTTCAAGGGCAGGCTTAATAAGTACTTGGAAGAGAGATCTGGAGAGCATTAGTAAATAGACAAGCCACAGTGGTCTTAAAATCCCTAAGTCAGAATAGTTAGAGGCCAGAAGAATACTCAGTGGACAGATTTTATACAGTTGCCTTGTGCATACTGTATAATCTTCCCTTGACATCCAATTCTGGCCACTGTTGGAAAAAGACAAGCCCTTCACCTGAAGTACTGCAGTTGCTCTTATGAAATTATTTCTGAACATTATAACAAAAATACTCAGGACACACTTCATGTTTCTGAGCAATCTCATCTCTTGAAAAAGCATAAACACAAGAGGAAAGAGGGTGGTGCTTCATTGGGCTGTGCTATGATCCAAGGGCAACTAAGATTTTAATAGCAGGAGGCAAACTCAGAATATAAGTGAATTTAGAGATAATCTCACATGTACAAGACTGCTTATCTAAACCATTCCTGTATGTTAGATCCAATTTGGGTTTTACACAGTTTAAGGCTGACTGGCGCTCTCTCAATTTTATAATGGATTATGCCTGGGATTATTCAGAAACACACTGAATCTAGGTGAACAATCCCTTGGCTCTGAGGGGAAGCTGAAGGGCTGCGAGGGAGGCTCTGAGTCTCCGCTTACCCTATGTCCTCAAGCGTACCCAGGAGACTGCTGTGTAACAAGGTGGTCAGTGACCATTTTGAAAATCTTGGCCAATAAACAAACATAGGTTGCCATCAACAGCCACATCACTTCTCAATGTTCTGTTCACCACTTAAGTGAACAAGTACCATCTCCTTTCTTGTCGCACACATCAGCAGGGCACCCTGTCAGGAATTAATAAAGAATAATCCAGCAATAAATTATAGCCAAAGAATCTGGAACAGATTTCATGGGATGATGAGACTTTGGCTAGCATACAGCACTCACAACACTTGGAACATCTCCTGTGTCAATGATTAACACTTCGCTGAGCATTCTGAATACATAGGGTATTTCATAGGCAATAGCTGACCTTAATGAGGACAAAAGATAAGTGAGCTTTTCAAATCTTAGGGGAAAAAACGGACTGAGAAGCTTTCAACCATGACAATATACTGAGTCAACACATTGTCTCTGCAGAACCAGGACTTCCTACAAAAATCCCTTGTGAAAGACTTCAAAATACCAATAATAGCCAACCTTTATAATCCTTCTTGACAAACTACCAATACTTAGAAAAGTCTTGGAGTGTGCATGTTGCTGTGGGAAGATGAACACATCCAGGCCTTCACTCCAATAAATTTGGGAAGCATGCATGTAATGCTAAAGGAGGTGCTAATTGGAAGCTGTTCAAATATGACACATTGCAGCAACCTCTGAATGTCTTGCAGAACACACAGGTGAAGCTTATGGCTCTCTCCTAGACTTGTGCAAAGCATCCCAGAGACCCTTATTACTTACATGAGGAGTGTATAACTGCTAGAATGAGGTGCTAGACAAGAATTGTCTAGCGTTGTTTTAACTATGAGCAACACTTCCTCAGACACAACATGCTATTTAGATGGACATTGCTGAATGAAGCCTGTGATATCCTCTCTCTGGAGCACAGTAAAGAGCTCATTCACATTTCAACTATAGCAGAATTACAGCCAGAGGAGACACAAGTGGATGTAAATAATGGCTGAAATATGCAGACCATTTCTAAAGCACAGTAGAAACAGAATATGTAACAACTAAACCATACTGTGATATTCAAAACCAGCACTGCTTGGTGTTAGTACCTTACACTTATGTAGAACCTCTTACCCTGACCAAACCCTGTTTCCTCAGGTAAATTATCATGCTTAAACCTGGAAAACCTTGAGGCAAATGGAAGCAATCCACCAAAGGTGAAGGAAAAAAAACACCTTGAGGCTCAAAGCAATGCAGTCCACGCTAGTTCTCTGAGAAGGTACTACACCACCATTGTTGTCCCTGTAGAACAAGTTGCAGATTTCTGACAATACTTTGATTCAGAGATAGAGAAAGAGAAGGGAAACCCACCCCGAGGGTAAGCCAGGCACTGATAAACCCTGTTAGAAGCATTCGAATGTCCAGGGAAAGTAAACAACCCTTCTACTGCATTCAACTGAAAAGCAAGCTAAAAGGAGGTATGTGTTAGATCTGAAAGCCAGCTTTCAGATGCTCAATGTCCTGTATATATAGACAAGGAAATTTCCTCTGGCATCCCACGCACTGTCTTATTCCCCACTCCTGCCCACACCCACCCACTCATCTTCATTTGCTGCACTTGGCTGAGGCACATCTTCTGTCCACTGATCTCCCTTCAATCCAGGTTTTCTTGCTGCCCTGACTTTAGATCCAGGCAAGAGCATTGCAAGGCTCCATTAAAAGAAAAATAAAGTATAAGAAAAACAGAAAGAGCGCCCTGTTTCTTCAAAGAAATGTAAAAAACCTTGCTTTCCTCACTTGACATTCAGAAGAAAACAAGAACATTAAGTATTTACTCAACTAGTCATTCCTGCTTAGGTCTTCTCACGGCTACAATACCCACCCCAAATTACCTCCTCCTCCCTGAATCACAACAGGATTTAGAGTTATCCTGTAGTACCCCCCTTTATAGACTGGCGGGTGAATCAATTAAATCCCCACAGCTGGCTACCCTGAAAATCCCTGCACTCAGTTCAGACAGCTGTGGCCCTTCCTCTAGCAAAAGGGAGGTGATTAACTCCTTCCCGACCATCTCCTGGACATTGGTTTTATAACACATTTCATACACTATAATCACCAATCAAGCACTCAAAGCCCTTAAAGCTTGAATAAAATAAAAGCTGAAAAAACACCCAAACTGCTATGTTACATCTGATTATTTTCTTACTGCAGAGACCTAGTCTATTAATTTCCATTAAGAAACTAAATTTGATAAATAGATAACATTATAAAAAGAAAATGTAATTAGCGTGTAGCCTTGGTAGATGTAAACTTACTGGTACCCAGGAGTAATAGCAGTTTATGTGAAAACTAGAATGTTACCATAATTATGAAAATGAATGTATAATTTATGCACAGAAGATGGAAAATATGCAAGGTGTGTAGAGGATATGATTATATTGCATTTTCTTGTTTCTATTGATAGATGATAAATCTTTAGAATATGTTGAAACCATGCATTAGTCTGTATGATTTTTGGATGGCCATGATTTCTGATAAAGTTTTTTTTCTTTTGTTTTTAATTAAACTCCATTTTACAACAGCAGCCCTTCCCCTGCTTTATTATGCCAAAGAAGCATATGGAAATATAAACTCTGAGATGTTACTGATTTATTTTGATGTTGGAGCATTTTGCTCTTGTGTAAACATTTCTTGTGACATGAATATGGATAGTTTCAAATCTTAGAAGAGTTCATTACTAAAGGTAGCATATGTTTTTGACTCCTGAACCATGAGGGAAATGAGAACACCCAGCTTGCCAAACAGTAAATTGTAAACAGTTGGTACACCCCTAAGCAAGAGACTGAAATAATTACTGTATCTGTGTTTTAGAGTAGCCAGCTCATTTTTATGTCTCATTTTTGTTTGTTTTTTTCATTTTGCTGATTTAATGTTTTTCTGCGAGGTTTGTAGATGCAGTCTAAATATATACTTTGGGCCTGCAGCATCATGATTCTAAGTGTGCAGATGTCAGTGTGGATTCATGGATTCCCAGATACCCTACGACCATGTATAAAAGCCTGTGCTGAAAGAAGCAGTCAGCTGTTTCACTTCCAGACCTACTCATAAAATACGTATTTTTTTTAACCTGGACTCCATCTTGCAAGGTACCAGGCTTCTTCAGCCCATCGAGGAGTTCTGAATACTTTCACTGCCTTGAATATCATGAGAAACTGAGGCCAGTAACTATTCCGGCATGCTTACACAGAACACGGCCAGAGCTGAATGACATGAACGGTTATTTTGTGTGTCATCTGTAAATTCTTACTGCAATTTTCCAAGGACCCTGGCATCCTTGTGCCCCTGCTTGGTGCTTCCCATCCAAATGGTTCAGCTCATACTAGAAGTATTCCCTGCTGTTGTGGCAGCAAGGGCCAAGGCTGTGCTTTGCCGTGTCTGGGTACACCTACACACACACGAATATTGCCTTGGAGAGTGTCCACTTATCATAGAATCATAGGATCGTTAAGGTGGGAAAAAACCCTTAAGATCATCGAGTCCAACCGTTAACCTAGCACTGCCAAGTCCACCACTAAACTATGTCCTCAAACACCACATCTACCCGTCTTTTAAATACCTCCAGGGATGGAGACTCAACCACTTCCCTGGGCAGCCTGGTCCAATGCCTGACTGCCCTTTCGGTGAAGAAGTTTTTCCTAATATCCAACCTAAACTTCCCCTGGCGCAGCTTGAGGCCATTTCCTCTCGTCCTATTGCTTGTTACTAGGGAGAAGAGACCGACCCCCACCTCGCTACAACCTCCTTTCAGGTAGTTGAAGAGAGCAATAAGGTCTCCCCTCAGCCTCCTCTTCTCCAAACTAAACAACCCCAGCTCCCTCAGCAGCTCCTTGTAAGACTTGTTCTCTAGACCTTTCACCAGCTTCATTGCCCTTCTTTGGACATGTTCCAGCACCTCGATGTCCTTCTTGTAGTGAGGGGCCCAAAACTGAACACAGTACTCGAGGTGCGGCCTCACCAGTGCCGAGTACAGGAGCACTATCACCTCTCTGGTCCTGCTGGCCACACTATTCCTGATGCAAGCCAGGCTGCCATTGGCCCTCTTGGCCACCTGAGCACGCTGCTGGCTCATGTTCAGGTGGCTGTCAACCAACACTCCCAGGTCCTTTTCTGCCAAGCAGCTCTCCAGCCACTCCTCCCCCAGCCTGTAGCGTTGCATGGGGTTGTTGTGACCCACGTGCAGGACCCGGCACTTTGCCTTGTTGAATCTCATGCAGTTGGCCCCGGCCCAACAATCCAGCCTGTCCAGGTCCCTCTGTAGGGCCTTCCTACCCTCCAGCAGATCAACACTTCCACCAAACTTGGTGTCACTTCCTTTATGAGACAGCAGAAATCTGGGAGCTAGAAGGACATACAGGTAGTTCTTCAGAGGTACATAAGGCATTACAGCATGTAACTGTACACTGCCTTTCTCCTCCTTACTGACACTTTTTATTGCTCCTGCTGAAAATTAGGCACCCAGCCTTGCCCCTCAAAGGGGGGAGAGTGAGGAAGGAGCTGGGTGGGGAGCTGCACACACCAGTCTGAATTGCGGAGTCTAATGGATGGGGTTTAGGTATATTCACTCTGTCCTGATACCTGCTTGGACTCTCGGACATAAATGCTTATCTGTGGCTAGGTTACCATGCTTGATTTTCCCTCTGCCCTGCAATTCCCCAAAAAAGAGAAAGGCACTTCACAGAGTATCTGGTAGTTTACTGGTAGTTACTTAGGATTTATGGCCAAATCATCCCTAGCATATCTGGTTTGGATTAGGGACTTGAGCCTGCATTTTTGCCATCCCAGGCTGATTCCCTAACCAGCAAATGTTCCACGTAACGCCCACTTCTCTGCCTCCACGTTCCCTAAATCTCCATCTTACACATACTCTGAATACAGCCACACCCTTGGACCCCAGGATCTCATGGCAGTGGGGCATCTAATTTAAAACTCCCACTTCAGGGCTTCCAGGCCACCAACCATAGATGAGTTTTTCCATGGTTTTCCATGTGCATAGCAGAAATGTTGGTGCCCTTTGCAACATGCATTATCTAAGGATTTGGATGGAGCTGAAATTGTGGACACAGATGAAGAACAGATACAGCTTTAACAGTAGGAGAGAAAGCTGCCCAGCCACCCAGCTGCAACCTCATCACAGGATTGCTTATGAGTTGCATCCAGCACTCCAGATAAACCTGTCCTGGACGTCAGCATTTAAAGCAGATCTTAGGTGCTTATCTATCTTTGGGAATCTGGGTCAAGTGATTTGCCTAGGTCCCTGAAGCAGGTTGACAGCATAGCCAGGATTAGGAATCCTGGGTCCTGAGTCATAGGTTATTGCTCTCTCCAGTGCATGACATTACCTCCTCAGCACACAAACCAAACATACCACATTCACAACAAATGTTGGCTACCGACAGGACTTGAATTTAGGGAGCCACGACACTGTACATAACATCATAAGCGTGTATGGGTGCATACAGTTAAAAAGAACAAAAACTCGTCCAAGAGCAAGACATTTCTTTAGGCATGCCCCTCTCCCGGGGAAGAGGAAAGAAAGAACAGCATGCTACAGATGTGATTGACATTGTTTAACATATCAATGGACTGTCTTGTCAGACACTATGGTAAAGAGCATAATATCAGAAAAGGGACAGAGGCCACACAGCCTTGCCTGGCCTCCATCTCCCCATCAGTACCACCACTTCACTCAGCACTTGAGAACTTGTAGAGTCAGGCAGCTTCACATCACAGGCATTCACTGAGTACTCCTCTTGGCAGGCAGCTGGGTGGATTTACCCAACTTTGTGTTGCATTGCAAATATTGGGAGAAGTACTTCCCATGAGCAAGCAAAGCTTTATACCCCCTCAGCACTGGCATGATCAAATCACTTTTTCTTAAAATTAGGCTTCATGGTTCAACACCTGGGCCTGGTTTCACATTAAGTACTTTTGAAGAAAGGCAAGTGGGCTCTAACACTCAGATTTGTAGCAATATATTAAATCAGGCAGGTATCATAAACCTTTCACACAGGTCTAGAAAGAATTCCTTTTGTCCCTAAAAGAGTTATATATTTGGCAAATTCATCTCTTGTGTAACGTTATTGTCTTCCAGTGTAGTTACATGAAGGATGAATTAATCTTGTTACCAAATGATTTTTTACAAACAAATAATTGAGGCTCACTGAGTGAGAAATGAATAGACTCTGCTATTTAAAAGCCAAAGCAAGACAAAACCTGCTTCCCATATTAACGCCTTTAAATCTCTGCAAAAAAAAAAAAGTGTCAAAGGTCAGGAAATATAACACAACCCTGAACTGCAACGTTGCATGCTCTTTCAGTAAATGGAGGAATTCAAGTACTAGTGAAGGACAAGGAATTGATCAAGCAGCAACAAGTTCATTCTTCCAACATATAAAGAGTAGAACATAGCTCCTTTGTTCCACATTTGTTCCATGCAGTTATCAACCAGAATTTACTTAGGCTTTCATTCAAGTGTCATTGTGCAGACTTATTCAAAGAGTATGGACAGAGTGGTAGCACAGAGATAACCGCCCCATTTCCGTCTCTCTCATCCCCACATTTAATGGACTCCATTAAATGTGATCCACCTTGAATTTTTAGGTAAAAAAATGTAAAGGAGAAGAGAAGAGGAAAGAAACATTTTAAGAGAAATAAGATGGGTGTAAAAGGTCACAAAGTGTAGAGTAGCAAGTCTGGAAAGTCCTCAGAAAGATCCAATGTGCTTGTGAATTATATTATCTGAGTACAGCAGATTTTATGGTACTAGGTAGCATTTGGGTGACAGGCTAAAATCTTTTCTGAATGGGTACAGCACAAGTATAGCTTAAGGAGAGACCTTAAAAGAGATCGCTCTTCCCTGAATGCTTGGTGATGTTTATTTCTTTGGTCATACAGCCTTCATTCTGCTTTAGCTCTTCTACTCTAGCTGCTCATCTTGAAAGTTTCAGTATCACCTCAGTACATTTTAAGATCTTGAAGCAGAAAGCCATTTCATTTGGTTCAACTTACTTGCTAAATATGTGGTACAGATTACATCACTGTTAAGTGTACCACAAAGATATATCACACGTCAGTATACCCAAGGCGGCTGGCAGGGTCCTGTGCAAGCACTAGCAGGTGGGGCAGGACTGCCCTTCTCTGAGCAGTCCAGCAGGAGAAGGGGGAGAAAATAACCTCAAGGGAGAAATGCAGAAGAGCCGATCATTGCTCCACAGTTGTTCCTGATCATTTGCTCCTCCTGACAGGAGGAACAAAACTGCCTGTCTCAGGTACGCCCCTCCCCAGCTTCACCCTTCTGCGCTCAGCCAACACTGACCAACCTGTGGGGCACCTCCCTCACAAAGCTTCTCAATGGGAGGATTTTCTTTCTCTTTGGAATACACTTTGTGAAGAAAGATGATAAAAGCTGGCATAACACAAGGCTACATTGGGCTCAGTGTTTCTGTTATGCTTTTCCTCCAGTTACAACAAAAGTTATCTGTCCGGCTCCCTTGTTTCTGTCTTGAAGGAAGTTTTCATCTTCATTAAAATTCATTGTTCCCTCCCATTGTTCATTCTCCCTCCAGGGCTTCTTATTGTTAATTCTATCTTTGCTATCACTATATCTACTATAAATATCCCAGCTCTGCTTGTCCTCCCCTCTGTCCTCTGTTGGCTTGGTCACAGCCACCTCCTACTACTTGTGTTTTGCTACAAAATAATTTACCAATCAACTTCAAAGAACACTTGAGCATTTGTATCTCACCAGGGAAGATCAACAGGTCTGTGGCCATATCCTACTTTTATTGACCTCTATTGAACTGCTCCACAGTCCCTTCAAGCGTTTTCTCTCAGAAGTGTCTTGCATCCAGACCCTCATGCCTCATCATCTAACCTTCTGTTTTCCATTTTACAGGTAAGAAAGTCCAGAGAGGTGAAAAGTATCCAGAGAGCTGTACCCAGGTTTTCCAAATCCTTGGTTGATTGACTATAAACTAAGCCATTCTTCTTTCCTTTGTGATTTCCTACACTGCATGGATGTTCTTCCCCGTTTTTGCACTGCTGCCTTATCTCCCTCTCATGGAAATGTTTTTGTTCTTAAATCTCATCTGAAAACTTTCCAATTCCCTTTCCCTTTTTTTGTTGTTACACAGCTCATTTCCTTTCCATTCTTTTCCCTTCCTTTTTCCCTTCTTCTCCAGCCCGTAAACTCGATCTACGTTTCAAAAATAATTCTGCTGTTATTTCTTCTTTATTTCTGATTTTCTTATGTTCATGGTACTCTATCCTCAGAGATTGTTTTTCATTTTTGTCTCCTTGAGAGTCACTGTGGCAATCTGCGTAAAACATTCCTTTTCTTCATCTCTCTCTGCAAAGCATTTTGCACTACTTTTTATGGAATATGCTTTTATATAAATAAATTAGATTCTGATTGTATGGGAAATGAAAAAACTATAGTAAGCAAGCTCTGAGGACACTGGAAGCATTATAAGTATCAATATTTATTCTTTAGACATCTTTATTTAAAAAAACAAAAAACCAAAAAAACACACAGAGATAACACGCTTGAAAATTTTGGTACACAAAGTATAATTTGTGTGTCCTCATAATAGTGTAAATTCAATTTTGTATACTAGATAGCCCATTTTGGGAAACCGCTTAAAGCAAGTCCTTCAATAAAGTCAGTCAGAGAGAGAGAGAGACTTATCTGTAGCTAAAATTCATAGCTGCACTTTCAGACAATGCAGTGGTTTTCCTCATCCTCATACTCATTTTAACTTCCATGTTGTGCCTCATTATATCCTGTCTTTAATATATAACCTTTCAGGTATAGGTACTCTTTTGCTTCAGTGTCACTAACAGGGAAAGAAAATAGTACTTAAATCTCTAACAGCTGCATACGCTTCCCCCTAAATCGAATGCACTCTAGATGTGCGAGCCTTCACTATTAAATATTTTCAGCTGCTTATGCGATGTACACATGTGGCAAGTTAGTAAAGTGTTAGCTTGCAATGCTTCCAGCCAGTCATATATCTTTTTTCTCCATGTGTTGTTGTCTTCTATCTTATGCACATCAATACAATCTTTACTACCTATCTCCACTTTTTATAATGCACCTAATATAAATCTACCTGAATGTTTGCATAATAGGCAAAAAGATGTGTCTTAATATGGAGAGTTAGACAATTGAATGGAGAAATCCATTTTACGAAATTTCATCAGTCTCCAATATAAAAAGGTATATGGGCTCTATTTGGTTTTGGAAGAAATGGGGGATTTTAGTTTCTCATCATGAATTCTGATATTTCAGAAATAAGACAGTCCCGTCAGCTCTCATGCACAAAAAATACTCACTTTAGTGTCCTCTATACCCTAAAAGATACTCACCCTGGCTGCAACACCTCAGACAAGGGAGGGTGGTGGGCTGCTGGGGGGACAGGACTTCTCCACCATTTGGACAAACCTTGCCTCGTGCTCCTCTCTGTGGCACACAGGTCCGGTCTGCTACTGAGCAGCATCACTTGGAGCCACCATCGTGCCTGCTTTGCACTCTTTCAAATCACTATGCATCAATGTAAACCCCAGAGAAAACAGAACTTGTTCTGGGCAGAGACTGGTAGCCTTGACTCCAGAAACACGAATGTCCACAGAAGTCATTTGTGTTGCTCACCCTGCCATCCATGCAGCAGCGACCCACCCTTTCTGCTCTACAGCATGTACAGCAGCACTGTGGGTTCACATGACAGCTAAAGGATATGAACAAGGAAGAATAAGGACAGAAATTCTCTTTTGGTCAATCCAACACAGCACCTGATTAAAGCAGACAAGCCCCTGGCACACAACACTTGTACAGTTCCTACAGAAGAACTGAAACACCCATGTTTTTCCTGGCACTCTCTTTCGGTCTAATAAAGTGATACCACTTCTTTCTACAAACCTGGTCTCAATAATTTATGGCACTTCAACATAGAAAAAGCTTCATTCACCAGAATCCTCCACATGCAAAGATCCCTCTGAAATGATCACAATGGTTTGGTGGCTGTGTAGGCAGCGAGTGACTGGGGACTTTCACTCGGGGCCAGTCTGCTCACACAGAGCTGATGACATGGATGCATTGGCCTGCCCTATTGCTTCATGCCTATTAGCACTCGCAGAACTGATTGTGTTTCCTGTCACAGCTCAGCTATTATCAAGTTCTGCTCTTCATATGTGGACCACAGTGAATTTGAACCAACTCCAGTAAAACATGAAGAGATATACTTTGGATTCCCATATGTGACAGGATACGGTTCAACCTGTGTGGCCCACAGCTCCCATGCCCTAATCATGAAAATCCCTTGCAAAGTCAACGTGTAAAGCTGTAGGTAGACTCGTTAAGATTCTACCCCGTCATTATACCACTAGACAAATCAGACACTGTCTTCAACTACTTGAAGTACAGGGTGTCCTATAGATAGCCAGTTGTATTTCATATATGACTATAGCTGGAAAAAAATACAGCTCCCTGTGAGAAAACCCCAGGTTGGCCAGAGCTTTGAGGTCACCTTTTCTAGAGGTGCTCATACTGCTTATACTGAGCTCTCCAAATAAGACAAGTTTTAAAATGCAAAAGCCAGATTTTATTACAATATAAATTAGAATACTTAACTTTTCAAACGGAGAAACATGCAAGTAAAACAAACACTATCACAGATGCCTACAGCATTAAGACTATTACATCCAAATTTAGGCTTCTAAATAAAATTGCTTGATTATTCACAGGCAGTGCCCAACTGGAAGCTCTGACTTCAGCAGAGAATTACGAGTAACGGGTACATAGACAAGTATAATTAGGAAACTTAATATCAGTTTAGGACTAAATTTTAATCCTAGACTTTTGAAAATTTTAGTCAACATGTATGAATGTACTAGCTGTACATTTAAAGTTTTGCTCCAGTGCATCCAGATACACGTCTTCAACAATTCTGCAAAAATGTAAATTCAGCCAGGTCTCCCCAGTGGCTTACCATGTTTCTCTTGTTAATAACTAACAGTTTTAAGAGTTATCCATATGTTTTTTGTCAGTCTTCAGCTTTCTAGGATTACCTGCGTACCACGTCTTGAATGACAGAAATATCATGATCTCATAATTTATACATTGTTGAGTCACCATGTATTGTACCCATGTCAAGCACCTTAAAAACTGATATTTATGTATTAAATCAAAGCAGATCTATCTTGTGCCTTTCTCCAGATGTAGAGATCTGAAGGGAGATGGCAGTATTAGTACAGCTGTATGGCAAAACAGCAAGGCTGCTGGGCACAGAAAGTCACAATTGTACCTCTTAGGCACAGCTCACTGCTAGGTTACTCTGCTTGCCTGCAAGCACATCGGTGCTGTAACCATTTAGAATGGACTTTCTGTGGCCTTTTTCTTAGGTACTGCTGGTTCTTAGTACTTAAATTTGCAGATTCAGTAAAACTATAAAAGCACCACAGATAGTGTTGAGATAACATTTACCTTTTTTCCTGTTAATTCAGTCGACCTTTTCTTGTTGATTTCAAAGTGAAAAAGATGTAATCATAAAGGTGAAATTCATATGCATTTCAGGACTCGTGTAAGCACACTGCTCCATATTTAAAAGTCACAAGGATAATCTCTCTTTTACCCATTATGGCTCTTAACTAAATAACTCCATTCATTTCCAAAAGGACCTTAGTGCTGTGACGTACATTGATAGGTAATGTTCAATGTCAAAGAACGATGCCATTGTCCAGGGATGAAAATGTGATGTAAATATTACTATTGTTTACACAATAAGAAAACAAGTTTCTACAGAGGTATCTAAATTCATATAATAATCCAGGTGTATGTCTTATTCTGTCAACATTCATGGTAAACTTCGGCCAAAGTTTTCAAAAGTAACTAGTGCTTATGAGTGGTTTTGTACCAACTGAGAGGGCTCAAAAAATACCTGTTCCTAAATTCTTTAAATGGATCTTATCTTGGTCATCCCAGAACTTCAGGATCCTGAAACTTACCCCTCTTTGCAATCTTGGAAAAAGTGACAGCATTGCAAGCCAGTTCTGACTTTTTGAAATATATTCACCAGTGCTAGAAATTTTGCACGTAGGATGTGGACTGCACACAGAGGGTTTACGTTGGTCATATTCATTGTCAGCTTTCTGTGAGAAGAGACCTAATTCACACAACATCGTCTGTGCCCCACAGCTGACTGACTCAAATCTTTTTGAAGAGGTGGAGATCAGTTGATCTCTACGTAGTGAGTACTTATATCAACACTTTCATATGTATCTTGAAACACCACCAATACCATTTTTGAAACATTTGGATTTCACATAAGTCTTCACAGATATTTGCAAAACCTGTAACTATCGAAGCAGAATGATTAAAATAACTCGCAAATTATATTGGGCCAGTCCAGCTTTATCTGCAATTGAATTCTGCTTTGCTTTGAAAATCTTTACACCTGATATCATTAGAAATAATTATTACTCTCCTAAGTTGCAGTCAGGATCAAGGTTTCATTGTGTTAAGTGCTGCATATTCAGAAGATAGAGTCCCTGCTCCAAGGAGGCTGCTAGTTTAAGAGACAAAAAAACAGAATCCAGATGGGGAAATGTGATATAACATACAAGCACAGTGGTTAAGGTGATGATAGCTTCACATCTTAGCCAAGAGCCTTCAAACTGCACAGAACTGGTTGATATTCACACCCATACAGTAACCCGTTGATTTCAGTGGGGTTCTGACAGGCAGCGAGAGCTTCCTTGAAAGCACTAATGCTGAAACGGGGGTGTATTAATTCCTACTCTAAGGCTTTTTCCTCCTCTATTTTATTAATTCTATTTGCAGGTTTCTTACTTTTTACTACTTTCATTTTTACCCTCTACCTATACTTTTAATCAGCCTAAGCTGCTTCTGTTGTCATATATAATTAAAACTGTCTGATGTAACCTTTGCTTTTTAATTAAAAAAAAAACCTAGCTATTTTCAGATTTAACTTTCAAACCTACCTTCCTTTCTTTCTTTCTTTCTTTCTTTCTTTCTTTCTTTCTTTCTTTCTTTCTTTTCTTTCTTTCTTTCAATTAATCTTTTCTCAGCTACTTATACCTTTTGCAGTCTTCTGCTTTTGCTATTTATTTCCATCCCTTCCTCCTCCTCAAATCTCAGAGTTGCTTTAAACTTTTAGTTCTTGTTCCCTCCCCCTTGCCAAATTCTCAGAGAACCAAATTACTTCTTCTACAGTCAACACAATGTCTTGATTATCATTACGTTGTCTAATTTAATCTTTACTAACCCATTCAGCAATATGAATTCCAAAATAAAGTACTATATGAAAAATAGTGTGAAAATAAACTATCTAGTAATGATTAGAACTCCTGCTGATTGCCTGGCTTTATGTGAAATGATGGCAATCACATGTTCAAAGCATGCCAACTGAAGTGTGGCTACCATACTTAGCAGTTCGGTTTCTTATGTGACAGTACTATGAAATACAGCAAAGAACCTTTCTATGGCTGTACAGTCTTATATGGTGCTTAATGAGAAAGCTGTGTCAGAACTTGCAGTGAAGGTGGATCTCTAATATAATGACAGGTAAGCTAAGAAATGTGAGAGGACAAGGTTTTGTGGTGAAAAAAAAGCAAGATGTTTGCTTCTATAAGAAAATTTGTTACTGAACAAGGACCGTTTAAACTAAACTGTTCCAGGGTTGTTGCATATCAGCCCTAGCCGAGAATGGTCAGACACTTCTCATTGATGAGTTAACAAAATATAAATTAAAGAAATTAAATGACTGTGTGTTTAAAATGTGAACACCTTGGTGTCAGTTTGACCACAGATGCCTCAAAGAGAAAAGTTATTTTTTTGGATGTCTGTGGCATTATCTTAGGTCCTCTGTATAAATCTTGCTGCAATTCTTCTTACACCATTCAAGGAGCTTTGAGGGGTGCAGACTGGAGGATGATTCCTGGCAGCTGTCTCCTGTGCTCCATTTCCCTCCTCCTCCACAGGGAAATAGATGTTTGAAGTGCAGGATTTGGGGTTGAAGGCTTTTGCTTTCCTCTGCTTTTAAAATGGCAAATATGCAGTGTTAAGTGTTTATGGCAACAAAGACTATATAAGAGATGCATCTTGTTCTTGGAAGGGGAGATAAGTTTTGAGATGCTTCTTACTTCCAGTAGAAGCTCACAGGAAAGTTGACTTTTTAGTTGCTGTACCTCTGTCATACAGGAGCTGTAAAAAAACATCCTACTGTCAAAAAATGTCCTTTTGTCAGCATAGTTTTCCACTTGGGGAACTAGCAGAAACTGTGCTGACAAAAGCACATTTTTGCTGGTTGTGCTGGTTTTGACTGGGGTAGAGTTAATTTTTTCCGTAGTAGCTTGTATGAGGTTATGTTTTGGATTTGTGCTGGAAACAGTGCTGATAATACAGGGATGTTTTCATTACTGCTGAGCAGTGGTTATACAGAGCCCAGGCCTTTTCTGCTTCTCACCCCACCCCACCAGTGAGCAGGCTGGGGGTGCACAAGAAGCTGGGAGGGGACACAGCTGGGACAGCTGACCCCAACTGAGCAAAGGGATATTCCACATCATATGATGTCATGCTCAGCATAGAAAGCTGAGGGAGGAAGAAGGAAGGGGGCGACATTTGGAGTGATGGCATTGTCTTCCCAAGTAGCCGTTATGCGTGATGGAGCCCTGCTTTCCTGGAGATGGCTGAACACCTGCCTGCCGATGGGAAGCAGTGAATGAATTCCCTGTTTTGTTTTGCTTGCACGTGCGGCTTTTGCTTTACCTATTAAACTGTCTTTATCTCGACCCACGAGTTTTCTCACTTTTACACCTCCGATTCTGTCCCCCATCCCACTGGGGGGGGTGAGCGAGCAGCTGCGTGGGGCTTAGTTGCTGGCTGGGGTTAAACCACAACACTGGTATACAGTGAATCTACCTGAGGAAGGTCTGCTGATAAAGCTACTCCAACAAACATTGCACAGATAGACAAAGCCTTGAGCTGCCTCTCAAGAAATTTCTGCCTTCTGCAGTGTCCTGGTTTCAGCTGGGATAGAGTTAGTTTTCTTCTTGGTAGACAGTATGGTGCTGTGTTTTGGGTTTAGGATGAGACCAGTCTCCATAACACACTGATGCTTTGGTTCTTGCTAAGTAGTGCTAAGCTGCTGCTAAATAGTCACTAAATAGTGCTTACACTGGTCAAGGACTTTTCAGCTTCCCATGCTCTGCCGGCTGCACAGGGAGCAGCACAGCCAGGGGGGCTGACCCAGACTGGCCAAAGGGCTGTTCCATACCATATGACATCATGCTCAGTATATAAGCTGGGGGAAGAAAAGGGAAGGGGGGGACATTCAGCATGATGACGTTTGTCTTCCCAAGTAACCATTACGCGTGATGGAGCCCTGCTTTCCTGGAGATGGCCGAACATCTGCCTGCCGATAGGAAGCAGCGAATTAATTCCTTGTTTTGTTTTGTTTGCGTGAGCAGCTTTTTCTTTACCTTTTTAACTGTTCTATTTTATTTTACTTCAATTATTAAACTGTTCTTATCTCAATCGACGAGTTTTCTCCCTTTTATCCTTCTGACTCTCTCCCCCATCCCACCAAGGGGGGGAGTGAGTGAGCGGCTGCATGGTGCTTAGTTGCCAGCTGGGGTTAAACCACGACATGCAGAGATGAGTTTCTTCTGCTAGTAGATATTTCTGTTGCTCTTCAGGAGTCACTGTGGACGCAACTTTCATCCCAGAGACTAAAATGAGTGTAACTGAACTCTGCATTTGGACTGATGACAAAAGATCTAATGAGTGAGTGGATTTCAAAGTTTCTATAGTATAGTCAAGAATCACAAGCAGAAAAAAAGCCTCATGTGACATAGGTGATTGCAAGGTGTTTCCATATTGACACTAAAGTACCATATACCTGAGTTGAGGTGTTGCACCTGTACAAACCACAGTCTATTCCCATGTATATACTAAGCCTCAGAAGCTGCCATTTTTGCACACAGAGAGGCCCACTGAAATTCTCCAAGAGCCACTTTTCCAGCAGTTGACCATGCAATGAACTGCAGGATCACAGCCCACAAATACCAGGAAGAATCTGTATTTATACAATGTATTTTATAGCTGCTACTAGTTAATTCAGTGATAATCTGTTTGTAAAACAAGTAAAAATATCATGGTACAGAGAGGAAAATAAGGGGAAAGTGACATAAGAAACATTTGATATACACCATATTGAAAGATTATTCAAACCTCCTACAATTTGAGTTTATTTTATTGGTATAATTATACACTCTTGACCATTGGCTTACACCATACTTTAAAACCAATTTTATAGCTTCTGTATTAGAGGACTACATCTTGCTTATGGATTGGGAAAGACAATATTTATCCAATCACCTCTAACTTACAACTTTCTGAGCCAATGCCTTCATTGCTAGCATAATTCTTGGTTCCAGACAAAGATCTTCAAGAGCAGACTAGGCTTTAGCCATGCAACTCTCATTAAAAGCAGCTGGGAGAGTAAATCCTCGTGTGACTAAAATGCAGGGATAGGAGTTTGCTAGTATTATGCCTCTCAGTCTATGTGACTAATCAGTCTCATCTGTGAGAGCATGATACAGGTAACTATGAGGGACATGCTTTCATTTTACTATGGTTCATTAAGCTGTAAATCAATCACCTTTTTGGAAAGTGACACTATCACATTGGCATATAATTATGCTACCTCAGATGCCCCCAAGGAAATACACTACAGCCCTATTTCGCAGAGTGCACATGGAGGTTATTCCCTCTCCTCAGGTTCATAGCTGGCCTTAACCATCCCAAGGCTCTTCCTACGCTCAGAGAAAGAACAACTGCAAAAAGCAATACGACAATTATTGGAAATTACTATTCAAGCCAGAATTCCCTAACACTTTCAAAGTCTGACAAGTACATATGCCTTTGCATAACTAAGAGGAGGTTTACACTGCAATTGCATGAGTCCTTCAGTAGATAGTACAAATGGTCAATTTTTAAAGGTATTTAGGTGTTTTGATTTAGTAAGGGAGTTAGGAATCTGAGTATGCTTAAAAATCCTCCCTGAATTCTAGCACACTACTGCGTGTGTGTTCATTCATTCATTTGAAATGTGCGCACAGCCCACATTTCTACCAGGACAGGATTTGGGATTGGCTGCAACAGGGATTATATGTTTAAATGTTCTGAAAGTGACATACAAGTCCTCATGTCAAAAGTTTTGCTGAGATTATTGTAGCATTATATTTTCTCAAATGTAATAATCCTACCATTGGACATTCATATAATTTTCTGTGTCCTCTGTTGGCCCTTTTTCCCAGGGTTATAAATAATTCCCTGAGGTTATAAATAATGAATACAATTTAATTTTCAATACTATGGAAAATAATATGTTTGCTGTATCTTTAATAAAGTAGGATATAACAAAATGAACATGTGAGCTTTGACTGAAGAGAAGGTTGAGATAACCTGTGATATTTTCCAAATGTCAAAAAAATATTGGTTGACTAGTTAGTGTTGTAAAATGTATCTATTCATTTCAACGGGATTATGCCTCTCAGCAATTTTAAATATGTTTGCACAAAATGACCCCAGCAGCTGAAAGAATGAATCACATTTTGTTCCTAAAAAATCTACTCCAAAATTAATTTCTGTGCATAATTAATTTTACTCATCAAAATTCTGAATTGAAATATATAGCTGTAAATATTTAAATGTAGGTTTCCTTTTGTAATTTCCAGTGTAGTATTATAAAATGACATAAAGTCAAATATCCAAAACTATGACTGATATAATTTGGGTAGTTCCATCAAGATCAATAGTTACGCTGATTAACACCAGCTGAGGATCTGGCCCAATAAATAGCTAACTACATAATGAGCAAAATAATCCACTCTGCTATTAATTAGAAAAAGAGCTAACGAACACTTAATCCAAATGTTGGGGTTTGCAGAGGGTGTTCCAAAGCACGTAGGCAGTTGTGGGCAATTTGGGAGCAGATCAATGTGTCAAGTTGTGGAGTTCCCACATTTCTCTGTTCTCAGCTGTAAACCCCTTGCATATTTTGGGAGTAAAGGAGGAGTTTACATTTTTTGCAGATGCTGGAAACATGCCAAATCCTCCTATTACAAATATTTCTACATACTGGCAAATGCTCCCATTGGGAATACTCCTTGCATCCCCATAACTACTGGTTTTGCTCAGTCCATTACTCAATAAAACTAGCCACCAGTCCAGCTGGAATAGTCTGGTCAGAGAAACAGGGCACCAGAAGTTCAGACACATCTAGCTGAAGAAACTGGGCTGTTAATAAATCCAGCATGCTGAGATTTATTACATAATTTTTGCATTAAAAGAAAATATGAAGAGCTGCCTCACAGGTGCAAATATATTTTACTAAGGATCATGTAATGACATGACTTGAAATGATAACAGTATTTAAAAGTATGATGTGAGAGAAATGGTCTAGTGATAATAGCTATAAATTTCTTTTAGACCTGTATTTTCCACTCATTCGTCTATCACTGACTTCAGTGGGGCCAAGAGTTCAACCCTGATGTCCTAATGATTTGGGAAAAATTGAAAGTATCTCAGCTTTAAAAATTTTTATTTTCCACCTATAAGCAGTACTTGAGATCAAGTATGTTTTCCCTGGTGAATCTGAAAAGAAGGGAATTCGCGTATTTGCTACCTTCTACTTTCTACAGGCAATTTTTCTATTTTCTTATCATGCTGTAACAATGAAAGATGCCACATTAGTGCATAGAGCCTTAATCTTAACCTGTCAGATGCATTCATTCCTTTCACTATAAAAAATTGCATTTCACATTTTCTTTCCTTAGACCCCAAATTTGCAAACACTTAAGCATGTGCTTAATATTAAGTCTCATTTGGTACAGAATGGGAAAGCAATGAACTGTACTTAAGAGACATCAGTGCTCTACAAAAATATTTTATAGCTGTTTTTCTAGACTACATTTAATTATTTTAATACCAAATTGAACTGTTTCATCTCATCTTCAACATACCAGAGAAATCTTGAAGCTGCTCTTTAGGCTTCTTTTGATCTGGTGAATATTTTCTGTTTTTGAGAATTTCTTCAAACAACCCAATGATTTAATTGCAGCTCTTTTTCCTCTAGCCTAACAACCAAGCCAGAGCCATCCCACATTAAAGGCAATGAAAATAGACTAGACTGATTTACAATAAAATTTATATTTAATATTAGTGTTTCTATAGTAGGTCACTAAAGGAATAATAAAAATGGTAGGCTGTTGTTACCGCCTTGAAAAAAGGGATTTTTATTTAAGCAAATCATGTCAGTGTCTGAAGCCTACTGGATTATCTTCTAACATATGGTAAGTATTGGTTATGTGGTGTGCTGGCTTGCATTTCATTGTTGGAAAAGCATAGAAAACTGATTTTAGTATGCCTTTGCTCTTAGCAGCAGGGTATAATCATTTTTAAAAGAAATTATGGAATCAAGCATTAGCATACTGTGTAAATTTAGGATTTATGGAAGGATGTCATATATCACACATATATTGCTTTGGGATGCTTAGAAAATCTTCAGTACCACATGTCACTGTTTTGTAGTTGTTTAAAATGGTAACTAAGCACATGCAAAAAGATAGCAATGCTAGGGTAGTCTTCTAAAAAATTACATTGTTAAGTATTTAATAAACATACTGAAATGTTAATATATTATCCATTTTACAACCACTGAACTTTAAAGAATTTCCTTCTGCGAACGCGTCAGTTATCATTATCTCCAAGGGTACCAGTTAAGCTCCAGGTATTTAGCACCTTGCAGCCTTGCCCTTTTGACAGGATTTGGTTCAGGTGCCTGGAGGTGGGAGGATGAGTGTGGGTGGAAGTGGGGGCTCCTCACACCCACAGAAGAGAAAATTGGCTCCTCAGGTCCCCTCATGTCCCCTCACGATGAGCAAACTCTTTTCTCCATGCAAGGGGAATAAGCACTGTGTCAGCAGGTGACACTGGCTGGCTGGCCACCCCTACACGCCTCCCACAGGCTCAGGACGAACACGCGGGGCTTTTAGCCATCAAAGCACTGGGAGACATGCCCCGCTCTGACACCGACAAGTGTCTGCCAGATCTTCTGAAACAACAACCTGCACATTGTCACCCTAAACAGGAAGCTGAAATTGTAATTGAAAGGTGAGAGAAAAGTACACAGTAGATACTTTCTGGCTCACACTTACTACTGATGGTAGGCTTGACTTTACCCTTCACTTCAGATTTTAGTGGCTTAATTAATCTGCTAACGTCAAAAGGAAAATAATCTGTTCCAAGCATTCATTCTAAAGACTTGGTGCTTTGAAACTTTATTTCAAAATCGATCTCGCCTCTATCAAAATGAATGTAAAACTCAGAGACAAGAAGAATCCTGTCCTGTGAGCCTCCACCACGGTCACTTTTGTTCCACCAGGTTCCATTCCTCTGTAATGTGTAACCCCCCATTTGATCACTGCCATTTATTCCATACTTGTGTCTAAATAAGATGTGTAAGTATGTTATTCATCCACACAGTGAGAGCCAAGCCACAAAACCCCAAAATTAAGGGGATTTAAGGGTATTGGCTGTTACAGGCCTGTTCTGTTAGATTATTACGGGGGTTTGTAGTAAAGCCACTGCAGTGGCGAGTCCTGGCAGTAGACTATGAAGGGAGGGCAAAAAGGCGGGGTAGCCCCCTTTTTTCATTGCACCGTGGCTCATGCTGTGCCAATAACACCCGGCTGCCTGTCTTAGACATTGAGCAGTGACTGGCCAAAGTCCTCTGAGCTATGGGAGGACCCTCTTGTCCTCAACACACCCCTTGGTTGTCAAGTGCCAGGCAGAAGATGGCACTGTGTGAATAATGAACACTATTAGTGCCTGGAGACAGACCATAGACCCCCAGGAGGTGGGAGGAGAGAGAAGGGGATTGGGTCTGCACAAGGCTGCTCCAGTTAGAGACCAACAAGACAATAATGGGGGGAGCTGCTATTGATGCAAATGATGGTTAAGAGCCATTTAGGAGAGACCATGTTGTGTTCATGTAACAACTGTCCAAAGGTGATTGCTTAAGAGTAAGACATCTTGACATTTCACTAGGGGCCAGCCCTGGTCTCCTGCTCTCAGCTAGGTGCTTGCTTGATGGGACACAGAAAAGCAAAGCAAGAATCAGAATTCTGATACATTGGATCTCTTAAACTTTAAACTGCTAACTGCTCCTGGAAGGAACAGGCACAGCCAGAAGCAGTATCAATTAGTTTAAATTATAACATGCAATGCCAGAGTCAGCAATCACATCAGCAACTTGTCCAAGCTGCTTGAAAGTAGCAGAGGTACATGTTGAAGCACAAGTGTCTCATTCCATGCAACCAGCTCACTGCATTGACAGTGACTGTAACTCACATTTGCAGACAAATATTCAGCAACCCTGACATAGCCTGTGACTTACCGCTTAGAAATGTCCCTGCAAAAACCCTGTTAATCTGTCATAACCTAGAGAAATCCCAACTTTTGCTATTGCTCCATGGCCCAGCATCCCCTGCCAGTGCCCCAGCCGTGTTCCTGGAGCAGCCAAGCTCTCCAGATACAGCACTTGGATGGACCATGAGGTATGTTGGCTCTGTGCAAGAAAGGAGACCCTGGGTGAAGCTACAGAAAAGCCACCTTTGGAGTCAGATGTGAACCTCTAAGGTCTGCCGTGCCCGAGCAGAGGTTTTCTTTCTTCTTGTTTCCCTGATCTGGCCCCTGGTTCCTCACTGGTGTTTTGCAAAACCCGGGGGCCGGGGGATGAGCTGACTGCCTCTGCCCAGGTGTCCAGGAGGGCAGTGCCAGAGAATGGTTCTCTGATCCATTAAATCATTTTGAAAATGCAGTTATATCTAATTAGTGTTTAGCATTGGCTGTCTTCAGTGTTTATATTGGTTTGTTTCTGTGAAGTGAGATTTCTGGGTTATTTATTACTGCCAATATGTTACGCCCTGCTTTTGACAGTCACCTTATGTTCTGCCAGTTTGGGGTTTTTGTCAATTACTCTGATTTCATGTATGACTCCTGATCTTTATCTACACATTCTTTTCACTGCATCTTCTCAAGACAGGAGTTTTTCCTTGTTGACGGATGGGTTGTAAGGGCTGGACTGTAGAATAACTGCACAAGGAATAAGGGATTTGTTTACAAAGAGCTTGACAGGGTAAGTTTGCCCAAGCACACAAGCTATCCAAATTTCATGTAAAACAGACCTCTTTTACTGAAGGAAAGTAAAGAAAAGCTGTGGCTTATGGTTGGGTTTATATTTGCATTTTCCATCAAGGGGTTATTTGATCCTCTCTGCAGGGAGCATTTACTTGAAAGATGGGTCTCAGCCATGAAGTGTAAATTCCATTTCACTCTCCCCAAAAGTTTGGGGTTATTCAGAACTCTCAAGTTTTGATCCTCCTCCATGCCAAACTTAGTCCGCGGAACAAGAGCTACCTTCCTTCACATTTCAGCTGACTCTTTAATATACACTCCTCTCTTTCACTGTTAATCGTGTCTCAGCCTCTTGCTCACATGTGACGATGTCAGCTCAAGCATATGCAACAAACTCATAGTTCAAAATTACTTGGCTCTGCAACACAAGATAATCTTAAGGAACAACTGCAAATTAAATACCGTAATACAATATTCACATATATGTTATCCGATAATGTACACTGTGATTTAAATCCTACTACTGTCAAATTCTTTGAATCATTAAACACATGATACCCAATGGACAGTTTATTCGTTCTAGAAATGTTTTGACATTTTGGATCAAAACAGTTTTTAGTATGATTAGCTAACTTGCTTAGCAATTGTTTTCTGGTGTGCTGCATAAACTAAGAACACTTTATCAGTTATGGTGAATTATCATTTCTAACTCAGGATTACAGAAGTGTATAAAAATTCTCATATTCAACAGTGGAAGTTCTCCAGAAAAGAACAACCTTTACGACTCATTAAGAACTAAAGGTCATTGTGTCTTGACACTATGGAGGGCTGTGATATTATGAACCCAAACTTCCACCAAAAAACATATTTTTTTTACATTAGAATTAAGCTTAAAAAAAATTAGATTTGACTTCCTGAAGCCACCAAGGTTGCTGGCATCCCAGTGCTATGAGTGAGTTGTGCAGCTGGATTAGATCAATTAGTCCCAAAACCGAACATTAAATAAGCTTTTACTAATATTAGTTCACGCAGTTGCATTCTGTTACAAAAGCAATATTTTTTGGGTGAACAGCAACACATTTTCAATTTCCTTGTAGCCATTGAGTACAGAGTCAGAATCCAGAGTGTAACACATTTAGTAGTGTAATCAGTTCATCTTGCTTATTTTCCTGAAGCTCTAGTAACAGTTTATTTTTACTGTTTTATATCCTTACCTAGTAATGGTTGTTCAACTGCTGTTATATCATCTACAGTGAATACTTCAAAGAGACGAGGGGAGAAGAGGAGGGATGTGTAAAAAAAAAGCAGTTTTATGACAGTCATGTAGGTAACAACTGTGCTATCAAATATTTTATTTTATCCTTTTTTATTAAAGCATGCTAATGGTTCAAACGTGCACTCAACCATATGTGAAGGGTTTACAACAGCCTCCCAACAAAGCTATTTTTGTTTAAACATAGACTCTTGGGGCCAGCTGTGGCCTGAGTCCCAAACTTCACCCTTGTCCACTTTTGAATGGGGCCAAGCACAGTGAGTTGAGCCTTGCTTTCTTTGGAGACAAATAAGAGCTAGGACGGATGTATGCAGGAGCAGAACTGGCTTCTCTGGGAACCACCAGGAAGAACCTGGGGCTCCTGCGTGGGAGGAGCTGGCATCTGCCACCAACAAAGAGGGACAGAGACACGGCACTTCTGAGAGATAGATCCTGATTTCCACCTTACCCTCCTAAGGTCCAAACAGTCTTCTGCCTCAGCCAGCCTCCTTCTGTACAGGGAGATATTTCTCCACATGTAAATTGCAAGACTGAAGATTTTAATATTAAATGTTGTTTTGCAGAAAAAAGTCAACACTGATGATGTTTTCCAAAATCTCTTTTTCCCATACATATTAACATCGTGCCTCACATTTCAGTGACTTTTATTCAAACTTACTACAACTGAGTTGCAAAATGTTGTCTTTGTCCTTAAGACCATGACAGAGAACTTTATCTGCATTCAGATGCCTACTGGTTTGTGGTATTTCAATAATAAAACAGCAGGATTGAAGGCTCATGATGAGAAATCTGACTAATTACCTGTTAGATGATAGATGGTTGTAACTCGGCAGTGCCAGTCACTGAAAACAAAACACTTCTAGATATCAATCAGCTTCCTGACAAATTCAATTTCCATCACATTCAGTGGACAATAAATGTGAATTTTACCTCAGCAGCTACATAGCTTTGACTTTTAACTTTCCAGTATGCATAATGATATTTTAATAAAGTAAAGATTTTTTAAAGTAAATTAGTATTTAAATACCTGACATATTCGTATTTCAGGCTCAAAGCTGGTGGAAATAATTAACGTTGAAAATCTGTCTTGTGTTCTACTGCAGACAGCAAAGGTGTATTTGATAGCAATTTTCCTGTTTTCTCCATATATTTTTATTTAAGACCAATTATTTACAACACTTGTAATGGAGGTATTCACCCTCTTTTTCCAGCATCTTATTTATCTATATGTCAATGAGTTGGGTGCAGATTCTACATATGACTCCAAAACCAAAATGTCCAGTTATCACCATGATATACCAGCATGTGGGCAAAGTTAAAACAAAGGACTGGACTGTAGAAATTGAATATGGGTTTGAAGAAACACCTCTCTTTTTTTCCACACAGGGACCAATTGCATTGTCAACATCTGGAAGTTGTGGATAAGCTTATCCAGTTCAGAATGAATCTGAGTCCACTTACTCTGTTATAAATCAGAAGAGGCCAATTACAGTGTGCTTAATATCCATGTCAACTGCGTGAGATGAGAATTAGGCTCTAGAGGTCATCAATCCCTTCGTTACATTGGACGCAATAAACTGAAAGCTAAGAGGAAACATTAGCATTGCCTCCAGGTTGTTACGTGTATCCTTGTATCACTGCAACTAATCACCCTGATGAGCAATCCTCTGCCCCGTGCATCATACATGAATGGAGCAGACAGCGCAGGCTCTGTCCCAAATATCTGAAATCTTCACATATCGTGGCATACAAATTCAGACCAAATCATTTATCTCTGCTTTATGACAGGTGGCATCAACAAAAAGGAAGGGCAGCAAAATTATGTTTATACTTGTTTTAGGGCACTGTGGCTCTCCTATTTCACCTAATAAAAAACTGGAAAAAAAATAAAATCAACCTTTAATACAATTGTCCTTCTTGGAGGTGGGGACACGAGGCGCAGCCATTTCAATTTGCTCTGTCAGTTGCTGGTGGCAAAGCGCAGCTCCAAGGAGCCGCCAGAGGTGTCCACCCGGCCCTCGGTGCAGGAGCTGCGGGGAGCTTTGTCCTTGGGAAACGGGGTAATTATTAAGCAGGTAACATCTGGGACCTGCTTCTCTCAAACAACAGCGGGGAAAGATAACCGTGTTAGTGTAAATGACAGTCGAGGATTTCCAGGGCTGGCCACTGGTCCATGTGTTCAATTTGATTGATTGGCAGGTGCTGGGAGAAGTCTTGTCTGCTCATTTCTCCCAACCAGAAACAGCCTCCGTCTTTATCCAGAGCTCCCCTCACAATCCCCCTCTCAGCAAAGGGTCTCCAGGCAGCTCCTGGACCAGGGATGGGTAGAAGACACCTGGGCAACCCTGGGGACCAGCCCGCCCCAGGACTGAAGCAGGGACCCAGCGGAAGGGCACGGTGGGTGCCGGCTGCCTGGGCTGTGGGATGCTCCCTGCCGGAGGTGAGTGGTGTGAAAAAAACACAAGGGGATGAAAAGGCCGAGGATTTTTCACTGGAGTCAGTGTTTAATCAGGAAACACACTACGGTGGCAGCCATTTCTCCTGAACGTGAGTTTCTTTTTTTTCCAGGTCCTGCCTCAACATCTCACCATAAGCACCCCAGGAAGAGCTACCTGAGCACCGGCCGCAGTTTGCAGGTTTCCCAGGGCACTGCAGGTCACACACATGTGGATCAGATTTGGCTGCCTGGCGTTACATTGGGTTTAAATGGTTTTACACTGGAAGCTGTGGCCAATTTGCCCTCCAAACCACATCCTTCTCTGCAGCTGGCATTTTGCAAGTAACTGTTATTTTCCAATTTGCAGTAATACATGTCAGTGTCTGAATTTTCAGGAACTATTTCTACTTTGTGTTAAGAAAGATCCTTACTAGTACTGTCAGAGTTTGTCTCTTGTTTTGTACAGTCAGGCTGTCACTGTAAAAGGTGCCAATACAGCTATGAAATAAGAGGTTTAGTGCATCAGTGAAAAATTATGTTCTCAAACACAGGTTATTAAAGATTACGTCACCAATCTGCATGTGTGCACATACATATACGTATACATATACATAAAAAATATATATGCAGGTAATCAAACAAGAATAGCTTATATTATTACATCCTTTGGAAACAATGATGGTTGTATCAACAAATTCTTCTGTTTCTGATACCAATAATAAATTACCAGGCTCACATCTATATACTGCTTTTCATTATATATGTACTGAAGACTTTGTAATGATTTTTTCTTAATCAAACCACTGTACAGAGGAGGTCTACTTAGGCTTTTCTTAAAGCAGCCTGACATCAAAAGATTTCAGAAGGATAAATGCTGCTTTTAAAAGCTAACAAACTACTTATGTTTTTAAATGGCAGAAGTATGATTTAGCCTGCTTTATTACAGATGTTATAAATGATGTTTCACATAAGAATATTATTCTCTCATTGCTTTCCAGGTAGAGTTTCCACTGGCTTCATTAAAAGGCCTGAATGTAAAACGGCTGCAGAACCATGAATTGGGTCCTGGCAAATGAAATCATTCTATTTTTTTTTTATCACTTGACATGGCAGCATGGCAGCTATTTAATTACACTCATACAAGAACAATAAATAAAAGTCATATGACCTTATGTTTCAATAAAATAAAATCCACTTATCCTTTTTAACTAAAATGTCATTTCCCATTTATTCTCCTGCAATGTGGTTGCCAGTGTCCAATTTTTAGGCTCAGTGCACAACAGTGATAAGGTCAAAACCTGAGACACAGTGATGTGATTAGCCCTGTCCTAGGCTACCTCATAAAAATGTCTGCCACACAGCACATGCTCTGTCATGCAAGAAAAATTGTTTACCAAAGGGTTCAACTGAACAGAGAGTTGTATGAACATGCAGAGGGTGCTACCCTGACTTTTTACAGTCTCCTCGCAACTCATTTGTACAAGGGAGATCGGGGGGGAGATTTTAAATAGAAATAGAAGATAAAACTAGACACTCTGGAAAATCAAAAATTGAGGTGGGTGGTCTGGCAGCTCGAATAACTGTTGCAGATGACCTTATGAAGCCGAGGTGTGATTCATCAATCCCATAATACTTGTGATATGCGATATTTTCCCTGCTTTGGAATAGGCACCAACCCAAACAAAACCTGACCTGGTGAGGTTTGGTTCACAGAGGTCTCATCTCTCCATGAGAATAGGTGGAGTTACAAGCATCAGTACCAAACACTAATATGGTACCATAGACAGAGACTTTATTTATCATGCAGAGAGTGAAAACAAAGCTTTCTAATAGATTTATTAGTAAAAGGGAACAGAAGAATCTAGTATGGACAAACTGCGTGTTCCCCACATCTCAGCTGCCAGGACTTCCTGCCCTCGGGCTTAGATATATTTATCCGGTTATAATTCAGTAAAGTTGTGTGATTTCAAGCCATTCCAAACAAACAATACATCTAGGATATCATTCAAGGATGTCCTGACAATGCAATATTTCACATTTCAGTTTAAAATAAAAAATGGAGATGCTAATTAAATGCTCTCACAAAGATGAGTTGTTCTTCTCAGAAATTGTTTTTATTAATTTTATTTTTTAAACAGTTTAAGGACTGTAAAAATTAAAATGATGACAGTTTTGTCTGGATGAAATTACTATAATATGTACATCACTGGGAGAGAGAGTAAGTCATATGGAATATATATATTCAGAGCTTGATTGTGCTGTTTCTTTGTATTCAAAGGCCTCTTTGACTTCACTGGAAATTTTACATATGTGACAGTTGCAGAAATGAGTCCTCAAATTGTAGAGAAATCAAATTTCCATGTTAAAGAGACCCCGTTTCTAATTTCACTTGGAAAAATCATAGTTTTTCATGTGTCCCCCATCTCGTTATTTTTCCAGCCTTTCTAAACATTGGTGCTTTTTATAAGTGAGGGACACTAGGGGAAGGAAGAGAAAGAAAAAAAAGACTTTATGTTTACTAGGGGACAAATATGCTACTGGAACAAGTGTTTGGTGTCGAGTGTACTGTCAGGAGTAAAGAGAAACATGGGTAATACCATTTGCACCCCAGTGCTCAAAATAAAATATTAATGGCAGCATTTCCTGAGAAATTAAATTACTAGAGAAAAAAAATCCTAAAAATATGCATTCCACTGCCTTGTTGAAAGCCCTCACACAAATTATGGTCAAATTAATATCCTTTTGTCTTCAGCACACATACTTTATGACCTTGAGAGATGTTCTCATGTAAACGTCTGAGGTTTTCTTATTTAGAAATAGTCATATTTCACACACACTCACTGGCCAAGGGAAAAAGCACAACCATTAGCTAGATTTGAATGGGTGAAAGTCAGCTGTTTGTTTGCAGGAGTCATGAGGTGATCTGGGCTCTATTTAGCCCCCACTTAAACCTCCAAAATGATTCGACTTTAGCCACTCTTGACATAAGTGCATTGATGCCGAAGGGTTAAGTCTGACCAGACCAGTTTATCCCCAGCTGCACTGACGGACAGTCAGACTCAGCACATTAAGATAGTGCTCTTTTTGTTGCAACGCTTCACAATTTCATTATGGTTCATACTCCATTAGTAGTGACTCACTGGTTGTTAGATAGCTACAGTTCTCACTAACCTGAAAATAAAAAAAAAACAAGATCCGTTCTAACACCGGTCCTCCATATGTGATAAATTCTGGCTACTGTGCCTCTAAGAAGAATAAAATTATCTAATGCACACTATATTATCAATATGAGTAAAAAAAAAAATAAATAGTTTCTAGATTATGGCTATTTCAAAAAGACAATCATGATGTAAAGGAAGGAAACATTATGACTCATGCCTATCAATTTTCTATTGCCTTTATTCAATTCTACCTGAAAAAAAAAGTCATGAAAGAATTCAATGGCCTGCCAATAAATTGAAATTGTTAGCATGTTTTATACATATTAAAATAATGTTTCAAGTAGGTTAATAATACCCCACCAGCCTCATAAGCAGTGAAGGACACAGCCTTCATTTGCCCTGACTGTGTGACACAGGAACAGGCTTGCTCCCGCTGAGACTGTGAGAGGGCTAAAACTTTCCTTTCTCTAATAAGGTCACCAAGAAATACAGATATTTGGGGCATAAACCTGCAATCAGTTGAATACTGTCAAATGAGGAAAATCTGTGTACCTCATACGGTGCTTAGCATCTTGTCAAACACTGGTGCACTGACTTAAGGTCAGACCAAGCGTCTGTCTCCTACTCCGGTCTCTGCAAGAAGACTGTTACTATTACAATGATATAAATGAGTGTCTTCCACAATCATAAACATTTTTTCCAGCAAGATTTTTCACTGTTGTCCCCCATTTTCAGATGTAATCCACTCTGCTAAATTTTAAGGACAGTTTTGCAGAATTGATGCAAACATGGTTAAACCTAAGATCCCACAGCAGCATAATAAATATTCATCAGTACTGCATTTGCCTTTATGCACTTCCCCAGCTTCAAAATAGCTAAATGACACAAATTTGTTACAGTGGTAACAGCAACACAATTATGGTTAGTGGCCTGTCGCTGCTACCATCCAAACTTCAGCTTACAATATTATAAAACTCTTGACAGGCCATTCATGGATCAAACTTAAAATATAAGGAAAAAAGAGAAATGGTTTTAACAACTGAAACTTTATGGAACTGCCAGATGACAAGCTAGGATATGGAAAAGAAAAGTAGATGTACAGTGAGAAGAGAAAAAAAAAAAACATGCTCTTTGCACATAGGTTTTATACATACACGCAATATTTACCTTGACACGTTTAAAAACCAGTACATTTCTTAAAGGAATGGCAAGAAATTAAGACCCTGAGGGGAGGTTCTCCTCCATGTCAGAGGTCCAAACTGAGCTCAGGAGAGACAGAAGTTCATCCCACAGACAAGTAATGAATGATTTCTGCCCGGCTGGGCAGCAGGCAGTAACTGGCACTGGAGGTGGACATCTCAGAGCGGAACCCAGGGATATATTAGGCAGTGAATGCTGCCCTCGTTGCAGGCATCAGCCACCTGGCAGAGAAGCTTTCACTCCCTGATTCATTGCTAGACATTACACCAGAAACAAGACAGGTAAAAGATACGGTTTGGTGTTATTTGTGCTCTAGGCTTGCTCTACAGACCAGGAAAGGAGGAGGAAGGAGGGGAGCGAAGGAGCAGGAAAGAGAGATTTCCTCCAGTGAGTGGCCAAGAGCACCTAAGTCAGGCTCCTGCTCTGACCTGCCCGTGATGAGTTTCTCTCTCTTCATCAGCTCTTTGGAAGCCAACGCAGGCGAGCAGCCAGCCCAGCTGCAGCAACCTTCCCAAGGTGACAGCCAGTCCTCCCCAGCATCTCCACCAGGATGGATCAGGCTGGCCCCGAGCGCTCTAGGACTTTCTTAGGGACTACCATCCCTAGAGGTATTTAAAGAACGGATAGATGTAGTGCTCGAGGACATGGTATAGATGGACTTGGCAGCGATAGGTTAACGGTTGGACTCGATGATCTTAAGGGTCTTTTCCAACCTTGACGATTCTATGATTCTATGATTCTATGATTCTATAGCTCTGAAACAAGGTCCCCCACTCAAGAAAGAAGCGCTCACTCATCTTCTAACAAAGGATTGAATATCAGAGTGCTACAACGGGGGCTTTGGTTACTAAAACGTAATTTTTTTAAAAAAACACATTCCATATCTCCATGTGCTAGCACCCAATGAATTATTAACACAAATAATTAAAACTAATATAGGATTTTAAAAATAAATGAATAAAGTATATTTCATTATGCAGTATCCTTGATTTTTATGGTGTTTGTTTGATTACCCACTAATTTGCAAAATGTGGTAATCTGCAGTATGCATCCCAGTCATTAGTGAAATCATACTGTAGTCAACAGGCTGATGAACTGACATGTTGCACCAGCAGCAACCAATACCCCGTATAGAAGGGCAAAAATGAATCAAAGGGCCTGATTCCTGTTTTTATAAAAGCCAGTTTACAACACTCAGGCAATGAAGAGTAACCACTGAGTTTCCACAGAGAGGCTTATGGTGATATAAATGAATAGTAAAGCAAACAATAATCTGACCAAAGACACTTACGGCTTTTGGGGCTTTTTTCACATCTTTTATCTTTTAGTATCTCTGATTAAATTTGGTGAGAATATCTAGGTGACACCTAGAAGACAAATATAACTTGGTATGGATCAACAGCGTAAGTTCCAACACCCAATTTTGAGAAACATATGTTCTGTTGAACACATACATGGGTGTTATCGTTGGCAAGGCTATAAATAAATATTAAATCCTCATCAGTCAAAATAAGAAGTACTCTAAGGTTTCACTTTCATCAGATAACAATAACACCTCTGGAAAAACATTAAGTCTAAATGATAGCATATTTATTATTTGACAAAAACTGTCTTACAAAATATTTTGTTTTAATTCCCCGATGCTTTACATAATAGATTATAACAGCTGCTATAACAATTCCAAAGTTGTTTTTTTCTGAGAACTCTTTGAATCCTCTAACACTACAAGCGTTTTTCCAGGTCTTATTTTTTAAATTAGCATGCCTTGAGAAAATACCTACATGTATTTTCCTAGACCCACACTAGCTATTGATCTCAGCTCGAAAAAAGTGGAAGAATTCATAGGTCATTTCAAAGTCACCTGTTGAACTAAGGTTCAGAGAAGAAATATTTCTCCTTCGCCAGCCTGGAACCTCTACAGACCAGAGGGCAGCACAAAGGCTTTGCAGGGCACATACAGTTGCGGCGCACAGCCAGAGCAGAGCCTCCTGGCAGATATCCCTGTATTCCAGCATTCTAATCTGAGCCCTGAAATAACTGGTTCTATCCTGAGTTCCTTCTCAGGCAAAACTCCTCCTGAAGCAGTGGTGGGCCTTTTGTTCAATTCTAGCCACGTGCAAATTTATTTTGGGATGAGCAAATAATTAATCTATTAAAAGGTTCCACGGGACATTCCGAAAGTTGCCGTGAAAAATTATTGTCAGTGCAGAGCTGAGATGCTGCTTTATAGAATTAGCTCATAAAATAGTATCATGTGTAATTGCATTCATGTTGTCACTGTCTCTTTGTAAATCTCCAGAGATTTACAGCACCACACACTGGAGCAAGACTATCTAATATTTATAATGTTTCATTATTTTCATCTGCTTGGAACAAAACCTATAGACCTATAGAAAATCCAACACGATGTGTCAGAAATAGCAGTGTCCACTTGCAGGATTTATAGCAGTACACAAAACGCAGGCAGACACAATACTGCAGTAATTGCAAGCTACCAAACAGCTGCATGGCATTTAGTCAAAATACTTTATCCTTTTAACACACTTATTGAGCGGAACTTGAAATAGGCTCATTGTTTATTTGGGCATGTCAGAGGGGAAATTTTGTTTCTTTACTAGACCTACAGAGTATAAACAGATCCTGACTGTAAAGCCCTTTCATCGTACTTCTACAGGTAAAAATAATATTTTAACTAATGACAGCTTTGGCAGGGGAAAAGTTAAAAGGCTTCAGAACTTTTCCTATAGGTTAACTCAAAGTCCTGCTTGGAAGAGGAGGGCCAGATCGTTCTTGCATAGCTTTCATATCAGAAGTGAGTTGTTTACAGCTTTTTGAAACATTTAGGATTTCATCTTAACATTTGCTAATTTATGACCAGAAAAACTAGAAGCGTGCAGCTTTCTGATTGCTACTGTCAGCCAGCAGACGAACACTGCGGCAAGAGTAAAACAATTTCCTTGTAATTGGTGGGGTCTTAAAATAAATGTCTGAGGTTCGTAAAGAGCATAGCACTGATGTCAATGGGAATTTTGCCAGATTAAGAAAGGAAGAATTTGGCCCTTTCTCTGTAACTACTGACAACGCTGCACAATTTTATGTTGTTAGGATTTTTTAATTAAACGTTCTATTCCTCAGTACACAATAGAACTTAAAAGGAGATAGTATCTAAATATGAAGCTGAGTTTGTAAAGAGTCTCTAAGTCCTTTGCAAATGAGGGGAGAAAATTAAAAATTCCAGCAATACTGAGATTTTCTAGACAAGCAAGTCCGTATATTTTTTAAGGGGTGGGTTTTTTTAAATATCTATGCTTTTTGCTACAGTCACTAAGTATCATGAGAAGGAGAAATATGATATTAAGCAGGATCTGATCCTAAACTTATGGCTCCAGTGGGAACAGACTAAAACCCATTTATAGCATATCCCAACAGAAACACTCCATTTGCTGTAGCAGTGTTTACTGCATCTGAATTCTCCTAGCAGAAAACAGCATTTTCACAGTCAAGTTCCAATATTAGCAGGGAATTAATTATTAAGTGATATTTGTAGAACAGTGCTAAGGTGGGGGGGGCGGAAGGGGGGAGTCCCTCATTGCTGTTACTCCTTGGCAAAGAAGAATATCGGTTTGGTAATCTGGTCAATATTCAACTTTTAGTCATGTGGCTGAAAAAAATGCTTTACGGGAAAGGACTTGACCAAATCTTTTAGATAATTGCTGCATTCATACAAAAATACGCCTTTACCTAAAAGAACAACAGTTTAAGAAATATGCTGAAAGCAATCATGGCTCGGATAAGGTGAACCTTGCATATCATTTCCATCAGCTCTGCAACACCAGTCCAGCCTTCCTATTGGTGCTTACTTCCAAACACAGATCTTTTTATGCCAGACATGAATCAATAAATTTTAATCTAGCTCAAGAATGTTACCTGTAAATAATGTGCTGTAAACCAAAGCAAAACTGGAAGGAGATGAAAAGTGCTGTACCTGTACAGTCATTTATACTGTGCCTGAAGCCTATTCCAACTCAACAGGAGTCTCCCGTTGATTTCAGTGTGGTTTGGTTCAGTCCCTTATTTCAGCCCTCGTGTGTTTCACCAGTTTAATGTAGTTACAATTCCTGGTAGCCTTTGTCCATTGCTCCTTATGGGAACATTCAACAATTTGCTATATGATTAAAAATGTTTGTGGAAGCATGAACCACACGGTGTTATCGATCAAACATACAGACTAAACAACTCCTACAAATATCACAGCAGAAAACTAATCCAGCATTGAAAACATTTTTTATTTTAGTTTTAAAAAAATATCCCAAGTATTTTAAACAAACTAGCCAGACAATTCTAAATGCTCGTATTAGGGATGTTCACCTCAGTGAAAGTCCTGCTGCAAGCAGTAATGGTAAATAAAAATAAATAACTAAATCTAAACGGATCAAAAAATATGACTGACACTAAAATTGCCGCAAGCAAATAACCTGCTTCACTCACCTGCATGAAAGATAATGATTTTGATTTAAACACAGGCACTTGCATTAGGTATGTAAGTGCCTGGATTATAACCCCACTTCCTAAACCAAACATGCCAGTAATCAAAAGTCTAAGGGTTCAACAGCTTTCAATAAAGCATAAAGTTAAGACAAGGAAAACACAGACTTGAATAATTAAAGACGTATTTTTATACATAGGAAAAAATATCTGAGTGCTGTGATGCTGGCATTGCATTTACAAATTCCTGATTTATCAATCATATGATATCTACTACGTTTCTTGATTTGTATTGCAGAGCTGCTGGAAATACATTTCTATTCAGCGCTCACATTATCTAGCAGATGAATATTTTTGGGGTATTTCCTAGATGATAGTTCTTTCAGATATCAAGCAGAAACTACACCTGCTCCGTTAGGATTTTTTTTTTAATGTACAATATCTTAAAACCTAAAATACCACTGTAGCCACCCTCTGTTACAATGCTTCATGCTGACTTGGGAGTAAATTTTCACCATTCAAGAAAGTCAAAGACAGGTGAAATTTTAAGCACAAAATAATACCTATTTACAGGAAAAAAATGTTCTTCTTTCAGAAATATTACACCTAGTCCAAATTTATTTCTAACATGTGAGCTGTTTGAGCTTGCTTGGCCTGCAACCTGCAAAGGTATCCTGTCGGGGTGGCTGTCCATTTTTTTTTGCTTTGAATTGTTAGTAAAATCTACTTGAAATCAAATAGAGAAAGAGAGATACAGTAACATCTGCGTAGGGTTTTATCGACTTCTGAGGTGACCATTTTACATTCTGACTGTAAAATATGCAGAGAAAATGGGCCTGAGAAAGAATTCCGAACCTTACAGCATTTGGTTTATATTTTTTGACTAGACGTGAAGTGTCTGGCACATCATTCATTTCCTCCTGGAAGGTGCAGATTTGAGGACATGCTCAACCCTGCTCTAAGTTTAGAAAGTTTCAGAATAAAAGGCAACTATTCCCAAAGTCCCTGCCCTTGAGGTCTGCCTTTTAGATAATGAAGTTTCTGAAGGCGTTGCTCAACACAGACCGACTGAGGAGAGAAGAAAAAGGGGGGGGGGGGGGAGAAAATGACAGAAAAGCATATGTTTTTGCATTTCTTCTGAGTTTATTCAGAATGATATCCATCTGGGTGAAACAGCTAGCTCCCCAGCAAATTAATGGTCTGATGATTCAGGGAAACGTAGAGCTAGGTTCTTAGTTGTAAAATGCATGTAAATGAAGAAAGGAGTGCATGGAGGTGAATCTAGTTTGGTAGGACAGACATTTTTCACAGATTAAGTATTAATTTGGAAACAATAACCTCCTAATAAAATGCCAACGTTACAGCAGTTTTATTAAAACACATCTTCAAATAAAGGATCAAATTCTCTGGACTCAGCTGCAGACCGCTGAGGAACCTGAGCAGAGGCATCATTTATTAGCAGAGGCGACTCATTAGAGAGGGGGAAATTGCTGTCGGCCGGGAACTCGGTCCTGCTTCAGCTGGAAGTTTTGCCTAAGGAGCTCGGGATCGGCCCCGCCGCCGTGCCCCTTCCCCCTTCCGCCCGCGGCGGGGAGGGAACGGCGCTCACCTCTTCCCGCGGGGAAAAAAGGACATTAGCCTGCGCCTGGAGAAGGCTCCGTTGTCTCTAAACCAGCAATCCCCTGGCAAGCCTGCGTGAGCAGAGCAGCAGTGTCCGCAGATGCTCAACAAATGATCGGTTAAAACCCGAAACGCGGTTTCCTTCTCTTTTTTTTCTTCCTTTTTCTTTTTTTTTTTGTTTGTTTTTTTGTTGTTGGGTTTTTTTGACAGCAACTTCTGGGGATTAAGCCCTCTCCAGAGTTTGCCCGTGCCTTGTCATGTGAGTAACGTCCTGCACAACTTAACGAGATAAACTCTGACAAGCTAATAAGGCTGGGCGGGGGGCCGTGCTTGCCGGCACCCTGGCACCGCGTCCCCGGTGCCGGCGGCCGGCTCCGCGCCCTGGCTGCCGCCCGCGGAGTCCAGCCCCGCCGTAGATCGATAACCGCCCCGGCGGGGAGGCAGCGGAGCGTCCCCGTCTCCCCGCGGCCGGGCCGGCCCCGAGGGCAGCGGCGTGGCCGGGCGGAGCCCGCGGGCGCGGAGCGGCGCGGAGGCAGCGCGGAGCCGGAGCCGCCGGGCCCGGCCCCGCCGCTCCTGCGCACCCGCGGCCTCTGCGCGGCCGCGGAGGGGGGAACCTGCGGGAGGGGAATCATTAGCATGCGGTTATGGGGCTCGGTTCTCAGCGGCGCGCAGGGGCGGCTTTCGGCAAAGGGGACGTGCCCTGAACTTGGCGGTGCCCGGCGGCTCTCCGCGCCCCTCCGCCGGGACCGTCCTCCCGCCGCCGCCCTGCGGGCTCCCGGGCCGCGGGGTAGCCCTGCCCCGGCTCCTTTCGGTGGGAGCCGGGCGCTGAGTATCGCTTCACCCGGAGAACTCGAGTGTCTAATTTATCCAGTCCTCATTTGCGAACGGTCTCCTGCTAAATTATGGCAGCCAAAGGTCAGCCGGACTCAGCGGTTCTCTTCATTTTCTTAATTTTTAAAACAAAAAAAAAAAAAAAAGGAGGGGGAGGGTGATGGGGGAGGGCGGGGGAGAGAAACCAGCAAGTTATTCAAATTCAACCTCATCTGAATAATCGTGAATTTGATCCAGTCAGAGCTGCAGACTGTACAGTAAAAATAAATGTCCAGGAGGCATTCACTGTAGTTGATTTTTTTTTTTTAAATATAGAGGTTTTAAAAATGCAACGTCTCTCCAACCCCTCCCCCCAAATATGGAGTGAGTTTGCAGGTATTGCACGAACCTGGCGGAGTGGTATCAGTGTGTCTGCAACACTTAGGTTGAATGCATGAAACCCCCAATCATAATTGTATGTTCACAAAGCACATATGGCAGCTGCATTCTTTGTATAGTTTGTTATGGTCTGGTGTGTAATGTAAATATAAAGATCAGACCCAAAACACAGGCTCGCTCTCCCCATAACAACAACAACAAAAACAAAAAGTTGCTTTGCAAACTTAAAAAGAATGACATTAGTGCCATGCTACTGTCTGAGCCAGCAATGATTATTTGGTCTGTTTGCTCCCATTCAGAGTTAATACACGATAATAGTTTTACTCTGTGCTGCTTGACGTGAAACCACTGGGGTTGGGCAATTCTCTTCCAAACAAATACAACTTCTACACCCATCCCTGGGACAGCGAGCCGAGAGCTGAGCGAGTTCTGCAATGGAGAAAAGCATCACTTACCACGGCGGGGATCTAGATCTCGGCAAATGCTGCCAGTAGGTCTGAGAAGTGAAAAAAACTGGAAGGGAAGCGCAAAAGGCAGAAAGTTGGAAAGGGGGATTTGTGTGTGCGTGTGTGTGTGTAAAAGCCAGAGGGAAATGCGAGCACAGCGCTCCCTGCTCTCCCTGGTCGCCACCAAAACAAAGATCCAGGAGTTAAGGGAGCAAAGCTGTGCCAGATCTAGACACACAGCTCCTCAGGGCCAAACCTCAGCTTCTCACTCACTCCAGCTAGCGACAAGGGTTAATGCTCCGGAGGGACAGGCTAGCCGGCCCCTGACACCATTGGCTAGGAAAGAAATCAGGTTTAAGGTAAATTTACAGGCGCTTTGCAAGTTACAAAGGGGTAATTTTAAATTGAATATAACAATAACAATGACAATAATAATAGGAATAATAATAGAGCCCATCCTGGTTCAGCTGGCTAAAAAGTGAGGGCAGGTCCCCGCCCCTGCCCCCGCAGCAAAGGCTCCGCGGTCCCGTCCCGGCGCAGGAGCCGGCGCCCCGCACCCCCCCGGCCCCGCCGGGGGACCTGGGCATCTCTGGAAGTACAAAATAGGGAAGAACCCGGGAAAAACAAGGTTGGGGGGAGGGAGGAAGCGACGCAGCCATGAGCACTAAATGCAAAGGTTCAGCCTCACACTTGGAAGAGATCAACAGTTTTCTTGGGAGTTAAATGAGGCGAGCGGGTTCCCATGCGAAGGCGGGGGCATGCGGCTCAGGTGTGTGCCCGGGTGCCACTGTCCCCCTGAGCGCCCTCCGCGCCCCCTGCAAACACCGGGGAGCTTCTCCTTTGACTAAGGGGGGGAATGGAAGAAGGAAAAAAGCCTGGCTGGAAGGGGAAAAAAAAAAAAATACGCGTTCATACACATCTGCGTAAAGGTTGGAGTAAATGGTGCCCACAGCGCGAGCCCGAAACAAGCTTCCACTTGGGGAACTGAGGTCAGGATCTGCCCTTTCTGAAATGCACAGGCGACATGATGGACATCGGCTTTATTGTCGCCTCTTGTAGTTGGCTGGGGCGCGCAGGGAGCCTCAGCCGGGCGGGGAGGGGGGCACAGGCACTCAAGGTGTTGGTCGGAGAGGCTTTCACAACCCGGCCCCTGCGCGCACACCGATGGGCGCGCGTTTATCCGTAGCGCCGGCCGAGGAGGAAAGGGGAGGCGGGGGGGCTGTGGCGGAGGGGGAGAAGGAGAGAGGGGCTGCGGAGAGGGAATTGTGGCTGGGCGACTTCCAGCCAGCCTCGCTCCACCCGGGAGGGCCCTTCTGGGAACTTCGGAGGGGCCGGGCCGGGCTGCGCGGCCGCGGCCGTGCCCGCGCCGGGGCAGCGCGCCCAGGTGCGCCCGGGAGCCCCGGACGGGCTCCGAGGGCTCCTGCCTCCGTCCTGCCCGCTCCCTACCGGGCTCTGGAGGGAAAGAAAAACCCACCTCATTAGCAAGATTGAGAAGCACATTTCTGATAACATGGGATGTAATTTTGCCACCGTACAAAAGGCTTTAAAATCACTTTGTGCCGCTGAACAATGAGTGCTGGGAATTATTACTATTTGTTTAAAAAACCCCTGCAGCCTACGAACGGAATAAATGCCAAGACCGTGCGTTTGTTCCTCGGATCTATCATGCGATGTCGATATATCAGCAATAAAATATGACGGGCCCTACAGTATAATGAGATTTTACTAAGAGGAGTGAGGCAGAAAGGAATCCATTACAAGAACCTTTCTCCCTTCCCCCGAGACTGTACTTTTCTGGCGACTGCGCCAGTTACGTTCTGCCACAGAAGCCCACGAAAAGCCACTCGGCTGGCGGACACCGGAGCCGAGAATTGCTGTGTGGAGGGAGCCGGCGGTTTGCTAAAGTACCCGTAAAATTAAGGAGGTCGCGTTTGCCCAACGCGCCGGGAAGGCAGGGAAGGGGGAAAGTGCCCTCCCGGGCGCACCGAGGCGCGCAGGGGGCCGGGGCGGCGGGAGCGGCCCCGGACGGGCCGGGCCGCACCGGGGAGCGGCGGGCGCGGAGCGGGCGGGCAGCAGATGCGGCGGCGACGGCGCTCCCCTGCGCGGGCGCGGAGCGGGCGCGGTTACCTTCCGCGGGGGGGGCGGGGGAGTCATAAATATTCAAGAGCACGTGGAGCCGGGCGGCGGGCGCGCATGCGCCGCCGGGGCCGCCGCCGGGGTGGGCGGTGGGGCGCGCTCACCGCCCCCGCGCACGGCCGCGATTTCTAGGAACCGTCCCCAGGCGGGCAGCCCCGCACCTACCCCCGGCCTCCCCCCGCAAGAGGCAACATCAAACGCAAAACACATGTCCCGGCGGGCGGGGGAGCCGGGGACTCGCTGACCTGGGGTTTTTTCCTTCCTTTATTTTCCCCTCAGCCTTTGGGCCGTGTTCTTGACGGGATTTTTGGAAGTGAGAAAGATCCGAAAGGGTCTTAAAGTCCTGACCCGTGCCGATACACAACTTTCAGGTTTTTGCTAAGCCCACGCCTGGCGAAGGGGCATGCGTGGACGTGGGCTTGAGCGTGCACCGCCGCTCGTGTGCCCCGCCGGGCTGCGGCTCCCCCAGACAGCTCCCGCTGCCTTTGGGTCCCGAGATGTAAACACATGCACAATCACAGATGCACACACGGAGCATTTTTTTAATAGCAGTTTCATAGAGAGGTAGTGTGATCGTATATATCTAAAAGGTAATTAATTTGATTTATTATACTTGAAAAATCCTGTCTGCAGTACGGGCGTCATCTGGAAACTTCATGCTATTTTATACTATCGTTCTAAAGCCGAAATAAATGTTACGAATTGATGACAGCTTCCAGCTGCATGATAAAAATAGCGCCTTCGCTTCACAGGATCGTGTTTCTTGTTATCGAAGATGAACCAAATCTGACCCATAGGGTTTAGCAGCGAAAAAAGTAATTTGATATAAAATAAAAACCTTGGCCATTTTAAATACACAATGCACCCTGAGACACAGCCTCTTTGCGGTGAAAGGGAACCCACCTTAGTACGTTCAGCAAGTTGAAGAAATCTGTCCTGCGCCTAGCGGAAAATAGGAATCTCAATTATTAATCTCTCCGGCTGAATTTGGAAAATACACCCATTTTGTTACAAACGCCATCCACTGTACACAGGCGTTTGTATTAAATAATAGATGTTACGTGAGCCTTCAAAAATACACCTCCATGTAAACACACGAATACGTGTCTTTCTAGAAACGCCACTCTTTCTTTACATATAAATAGAGACAGAGATGTATGTATATTTATAGATACGTATGTATTTGTAATAAAACCGGTAAGGCGAACGGTGGTTCCGGGGAGCCCGTGTGCCTCTGCAGCAGCGCCCGTGCGTCCTGCAGATTACAGCCGCCAAAGGGACGGCGCACGGCCCCGCCGCGGCAGCCCCCGCGCCTGCGGTGGCGGCCCGCGGCCAGGCGCGGAGGACGGGTGCGGCGGAGCCGCTCCGCGGGCCGGGCTGCGCGGCCGCGCCGGGCCCCGGCCGGGCCTCCCAGCGCTCCCCGGCCTCTCCCCGGCAGCAAACCCCCGCTCAGGAGAGAATCGCCACCTTTTGAGGAAAACGTGCTGATTTCCCGCGGAAACGCCGCGCTGCGCCGCGGGGCTCGGTCCCGTATTTCGAGGTGCAGGACGCGCACGTGTGCGCGGTGGCGGCGGGCGCTCCCCACCCGCGGCCACGGGCAGGAACACCCGTGTGCGGGTACACGGAGGTGGTGCGAGGGTGAACGGGGTGCGTACGTGTGTGTATGCAGACGTACATTTTATAACGGTGATACATAATGTGTCTGGTGAAGGGTACAGCCTCCTGCACGGGGATACCGCTCACAAATTCTTTTCCCTCGGAGCTCTAGCGGTAAAACGCACACCGGCTCTTTCAGCGTCAGGTCACTGGAAATACCCTGCTCTGTGTCAGCAGCCTTTTCCAGAGGGGCTCTTTCTCCCCGTCCTGCCTGCTGGAAGTGGGCTTTGCAGCGGGGCTCCGGCTCCGCGCCGGCCGCGCCGGGGCTCCCGCCGAGCCGGCCGCGCTCCCGGGCTCCCTGCGCGCCCGCCGGCACCGGCCGCCGCCGGCCTCTCCCCTTGCTCCCTTTAAAAGTTGCTCCGAAAGGAGCAAGCGCTCTGGACGTGGGAAAACTTATAAAGTCGGAGCCGCTTACCAGTGTGGCCAGAAAAGCAGTAAATAAAAGTCCCGACGTTACGCGCATCAGTCCAGGGACTGCTGCTTCCCTACGGTAAAACAAGGGCGACGAGCAGTCGAGGCCAGCGCGGAGCGTGTGTCCCCATTTCAAACAGTGTCTGCCCTGAAGAAGCTAACTTTGTCTTATGAATGCCGGACTCGCCTTTTAAAAAATTCAGGCGATCGGTCACAAGCCATTAAAGCGACCTGAAAGGCGAGTCTTTCGGGGGGGAAATGGAAGCGCCCGATTATTGTTTTGCATTTAACTTTCTGCCTGCAAACAGCACAAGCACGGCCAGGGGCTGCTGTGTGCGCCCCGCGGGGACATCGCCCGAGAGGGGACAGCGCGCACCCCCCCCAAACTGCCTCCTGCCCCCTCCTGCACGCTGCCGTGCCGCTGCGGGAAGCCCCGGACTCTCCCCCGGCGGCGGCGGGAGCCTCCGCGGGCGCGGGAGCCTCTGCGGGCGCGGAAGCCTGCGGACGTCGGGCCCCAGCGTTTTGGCTGCCACGACACCGGGAGAGCGGAGCGGCGCGGGGGCCGCCGGCGCGGCCTGCCCAGGGCTCGGCGCCACGCCACGCCGCGCAGCCGGCCCCCGCCTAATAACCCACGCGGGAAAGGTGCCCCGACAGCATCTCGAGAGCCAGACACGAGAAAGAAAATCACGGCCCCCGTCGAGGCCGGAGGGCTGGGGTTCGTGTTTCTGCCCGCCAGCTTTCGTGAGTAAACCCGCAACGGGCGCCTTGCTGGAGGAAAGTTGTCCTTAGCGACTGAAACGGCGCAGAAACAGCCGACAGACGCCTCGCAACCTCTCTGCCTGCAAAACCACCCCTCTCTCTGCCGGGGGTTTCACAGCACTGCTCCCCTCTCCAGAGGCCAGCGAACAGCACAAGCATGGCGTGGACTCGAATTCAGCATTAGCAGTTGCAGCCCCAGTGATCCTCGCTAATTCAGAACACACACGGGATGGCGATCAACCAGTATTGCACCGTTCCCCCCCTACCCCAGACAAAAAAACCAACAGCAGCAGCAGCAACACTGAAATCCTTCTTTCTGCTGTAGGACGCTCAAACAAACCTCAGACCAAAAGTTTAAAAGAATACTCATTAACCAAGTGCTCCAATACACACAAGTAACAGATCTGTGTTAAGCGACCACTAGGGACTTTGCACAAGTTCAAAGAAACTTGCAATACGCGTCTTTAAAATACATCACCACCACCACGTTTCTCCGGGTTTATTTTACAGTGGGATGGCTCAGACTATCTCTACGATTTTCTTTTTTTTTTTTTAGCTACGCTCGGGTCATTCTTTGCAAACCTCTGCCTGGTCAAGCCGGCGGGACAGTTAACCTGAAAGACTGGCGGAAAGGAACATTTTCGGCGCACGAAACGTTTTTTCCCCTGGCCCTTTCGCCCTGTGGGTTATTACATTTCCTCAAGTCCCAACACTTTCTGCCTGGGTCCCGCCGGGCTCCAACTTTTTCTATCTCGCCAAACCCTGCAAGGTGGCGCTCTTTTCATTGAAAACTGATATTAGCCTTATAATAATAACATTTTGTAGAAAGTAAAGTTAAAGCGAAGCCTTCCCACGGGTGCTGCGGGGAGCAGACGGCGATGCCGAGCTGGCAGGAGTGGGGCTTCACCCGAGCAAGGCAAACTTTTTTTTTTTTTCGGGGGGGGGGGGGATGATGCTCGGGGGCGGTGAAAAATCTCCGAGGGAGATCCCCAAATGTTAGGGACAAAGCGAACTACTTGCGGGGTTTTGTTGTGAGCCAGGCGGGCTGTGCTCCGGGTGGGTTACAGCCGGCGCTGGGAGCGCCCGCACGGATGGGAGCGGAGCGCGGCTTCCCCCGGCACCCCCTCCCCCCCCGAGCGGTTAATATGGCTATTGACTCGCTGTACACATAATATTTCTTTAAAGAAGCTGTTAAAGTGTCATCTTGGTCTACTGGAAGGTCAGTTAGTGCAATTCACTCTATGACATATCACAAGCCCTCGCAGCTTTAGCCAACCTCATGATTTGTGTTGTCTGTTGATATGTTGTCTGCTTAATGGGGCGATCATGCAAGCTACAACCAGGAACAAAGCCCAACAGTTCCAACAACCGTAGCTAAGTTAGTGGAAGCAGTACAGCTTGCAAATCTATCAAACTAAACTGCAAGGAAGACAATCTGATTTAGAGAAAAGGCGTTCTGCTACAGTCATTAAGCACAAGTAATTTAGATTTTTTATATTGTCTTCTCATTTACAAATTTACTGTATCAACGCCAGCCAATGGAACGAATTTCTTAAGTAAATGAGAAATAAATAAAAGAGATAGAAAGATAATCAAATTACATAAAATAATTCTTATCCCCTAGATTTATTTTTTTTAGAAAGCTATTAACACTGGCAAAATTATAGTAATAATAATAACATAACATAAGAAGTAATTGATTTAAATTAACATCACGTTTTAAGGAATATCAGCAAAAAAAAAAAAAAAGGAAGGAAGGAAAAAAAAATAAAAAACCACCAAAACCAAATCAAAAAATATACCCAACAACAACAACAACAACAACAACAACAACGGCCTTCGTGAAACAGTGCTGTACTTCTTGGAGTAAAAGGCCCAAGGAAAGTCATGAATCCACTGCCTGAGAATTAGTTATGGTCATAAATGCCTTAAATTAAAATAGCAACCGAAATCTCCTCTGTTTTAAATCTCCTAATATATGTTATCCGAATTAATTTAATTTAGGGACCCAGTCTCTGTAGATTCATGGGCAGTGTTGGAGTAGAGTGCAGCACTTCTCGTGTAACAATTCCCCACATTAATATTTATGTAGCATATGCAATCTATTTCTGTTATTTTTATGGTTGTTATTCTATGTCTGCAAAGGTCATTTAAATTATACTGCGGCCGAAAATTTGTTTCATAAATTTTGATATAAATACTAATTACACACTATAGTAATGCCAGCAGGGATCCTTTCATTTATCACATTTATATCACCTTCGCTGCTTTAGTGATGACATAATGGAAAGCAGTGAAAAACTGGGACAGTTTTATTCTAATATCCTAAAGCTAGTTGGAGTTGCAGCAGGTTGACTTAGCGAATAAGAATTCCTACCACAATTCATGGGATTTAAGAATCTTTAATAAGGTACGAAATGTTACCAAACAGTTCTGTAAACTAAATTTTACATACCAATTCTTCTAGCCATAAATATTGAATATCTTGTAACATGTATAACCGGACCTTTACATGCGGATAAATATGGAAATTAGGATTTATATACATTATGTTCTTGTATTTGCCAAAAGCAACGGACAGATATAGTTTATATCTTTTTTTTTTTTTTAATATCACTTTACATAAACAAATGTAACAGTTTGACACGCAGATCCAGGCTTTCACTATACGAATTTCTTGACAGGACGTGTAACAACATTTTACTGCACTACTTAGACTGGACTTTGGGACGAAATGTTGCACTTTATACAAAAAAGCACATTAATACCAATAATATTCTGTTAGATCGACGTTTAGACTGTAATAATACAAAGTAATTCACATTTTGGTACACATTTACTAGAACATTCTTGCCATTCAGTACAAATAGTTGAATTTCTACCTCTTCCCTCTGCCCCCCCACCACCTCCGCCCCCCCGCCGCCGCTCCCGCCCGCCCGCCCCTCCCCCCACATATATGCAAAGACCACAAATCCACATATCCCCTTATTCAACTTGCGATATAACTATTTACAAAATCAAACAGTACATTTTTTTGTTGTTTTGTTTTTGAAGCTAATAATTCTGTATTTACAAGAGGGGATGGGGGGGAAGGCCGCTGCCCGAGCAGACATGCAGTTGGAGATCTCTAATCAGTGGTTTCCAGTAAAGCCCTACACAGTTGGCATTTGCCCTGGTAACCTTGTCTTCTTATGCATTCTACTCACCCCTTCGCCTACCAAGCCTTGGAACAGAGCAAAGCAGAACAGTCAAAAAAAAAAAAAAAAAGGAAAGGAAAGAAAAAGAAAAAAAAATAAAAATGAGAAATAAAAGAGGAAGAAAAAAGAAAGGAAGAAAAAAATTTGAAAAATGAAGTCTTCATTTTACTCAGTCCTGGGTCTACTGGCAGCATTTTGTTTTTGTTTGCTGATTTAAATTCTGATTTCAAAGTGTTCATTATTTTTGGAGTCTTTAAATAGGGTATTTGTTTGCTCGCTTGGGGCTTTTTTGTTTTGTTTCGGTTTGTGTTTTTTTGATGTTTTGTTTTAGCGTTTTAGACGTACCATTCGTTAAAATTTGATGTAAGCGTGCTGTGGCTGGACGTGTGATGGACTGCGGAGGAGGAAGGGGATAAGGAGCTGGCGGTCTGGTTTTCTGTGGATGGAGACACGATGGTTGGAGGGGTGGAGGACTCGTAGCCTGAGCTGGCGGCGGGAGAAGGCTGGGACCCCTGCGAGGATGATTCATGGACCTGCAAGAGAAAACCCGGGCAGAAATAGAGCGCGGCGGAGGACGGAGGCCCCGGCGGCGGCCGCCTTCGGCTGGGGATGCGCCAGACAACGGGACCCAGCGCCGAGCCGCGGGCTCGGGCATCCCCGCGGGACTCCCCGCCGGCCCCAGCCCCGGGGCCGCCCCCCCGGCCCCGGCCCCGGCCCGGCGGGCAAGGCCGGGCAGCGCCCACCGGCTGCCTCCTCGCACTGCCCCCCCTCCCCTCCCCGGATAAAACGCACCGACACAAGGCCCTGCCCGCGGGGCCGGGGCTGAGCGCGGCCGGGCGGGGGGCGGCGCGGCCCGGCGGGCCCGGGGCGGGCTCCGGGGCCGGGGCCGGGGCCGGGCCGCAGCAGCGCGGAGCCCCGCAGCCGGCCGGCCCCGGGCCGCGCTCCGCGCTCCGCCCGCCGGCAGCGCCGCGCCGCCGCCCCACGGCCCGGGCGCTCCTGCCCGCCGTCCCCGCAGCCCGTTCCCCCGGCCAGGCCCGGGGCGGCGTCCGAGCCCCGCACACCAGGCGCCCTCCATTTACCTTCATGTGCTTTCTGAGGGAGCTGGGGTGCGTGTAGGACTTGTCACACATTTTGCAGAGATAGGGCTTGTCGGAAGTGTGCACATGCATGTGCTTTTTGCGGTCGCTGCTGTTTGCAAAGCGCCTGTCACAGCCCTCGAATTCACACTTAAATGGTTTTTCACCTATTGCAGAGGGAAGGGGGGGGAAAACGGATCTGATTAAGCAGGGCCGGCTGGATCGCTCATTGTCCCCATCGCCCCGCCGGACGGAAGCCCAGGGCTCCATTTCAAACACTTGCAACTTTCTAACTTCAACGAGGCTCAAAGCCCAAAACCTTGCTTCTCTTCACTGTCCTTTCCGCACCTCCGACCCCTGCTCAGCGCCCATTTCGGGGGGGGGGGGGGGGGGGGGGGGAGCTAAAGAACTTTTTTTTTTTTTCCCCCCTTTGGAGGGGCGAGTTTCATTTGCAGCCCCAGCCCTGGGCACCTCTCCCTCCTCGCAACGCTCCAAGCGAGAGAGCAGGCGTGGTGGTATTTACACACGATCCTCGGTGTCTAGTTTCCGTTTTTATAGCTCATTCTCGTGATATTTTACGCTCCCACCCACCCCAGCCCCCTCCCCCGTATTTTCTTGCAATATTGAAAATTATCCGGCCGGGGAACACAATGCGAGGGCAGCCCCACAAACCCTCTGCAAAAGCACTGGGGAAAGCGGCGCTGGCGGTCGGTGCTCGGGGGTGGGAGCGGGGGCACAGAGCTCTTCCAGCCCGGGGCTGCTGCATTTCCACCTCCCGCGATGGGGAAAAGTTCTCAGGGATCCCGGCGCCTGCCCTCCGCACAACAATAACACGCTAACGCGCCGGGCTCGGTTTATTTAAAATCGCTCCTCGGAATTAAATATTTACCAAGCCCTGAATTGCAGAGGGGAGACGGATGAGCTGCCTGCGATATTTAGCACAATTTCTCATCGTGCCACAGTCAAAACTGCCGAACAACAATTAATTAAAACCTATAAATTTAAACAGGACAGGTTGCTGGGATTCCCGCCCGCCCCCCCCCCCCCCCCCCCCCCCCGCCCTAACAATCCCGGCAGCAAAGCCTGCCTTTCTCCCCCTCTGCCTCGGCAGGGATAATTTTCTTTTTGTTGCTGCTGCCGGCGTGGCTGCGACCGAGCTCGTTTTGCAACGGAGCTCCGAGCCTGCCTCGGGTGGCCCTGGACCACCCCCCCCCGGCCCGACCCCCGGCCAAGCAGCGCCCCGGCCCCCCCGGCCCGGCCCTGCGCCCCGCTCCGGCCCCGGCGCTCGGCGCTTCCACTCGCAGAGAGAAAAGCTACAGAGAAGGTTACCGTACCTGTATGAGTTCTTTTGTGTATTTTGAGATTCTCTGATCTGGCAAACACTTTGCCACAGCCTGGGAAAGGGCAGGGGAAAGGTTTTTCACCTGTGTGGACTCTGATGTGATTTACAAGTTTATATTTGGCCTTGAAAGGTTTCCCTTCTCTCGGACACTCTTCCCAGAAACATATGTGATTGGACTGCTCGGGTCCTCCAACGTGCTCCACCGTGACATGAGTCACCAGCTCGTGCATCGTGCTGAAAGTTTTGTTGCAGGACTTTTTGGGGTTTGACAATTGCTCGGGCTCAATCCACTTACAGATGAGTTCCTGTTTGATGGGCTGCCGCATGTAACGAAAGAAGGCCCCTGCCCCGTGGTGGGCTGCCATGTTCATGTTCATGTGGCCGTAGCCGTGCAGCTGGGTCGAGGCGTAGTGCTCGGAGCGGGGGCTGGTGACCTGGCCGTACTGGTCGGGTCTGCCGTACATGTCTCCGGAGAAGCCCAGGCGCATCTGCCCGTTCACCACGTTAGGCGAAGCGTGGCTGGTGGCTTGTTCGTGCAGCCCCGGAAAAAGTATATGTCCCGCGGCATCGGTGTGTCCGTGGGGTCCGGCGAAGCTGCCGGCGGCGGAGGCGAAGAGGCTGTGCTGGGCGCTGGCGGCCGCCGCCTCCCCGAAGCCGCGGTTGCGGAACAGAAAGTCCCGGGTGGAGTTGAAGGCGGCGCTGGAGTAGGAGCTGACATGGGTCGGGTGGTGGTGGTGCCCCAGGGCCGCCGCCGCGTAGCCGGGCGCCTGCGAGGTGAAGGCGGTCTGGCCGGCCGAGGCCAGCTCGTGGGTGCTGGGGTTGATTTTGAAGGCGCCCATGCCGTCGGCGAAGGGGTTGATCCCCAGCCCCACTTCTCTGTCCGTGACATCGGCCGTGGAGTGGTGGCGAGAGGATCCGAAGGTAGTGACTCCTATGGCGGGATACTGCGGTCCAGCATCCAGAAGCATCTTCCCAGCGTCGATGCAGCAACCAAAAAAAAAGCACGCGCGCACACACACAACGCGGAGAGAAGCAGCAGCAGCAGCAGCAGCAGCAGCGGCGAAAACACCCTCTTTGGAAAGTCAGCGACGATCACCACCAAAGCAACCACATCAAAAACACCCCCTTCGGCATCAGCGCGGGGGGAAGGAAAAAAAAGGGGGGGAAGAAGAGGGGAAAAAAAAAAAAAAAAAAAGCAGAGGCTGGTGCGGAAGGGGGAAAGAGATCTTCGCAGTTGCAAATAATAATAATAAAAATGTGCCCCAAAAATATTCACTGTCTCTCTGCTTTGACTTTTCAGGGAGGTTTAAGTGGGGAAGGGGGGGGTTGGGTGGGCTCAAAAATAAACTGGCTGCAAATAACAATAACGGAGAGAGATCAACACGGGCAGCAAAAAAACAAAACAAAAAAGAAACTTCCTTCAGTGATTTTTTTGGCTATAGGAATGTTGCAAAGTGGCCGAGAGCTTGTTTCTCTCTCCTCTTCGAGCTTCCCCACACTCTCCCCGATTTTTTTTTTGGGGGGCCTTTTTTTTTTTTTTTCGCTTTGCAAAAAAAGGCGCAAATCATGCACAATATTGTCTTTTGCGGTTTATCTTCCTGGGGAGAAACTTTCACCTCCTCAGCCGGGCGGTGAACGCGAGACTGATAGCGGCAATCATTCCTGCAGATAAATGAATTGAAAAGACGACACCGTCCCCCCCCTTGATGAATGGGAGCCGGGGGCGGAGCGACGTACGGGCGGACGTGGCCGCTCATTGGTCGGCGCCGGCTCCCCCTTCCCCGCGTAACTCCCCCCGGCCCCGCCAACGAGGGGCGCGCACGGCCGCCGCCCGCCGCTGATTGGCCCCTCCGCCTCATCAATCGCAGGTATTGTGAGCGCCCTGACATCCCTTCTGACAAACAGGGCTGCAGGAGTAGCAACTTTTTTTTTTTTTTAATATATAAAGCCTTTTTTTTTTTTTTTTTTTTTTGCACGAAAATATCTCCAGCGCATCTTTTTGTGTGTATGTGTGCTAAGGAAAAAAAAAAAAATCTTTGATTATTCTTAGGGTTATTTTCTCCCCCGCTCTCCCTCTCTCTGTCCCTCTCTCCCCAGCACTCTGATAATGATGGTAATGATGATTTCTTGGTGATCCAGAATTTTTAAGATCGCTGAGCAACTTTTTAGGCTTTGAAAAGAGAAGTCCTGTAGGGACTCGCTTCTTTTGAAGTTGCTGTTTTCCGCTTGTTTAAAACTGAAGCTCTCCGAGAGTAGGTGCTGGGTGCGTTTGATTTTATTTTTAAACACCAGGCGTGATTTCTCTGGGTAGCTGACTCTATCCCTCCATCAGGTTTCTGAAATAAATCTTGTTTTCTGCACCCATCAAAACGCAGGTGGGTGAGAACTCTTAACTTTCTACTTTTGTTGTTGTTGTTTCGCCTCTTTTTTGTTATTTTCTTTCTCCTTTCTCCCTCGCTCTCCCTTTCTCTCGCTCTCTCTTTTTACGGGGTCTCTTTCATTCAGGTAAAACTGTAAATTTCCCAAACCTACATTGTTTCTCCTCCTGCTGCATGAAACTCCCGGATACTTCTTCCCTCTCTCTTTTTTTTTTTTTTTGGTAAAAATTTATTTAAAATCCTCGATAGCAGCAATGTAAATTTTCTGACATTCAAACCTTTTCTAGTTCACAAATCAGTCACCCTTGTCACAGTTATTGAAATTCCTCAACTTGCCACACCAGGACGGTGGAAAAAGCAGGCGGTGTCTTTGTTGCTGACCAGGCTTTTGATCGCCAGAGAAAATTTACTTACCTTCAGATGAGTGAGCAGAAAAAGAAATAACACTCCCTTTGATTTAGTTAGAAAAATGCAGACATTTGGATTCAGTGCAAACATACAACACTTGGTTGTTTTCTAGATGCAACCCTCGATTAACCTGTCTTTCCCCAGCTCAAAGTCTATTGAAAAACTGCGGATAGTTCTTTTTTGTTCTCGCTACAAAGAGCCATTGACTATATATTAAAATGATTGTTGAAAGGTATAAGTATGGTATTTAAAAGCAGAAAACCTTTGTGGCTTAATCAATTAAGCTAAGCAACATTTGTACAATATTTTAAACGATGCTTCGGCACTAAAAAAAAAAAAAAAGATCTCGCGAAACTTTAAAATATGGATGTCTTTGTGTGCGTATGTGTATATACACTTACATACGTGCCCGTGTGTGTGTGTACATATAGAAAACTGGCAAATTATTTATTTACTCAGTCGCCTGCATATTCATTAGCTCTAATTATTTTCTAGTAACGAAAACACCAAAAGCTCGCTAAGAGTCGGACTCCTTCCATTTCGCCTTTGTTCAGCCCTTCACTTGCCTCCTTCGCAGCTCAATCCGAGCCCCTCCAATTCCTAGTGCCAAACAAAGAAACTTTAAACTCATCCTCCCTAATTAAAGGCGCTGGTAAGCAATCCGCAGCGCAGGTACTGGCGAGCCAGACCAGCAGCGCTGCTGCGCGACCCCTCCGCGGGGGAGAACTGCCTCATTTCCAGAGGTGTACAAATGGCCATTGCGCCTAGAAAACAAACAAACAAACAACAACAAATAAACTTTGATACGCCTTGAAGGAATGTTTCGCTGCAGTTTATCTGCAGACGCCGTTTGCCTGTGCTCGGTGCACGGAGAGGGCTTTCAAAGCAGCTGTATTGTGTAATTTCCCTTGGATCTTGGGAGGCTTTACAGGACTTTTTTTTTTCAGAATAATGCTGGGCTGAATCTACACGTTTGCATTTATTCTGCCAAATCCATTCAAAGGAATTGCAATAGCTTATAGCAACAGGTATAGCCCCTCTAGGAGCGCGCCTGTGTGTGGACGTGGTCTTTAGGCGGGTGTTACGTTACTTTCTCTATTTGGTGCTCAAATTAAGCAAAGGACAGAGTTGTCAGCGTTATTGTGAAGTCTTCAGGGCGATGGCATTAGGAGATCCAGAAAGTTAGGCAGTCCGGTGCTAGCCTGCCTCCCAGGGCAGGGGGAACCCAGTGATCATTCCAGGTCGGTGCAAAATATACGAGAAGGTAGACGAGAGGGTATTTTTAGGAAGCGTATCTAAATATACAGTGTAAGAGTGAATGTAAAAAAAAAAAAAAATGTTGTGGGTTGTAGAAGTTATCAAGTGGGATTTGCGGCGCGCTCTCTGCAGGAAACGAAAGCTGCTCCAGTTCAAAGCCACATGCACCAACGTGACATATAAGCCATTAAAATATCATCCTGACGGCTCATTTCTGCTTCATCATACATTCCCTAACTGCTTCCAGAAAGCAAGAAAAGAAGAAATGAAGGATGACCGCCTCGATGGAAGCGCCAAAGAGGTGGTGGGTTCTTGGGGGGGGGGGGGTATTGTTTTCTTCTTTCATTCTTTCTTTTCCCTTCCCCCCTCTCCCCCCCCCCCCCCTTTTATTTTTGCCAGTTCAGAAATGAGGGTAAACCTTCAACAGGTCGCAGGGGTAAGTGCCTGGGAGCAGGGGGTGCCTGGGCAGCCCGGGCAGCTGGCTAGCCCCCGCCGCCTTGTCCCAAGGGCTGGACGAGAGCTCCCTGCCCTCGGGGGGGCCCGGCGGGAGGAGGCTTGCCCACCCCGGGGGAGAAGGGCTGGAGCCCCGCGGTGCAGGGGGGCAGTGCCTCGGCTACCCCTCGCCCACGTGGGGCCGGCCCCCGGCGGCACCTCGGCGGGCGGGGGCGGGCGGAGGGAGAAGAGCCCGGGCGCCGTCGAGGGGGGCTCCGGCACCCCCTGCGCCGGGCGCCGGGCGCCGCGCCCGCCCCCCTGAGTCGGGGGGGGGGGGGGGCGGCCCGGCGGTCCGCGCAATGCGGGGCGACGGGGGTCCGCGGAGCGGGGCGGACGCGCTCCCAGCCCCGACAGCGGCCGGGCTCGGTGGGGACGGGCAGGCGGCGGGTCCGGTCGGGTCCTGTGGCCGCCCAGGCGGGGCCGGGGGCCCGAGGCGGCGGGCAGAGGGCGAGGAGCGCTGACAATGGCGAGCCCCGTGGGGAGGCGTCCCGGGGGACGCGCTCCCCGCCCAGCGCCTCGCCCACCGCCGCGCCCGGTGCCACGGGGGCGCGCCGGGGGAGCCGGCGCTCCAGCACCGCACGCCCTTCTTTATAGGCGGGTGCAGGAGGGACGGAGCCCGGGAGCCCGGCCGGCCCCCTCCACCCCCCACCCACCCACCCCCCCGCGGGCAGGGCCGGGGGAGCTGCCAAAGGAGCTGGGTGCCGCCGCCAACTTCGCGCAAAGCCCGCGCAGGAGCTGAGACCCCGGCCCCGAGGGGCCGCCCCGGTCCCGGCGCCGGCTGGGGAAGGGGTGATGCTCCCAAGTCCCCGCCGAGGGTGGTGCCCTCCTGGGTGACCTCTGACCCGAGCCCGGCTCCATGTGCCCGCCCCGGGCACCGGCACAGCGCCGGACCGGACGGGGACGGGCGTGGGCTCCTCGCCGAGACCCCCCCGCCCTGCTGCTCCTTTGTCACGCGCGGTCCCTCAGCCCCGGGGAGCCCGGCCGGGCGGGGAGCCCCTTTGCCGGTCTGGGCTCGGGGCTCGCTCCACCCGGAGCCGAGGAACTTTATTTCTGCACCGAGACCTTCCCGGCGAGCGCTCCCTTCACCCTGCGCGGCCGCGGAACGCTCAGGTTGCGTGACGAGCCGCTGGCAGCGGGGCAGACGCCGTCCCTGCTGCCCGGCTCCCACATCCCGGGGGAACGCCGCCAAAGCCGCCCGGGGCCGCCGGGCTCCCGCGGGGGCGGCGGCTGCTCCCAGCCGCGCTCCGCCGGCGCACCTTCGGCCGGGGGTAGAAGTGAGCGTTTGGGGAAGGGGGACCGGCTCCCGCCTGCGCCGGCTGCGGCCCCTCGCACCCCCAGCCCCAGCGTGGGAGCCGGGGGCGGACTGGTACCCCTCGGCCCGGCCGCGGTCCGTCCAGCTCGGGTAATGGGGCGTCCTCACCCTCCTGCTCCGCCAGTGGCACTGCGTAGACGAGAAAGGCGTGCGAGGTCGAGCCAGTTTTAGCCAATATTTACCCTGAAATCCACAACTGTTTTGCCTTCGTTTTTTGTCATCTGGTAACCATTTGAAATATTAAACGCAGAGATATATAATTTTTTTTTTTGTCCAGTTTCAACAAGTTTTGGCGAACGCTTGGGAGCGGAGCACTCCTCCAGCCTCCCATCCTAACTAATAAAGCACAGCTGAAAACCTCTCGCTAGCGGGGCAGTGTCTGCTGCTCTGACTCGATAGAAGCGTGAGGATGAATGGAAGTTGACTAGAAAATATAAATCCTAAGGGTTTCCTCTGCTTCTTTTTATTTCGTCAGTAATTTTCATCACAGCGGTGAAAATATTGAGGACATCAAATTATTTGTCATAGAGTATGACTGTGATACGCTGATGAAGTTTCATAATTAATATCATCAATTATTTGCGTTAGTGTAGATTTTTATTTACCAGCCCTGGTGTCCTCACAATAATAGTAGCAAGCGCAATAATAATAATCTCCTTTGAAGTAACTGATTCTAGAGTCTAGTGTGCTTTTCTGTATTGGGGAGGGGAGAAAAAAGAAAAAAAAAAAAACAAAACAACAAACAAAAAAACAAACCACAACCCAAACCCCGAGAATTTCAAAGATAGCTGCAAAACTTCGGGCTCGGACACTGCACTAACCCCCAGATCTGCTCTCAGGGTTACCGCTGCCGCTCACAGAAGGATGTGCAAAGTTCTGCCTGCAGTAGTGGCAGTGCTCTGCCTTGCAGAGTGCAAAGAGCAAGCTGAAAATTATAGGCAGGGAGAAGTGCCAGGGTGGTACTATACTAATCCTTGCTGAGACAACAACTTGCGTTGGAGGCTCGCAGAGAGTCCGAAATTTAATTTCGGGAGGGAAGGATCTGTAAACAATATAGTGGAGTTGGTAAAAACCTGCCTTACAATAGCCTGCCAGAAGGTGAATGTCAGATCAAAGGAGAACTGAAAAGATGTCCTTTCATATTTTTTTTTTCCCTAAATCAGCCATGGAAACTTCATGACTCCATAAAACATGTGCTGCTTTGCTGGGGAGACAGCCTCCGGTTTCCCCTCGGAGAAAGCTTGTCTTCCCCCACCCTCGCTGCTTAACTCTTGTGTTTTGTTTTGGGTTTTCTTTTCTTTTTGAATCCACGGTGCCCGAGTCATATTGCGCCTTACTTATTTCATATCACACACAAATGGTTTTGCTCTTAACTTTCCACCCCTCTTCCCAAACAGGAACAAAGTCAGGAAACGAGGCACAAGACTCCCCTTGTAATGAGGAAAAGAAAACGACTTTACAGAAACATCCTGGAAAAGTCAAGTAAGTTAAAATATGTCTTTTTTTCAGTTCAAAGGAGACAATATTTTTTTCAGCTTAGTGTTTAACGTACTTGCATAAACACAAATCAGCGACACAACTCCCCACCAGCAGCTGCCTAATCCTGCTCAATGCCTATTCATTTGGAGGTTCTAGAATTAATATTTGACGACTCTCTCATTGAAACAACAACCCCTGACCCCATGTGATTGCACTGTCACATTATTCTATGACATATTCATCTTGAATTCATTTACGGACGATTTGATTGGAATGAGGTTTGACATGTATTGGATCCTATTAAAGAAGAAGACTTTGATCTTGTTGATGGGGTTTACATGATATGTATCATCTTTACCAGGGATACCAGGCTTCCACAATGTGGTGTCTAAGTAGTTAGTGACTGACAGCTTATCTGACAGGAATACCTTAATCTTGAGGTACTGAATGAAATATTCTATTTAAAATAAGCATATGATTTGCTTGTCCTAGGGTAGCTCTAGGTCACGAAAAGTGAGAGGCAAACCTAGGCACAAGCCCTTGCTCGCCCGGTAGCCGAGTTCCCATTATCCGGGAACCCTGAAATAAAGAAGTCCCCCTAAGTGGGAATGGGGCGAGGAACAGAAACAAAGGCAGAGTGTGCTCCCGAGCCACTCGGTACCCTCTCCTCTTCTCGCCGAGGAGATGCTGGGATTACTGAAAGGCTTTCTTGAGCCACCTCTTCCTAAACAGCAGTGCCTTCTGCCGGGGCAGGCAGGCAGGGACTCGGGCTCAGGTCCTGTGCCTGTCTCACTCGCTGCCTCCCTCATCCCTCCCTGCCCAACGCGAGTTTGGGGCATAAGGAATCGCACAGGCTGGCTTGTCGGTCCTCGCTGTTTCTATTCCTCGCTTTTTCCCCTTTCTCACAGCAAATATTAGGATTTTCAGATGAAACTGTTTCCCTCCTCTCGTCCGGGAGGTGAAGCCTAAAGGTGACCCCTGGAACGTGTCTGGAGCGTTCAGGGCATCCCGCCCCGTCCCAGCCCTCGAGCACCGGCTGGAAAGTTTGTGGCTGGCTCGTCGGGAAGGGGAGCTTCTGCAGAGGCAGGAGTGGGAGAGCACGGGGGTGGGTGACGGTCAGATTTTGCTCTCCCCGATGCTTCCCGGGGCAGGAGCTGTTCCTTGCGCTGAGCACGACCCTAAGGGTGAGCGGGATTTGGCCCCAAGTCACAGAGCACAAAACGAGCAGCCCCTGATTTTCTGGGGCTTTGCACCTCACCTTCACAGCAAGCCCTTTCTCCGGCAAAGGTAGAAATATGGATAAACGCCTTGCTGTACAGGTAGATTCCTGCCCAAAACAAGGTAAAGGGTGGTGGATCTGTAAAGCCGTTCAGCAGCTGGGGCTGTCCCCATCCCCGGGGGTTACCCCCAAGGGCTGTGCGGCGCGGTTCCCGTCCCGTAGGCCCCGGCAGCCGCCCGGCTCGGGGCGGGGGTGCGGGCAGGGGCCGCAGGGTTGGGGCTGCCCGGCCGGGCCTCGCAGCCCCCAGGTGCGGGCAGGCGGAGCTCTGGGTCCCGCACGGCGGGGCGGAATGCGGGGAGGCAGCCCTGCCCCCCTCCCAGGGCACAGCCCCGACGTGCGGGGCTCCTGCCTCCTCCCGGCGCTGCCGCGGCCAGCTTGCCTCTTCGCCGAGAGAGCCGGGTCGTGGGCAGCGTGGGACGGGGGAGAAGCGAGGAGGGCAAGGGCTTGTGACTCGTCCTTGCAACGTGTCACCTCTGTAGGTCAGCCCTCCAGCGCGGGCGGGCTTTGGGGCCGGGGGCTGCGGACGGGGTCGCAGAAACACAGCAGCCACTGCAAAATTCGTACTCAAGATCAAGCTGCCCGTCTCTTCGTGTTCATCTGGCACCCAAGGGAGCACCGTGGTCCCTCTAAACTTCATTTCCCTTAAGATAAGATCTATCCTATAGAGCTTATAAAAACACTGTTCTATGGACCTGCCCTGGCGGCTGAGTTTCAGATTCAGCTCAGGGTGTTTCTATTTCGCTGCTTGAGCAATCTTGCTTTCTCCTTGGAAAGGCTCCGGTTCATCCAGCTCGTGAGTCCCGAGGGTAGTCTAGAAGGGGATGCCCTTACCTTAGCCAGGTGGGTTGGAAAGGAAATAATAATAATAAAAAAAAAAAACAATTGGCCCTGCTCAAGCTGATGTTGACACATTTGAGAGTTTGCCGAGAGCCCGGCTTATCTGGTCAAAGACGGCTCAGGCCGCTGCCAAGAAGCAGGAGCCCTCGGTCACCCCTCGAGTGGCAGCCGTACGAGCTCAAGCTGCCAAGGGGCTGCACAAACAGGCATCCGAGTTTCCAAAACATTCTGGGAGATGCGCGGAGCTCGGCCGGGTCTGGTCCCGCTCCCCTCCTCTTCCCCGTTTCTCCGCCTCCCCGCAGTCATGTGGCGGCCCCCGCCCGCCCCCCGCCCCGCTCCCCCCACCCACGCAACCGGGGCTCACACCAACTTCACCTAACGGTGAGGGACACCGCGGGCCAGGTCCTCCCGCACCGCCCGGGAAAGGGAGTGAGAGAGCCCCGAGTGAGGGGCGAGCTGAGAGCCATGAGTGTCTGACGAGAAACCACCACAATGTTTTAAATGAGCTTAGGGCAAACCGGTTATGACATTTTTTTAATTGGTAAACTGTTCCAGATGTTTCCTCCCTTGACTGAGAAGTGTCAGAATTGATGGATAACAAGTATGTAGAGATGCAGTGTTTTAAGGAGGTATGAGGAAAGCAGCTTTATTTGGAATTCACACTCTCAGTACATTTGTAAGTAACAGATTCATACTTCCTAACGTTTGTCTCTTCTGTGCACTCCTGTTGAGATGGTCCTGAATAGGACTGTCAAATCCATTTCGTAGAGCAAGTAGACTTGCAAGTTGAGATATTGTGAGGATGGTGTGTGGTTTAAAATGCCTGCGTAAACATGTTATGTAAGGATGGAGAGCTAATTGCATCATTTGTCACTTTTCATCATCTCCTCTCAGGAAGATGTACACAGGGATGTATCTGTAGCTAGCTACCTAAATCCTAGCCTTGTGTTACAGGGGAAATATGGTGAAAGCCAAGCAGAGCCAAAATGTGTAACTGCAGCCAGCCCAGAGCATGCGAAGCTGTGATAAAAATGTCCCCTGGGTGGTTATGTATGTCCTACGCTTTAATCTTATGGTTTCCGATCATTGGCTGGTAGCTTCTGTTCCGAGAGCAGCTGGGTTGACATTGCCAAACAGTTTCTTGGTTTACTACTTAACATAAAACCTATCGATCGCTGATACTGTTAAATTTTTATGGAGATGCAAAATTCCGCGCTGGGAGCTGTACCTGGCGTGCATGCGGTAAAGCAGCCACTGGCAAGTTGACAGCAAGTCCATGTATTAAAGTGCTGGGAGTTTGACACGATGGATAGAGAATTAATTGTTGCTGTATTTCGTAAGACTGCGCATTTATTGGTGGAGGCATTTTCATGTCAGGATCCGAGTTCTGTGGTAATAACGTGGGCAGATATTTACAGCTGTGTTTTTCTTTCTTGAAGCAGAAGCCCTATTTCTTCCCTCTTTTCCCATGTTTCGTTTACTTTTTTTAAGTTCACAGGCCACTTCTTAAATTTTTAAGTTCACAATCCCCTTAAAAACTTAAGTAGATGCTGCCTTCCGTGCAGGAGCCCTAAGCTTTTCTAAACCTGTAAGGCCTCAGTGTATACAGCAGAAGCCCTCACCTACACGAGCGACACAAACCCTGCAGACCATGTGCTTTCCTTCAGGTGAGAAGCATCGGAACTGAGTCGGTTGTGAACGTTTTGCAAGGCTTTTCCTTCCAGCCAAGGATGGGGATCGTACGTGGAACTGCCCTGCCAGCGGGCGTGAGGGAGAGAGAGGGAGCCAGACTCCCTCTTCTGGGTTAAACACTCAGATTCAGTCTAAACATCACGATTTCTCGCATCGCTCCGGCAGCCAATAACCAGATAACTGCTAAAACTTGTCAAAGGAGGGAAGGGGCCGGGGAGTCTTCCAGGAATCCTTTGTCAGGGCTCAGCCAGCGGTGCAGCAGCCCGAGCACCAGGCCGAACGCGTAAGCCCGGCGAGAGAGCTGGCGGTGCGGCTCCGGCCACTGGCTTTGCCGGGGAAGGGCCCGCTCCCCACGCTGTCAACAAGTGCCCGGGTCCCGCAGGCTGGCCCGGGGCCGCCTCCGCGGGGGCCGCCTCGCCTGCCGCTGCTCCGCCCGGGCGGCGGGCACCGGCGGGGCTGACGGGGCTCTCCCGGGCGGAAACCCCGCGGGCTGCCCCCGGCCCCGGGGCAGGGCAGCGGCAACGGACAAAGGCCGGGACGGGCGGCCGGGGCTCTCCCCCGCCAGGGCTCCCCCCGCCCGCCCGCCTCGGCTTTGTTCCCCCACGGCCGCAGCCCGGCGGCGGAAGCTCGGCAACGGCCGGGCGGCGGGGCGCGGGGCGGCCCGGGGAAGGCCCCGCTCAGGGCCTCCCGCCGCCGGGCCGGGCCGCGGCCGCCGGCTCCGCCGTGCCCCCGGGCCGGACCGAGGGGCTCCGCGGGGCGGGGGGGGGGGGGGTCCGGGGGAAGAGGGGGACGCCCGGCGGCGACGCATGCGCCGTCCCTCCCCCCGCGCCCCCCCCTCCCCGCCACACCGAGCGATAACCCTTTCAGTCAGCAGCGGGACCTGTCATCGGTGACGTCACCCCGGCGGCAGCCAATGGGACGGCGCGGCGATTGTTTGGCCGGCGGGGCCGGCGCCGCGGCCCGGAGGCGGCGCGCGGCCGCCCGCGCCCCGTCCCGTCCCGTCCCGCGGCCGCGCCGCGTGGGGCTCCCCGGCGGCCCCGCGGGAGGACGGGCCGCGCGCGGGGACCTCCCCGGCCCGCCGCCGCCAAAAGCCGCCCCCGCCGGCCCCGCCGAGCCCACCCGCTGGCAGCGCCGCCCGTGCGCCCCGCCGCCGGGAAGCGGGACCGGGAAACTTTTTTGGGGGGGAAAGGGGAGAAAAAAAAGTTTGGGGTTCCCCCCCCCGTGTCTCTCTCCTCCCGCTGTCAGGTGACTTTTTAGCGTTAGAAGCTAATGAGCGTGGATGCGCCGGGGATCCCAGTGATGGACCCTGCTGCTCTCTCCAGGCGGAACACGGCGCTGAGATCAGTAGACTTGGCGGGGGCTCCTCGCCACCACCACCACCACCCCCCTCAGAGCATGACAGGCTTCCCGGGCTTCGCCGGGCACCCCCACGCCACGGCGCCCACGCAGCCGGGGGAGCACGCCGCCGAGTCCCGCCTCGGGCCGCACCCGCTCCGGCCAGAACACATGGGGCACCGCCACCATCCTCCTCCTCATCCTCCTCAGCATCACCCCGCGGCCCTTAAGCTCAGCCCTGCCCCTCATCCCCACCACCAGCTCCACCACCACCACCACCATCATCATCATCATCATCATCATCATCTGGCAGGCCAAGCCGAGGTGATCTCTAGTCAAACGGGAGCGTTTGGCCCGGCGCAGTCACCAGCAGCCCCTTACCCCGTCTCTCACCCAGCCCAGGCTCTGGCAGCAGGTAGGGACTTCTTCATACGCAGAGACCTGCCGACCCCACTCATGCCAGGGCTGACCGAGCAGCTCCCCGCTGCAAGTTCTCACCACGGACTGTTTGTCTCAACAACAGGTAGCTACCCCGGACACCATGGTCACCACCACCACCACTCAGAAGCTGGGAATCCCTCTCTGTTCACTGGACTCCATGAGCAGCCTCCCCATGCAGCTCCAGGTGGCCATCTAAACGGACAGATAAGACTGGGGTTACCTGGAGAAATGTACGCCAGGTCTGAACATTTCACTCAAGTACCAGCCTCCAGGACAGATCCTTTTGCTGCTTCTTCGCTTCATAGCTACGGTGGCATGAACCTGAACGTGAATCTGGCTCCACACCACGGCCCGGGGGCCTTCTTTCGTTACATGAGGCAGCCCATCAAACAGGAACTCATCTGTAAGTGGATTGAGTTGGACCAGACTCCCAAAAAATTATGCTCGAAAACTTTCAGCACGATGCACGAGCTGGTGACTCATGTCACGGTGGAGCACGTTGGAGGACCCGAGCAGTCCAATCACATATGTTTCTGGGAAGAGTGTCCGAGAGAAGGGAAACCTTTCAAGGCCAAATATAAACTTGTAAATCACATCAGAGTCCACACAGGTGAAAAACCTTTCCCCTGCCCTTTCCCAGGCTGTGGCAAAGTGTTTGCCAGATCAGAGAATCTCAAAATACACAAAAGAACTCATACAGGTCAGTATGTAAAGCTCTCTTTACTCTCTCTCTGTTATTCAGCATACTGTTTTGCTTTATTTTGTTTTTAATGTATCCTTTGCGTTGTTATTGAATGCACGCCAAGTACTTTTGGAAAATAAATTCTCAGATTTGTTTGCTTCTTTACCGTTTGGAGGGAGGGGGAAGGAAAGGGTGGAAAAAAAAGGAGAGCGAGAGCAAATCTCACAATTCTCGTCCATATTTTTTTCTGGTTGTGCGGAGAGGCTGCTGTAACGTTTATGCCGGTAGAGCTGTGTAAATACCGAGTGATATAGCTACTATTTCTGCTTATTCACACGGGCGAGGATTTTTTTTTTTTTTGGCAGTTTAAAGTAGTTGGGGAAAAAAATGAAATCATTGTGCAAGCTCACAAATTAAAAGTGAACAATAGAAGTTACAACTTGTCTAGTCAGTTTTGACTGATGTCGCTGAGATGCTGCTGCTCGAACATTGTGAGAATAACACAGCTGCGACCTTTTCGTTCAACAGTTTTGTTTTGGGCAGAGGGAGTTTCAAATGTTTGATCTGAATAACACTGACATTTTTAATGAGCATTGCCTTCCAAGGACTCTCTGCATTCGCAAATATGGGGAGCTGCAAGTTCTGATTCTCGGGAGGGGGAAAAAAAAAAAGAGAAGAAAACCCGGTATTGTTTCGGCCTGTACATTTTGAAATGTCATTTGCAGATCTGTTAAGCGAAATTGGGACATGTGTCAGAAACATCTGTTAGTTCTAGTTAACAGAAAATAAAGTAACTCGATGGACGATCTTGCAAAACTATGTTTTGAGCTCCTCTGGCCAGGGAAGCATTTATAATTAATGAAATTGCATGTAGAAAGTTTTCACACTTCCAGGAGCAGCTTGTGAAGTTGTATTAATTAGTTTAGCAGCCGGTGTTTGTAGGCTGTAGCGCTGGCTTGTTTCCCCCCCCCCCCTTTTTTTTTTTTTTTTTCCTCTCTGAAGAAGAAGAAGATAAGAAATAAGCCCTTTTTGGAAAATTTAATCTGTTCCAGTGTAGGGTTTTCCACCTCCCACCCCCTCCTGTACAGCCTTATGCACTGCGAGGGAAACTACATAATCCTATTGTAAGATCTGCTTACAGCCAAACGATTTTTTTCGCCTTCCAGTTCATAAAACTCCCCTTCCCCCATGCTCGGAGCAGGGCTTGACCTTCCAGGAGTTGCATTTTTATGATATAACTCGACGTGATCTAATATGCAGAAGGTACACTAATTTCGTATCGCTATCCTCTAAACATAGCACAGAGATTTTACAGCGACCGTCACTCGTCACCTAATTATTTTTCCATCGCTCTATGAATAGCTCGTCTGTGTGCGGGGGGGGGCGATAGCAAAGTTGTGCTCCTCTGCTGCCTTCCCGGCCCCCTTTTTCGAGGAGAAAGGAGCATCCCCGAGCCACATAACTTGTATCCGAGCCAGCCCCTTGCCGGATCAGCACAGGTACAGCCATTAACCGGGAGAGCTCATCCCTTAATGACAGTGTTTTTCCTAAGTAAACAAACTTTTACTGCTCTTTAACGGCCTCACTGTTTGAAGTCTCTGAAGCAGAAAATGGTTAAATTCTTGGGAAAACTGACCTACATCGGAGCGGCAGGTTCAGGGCAAACCCGAGCTCGGAGGTTTGCGTTTATTAAACATCATTCCGCGCGTCTGTACTTTTCGCTTTAACTTTCCCGGTGATTAATTGCTGTATTGTGAGAACTCCTGCGGGGCCTTTATGGTTCCACCGTTTCTATTAAACACCCAGAAGTTGTCAAAAACGCAATGTTTCTGAAACCCTAATAGAACTCGCTACGAATTATTCATGAAGACAGTTCTAGATTCAACAGGAAAATTATTGCCTCCTCAAATATTAATGACTTCTGATTTCTCCGAGGCTGGGGAGCAGGCAGAGGGATTTCTGGCGGTGTGCGGATTTTCCAGGTTGGCGGATAAGGCCGTTAAGGCGGCGGCAGCGGGACGAGCAGGACGGGCAGGGATCACTTCGCCGCCTTCCCAGCGGGCCAGGGACAATAGTGCGAGGCGTGGGACGGAGCCCCTCTCCCTCCCGGGCGGCCCCCGCCGCCCCCGCGCCTCGCCCGCAGCCCCGGGGGCCGCCACCCCCACCCCCCCGCCCCGGCTTCCCCCCCCCCCCCCCCGGAGAAATTGGTAAATACCTTAATCCACTCCCGGAGACGGGGGATTATGCCACAATTTCCGAGCTGAATTTCACTGAACACTTTTGCCCAGCTACAAGTGTGGGGGTAAAATGGCGGTTGAGATCCTGCGCTTCTCCATCGCCCGGGGAACTTTCTGCGTGGCTGCGCCTCCGTGCCCGGGCTGCGGCAGCCAGGACCTGTAAAATGTCCTCTCCCTGCCGGGTAGGGATTTCCACGTAAGAAAACCTGCTTTCGCGAAAGGAGTACTTGCAAAAGGCTCGGGTGGCTCCTCTTTATTGAGGCGTTCAGAGAATGCAAAGCGGGCAGCTGAGAAAATGCTGCCCTCTTCCCACTTGAAACCTGACTGTACGGAGGGACTTTGCAGTGGCTCTTTCAGGGGGTTAAGCGAAGTTGAACATTTTTCAACTCTCGGGGAAGCGGAATGCGCCGCAGCCCGCTTTTACCTGAATGTAACTCACTTTGCACAAGCAGAGTGCTGATGAGGATGGCTTTCCCTGGGGTCTCCTAACTTACTGCTTGCTTGTACTACACTAATATCCTTGATTTGTTGTCTCAACTTGGATGCTGAAGGTCAAATTGTTTCCTTACGTGAAACTGTAATGAGATTATATGCGTGCGTGTGTCTATGCATATGCACCGCTGTATGTCGACAGCATTTGGTTACAGGGCCCGCATCGTTTTCTAAGAGACCTTTTTTTTTAACCTCTTCCCCGCTTTCCTCTAACGCCAGGTATTCACCCATCCTCTGTGCAAACGTTAGCGGTGCAGGGTAGGAGAGCTCCTGGTTGATTATTACAGTGCAGAAAGGATATACTTGAAACGCGGAGCCATGAGCTTTCTCCCACCCACCTTGCATAAAGTGCATTCATGTGAAATATTTGGAATGCCTTCCTTTATGTGCCTCTGCTCGCAGCCGAGCACGAGGTGGGCTGCGTCCCTCCGAAATTTAATCGTGACGAACTGAGAGGGAAAAAAAAAACCCAAAACACAACAAATTCGAAAAAAAAACAACCCCAAAACAGAATCTGGAAGCTTTTGCAAATCTTGGAAGTCCTTTCGACCACATACGCCATGATGGTGAACACACTGGCTTTGTTTGCACTTCACGTTTAAGGTTCGGCCGTATATTTTTGTGGTGTCCTCTGTGCCCGGGTACTTCTTTGGCTTTTGACGGATGAGGAGGTTATTTTCATACTCGGTGGGTGCAGGACCTGGGTACTCCTTGGCGAGCAGGGTTTTGCAGTTTGCTATTATCAGTGACAATAATGTAGTCATCATCTCATCCCGAAGCTGTCTGTGGCGTGTTTCCTTGAAAGCTTCCTATATATCGTGTACCATGCCCGGTCCACACGATCCGAGGTTAAACTTTCACACGACTCCAGCAATACGATTATATTTCTATTGTGGTTAACGTCACTTATCATATTACCAGACAAATTAATCCCAATTGCGATTCCTTCCATGACTGAGTAGGTTCAAATGAAAAGGGGATCCTAGCCTCACGACAGTGCCGTGCACCGGCCTAGTCATCCTCCTGCTGAATCTCTATCGTGTTGCCCCCCCCAATCAATGTCTTTTTGAAAGATTTTGTGCCTTAGCACACGGTATCAGCAAGCCGGGGAGCGAGGAAAGGAGGGGGGATGCGGACCTTCCACGGGATTGTAATCAGTGCAAGAATGGAGTGGATGAGATGTGATCTAGCCAGCTTATGAATAATATTTCCACCTGCACCTGGGGGAGTGTGAGAAATGTATTTAACGTAGAAACCTTCCCAAGGACAAATGACTGACCGCCCTTCCTGCAGGACATCGGGGTCTGCGAGAACAACACACGTCGTTCGCTCGGAACGAGCACTTGGCCTCTAAGTTTTCCTTACCTCGGGGCTTTGTCTTTTGCACAAAACCCCACGTTGACACACAGGGCAGGGGAAGGGGGAGGAGAAGCTGGCCGGGCCGGGCGCTCCCGCTGCGGAGCCGGCTGCGCAGCCGGGTGGCCCGAGCCGGCGGCGCCGGGGGACCTCGGCGGGGCGGGCGGGGAAGGACAGGGCCGGTGGCGAGGGGGCAGGCGGAGGCCGGAGGGCAGCTGCCCCGGGGAGAACCGGCCCAGGGCCGGAGAGAGGGGCCCGCGGAGGCTGCGGGCCTGGGGGGGTGCCGGGGTGCGCCGCTCCCTGCCCCGCGGCCGCCGTGGCTAATGGCTGTGCTCGCCCATTGCCTCCTGCAGGGGAGAAGCCGTTCAAATGTGAATTCGAGGGCTGTGACAGACGCTTCGCCAACAGCAGCGACAGGAAGAAGCACTCGCACGTCCACACCAGCGACAAGCCCTACAACTGCAAAGTGAGAGGCTGCGACAAGTCCTACACCCACCCCAGCTCCCTGAGAAAACACATGAAAGTGCACTGCAAATCCCCTCCTCCCAGCTCCGGCTACGAGTCCTCCACGCCCTCCCTGGTGTCCCCCTCCTCGGACTCCGGCCGGGAGCCCCCCGCCTCCTGTTCCCACGCCGAGCCCTCCGCGCCCGCCCAGCCCGCCGCCAACCTGAGCGAATGGTACGTGTGTCAGGCCGCGGGGCTCCGCGGCCCCCCCGCGCCCCCCGCCGCCCCCCCGCCGCCGCGGCCCCCCGCCGGGCCCCGGCCCCGCTGCTAGGGCGAGCCGCGGGCGGCGGAGCGGCGGCGGGCGGCCCTCGCCCGGCCGGGGACGGGGAGCTCCGGGGCGCGGGGAGGCCGAGCGGGAGAGGCGGAGAGAGGCGCCTGGCGGAGGGAGAGGCGGCGCGCCGCCAGTAGGCGGGTGGGCCGGCGGCGGGCCCCGGCCTGCGCTCCCGGCACCCCGCACACGGCGGGGCTGCTCCCGCCTCGGCCGGGGGGCTGCCGCCTCCTCCCTCCCTGCCACACACACTCTCCGCTGACCGTCTTGCGCCAGCCTGTTTACAAGCCCACTGGTTTGCATCCCCGTCCAGTTCCTTTCCTTTCCTTTCCTTTCCTTTCCTTTCCTTTCCTTTCCTTTCCTTTCCTTTCCTTTCCTTTCCTTTCCTTTCCTTTCCTTTCCTTTCCTTTCCTTTCCTTTCCTTTCCTTTCCTTTCCTTTCCTTTCCTTTCCTTTCCTTTCCTTTCCTTTCCTTTCCTTTCCTTTCCTTTCCTTTCCTTTCCTTTCCTTTCCTTTCCTTTCCTTTCCTTCCTTCCTTTCCTTCCTTCCCTTCCCTTCCCTTCCCTTCCCTTCCTTCCCTTCCCTTCCCTTCCCTTCCCTTCCTTCCTTCCTTCCTTCCTTCCTTCCCTTCCCTTCCCTTCCCTTCCTTCCCTTCCCTTCCCTTCCCTTCCTTCCTTCCCTTCCCTTCCCTTCCCTTCCCTTCCCTTCCCTTCCCTTCCCTTCCCTTCCCTTCCCTTCCCTTCCCTTCCCTTCCCTTCCCTTCCCTTCCCTTCCCTTCCCTTCCCTTCCCTTCCCTTCCCTTCCCTTCCCTTCCCTTCCCTTCCCTTCCCTTCCCTTCCCTTCCCTTCCCTTCCCTTCCCTTCCCTTCCCTTCCCTTCCCTTCCCTTCCCTTCCCTTCCCTTCCCTTCCCTTCCCTTCCCTTCCCTTCCCTTCCCTTCCCTTTCTCTCCCCTCCCCTCCTCTCCCCTCCCCTCCCCGAAGGACCAAAGTGGTTTCATACAGATTTTGGATGTACAGATTTTCTCTTGTCAACAGTACCGTGTGCTGCAGTGTTCTGTTCACCTACTATTTTCTGTGAGAGTGTGGTTTTTTAAGAAATATATATATATAAACTATTATTTGTTACCGAATTGTACAAAATGGATCCATTAAATTCTTTGATTAATTAACCCGTTCGATGGACGTTTCTGTAAAGAATCTCCTTACTTTTCCCTGTTGCATATATATATATATTTCCCCCCCGAAGTAGTCGCTAATAAAGAAAGGCCCAGGGGGGTGCGATGATTGACTGTCCATTTTAACTCCCACTGGTAATGACTTCTAATACCCAAACATGCCCGTCCCCACCCAGAGCGTGGCTCCTGTTGAACCGTGGGCGCCGGGGCTCCCGAGGGGGCGGGGGGGGGGGGGGCAGAGCCCTCTCGGTGACGTCACGGCACGGGCCGGGGCCGGGCACCCCCCGGCAGCACCCGGGGCCGCTACTCCACGGCGTCTGCCCTGCCAATAGTCCCGGTGATAAACTCTTGTACCGGTCCGGCAAGGCGGCTTTAGCATCTCCATCCCGCCCAGGAGCTTCAGGCCAGACCCTGCGCAAACCCACAGGGTCCACTCCTCTGGCTCAGAGAAAGAAAGAAGGGGAAAAAAAACAAAATAAATAACCAAACCCCTCCGCTGGGGTAGCTTGAAACTGCCGAATGGTGCCTGTTTAATTACTTTAATGATGTTTAAGAATACCAGATAGTATAGGCAAATAAATAGCATGGGCTGCTGGAAGAGGTTTCCACGGCTTGCTGAGCGCAGACAGAAGGCTGCGGTAACCGCATCTTCCCGCGTCTGACACATCACCTCTGCTCGCAGGTGTCGGGGCTTAGCGTGTCTGTGCAACTCTGCACACAGGCACACGCTCACGCAGATGTGTACCTGTATAAATATAAAAGCGTCAGGAAAATAAAGAGCTGGTCGGTGGCTAAAAACACCCCCGCGCCCCGCGCCTCCCCTACTGATGCAGCTTTATTCTCCTCCCAAGGCACCGACTCGGGGTTCCCTTCTTTGCTCGCCCAAACTCGGCAACTTTTGTATTTAAACGCCTCGAATAGTGCCGACGGCGTGTCGGTACCGGGAGATACACGCAGGGAATTACCTAGGCGAGAGAAATGTGCGAGAGAGGAGCCTAAGCTAGGGGAGAAGTGTGCCCCTCTGCAGCCCCTAAAACTCGTGTCGTGGACATGGCGAGGTACAGCCGCCAGCTGCGGGCAGGGAGGATGCTTCCATCGTGTCCTGAGACCTGTTTATTTCTTTATTTCTCTGTTTACAGAAGTGTTTGGATGTGCAGGCTAATCACCTTTAATTTTTCATTTGCTTGTTACAGATGTCTACCCCGTTGCTCTCAAGGTAATCTAGACAGACGCAGCTGAAAGCCTGAATCTTATGCCTTAGACATCAAAGCAAGCTCGCACAAAGAAGTATTTCTTCACAACGGTGAATCTTCATGGTAAGTTAGGATTTCTATGGCAATAGGCAAGTCATACTTAAATAGTGAAAGGCGAAGTCTGGAGCCCGTCCAGTCTTTTCATTAAGGACATAATATTTACGTCTAACAGGCCCTTTTTCTTGTGTATACAAGTATATATTTTTGTTTGACGCGAACTAAATAATTTTCATTTAATTTCCGGTAAACAAAACCCACGCGAACAGGGCACTTGTTCCAGACCGTAATAAAAATGGATAAGACTGTCAGGAAGAAAAGGCCCGCTTGAACCGTCGCCTCAGCTCACTTTTGTTTCTGCTTTCTGCCGGGATCAGAGAATGCGTTTGGGATTTGAGGGCGAGTTTCTAAAGGCAAGGAAATGGTTTTTAAGGGGGAAAAGAAAAGGAGAAAGGTCTAATCAAGCTCGGGTTGTTCAAAGGGCCTGATTTTGGGGTTGAAAGTGTGAGTTTTATGGTGCATCAGCATGCCACGTTAGGATCGCTATGGTAATGAGGAGAGCAATAGCAAGCGGCCTTCAAAGGAGGCACACTCCATTTGAGACAGTCTATTAAGATACATTTGCACTGACCTTTGGTTTCATGCTAGCTTAATACACTCAATCTGCTCCCCGCCAGAGATATACTTCCTCCACCTAATGCACTTCGGCGGAGTTGGGGTTTGCTGGGCTCGCCCTCCCCCCGAGGCGGGCTCTGCTCCGGTGTTGTGGTCCCGCTCTCCTTCTCCCCAAAGCGAGGGGCTGCCAGCCGGGCTCGGGGCGAGCTCCCGTCCCCTCTCCCCAAGCATTTCTGACCAGCTTCTCCCAACAAAACCCGGCCGCAAAGCCCGAGAAGGGCTTCCCTCTCCTCCCCCCGCCCCCCCCCCCCCCGCGGGGGGAAGACAGGACGGCGACCGAAAGCCCCCCTCTTGGGCCGCCCCGGCCCCGGGGAGTAGGTGTGCTGATGGACGTCCCCCGGGAGCCGGGAAAGCGGGGCGAGGGCCGGGGGAGCTGCCCGTGCCCCCCGTCCCACCCCGCCCCGCAGCCCGGCGCTGCGCGGCGGCCAGCGGAGGCTCCGCGGTGCGGGGGAACTTGACACCCGCACGGCCGGGGCCATGGGCGCTGGGCCGTGGGCCCGGGAAAGTTAGAAGTCCATGTTCCAGTAATTGTCTTGTTGTTTATTTTATCCAAGTACCCTGGTGAATAGGGGAAAAATAAACACGATGAAAAAAAATTCAAACAGTTGAGTCGTCTTTAGTGCCAGCCCTTGTGGTTGAATAAAAAGGATGGTCCAATTTCTATTGAGCTGAGAAATCTTTGAAGTGGGAGTTATTATCTGAGAAATTCCTGCTCGTCGTCCTAACAACGCTGATGAAACGTAAAAGGTTCTTTGTCAGCGATTTGTTCTCCTCTCTGTCAAACTCACCCTGCCCGTTAGCTTTAAACCGTTTCTAAAGAGATAAAATCAAACTTTTAAAGATAACTTTAGGGGCCCAGAGGGTGCAGAAAATACCAAACTACCGAATCCCATGTATAGACATACATCTGGATATATGTGGCTGTGTCTGTGTGAAACTCTGTGTACAGATCTCTATAGATGTCTGTATGACCTTACTGTTCGAAAGTTGAAATGATGTCCATTTTTTTGCATTTTTATCCTCTGAACTTTTCCGTCTAATAAATTATTCCTACACATATGCTGCACAGAATGCGATTCTTGGGAGAAGGCAGAAATGTTGGGTTTCATTAACACCAGTATGTGACCAACAAACGTTTTCTTTCCAGTAGAGTGAAAGCAAGAGGGTAGACATAAGAGTAAAGGCTTTGATCATTTTAACAGTCCGAATACCTATTAAGCATGTATATACTGCAATGTATCGAAGTTGTTAACGCGTTCAAAGCGATGGTTTCCATATGCTCTCATGTTTTATTGTCCGTAAGTGTAAAGATAGTCAAACTGCATCCCTTTTGTATCTTCATTTTCTAAACACCACGGTGTATACTGAAATGATTCCCCGAGCAAGGTTTATTTAGTAGTTTCTCATTGGAGGTCATGAAATGCTCTGTTCGTAACACGAATTCCTTGAAGTTGTAACTCATCGGTGTACTTCTGTTTTAGTTGCTACAGAATGATCTGAGCCCAATCCTGCCATTCTAAGCAACCCCATTAATTTAATGGGACTTTTCCTGAGTAAAGACCCAGTCAAACTGCAGTGGAGTGGGTATTATTATTATTATTGTTGTTATTATTAATCCTGGATCTTGTCATATTTATGGGAAACCCTACGACATTCCTTGTGAACTGTACAGAGAAGAAACGCCTCTGAAAAATGTAGCTCGCAAAAAACATTTGCAATGTTGATATGCTGTATCTCTTTCCAGACTTCTTCTATTCCGTATTTTCCTTCAGCACATGTTTGGTAATGAAGGAATGTTCTGTTGTGTGTTTGAACATACTATTTATTTTTAATATTTGGATTTTTTTACAATAAATATTTATAAACGTTTCAATTCTATGGTTATTTTTACAAACGTGCACTTTTGAAAGATGTGTTTGTACTGATGATACCGAGCCATTCCTAAAACACTGTGTAGTCAACCTTGTCTTTCTGTTGGTTTTTATATTAGTTGAAAAAATTTTTCCTCAAACCGGTGTACTATTAACGTGGTGTACAATCAAGTACTAATGCGTGGTTTTTGTTGGTCTTTAACCTCTTTTGATGTTAATCGTTTTAGGCTGGCATTTGCATTAAAAGAACAAAACAAAACACTTTGGCTTTATTTCTGAGATAGCATGTTTTCGGCTCGGAGGCTTCAAACGCATCAGTTCTTTAAACAGTGCCCGAGGTGCGGCGTGCGAAAGCCGCGCCCGGTGTCACCCAGCGGAGCCCTGTCCCTTTGTTGTCCCCCGGGTACCTCTGCAGCGGCACCCTGACTCCTGCCCAGGCAGTTTGCGGCTCCGGGGTCCCCCAGGCTCCGGATATTGGGGAGAGCTCCCGGCCGAGGCCGCCCCCGAAGGCCGCTGCTGCCCCCGCCCCGAGGGGTTCTTGTTTGGGCAGGGCGGGGGAGGGATGAAACTGCTCGTTTGAAGAATTGCCCCCCCCAAATGTGTCCCTGTCACGGTGACACTTTTTCTAAGGTTCCTAGGAGAGTTTAGAGCATTTTATTTCTTTTTAAGAGAGGAAATTCATTCGTCAGCTAAAGCAATCTGAAGGTAAGCCTTCTTCGCCTTGAATATTCCCCTAACCGGTTTTAATACGTTGCAGGGTTTCGCAGCTCCCCAGCATGCTCGGAGTTTTCTTCGCATGACTTTTTAAACCTCAGCTTTGCAATCTGGGGGGATGCAGCAGCCTTGGGCACGCAGCGGCCCTAACCCCGGCGGGCGCCGCGCGCATGCGCGCTGCCTTCCCTCCTCTTAAAAACGGAAAACTTGAAAGAAGTTGCCTAACACAGAGAGATGACAAAAAGTTGGCTTTGGCTGGTAGGAATATTGTCAATAAAGAATACATTTGACTACAGAAAGAGAGAGAGAGAAAGAAAATAATTACAGAAAGAAAAGAATTCAAGAAAAAGAACCGAAGGAAAATATTTTTGCTGGTCTGTAAAAGACAAAAAAATGGCCCATAAAGGAAAGGAGGGCTAACAGTACATGCTAATTAAAGAATACAATTCTATGGTCTATAATGATTGAGCGAAGACATGTACTTATTACACTTGACTGTCAACAAGGGAAGGAATGTCCCCTCAGACAACATGGTGAGAGACGTGTGGGCATTATTAGTGGTCCTTTTATAGACATTGCCTTTTCTTTCTCAATGCTGACAAACCATTTTGGAGGGAACCATCCCCTGTTGCTTCCTATCATCGATCCCCATGCAAGCCCCTGCATTGTGCAAGTGCATTAATTAAAGACCATTCATTTAACAAAAGAACATTGTATGTTCAGGAAAGGAAGATTAGAAATATGAATCAGTAACCGAGACCCGTTTCCGCCGCCTTATCGGGAGAAGCGGAGGGGAAGGCGGCGCGGCGTGCGGTTAAACACCCTGCACCTCCCCAGCCTGAGCGGGGGCTCAGCCACCATTTAGGCTCTTTGGGACAGAAACCCTGAAATGGATTACAACTGGGGGGGGAAAGGAAAAAAAAAAAAGGTTGTTGTCAAGTGTCTCTGTGTGCGTGGGATGGCTTAGCCCGCCCAGCGCCCCCGCCAGCCCGCCCGCGCCGAGGGGCCGCCCGGCCCGGCATGGCCCGGCCCGGCCCGGCCCCGCCGCCGCCTCCCGGGGCCGGACCCCCCCTACCCGGGTGCCACCGCGTCCAGGGCTGGTGTGTGCGTGTGGACACACATCCCCACGCACATTTGTTGTGTCAACGGTTTTTTTCCAGCTGCACGTAGAGGCACAGGCACACAGACGTGCGCCCATCCCTCCCCGTCCCTTCGCTGCCTGGATTTTTCCAGTCCGAAGGAAAAACCAGCTGGTCCCCCAAAGCCGGTCGTGACACGAGCGTGACTTATCGTGAGAAGGTAGAAGGAGAGCGGAGGGAAGCGAAGGTTATGCGGGAGTGGGGGAAGGAGAGAAGTCGGATTCCCAGTATCACCCACATGACTTGCTAAGCGGCTCCAGCTTCTCTAAAACCTCTGGGCCATATGTTAGTTTATTTACACCCTTTGTCTTCTCGTGTGTCGTCTGGTGAAAGAATATTCCTGGGATATAAATGAAAGTAAGCTAGAGTAAACAAACAAGGGGAGCGCCTGCTTACGGGATATGTAACATTTCTGAGATCCCACCAGAGCACGTCGTTCCCATGGTTATAATGGGGCCAGAATAGCAATTAAAGCTTTTAGTTAAAACCCCCAGATTTTTAATGCTGAATGACACATTGACTCCATTTTCTCGTTGATGATTTAGAGATTTTGCAGGATTACACTAGGGGAGGACAAGGAGGGGGGACGACAAAAGTCACCGCAAAAACAACTCTTTATCAGTAAAAAAAAAAAAAAAAAGGCACAACAGATTAAGGTGTTCCTAATGATGGCAACAGCTCAGAGAAACCTCTGCAGCTTTCCCGTGAGGCTGAATTTGTTCTCAACTTCTGCGTTTGGAGCTACCCCGCTCCGAGGCGAGGACCGCGCTAGCTCGCCTGGATCAGGCGACGAGAGCCCGCGGCTTCGGGCACCAGCTCCCGCGCTTGGAAATCCCCGCATCAGCTTCGTTTTCTTCTTCTTCAACGGCGGCAGTCAACCCCATGGCCGGGCCGGAGCACGCCGGGCTACGAGGAAACCTTTTTCCTAAAATAAACAGGACGCTCTAACAAATCGGCCGATTTTTATTTTTTTTTCTTTTCCCCCAAGTCAATGTTACCCAGAGGATCGGCTCATGACTGCTGCAGAACCTCTCTCCGGGTCCCCGTGCTGGTGTGCGCGGACTGGGGAAGCCACCCCGGGGTGCGGGGCTGAGCGCCCGGGGAGCGGCAGCCGGGCCGAGCCGGGCGGGGCCGCGCCGCCCGCCCGGGCCGGGGGAGCCCCCCGGGACCGCGCTTTCCGCGGCCAGCGGCTCCCTCCTGCCCTCGCCCTGCCTCGCTGCTGCCTCGGAGGATACCTGCTCCAGCCCGCCCTGAAAGGCAGACAAAAGCGCGGATACCCCCTCCTCCCCCCCCCCCCCCAGCTGTTTTGGGAAGACACACACAAAAAAATTTATTCTCCAACTTTTGACTAGTCACTGCTGGCTTAAATTATCCTCTGCCCTGGGGGGGCAATAGTGAAGCAATGGGAGCTCCTTGCTCCACCGCTTGCTCCTGCGAGCGGCTGGGAAACAGGGTGCATCTGAACTTGAGCACAAGTGGGCTGCCCCCACGCAGCCCTCTTCCCTCGCCCCCCGGGGCCGGGGGTGGCCAGGCTGGGAGTCCCGGAGCGGGGAGTCAACGGGAGGTTTCAAGGGGGGGAGGTTTTGTTCTCCCTACCTGAGGACAGATTAATCCTCGCATACACTTGATAAAGATGAAGATCTTGGTGGGAGGAAGGGGGGGAAAAATGGGTAGGAAAAGAAAGAAGGAGTCACTGGATTGTTATTGTCTAGAAAACAGGCCACCTTTAAAAACCTGTTGTAGAAATACAGAGACTCCTTTAAGTGTGAAATATCATTTCATTGTAAATAGTCAAAAAAGAGTCGGTAATCCAACTTCCGGAAACTGTTCTGAATTATTTCAGCAGACTCTTTTAAAAGGGGATTAGCAGGGCTTTAGGGGCAAAATCCTTCTGTTTTATTCAATCTCTGATTTTATGTTATAATTACTAGATGTAAAGACTCGCGAATTAGTATGCAGGCGTCGTCCAGACATTATGCAGGTGCTATTCTAATCATTCAGCTTTTTAATTAAGGAACGAGGTAAGAAAACAGAATCATAAAAACACTTTTGTGAGAGCTGAGAAAATCGTGAGCGACTGCATGAATAAAGCCTTTATACCTTATCCTGACAGGTCAGACACCAATTGCCTGACTTACGACCTTTTCTTGCTGAAACAATGGTTAACAGCTTTCTCACCTTGTTCCCATTATAGCCTTTATTCTCGCGGAGAATTTATGGAAATGGCCCTAAAATGCTTACACTAAAGAGGGATGCAAAAAGGTATTGCAATTTTAATTGGTGCGTGTCCCGTACAAAGATACTTTCATTCGGGTGGTTCGGGGCTGGAGGGTCTCAGCCCGGCACGAGGGTTTGGGCAGATCGAAACGGTTCGAAGCATAAAATTCTCCTCCAGGAGAGGAGGGGACGCAAACAAACAAAAAAGCCACCCGAAGTTGCCGGAATGCCCGGGCAGCCGGAGCGGCTGGGACGGCGCCGGGTCCCCCTTTGTTCAGTGCATCAGAAGGCATCGCGCTTCTCCATCCCGCGATGCAAACTTAGAGCCTTTGTGGGGCTTTGTTATTATTATTTAATTTCTTTGCCTTGCCTTCCTCCTCTCCCCTCCTCTCCCCCCTCCCCACGCCTGGCACTACTGCATCACGTGTATTAACATATGAATGAAACAACCAGAGCCAATGCACTTAAGGTAATACCTATGCTCCCTTCTCGCCTGATTATCTTTTTATAGAAAGTTACATTAACTAATGACATTTACATAAATATGAATAATTAGTAAGGTAAGTAATTCTGCTCCGGCGGGGGAAGGCGGAGTAGAGAAGTGCCTGCGACCTGAGCCCAATTTTCGGCTCCGCAGACCTGGGCACCGCTTCGCCCTGGCACCGGGCGGGAGGCGCGGGGACGCCTGCGGGGCGGAGGGGAACTGGCACAGTTATATTGTTTTCTTTTTTTTTTTTTTTTTTTTTTTCCCTAATGTGAAACTTTTCTCTTGTGCCCCTCTTTTATCTCCCCTCCAGACCTCCAGTTCTGAGCAGAGTTCAGTGGCTGTAAATGATAGGTTCCCAAAAGCATCAATCCGCGCTCCTCTAGTACTTGGCCGAGAACAATGCAAGTATTAGGATATCAGCAGCACTCGAAATGATCACGCGTTAAATTATTTTGCTTTCACGGATGAGGGGGCTTTTTTCCAATGTAAATCAAGCGCTTTAGTTATTAAGTCTGAACACTAATCTCCAACAACCTTTACATAATGTGGCAGAATGTGCCACACCACTTCGCACCTGCACTCTGAATAGAGCCGCCTTTTCAATGTAAGACACGCTTGTTGCCCCTGGGCTCCAAAGGAGTTGTGTGAATAAGTCAAGCTTTTTGAATACCCCTACTCGCTTTCTCTTCCTCCTTTGATCACAGAAAATGTCTTCTAATTTGTCCTTTTTCATTGTAACAACGTTTTCAAGTCTCTTTTTATTTTCCAAACCACATATTTATAAAGAACATAAATCGCCCCAGAAAACAAAAGTTCTCGCCTCGCCAACTGGCCGAGTAGCCTATGATCACTTTGTTATTCACAAGGAGAAGAAGGGGAAAACAAGGTTCTCGCAAAGGCTGTTGCTTCTCGAGTTTGTCCTAAACAAACGTTTAACTTTGGGACGGGACGCGGGGGGAGAAACGTGTTTGTTCCTTTAAAAAATAAGGGCAGCTCCATTTGCCTTGAGGATCCCCTCGCCGCTCTCTCCAGGCTGGTGGCCAGCTGGGCTTCCACCTTTTAGGCACCGGCGACAAATGGCGTGGAGGAGGGCAGGAGGGACCGGTATCCCTCCTTGCCCACTGGAGTGACTGTAGCCTCCGCCTGCTTTCTGAGCCCACCAGACAGCTCAGGACGAAGCCAGCTGTAGCGAGGGGGCTTGCACGCATTAATTCTTAGCTGAGCTGCCTACTTTAACGACCTTCGAGGATAATGAACTCTAATTTATAAATCCGCGCAAGATGTCAAAGTTAATAGGGAGCGGAACCGCTGCAAAAAAAACGCCGGGCCCCTTTCCCTCCCCCCAGCCCCCCGCCCCAATTTTTCCACCGAGGAGCCGGACCGCGGCTGCCCCGCCGCCGGCTGCGGTGCCCGGCCCGGCGGCTGCGGGCTGCCCTGCCCGCTCCCCGGCCCCGCATCAGCTGCAGGGGCAGAGGCCAGAGCCCAGCGGGGATTCCGCCTCCTGCCTCCGCCTCGGCCCCTTCTCAGACACCGCCGAGGTTCTTCGCCCGCGTGTCTGCTGAGGAGCAGTAGGTTAATGGCATTCGAGTTAAGTTGGTCTCTCTGCAGGCTAAGCCCAGCCTAGGAGTTTCTCACTCCTCCTTCTCACAGACGGGTTTCCGGCCGACTCTTTAGCATCCCTATTCATTAGCACGTTAATCAAGGCTGTAATCCCAGGGACGAGGTGCCTGGGCATCCCTGCCGCAGCTAAAGCCGCCCCTCCGGCGCGCACCTACGCGCAGCGCTGCGCAGCACCCGCTCCCCTCCGCCGGGCTGCCTCCGCCGAGAGGCGGTTTCCTCACATTACCGTAGGCGCCGGGTAAGAAAACTAACAAACCCTTCTAATACAGTTTAAAACACTTTGATGTCTTGCCAAGAAACACACTTCCTTCAAGAGACAAGTCAACATTTGTTTTTCACATTAAATGGCGTTTAGTTGCCACTGAAAAAATGATGCTGAAGGACCACTTTTTAATTCGATGTATAACAACCGCGGGGGTCTAAGAGAAAATAACGGCGAAAGCTATAGACACAAATAACTAAATTACCAAAACGTTAGTATATCTCCTAGGTTCATTAATATGTAACAGACTCCCCAGTTAATCTCCAAAAGCCAGTGTTCCCCCTCTAAAATAGCACTCTGGGACGAATTGTACAGGAGATCAATCACTGCTAATGCAGTAAGGTTTACTGCAAGGGGGGAAAAAGCTATTTACACCTTCAAATAGAAGCTTTTGAGATTTAAGAGTAAGGGTCATACATCACCAAGAATAAATGATTATGAATTGGTAAACGCGCCCTCCAGCCATTAGCTATGCGACGCGATTTATCATTTCTGGGTGTTTTTCTTTTTAAAATCATCTGGCTGTTTGAAAAGAAAAGCATGACGGAGGAAAAAAAACACCGCGGGAAAGTTTGTTTTTGCATATACTATAAGTCATCAAAACATGGCTATTCAGAAATAAACGGGGTCACTTATGAACCGCTTAACGAGAGACAATAAAGCCCTTCCATTGTACACTTTTATGACCAAGGGATCAGTGGGCTTCTCCCAGCCCAGGCTCCGGCCGCTTCTGCCTTTTTTCCTCCTTTCCTTGCAAGGTACAGACCCGCCAGTGTTGTAAGAAATCATTTACGCCCTAGAAATGAGTTGCCAGTGTCTTTCCGTCGCCTGACATATATTGAACTGAAATTACAGGGGACATTTTGCCAGTTTTCGACCACCGCCAGTCGTTAGCCAAGATGCTCACGAATCAGCCGTGTAAGGACTGGACGGGGAGGAACCTGCCCTGGCAGCAGATGTGGGATGGCAGGACAGGACAGCTCTGTGTCTTGTCTCCATTAAAGAAAAGAGATGAGGGCTCGTTTGGGTGGAAAACCTTGCAACTCAGGTCGGTGGAAGCCGGCTCAGCCCCTCTGGCGGTATTTGGAGAGCTTTTTTCGCTTGCGTGCGCGTCGTTGGCTTCATTTTCTTTTTAATTATTATTCTTGAAATTGCTTCGCAATGCCAAGTAAACCTTTTTCCACTTAGACTCTGCTCAGGGCGGTGGGAATGTTGCTCATCAAATCAAATAATCTATAATAAAACACATACTTCAGAGCTGGGAAAGAATGACAGCGTGTTGTCGAAGGGCGGGGGGGGGCTGGCTGGCGGCACCCGTCCCCGGCGGCTGGAGGGCCGGGGTGGCGACTCCCAGCGCCGGGCAGCGCTGCCGCCGCGCCCGCCCTGCTCGCCCCGGCGTGGGGCTGGCGCCCGGGACCTGCCGTCGGGGAGACAGCCGGGACAACCGACAAGGGGGACACACACGTATAAAAACCGGGTTCTGGGGGGGGAATCACCTGCCATCTCGTCGAAATCTCTTTCGCCCCTAAAGAACTGAGCGCCAGGCCAGAGGCAGGGTCCTGGCAGTGGGCGGGGGGGACCGGCGAGGGGCACCTCTCTGGAAGTGGCCCTCAGGGGCGCTGAAGCCAGGGCAGACCCTTCAGGGCCCTCGGGGGAGGCGTGTTAGGGACCTCCGCTCGGAAGGGCCTCCGGGGGAAATATAAAGTTCCCTAAACTGTTACATCCCGCTGCCCCGGTACGTCGGGTTTCAACTGTGACAAGTGCCTGTTTTCTTAGGGTAAGAGATTTAATATGTCTGGTGAAAGGGTCTGTGGCAGCGAGGCTCACAGCAGGTAACCAGCTCTGCTAGGGGGCTTTTTAGTCCCACTTCTAACACTCCTAACATATTTGCAAGATTTGGGAATAAAGCGACTTGCTTGTAGACTCGAGGAAGAGCTGAGATTTCTGGTTTGTTTTACAAGCTCGTTACAAGCACATTTGGCCAAAGGGCACTGTTTTATGTAAAGACAAAGACACAGAGCCCGTTCTGGGGAATGTGGGGCTTTTACAAAACTCTGCTCCGTGGCTTATTGTCTACTGGGTGGCTTGGGGGGGGGGGGGGGCGAGAAAAAAAAAAGAAAAAAGCCAGGCAGTTGCACGCCATGGGTCTGCTGACCCTCTGGGTGCCAATACCTTGTTGGAGGCACCTGGGGACATTTATCAGGCGATGCTGTCCCCTCTCGGTTTCTGGGCGTCTCCCTGCTCTCGGCGGTAAGCAGCGAATCGCTCCTGCGCCAGCCGCGGAGAGCCGCGGAGAGCCGCGGAGCGGCGGGGGGAGGGCGCAGGACCCCACGCCGGGGCCGCCCCGTGCCCCTCGCCCACCGAAAGAGTGGCGACCTCGCCGTGGACTTCAGTGGGGCTTGAGCAAGCGTGCGCGGTGCTGGGAAGCGGGGAGACTGTGGACACCTTCGGCGGGTGCTGGTGGGGGGCGTGCGGAGAGGGCAGGCAGGACAGCTGGCAGCTGCCCGGGCCTGCCCGCACCCCCGGGCCCCGGCCCCGCACGCGTAGGCGCAAGGCAGCGCCTCCTGCCCCCTCTCTCCCCGAGAGGAAGAGTGATAATAAACTCGTAATTCCCCTTTGTCACAGGAGAGCGAAGGGAGGCTGACGCTGCTCCTTGCCCCCCCGGGGTCCCCACTGGAAGGTGCACTTCTTGGTCCACCGAAAAGGGCTGGGGTGCAAGGCGTTTTCCTCAGAAATCCTCTGCCCTTTAAGAGCCCTGTTTCACAACGCAGAGGAAGGAAAAAAAAATATTCCGAGACGATCTGGTTCTTTGGAATAGATGAGATTGTTTCCTTGAATATCTAATGTTGCAATTCCAGTTCGAAGTATACCCATTTCCTCTTTATTACATCATTCTGCATTTTATTTCTATGATTTTATGTTTTACTGCTGTTCCTGCGAAAGTCTGTATTTTCGGCGTTATAGAAAGTCTCTGAAGATCCATAAGATTATTATTTATCTGACTTTCTATGTCTCCGAGTGCTGTATACATTATATAATTGCTTTAAAATGTTTTCATAAATTACATTCAGAAATGTGTCATAGTAAATTACCTTTGTAATAAAATGTAAAAAATGCAAATGGCTGTTGTCTTTATTACGTTTTAAACCATTGGTTTATCTGCACTATTTCACTTGTCAGTTGCACAATATGTTGTATAAAGGGAAAGCACAGTTTGATAACAGATAGATGGAACCTCGTGTGTAATCTAGCAGGCACGTACAGTTTGGGTCATTTCCTTATCTCCCGCAGAAAAGACATTATCCCCCTCATATTTACATACTTTTCAATATTTGTCAAACAATCATAAATTATAAATTAATGAAATGTTCGACAGTCTTCAGAGATCAGACTAATGAAGACATTTACCTTTTTGGTGATTTGGAGTCTCATCTTTGTAAGTTTAATGACATTTAGACTCTCACGGTTTATTAGGCTTTATTAGATTTGTCCTTCACTCCTGCTGTCATTCAGATGTCTCTGCATAAACATCACCTGCTTCAGGTACAAGAACAAATCGACTCCTTCCAGGAAGGCTCCGGAGCAGCGGAGCCACCACGCCTGGGCGCGGGGCGGGCGCGGAGCGGGGCGCGGAGCGGCGCGGAGCGGGGCGCGGGGGGCCGCGCAGGCCGCGCAGAGCCGGCCTCGCCCGCTGCCCACCCGCAGGCTGCTGGCCACCCCGGCCGGGCTGGCAGCCCGCTCCCGGCCGGTCCCCGCCGTCGGGAGCTGTTAAATGCCCTCCCCAGCCAAGAAGCCCATGTGCCTTTGATTACGGCGGAGCCCGAGCCCAGGCGGGCCGGCGCACCCACCCGCCCCGGCGGCCCCCGGACTCTCCAGGCCCTCCTGGTCGGACTCCCGAGCCACGCCTGAGCGTGACAAGGACAAGCGGCAGCTTTTATTACGTTGTTTGTTCCTCTCTTCTCTTGCCCGAGTGGGTTTGGTGCTGCAGAGCGCTGGGCCGGGCGCGGCGGTGCCCGGCCGGGCAGGCAGCCGGTTCCCGCCCGGCGCCGTGCAGGGAACTCGCTCTGATGGATGGTACCTGCCTCCCCAACACGATTAGGCTGCAGAAATTAGGTTGCCCCCAGAAAGGTCGGCATTCGTCCCCCTCCACCTTTGCCTGGAGAGGCGCACGCTAAATCCCGCCGGCCAGACCCTGGCGCCATCTTCCCGGGAACAAAGACCCGGGGCTCCCCCAGCCTCGCCGCCGCCCTGTAATCGAGTTTCCTAATTGCATTACTCCGCTCGCAAATGTCAGGAGCATGTGTTGGGGCACGGTGCCCCCCCTCTCCGCACGCCTCCCTCCCCGGGGAGGGCAGGGAGGCCCGCCGTGTGTGCCTCGACGCCCGGCGCCCCCGGCCCGCCCGGCTCCGCTCCCCTCCGCCGGCCCCGGGAGCGGGGAGCGGGCAGGCGGGGACGGGCGCTGCCTCGTAGCCTTTGAACTTCATCAAATATAGATCAGATCTAAACCTCGCGCTACGAACCTCGAACATTGTTTGCAGAGGCTTCCAAATATTTCCAAACAACGCTTTTTTAAAACACAATGGAGAGTTATTAAAGCGCTTGTTGGTAAAGTGAGCATGTGTTCTGCAATCATCAAAAATTGATATGTACCGCCAGTAAAGTAATTATGCACCATCCTGAGGATACGAGAACAGTACATTGTTAATCCACTTGCACACCCGTTGACTTGCAGCATCAGGCTGCAAATAGCTTAATTAAGTCATACACGTGGAATATAACCATATTGTTACATTGCATTATGCACACTATATCTCAATTTATTGGGACAATTAATGCTAGTGATAGACCTCGGGCAAAAAATATTAGCCGCAAAGCACTGAAGTTGCATTCTGGTGACATTCGCAGTAAGGGGAGTAAACACTGAAGCAAGGCACAACCTTCCGACAACTGCGAGGACTTCCGAGGACGCTCCTGCCCCCGAGCCCGCCCTTAGTAGGCGCTTTGGCCAGCCGGAGGGAAAGATCTCCGCAATCCTCCGTTCCCTAGCTCTGTCCTGACTTTCGAAAACACTCCGAGAGCCAAACCCGCTCACTCCTCTTGACTCCAGGGAAGTTTGGGCTGGATGGGAGCTCCTGGACCGGTCCTCAGAGGATGTGAAGTCCAGAGCAAGGGGGCTCAGAGCCAGTTTCCTTGCAAGGTTGAGGAAGGGTGACATACCGGGGCGGGGGAGGGTGGAACACCAGCGTTTCACGGGCAGTCTGGAGCCGGGAGGACACACCAGCCCATCTAATAGCTCGCACACTCGTGAACATGACCACATGCCGGTATTTCGCACAGGGGAGAGGCGAGGCTACCCTGGGCTCTCCCCCGGCCCGCCGCGCCCCGAGCGGGGCAGAGCCCTCCCGGCGCCCCCGGACCCCGGCGGAGTCGGGGTACAACGAATGCGGTGTCCCCAGCGCCCCGCCGGTGGCCGGGGTGGGGACGCCCAGCCCGGCCGGCAGCGCTCAGCCCCCCGCCCGGGGCCAGCCTGCCCCGCTCGCCCCGCCAACCTGCCGTGCCCCCCGGGGTCGCCCCCCGCGAAGGTGAAGCTAACGCCGGCAGTGCCCACAGCATCCCCTCTCCCCGGGGGATCTCCAAGCACCCTGCACAGGTTCCTGAGCCGGGGATGAGCCGGCGCTGGGAGAGGCGGGGGGACCTGCCCCACGCAGGGAGCAGCGCTGGGGGCGGGGGGCAGCGCCGGGGGGCAGCGGGGCTCTGTCCGGGTTGTTGGTGCGAGCAGGCGCAGGTACGCTTCTGGGAGCATGCGGCTGGGACGCGCTCCTTTGTCGCCCGATTAACCCCCTTTTCTGCAAAACCGCTCAGAATCGATATTATTTTCTGGGGAAGAAAATAGACCCAAAGCAAAACCAAAACCTCTTTCTTTGACCGATTTAACTGCCTCTTCCAAATTTTCTAAACGCCCCTCGATGGTGCGCTGTCATTCCCATCGGGCTGAAGTCTTCTAAAGTTTTCCCAGCCTGTGCTCTTTGGGGATGCAAAGGGCAATTTCCGACCTTGCGAGGTCTTTGATTTAACGGATTTCCCAAGCCTTTGGCGAAAAAAGCGTCCAGAAGGTAGCCAGGATTCCCCCAGACGTCTCTCCTGCCCACGTCGAGGTGACCCGTTAAGGGCAGCCCCGGGTGCAGGCAGGGACAGGGGTCAGACCCGTGGGCTGGGCTGCGGCGGGGGCTGCAGCAGGGCAGGGGGGGCCAGGTGGGACCAGGCGCCCGCTCCCACCCCCGTGGCCGGCGCTGCTCAGCCCCGCACACACACGAGTGGGGGGTGCTTCGGAGCTGGTTTTTCCGTAGTTTTCCCCGCCAGCTCCTTTTCACTCTTATTTCAGCGCTTTTCTCAAGTTGCTGCACCAGCGGGGGAAACGACTGCAAACTGGTTTCTGCTCCTGACCGCTGGCGTGGCTGGTGCCGTGGTCACCCCGGCAGCCCCTGTCGGGGAACGAGCCCCGGACACGGAGGTCATTAGGCGTTAGGAAACTGCACAGTAAGTTTGCTCTTTGAAAGGTGACTGTGCCCAGTGCGCAACTCGCACACTCGTATAGACACGCAAACACACGCTCCGTCCTCTGCTCTGTCTCTGCCTTTCGGCAGGGTTGCGCGTTATTCTCCTTCCATTTCGTTTAATCGTTTACAAATTGAGCCCAATATTGGATTTTAAATCCCCGCCACCTTGGGGAAACAGCCGGCTCACGGGGATGCCCTTCTCTCCTCGGCTCCCAGGGGCTGTCCGCAGCATCCCCCGCCCGCAGACTGGACCACGGGCAGACCTTCCGCCCCCCCTGGGGCGCGGCCAGCACCTGCCGCCCCCATGCGTGGGCACGGCGGCTCCCACGCCACGGAGGGACGCGCAGCCACCGCTGCGGGGACCCGCGCAGCCACCGCTGCGGGGACCCGCGCACCGGCCGCCGCGCTACCTGAGGCGGGGGCTGCCCGGGCGGGCGGGCTCCCCGGCGGCCGGGGCACAGGTGGCTGCGGGCACCGGGGCGGCTCCGGCCCCGCCGTGCGCGACCTGCGCGGCCCGGGCCCGCCCGGGGGAGGGGGGGCTGGATCCGGCCCGCCGGGTCTCGGTGCCGCGGGGCGGGGGGCAGAGGTGAATCTCCCCCCGCTTCACCTCGGCGTTAGGCACCCGCGGGCTGCTGCAGCCCCCCGCCCGCGGGGCGGCGAGGACACTTGTTTTGCAGGATGAGAATAACTATGAAATAAGGGGCAAGAGGTGAGGGGAGCCCGGGCAGGGCGAGCAGGGCGCTTTTAGCCCGTACTTCTCCAGCAAATTACTCTCCCCTCTGCACCGCCAGCGCTGACATCTCCCCCGGAGCAGCGGCATCAAAAGCTCCGTCCTGTCATCAAAGCAGGTGGACGCAGCCTCAGATCCAGGCTAAGGCGCCAGATCTCTGCCCTCGCTTACAGCCAGGGCAACTTTCTGGAAGCCAATGGCAGCCTCCGAGTGCCACTGAAATCACAAGGATTGCAAAGATTTTTACGCCACAAGAGAATAGAGTTTACTGGTGGTTTTGGGGCTGTTTATGGATGTTTCCTAACAACAAACAAAACCCACACCGAATTCCACGCCCTGCCCCACAGAGTCCCTACTCTGGGGTATTTGTTATTGTTATCATTATTAATCGCTGTTATTATTTAGATCTATTTACTACTCAGGAGACGGACAGGAGCTGATTCACAGCACAGCCTTCAGTTGCAATCCCTGCAGTCCTTTCGACTTGTCCATTCTGGTTACGGCCGGGAAGCCCTCCCTGGGGACGAGAGATGAGGTGCTGGTAAATTAAAAAGTAACACCTTGCCCAGGGGCTTTGAGATGCCGTGTCTTTTTTAAACCCCAAACCAAAAAAAATCCTGCCTTGTCCCTGTTCCAGAGGCGGAAAGAAAAACGCTTCGTGACACATGAATTGTAAAAGTTTACTTTTGTTTATTTGTTTGTTGAGGTATTTTTAAGGGGGGAAACAAAGCACGATAAACACGAAAAAAAGCTAAAAGCCTGGAGGACTGTAACTCCAGTGGATGGGTTTGAATCGGGCGGACTCTGGTTACCTTTGGCCATCTGTCTGGTTTAAGCTTTTGCCCCCATGCTGTATGATTTTAGTTTAAAATCTCTTCCGTTGCAGTGCCGCTTTTATTGAATTCATCAAAAGCAAACTTTCCCCGAGTTTTTTTTTTTTTTTTTTTTAAGAAGGGCTAAAATAATAAGTCGACCACTGTGACATTCTCTGGGCTTAGGCCATTTTTCATAACGCAGCTGATACGCTTTTGTGCAGCTAAGGCGACCAAACAGATGAATAACGAGAAAAGTCTCTCGAAAACTAAAGCTTCCAGCTTTTCCCATCTTTAAAAAGTTAAGTAAAATGAGAGGTGCATGTAAAAAAAACCCTCCCAAGTCCAAAAAACAAACCCCTCACGCCAAAGATCAGGGCAATACTTTTATACCTCTGAATGGTAACGATGCCTTTTAAACAACTTACTGCACACACGCACGCACACACGCACACACACACACGCACACACACACGCACTCACACAAAACTTTAAAGCTTGTGAAACTGCCCAGGTGGTGTTTATAGGACCGTAGCCAGTGGGTTGTAAAGAAATCCGAGACATTTGAAGGAGATTAGACTATTTAGAAATATATGACAAAACATTTTTTTTTTTAAATTTTATTCCTGTTTCACTGTATCCACCGTGTTTAATGCAGGGCTTGAAGGACCAAGTTGTCTGCAGCACTAAAGAAGAGTCCCACAAATTGTGATGGTTTGGCAGGCGGGGGTAAGTTTATGATTTTTTTTTTCCCAAACGCGTTTTATCATGCGTGTACGCTTGTGTTTAAAGTCTGCGTTGCAAAGAAAATATGCCCTCGTGATTTTAATGTCATTTTAGCCATAAACCAGTTTTGTGCTTAGGATCACGTCTCTAGCGTTGTTGATGTTCTTCCTGGAATTTTGTCAAAAAAAAAAAAAAAGCCAAAAAAAAATCCCCCCGCTTCTCCCAGCAGCAGAGGCAGGGAGCAGCCAGACCCCACGGTGCGGGGCTGGGAGGCGACTGCCTCTATAGCACAGGGCAACAAGTAAGAATTTCACGAGCTTTCGCCTGGGTTCAGAATAATCGGTTTTATTTGGCGGTTTGTTGGTGGTTTTTTTTGGTTGGTTTGTTGTTTTGGTTGTTGTTTTTTTGTTTTTGTTTTTGTTTTTTTTTTTAATCCCACTGCCATGTATGTATTTATTTCTTTATTTTGCACGTGCAACTCCCAAACCTGAGTGCTTTAAGACCACAACTGTGAAACCCGGGTTTATTATGAAAACTACTGTACGTCCAGCCTGGGTGGAAGCACAGCCATTGGTTCACACAAAATGACTATTGATTCAAAGTGCGAGCCCTCCAGGCTGAACCGAGAAGGAAGTAATGGGTCGCCGGGTTTTTTTCCTTTCTTCTTTCTCCCCCCCCCCCCCCCCCCTTAAAAGAGAGAGAGAGACTTCTAAGCTGCGTGACAACCACCACCCAGTCCTTTGATTCTTCTCTATTTTTTTGGGTGGCAGGAAGAATTTCCCTATGAGAAATAATAAGGTTTGCTTGGAAAATTCTGCAGGCAGATCACCCTCAAAGATAAATTCCAGCCTTTCCTATTCAAAACATGGCTTTAGTTTATTGCGACGACGTGGGGAGGAATGAGGATAATAAAGTAACTCGGTTCCTCCTCCCTCTCCTCCCCACGCACTATCAAAGAGGAGTCAAACTGCACTTTCCTGCCACTGGTCTCCGCTCGCCCAGTTTCTCCGGAGTTGCTGCTGTCGCCCCTCTCCCTGCGCCGGCGCTCGGGGCGCCCAGCGCACTGCGCCGGCCGGCGGTGGGCAGCCCGGCTTCGTTTGCTCGGGGAATGGGGAGGGAGGGGAGAAAAATGCAAGGAAAGGAATACATAACAAGGAGGGGAAAAAAAAAAAGGGGGGGGGGGGAGCAGAACAGCACAAAAACCACCAGCTTATTGGAAGGCGCTTGTTAGCAAAGGGAGGTGATGGTGCAGGAGCTGCACCCCGGGCACCCTCGGAGCCTCCAGCCCTTCCACCCGGGAGCTGTCTGGAAGCGATCACAGCCGGCTCACAGCTAATAATGCCCTTCGCAGAGGTTTGGTCTGCGGTGCTCGCAGAAAATGCAACTTTTGCCCCATTGGTTAGCTAGGTGAATTAGCACACACTGCAACTGAACAGTACTTGACCTTTGCCTTTATGTTTGCTCAAATGTTTGCCTAAAACACAATCACCCTTGACAAGAGAGCATGCTACCGTGTGACACTGCCTATTCAATAGATAGATGTTCCCTGCCACACACAACCCAGTTCAGCATTTTAAATAGCTTAGGTATTTGTAAAAGCCGTATAAATTAATGTCTGATGATTGCTAGTTGCTGGTTAAAGAGCCGACCATTTAACACGTAGAATAAGAGTCGGCTTAAAAAAGCCTAAACCAGATCGAACCCAACAACCGGCCGGACTAAGATATAAGGTCAGAAAAGCGAATTTGTGGCCAGGGCGATCAACAGATTCTTACCCTGCCCCGTTCACAGGGCGGCTGGTCGGGCTGCACTAACAGGTTGGGTTTGGAAAAGGCTGAGTTCAGGCACTGCTGGGGGCAGAGATGTGCGGGGTGAGATGCAGCCGTGCACCTGAGAAATTCATAGGTGACACAGGCGAAAGGACGGAGGCAGGCGGGTTACCCTGACATAAATCTGACCTATCCTTCGTCCCACGAACCTCTCTTGCCGAAACTGGGCAAACACCGCAAAACTTTAGGGGGAAAAAACCCCAAGTTGCCATTTGGCGGGAGCGTTTTGTACGTGAATTTAATCGCTGAAGTCTGGCGTCCCGAGCATCCCCCTAAAGCCTGCACGGAAGAGCCCCGGAGCCGGGCTGGAGCCAGCCGCGGGCACTCGGCGGGGCGGCGGGGCGGGCGGGGCGGCGGCCGGGGCTCCGCGCTCCCCCTCGGAGGCGGCGGCGGCGGCGGGACGGGGCGGGCGGCGGCGGGAGGAACGGAGCAGAAAGGAGTCACCCTTCGTATTTATCAGGCAGAGCATCATTCATTAATAAAACGCTACCTGATGTGTGGCTTTTGTTTGAAAGGCTACTTTATTATTTGGAAGTGTGTGATAAAGCTGTTCTCTGGAACAGAATATTTATACCAACTGCAGTTTATAATGTAAGCGGATACCTGCACATCTTGCTAGTACTTCCACTCGGTAAAATACTGTGCAGCCCAACAGGAAAAGTACAAGTGATATTGCAAACAGTTGCTCTGCTTTGATTTACCTTTACTGTCTTCATCTGGAGCTTTTTTTTTTTTTGATGGCCAATTTTTTACTGTCTTTCAATTCTGGGAAACACAACTTCCCCTCCTTCTCTCCCTCTGTGTTTTATTTTCACGGCATGATTTAGTCAGGAGCATTTTGAAAAAGTTGATTCATATTTGTACGAACATCCTGCCTTAGCTCTAGCGTTAATTTGGCACTAACACCAAATAGATAGGCAGAAGCCAGCGATGTAGCTTGGGCAAAACGGTTGTTACAGAAGCGGGATTGCAAAGCAACGAGTGAAATATTCAGTTGTTACTCGTTGCCAGTCACACAGAGAATTTATTTCTATCCATCATTTCAATTTTTTAACCAGCAATTGTATTATCTCGTTTACAATGGTGTAGTAATGGTGTTTAGAAAAACAGCAACCGGACTTCACAAATAAGATATTTGTAAAAGAAAGGCATCCAAATCTGATTTATTTGGAGCCTGGCTGCTCGCCGAGGAGTTTGTTTCTGACCCCACAGACACGCGTGAGGTGCGCGCCCGGTTCCGCGGCCCCCGCGCTGCTGGCGGGCGCGGCCACGGGGCCGCGGCTCCGCGCTCCCCGGGGGGAGGCTGAAGCCGGGCTCGGAGCCCCGGGGAGCGCCGTCCCCTGGCACCGCACCGCGCCCCGGGCGAGGGCGGGGAGCCCGGGCTCTGGCACTTCTCGGCTCCGCTTTGTGGCAGAGTCAAACTTGACCTGGAGGCAGCAAGCTTCCCTGTAGGGCTGCAATGATACCTTGGATTATTCGCTTCTGTGGGGCCGGTTTTTGATGTGGACACATGTTCACTCAGGCTTACGGGTCACTAGTGACCTGGACTAACACAGCGCGTACCCCTAGAGGCAAAACAACCGAAGTGAACTTTAAGGCCAGGCGACATTCAAAGCGAAGTTGTGTGGAAACCGCTGGGGCTCGTTTCAGCCGGGGAGAAGGGGGATCAGACCCGCGGGGACGGGCGGTGCGTGGATTCACCCACGCACGGCTGCACATGCCGAGCACCGCCTCGGCTGGCTGCGAAGGAACTCGTTGGAAAACTTCACCTGAAAGAAACGGGAATTGAGCAAGCCCTCGAGTGATATGGGCATCGACACCAGGAGAGTTTTTAGGAGTGTTTTCCGTGATTTTGCCGGGAGTTAGAGTCCGTTGGAAGGAGGAATTACCGGTTAAAGGAGGGACAGATGATTCTGCGCGGGCAGTGTCAAGAATGATTTCAAAACAAAACCATTTGTTAAAAAAGGAACTATCTCTGTATCAGAAATATATACTTATATTCCTTTAGGTAGAGAAAAGCAAGCTTGTCTTTTTTTTTTTTTCCCTAAAGCCAAGAAAAAATTAATTTTAATTGTTATAAACTCAATATGAAATAAGGGTTTGATATGTTCCCGAAGTGATTGTTGTTTTCGGTTAATTTTGGCCGGGCGCTCTTTGATATTTATTAGCTTTCTCTGTGGAAAAGGTAATTCTCTGGGCACCTTAAGAAAAGTTTTTTCTTGCCAGCAGTCCCATTCCGATCAGAAATTCCCCCGAACGAGGCGTGCTCGTTCTGCCCAGCAAAGCGCTCTTCCAGAGGCGGAGGGCACAGCCCAGCATCACCGCCTGTTTCGGGAATACCCACATGGCTTGCTTTGCCTTTACATCTTTAATTTTTAAAGGATGAGGTTTACTGGCAGGAAGATCAAGGATGTGTCTCTCTCCTATATTTGCTATGCTGCGCAGGTATCCCTAATTAGAATAAGGCACTCAGCACAATGAGCAGCTATTGTATGAGAGTTTGAAGCACGACAGTTCCTCTTCTGGTTGAGAATCGCTGCCTACAGTTATTCTCCGATTTCCGATGCCTATTATGTATACAATCGAGCCTATAATTACCTGCTGATTTCTTTGTAGTAGTTAAAGAGAGTTTGTACTGTTCGGGCAATATTGTCCAGTCGTTATGTCTCCAGAAGCTGTCATGAAAGCTTGAATATACTCTGTACAATCTGCAAGTAATCAATGAAATTTACGATCTCGACCCCCCCTCCACGCACATTTCCTGTCCAAAGGAGAAAAATTGAGATATGAAGGTGTCTGGGTCTCCTTCGCAGCACCTCTTACACAGCGGCTCGGAAGGAAAAGGAGTGCCAGGTTCTGTGGCTTCACACGGGAGCGAGAACCGGGTGGGAGTTTCCCGCGGGGCAGAGCCCCCAGAGCGGCGTGGCCGGGGACAGCCCGGGGGAGCGGCAGCACGGCGGGGCTCTCCCCGCCCCCGCTGGCGGCGGGACCCCGGGCCGGGCCGCCCGAGGGGCCGCTGCTGCCCGGGGGCGGCGGGCGCTGCCCCCCTGGGGCCGGGCTCTGCCCCGGGTGGGGCCGGGCGCGGTCCCCGCCGCCTCCCCGCTCCGCGCCTTTGCTGATAGCGGAGCGAAAGGGCCAGGCGCTGCGGGGCGGCGGCCGGAGGCACCGCACGGCAGCCCTGTGCCCGCTCCTCACCCGGGCTGCGCGGCTCTGCCTGCCACGGGGGAGGCGACCCCAGAGCCGGGCGATGCCAGCAGCCCGCCCGGCCCCAGCAGTGTCCCCCGGTCCTGTCCCCTGCGCTAAAGTAAGCGTGGAGACACCGCTCCCTGTGCCCTCGGCTCCGCGCTGGCTCCTGCCCCAACGGCCGGGCCGCTGCTCCCCGGCCGGGGCTGCCCGTGGGGCACCGAGCCACGTCCCTGCTCGCGCCCTCCTCCCGCCTGCGCCTGCCCGGAGCGGACCCGGGGCTTCCCGGGGAGATGGGGGTCACTCCGGCTGGGTGCTAGGTGCGTCTTCACCATCCCCCCCGCCCCCCCAAAGCTGTCCGGGGTGTATCTGTGTCTCTGTGAAGGAGAGAGCGAGCTGCTCCAGGCATCTCACTGCTTTTCTAAACACCGACCCGCTGCGGCTTTTTTCAAACGCTGTTATTAAAACAACATTTAGGGAGTGTGCATAATTGTACAGTTAAAAGGCATGGCTGATGCCTCTCAGCCCAGAAGGTCGGATCGGGGTAGCAGCCCCCCGCCCTAAAAGATGGGGGAGGAGGGAAGAGAGGGGGGCCTGAAGTTTGACTAAGGCTCTCTCAAAAAAAAGAAAGAAGAGAAAGGCACTTGCAGGCTGACACAATGGTGAATCCGCCCTGACCCAACAATTAATCTTGGGAAGAGAATGTGACCAGATAGGGTGGGAAGCCGGTTCCCCGGGGAATCAGGGTGGGGGGGAACAGGAGGAGGAGGGAAGGGGGATTGGTCTTGGGCCCCAGGCCTGCTACATCTTCTCCCAGTGGTTATCTTTCAGACAGGTGAAATACAGCCCTCCCCCGTCCCTTCCCTTTCTCTCCAAGGCCCAGATACTGCCTGCAAGTGGATGCTGTGGTCCCCAAGTCCTCCCAGTGCCATGCAAACCTGCTGCCTCAGTAACCATTTTTATGACAGGCTCACCCCTGCAATGCCTGGGCACAGCCTGAAGCATGGGGATACCTCAGATGGTAAAGGGTCAGCTCCTGCCCACTGAGCTGAGGGCTTTTGTGGGCTTGGCATGGGACCAGGGTCCAGAAATCCCATGCAGGTTGTAGGCAATTGCTAGCAGACACTTGTAAGGGTAGGGTGATGCCAGACAGATGCAGCAATGTAGACTTGTCTGTCTCCATGTACTGGATAGTGCACCCAGAGCATCCCAGTTGTGATCTACAGCCAGACCTGAAACTGCCACGGCACGCTGCTGGGACATGCAATGCTCTAACATTCCCTCTTGCCCACCCATGAGGCCCCCGTGCTGGGAAAAGGCTGAGTGTCACCCCGTTCCGTGTCTGTCTGACACAAAGGCAGGCGCGAGGGCCCTGAGCCCCGTGCAGCCATACCACTCCCAACCCTGGCTCACAGCCCTCCAGCGAGGGGTGCCTCTGCCTCCATTTGCAGCCCACAGAAAATGTTCCCCAGCAGCGCAAACCCAGATGGGGGGTCAGATGCCCTTGTCTAAATTAATTGACTTTAACTAGGCATTTCGAAACTGGTGATTTTCTTTCAAAAATAACCAAGAAAAGGCAGCCAGAGACAGAACAAGCTCTCACCAAGGATGTCCAAATTTCTTTAATAAACCTTCCTTTAATTTCCACTCTCTCCCCAATCTACTATATTGTCTTGCCCAGAAATCGACTCCTTCAAAGTAGGAAACCAGTCTGTGATGGAGTTAATCACCAAATCGTGCAGGAACATGTTTTAGCCAGGGCACCAAAGCCAGTGTAACCGATACAGCACAGACCAGTCATTTCTGTTGTTTCCTTTGCTGGCATTTTAATGAAAAAGGAAGTAGCTGTAATGCAATCCTTTTGGAGAAATCAACACTTCCCGCTGTTCGAAGCGAGGCAAGAAACCGAGCTGAGCTTGAGTGATTAGGGTTAATTCCAGGAGGGTTACGTGCATAGAGTCACATGTGAACCCAACCAGCCATTTGCCCTCATGGAAAGAACCAGAACTAGACCCAGTTTTCCATCTAGGATTATTTATAGCCTGTCCCACACATGCGTGACAATGCCTGTTGCCACTTACAAACAAAGAAGTCAAATGCACGCTTGCATATTTGCATGGACACTCCAGTTTCTTTTCTTTGCTGGCACGTAAAGCCAAGATTTCAGCATCTCAAGGCCTCACGCTGTCCAGATTTGTCTGATTTCTAAGAAAAGGGTGTTAGTCTCACGTTCATTCCTCTAACATTTACCCAAAATCATGACTTGGAAAACAGCATCATTTTGCATCATGCATTAAAATATACTGCGATGGGCATGCTGTTATTTGCACGCATCTCTGTTTTTCACATCAGCATTAATTAGTAGGCTTGGGGGATCCTAACGTGGCCCTGGGCAAGGGTCAGTGCCACCCCAGTGGCGGCCTGGGCCCGGCAGGTGGGAAGGCCCAGCCTGCAGGAGAGCTCCCAGGGCCAAGGCCAGGGAGCGGGGGACACCCGGGCTGGGCAGCACCCCTCCTTATTCCTGGCTGCTTTGGGGAGGAGGAGGGGAAAGGGAGGGGGGCCTTTGGCACACGCCATGCCTGGGGTCGGCAGGGCTGGAAAGAGCCCAACACACGAATAAACTACCCTCCTTCCCTGCCCCTGCAATCCTCAGGCACAAAAGTAGACCCAAATTATAAAAGCCTGTTCTGTGCATCAACAACAAAAAAAAAGCCCCCTATTCTCCCCTGACTTTGTTCTTTTGATTTTTTATAGATCAAAGGCAGGATAGAGAGAAAAAAAAAAATTGGCAGGCAAAGATAGACATTGTTCTAGTGACAAGATGAGGGTCCCAAAAGGAGAATGCTTGCTCCATCGGAAGTGGCTGCGTGGCAAAGGGAGAAACCTCACTTTTCAAGGCCCTTTGCGAGGCATTGTCTTTGGGGCTGGCGCTGCTGCCATACAGTAGGGTCCCCATGGCAACGCAACCTGCTGCTGCTGCTGCTGCTGCCCCTCTTCCAGAGTTGAAGGCACTGAAAGGCAGCTGAAGTGACTGGGCTTAAAGAGCAACAGAATAAACAATATTTTGATTCATTGGGAGAAGAGAGAGAGGCTCCCGCCCCCCCACCCCCGCCCCCCGACCCATGAATGCTGGCATTGTCCATGCTTTTCTGAATCTGATTTACCATATCATAACCCCTAGGAAGAAGAAAACATCAATATCCCGAAGGAATGGAGATGTTTCTATGGAAAACCTAGGAATTTTAGTCCATAACAGATCTGGTGTAAAAATCAAAGAGATCAAAGGCGGCGCTCCCAGGAGTATAGATGCGTCTCTGAATTAAAGATGGACGATGCAGACTACAAAGTACTTTTTTTCCACCCTTCTTTATTCAGGCCTCTGTTTCCATTTCAAGGGAGGCGCTGTCCCAACATCATATCTGAGCCCAGACAGTCACCACGAACAATGCTTGCGAAGGGGGAGAAACGCTAAAGAAAGCAAATCATAACAACCATCCGGCCTCGCAGGATTGTTTCCATTACGAACCCGAGCGCAACAATTAATTACGAAATTGTAAAAAAAAAAAAAAAAAAAAAAGGGGGGTGGGGTGGGCGAGCGGAGCTCAAGCGAAGCGATTAATACAGATGGTAAAGGCTGCAGGGGGTGGTGCTCGGGGATTTGGGGGGGCAGGTTGGCTGCTCGCTGCCACCTCCTGCATCCCAGCCCGGCGGACCCCCGGGCCCTCCCTCCGCGCCTCCCTGCCGGCCCCGCCGGGGCGGGGGCCCGGGCCGCAGGGGTTCGGTGCGGGGCGGAGGAGCGGGGCGGCCCCGAGCCCCGCGGCTCTACCTGCGGCGGGCGGGGAGGCTCTGCCCGCGCAGGGCGGCCGCGGGCCCTGCGCGCCCGCTCAGCCCGGCGCTCCCGCTCAGGACGCTGCGCTCTTGATCGATGAGCAGCTCCGAGGGTGGTGCCGGGTCTTCTCGGGCTGGCACCAGCCCACCGAGTGCCATAAAACAAAGCAAAACCACATTTAAAACACGCCGGGGACAGTCAGCTCGCCTGTCAACCAGCAGCCACTTCATCACGCACGGCCCGGATCGGCTCTGCCAGCCGGAGCGACGCCGGCGACACGGCTGTCCCCCGGGGTGCGGGTTACCCCCGCGCCCCCATCTCCCTGCCCGGCCACCTCTTCCGAAAGGTGAAGCTCTCTCCGTCCAGCCGCCCCTGGGCCTGTTTCCCGGAGAGTGGGAAGCGTGGGGAGAGAAACCGGTTGTTTAGAGCCCAAGACGACAAATATTAGAGAAGTCAATTAAGTTGTTTGGAAACACACGTAGGAAAAAAAAAAAAAAAGCGCTGGGACCAGTGTTATGAAGAAAGCCAATTAAAATGGTTTGATAAGCATATGTATTAGCAACAAGTGTAGCACAGAGGTCAGAAACAACACTAAGTAAACAGAGTTGACAGAAGAGTGAATCTTTTGTGGCGGGTGCGCAGCTGTCCGGCCTCCCTTTGTCCGGGCTGAGGCTGGGTGCACGCTCCCTGCTGCCCTCTCCCCAACTCAATGCACAAAAACAGATTGGGATGTTCTGCATGCATAGGCAACATTGCAGCTCCAGTCCTCCCTTTTCTGTTCCTTCTTTAGGAGACAGGGCTCTCCAGACATTTTTTCCTGACAGTAACAAAGCGGGGCTGTAAAACAGTTCAGAATAGGAGGGGAGAAAGAAGAGAAAGGAGTCCCCGAGGGGGAAAAAAGCGCCATGTCACGGGACAAAAGAATAGGAAGTTGAAAATAGAAATAAAACTGAAAGCAAGAATTATCTTGTTAAACAGAGGTGCTTTTTGTCCAGAGTCGTCTTTGTGAAAGTTTTTAAAGTATCACGACGTGGAACAAGTGTGTAAGTCCCCACACATACTTCAGTCAAAGATTCATGAGCTTCCGAGAGCCTTGATGGCTTATTTATGTGTCAGCAAATTCTGCAGCTTAAATACGTTTTAAAAAACAGATCTAGGGTTAGTCGGAGTCCCGCAGACACGGCTTAAAACGTGCGGGGCGGGCAGGGGGATTCCTCCCAGGCCAGGGAAAGGAAATGAAAAGATCAAGAAGCAAGGAGCCGGTTTCTTTTCATTTCAAGTCTCGAGAATAAACACAGGCCGGGCTGTTTGCTGCCGGCGGGCCCCCCCCCGCGCCCCCAGGCACCGGCTGCGAGCGCTTCGGGACGGGGCCGGGAACACCCCGCTCGCTGAAGGAAACCCAAGTTTTTCTGGCGGGCGAGGGGAGGTGCCAGGGCTGGGCTCCCCGGGCCGTGTCGGCCGGGCTGGGGGCTCACACCGGGCACCCCCAGGTGCTTTTCGCCCTTCGGGAAATCAGGCACCGTGGTGTGAAAAGCCAGCAGTTTCTCCTGCCACCTCTGTCCGAGGAAAGAACGCGCACTGAGGGAGCGATGCCGCACTTCGGACTCGGGCAAAGCCCCGGCACCGCCACCTTCAACTCGCCTTTAGTTCTGCACTTGGCTTTCTTGGTTTAATGTCACTGGAGAAAAAAAATGTGGTTAAAAAGGGGGGGGGGAAACAAAGTCAAGCCGGGAGCAGCAACAAAGCCCCAAGTCGAGCGAACGCACCTTTCCCCCAACTCTGCTCATCCTCTGTGCCCAATATTGAGCCTCGCTCGCCTTTCCCGAGAAACCTTCTTGGAGCACAACTTCTGTTAAACCAGAGCTGACAGGGAAACCTCAGGAGAAACAATACAGCTCCGTTCCCAGGCACAACACGTGTTGCCCAATGTTGCCCAAATTGTCCGCAATATTGTCAGAGTGACTCTGCGGCAAGTGGCTTTTGCAGTCCCCTGAGAAACTGATAGCTCTTGCGCGCTTCTGATCCTGGACTCTGGTTTAGTCAAGTTTCGGTTTGGAAAAGACAAATGTGAAAGCCTAAATTTTATGACTTCGGGATTTGAATACGAATCTTCGGTCTGGGCACGAGAACACACCAACCCACTGCAAATCAGAGAGGGGAAATCATTATAGCCTGTCACTGGAGTTGTTGTGCTGTCTTTGAAGAGGAGTCCAAGCGCAAACTTTTCTGATGAATCGAAGTCGTTAAATTTTAGTGTGGATGAGTTATGGCTTAGCTTCCAAAATAGTACAAATGTTTAATAAAAATCGTCTCATCTGTGGCCTTTTAGAATTGTCTTGTTTCACCAGCGAAAATTAAATTTGGGACATCTCACCCTTTTCTAAATGCCATCTTCCCAGTAAACTCCATTTATTAACATTATCAATTTTCTCTTTCAAGTCTGTCATTCTCATGATTTAAGGAGACTCTTTGTCTTAAAGCAGAGATTTCACAATCGGAAAAAGCCGACTCGAGTCACACTGCAGCGTGATTTCGGAAGCGTGGACAACCGGCCCCGGGAACGCGCGTACACCGCGCTGAAAGCCCGTCGACGGGACACGCGGGGCCCGGTCCCGCCGGCCGTGGCCGGGTGCGGGTGGGGGTGCGGGACCGCTCTGCCCAGGTGCCGGCCGCGGCCGCTCCCGCGGGCTCTGCCCGGACGGTGCCGCCTCGGGCCGCGGCCGTGGGGCCGCCGTGGGGCGGGTGAGCGTGTGCGCCGGGGTCAGCCCCCACCCGCGCCCTGCCCGCCGTGAAGCCGCCTCGCACTTCCCAGGGCGGCCGGCCCGGGGCCCGGCACCTTCCCGGCGCTTCGCCCGCGCCCCCCTTCCCGGCCGGGGAGCAGCCGGGAATGCTGGGGTAGTTTGCACATTCGACATGAATTTCAGTGAAACCAGATGCCAGCGTCTAAATTAATACTAGTGTTTTGCAGATTCTATAACCATTAAAGCATCGAATTAATTAAGTTCTGCGGCTTTCTTTAAGTCGAATGCTATCGCTTTATTCCCATCGATGGGAGGCGGGTCAGCGCACTCGGGCACAGTCATCAGATACTTTCCAGAAGTTTATCTGTACATCAGAACACGTTCTGAACCGCTTCCAGGAACGCTCTGCTTCTTCTCCGTGAAGCCTGCGAGCTTTGGAGAGCACGGTATAAATAGCGCGCACAAGCCTGGAATTGCAGCAGAGCAGACCCCGGCCCTCCCAACCTGGCCATTTGAAGGAGTATTTGGATGTGGTGGGGATTTTTCCGGGGTGGGGGGCGCTTGGAGCTCTTTTTAGCTTTTGTTTTTCTGAGTTTTTTTTTCTTCTTCTTCTTTTTCTTTTTTTATTTTTTTTTTTTTTTGAGAGGCACTTTCCCGTAACCCCGCCCCGTCACAGCTAGGTAAAGTCAACAGGCAGGGTCTAAATGACTAATGTTTTAATGGGAGAGGGATTGGCTGTGGACCTCTCTCGTTCACCCCCCTGCAAACAAAAAATAAAAAGTTTCCTAGAGCACAGGAAAGCCCTGATGACCTTACAGTTCACCCCGCACGTTAAAACGGTGGCTGCGCGGCTGCCTGCCTGAGAAGAAAAAGCAATAGAGTTAAGAGGAAATTGAAACAAGGACATTTCTGCTGAGATCGGAGTTGGTCTGGTACATCTTTTGGATCAGATCAAGGCAACTGGGGTTGATTTTGCTTGGCTTTACAAGGAACACTGGGAAGAGAAAACCGCATCAAGGTGGGGCCCAGGGCTTCAGAAGCGAGCAGCTGACGAGCCCTTCCCTCCGCAGCAGCCGAGCAGAAGGGGCAGGTACAGCCGGGCCCTGCGCCTGCCGTTCGCACCGCACGCCCCCGCCGGGGGAGGAGCGCGCCTCCGAAGGGGCTGCGGATCCCGCTGCTGAGAGGCGCGCCCACCCCCCGGCGCCCGGGGCCACGAGTGGGCCCCGTGCCCCGCGCCCTCTGCCGCCGCCTCCCGCCGAGCCCCACGGGCTGGCTGTCCTTCTGCGGGCGCTTCCGCCGGCCCTGGCCGCTGCCTGCTCGCCCTGAAATAGCAATCCCATCTGGCGCAGGGGGATCTCGCCCAGAGCTTTCCTCCTCCGAGAGGAGCTGCGCCCTGCAAAGTGGCGTTACAAGGGGAGAACAAAACAGCAAACGTTGGCAGAGCCCTTCGGGGGGGAAAACGGCAGGTTAAAATACAGGCGAGAGGCAGAGGCAGGGTTTCCCTGGCTGCTGGGGATCGCAAGGAGAGGGGTGCCTTTTCAGCAGACTTTCAGAGAAACCACAGGAGGAGGGAGAAACTTGCTGCGTAGGACACTTCAGTACTGGGGAGCTGTGTGCAGCAGCGGGAATGAAGGCGCAGCAACTTAGTCTTTATTTCTCCCGTGCTTAGTCCCACGATTACCATTACCCCTGCATGCCTTCCCCTGCGTGTCCTCGCTCAATTCATAAAAGAAAAAAAAAAAACCAAACAAAAAAGAAGGTAACTCTACCAGAGGCCTTTGAAAAGTTGAGCGCATCCAGGGGTTGGTGTTAGGCACAACGCTTCGCGCCGCGTTGCTCGCCCGGGCTGGGGCTGGGGCTGGGGCTGGGGCCGGCGCGGCCCGGCCGCCGTGCGCGCCCGCGGAAGGGCAGCGCGGAGCGCCCCGCGCGGCGCGGCGGCCGCCCTGGCAGCGCCTCTCACCTCCACCCCGACATTATATGTCTATCACGACAGGAGTCGGGCCGCGCCAGGGCGACACCCGCCTGCCGGTGCAGGCGGGGAGGCTGGAGGCTGCTCCGGTCCAGGGCGATTCCCCCGCCATCCTCGGAAGTGGGAAGGTTTTCTGGCTTCGCATGGCCAGATCTAGGGCTGGGGCTCGGCCGCGCTCGCCAAGACCCTCTCAGGAATGTAAATATTTCAGTCTTTCCTATGAGAAAAAAACCCTGCCCGGGCTAAGCCCCTGCGCGGGAGTTTGCTGACCACGTCCAGTCCCTCCCCGCAGCCACATCCCCTCGCTAAGGGACATCGGCGGGCTCTGATGGTAAAAGGAGAAATGACTTCATTGCCAAGGGTCACGTTTCTAGTAGCAAAGTGCTGTTACTATTTTAATTACACTAAAAAATAACTCGATTAATGGATGCAGTTTATTGGAATAACGCGAGTGTATTTCAAAGAAATCAAATACCCAGAGTTAATCAATATTCAGACACTCGAGGCTACAAAGCTAGGTGAAAACAAAGCCTTTTTCAGCAGAGTAGCAGTAATGTGCGGCACCTGAAGTAAGTCACTGCTGGGGAGCTCTGTCAGACGCTACTAATTAACCTACTTTTCAACTGAGTTGATGTCAACTTTTGGTAAGCGAGGGGAGAGACGCACTTTCCCTCGGATTTCATCCTCGCCCATCGCGGTCCCTCCCCGCGCCGCCCGCCCGCGGGGCGCCCCCGGCTCCGTCGCCGCGGATCGGCCGCGGCCGCGCAGCGAGGCTCGGGGCAGCCCCGGCGGGGCGGCGCTCCCGCTCGCCGGCCCCAGCCCCCGCGGTGAGCCCCCCGTGCGCTCTGGGGGCTGGGCAGCATCAGGCAGGCAATCTACGCGGTATCTGACTTGTTATTTTTAGTGGGTTTTGGAGCGTTCTAGCGCAGCACCGGTTGCAATGACTTTTTTTCTTTTTCCCAGCAGCGACCCTCTGCCTCCTAAACGTTACAGGGCAGTGACCGGTCGGGGGCAGCCCCCCTTCAGCCCTCGGACTCTCAGTAAAGAAGCCGTTCTCTGCGTGGGAAAGCAGCCCCTTTTCTAGGGGGATGTAACACGGTGCTGTTTGTTTTACTTTAAGAAACTCATCGGAGCAGGAAGACAATGCTAATTTGTTCTCTACGCACCCAGGAGTGCCTCTCAGGGATTCTGTAATCCAACAACACGAAAATTTCCTAAAGGAGATTTTTTTTTTTTTTTAATCACCTGAAAGGAGTTTGTAGAGAGGTGGGGATCGGTCTCTTCTCTCTAGTAACAAGTGATAGGACGAGAGGAAATGGCCTCAAGGTGTGCCAGGGGAAGTTTAGGTTGGATATTAAGAAAAACTTCTTCACTGAAAGGGCAGTCAGGCACTGGACCAGGCTGCCCAGGGAAGTGGTTGAGTCCCCATCCCTGGAGGTATTTAAAAGAAGGGTAGACGTGGTGCTTGAGGACATGGTTTAGTGGTGGACTTGGCAGTGCTAGGTTAACGGTTGGACTTGGTGATCTTAAGGGTCTTTTCCAACCTTAACGATTCTGTGATTCTATAAATAATACTTCCTCCCTCCAACAAACCAACCTCCCTAAATTTCTCATACAGAAACACATAAAAGGGAAGACCTAGTCTTTCTCCCTACCACAATTTTCCTAAAGCAACAACAAACCAAACTACTCCACCCCCTTTGAATTTACATAGCCCTTTAATTAGGTACAGACCTGTGCCAATTTGTGTCACCTGTGGGTCTGGCCCATGGCTATATATATATGAGAGAGCACTACTTTTTCCTTTGGAATGCTCCTGCTAAAGGAGAGAGGAGAGCCAGAAGGTTACTGGTAGGTAGTTCACATCCTGAGCTATAACTAAAGGAAAATTAGGAGATTGTTCAAGAAATCAGCAAGTTTGATCACACCTCTAGGGCATGATTTATGAGGAAAGATAGCACAAGAAAGGTTTAGTGTAGAGAGGACAAAGCTTAGAAGAATGTCTGAATATAGAAGTTATTTGTCAAGAAAAGGACTGAGCACTTTCTTTCTACACAGTAGACAGCAGAAGGGAGAGTGGGCCTAAACTGCAGCAAAGGGGGTTTGGAGTAGCAGTGGATCAAGGTCTCCAGCTGCAAGGAGAGCTGAGTGCTGGAACTGACCTAGGGAGCTTTTGCAGTCTCCATCCATGGTGGAGAAGCTAGAGAAGCTTCTGCTAGGGATGATGTGAGTGTGGGGATCCTGCCTTGAGGCAGAAGGGTCATTCTTCAATCTCTCTAGCTATATCCCATATATTGTAGGTGAGAGAAATGTCAGGTTTGGCACTGAAGAAATAAAGTCAAAGAATTCAATCTTGTAGCATCAGACTCAGGTTGTGTACAGTTCTTCTGACATTGCTCCCAGCAAGTGGGACCAGCTTTGAGGACACTAAGGTAGGCTTTGGCAGCAGAGGGAGTATTTTAAGTATTTAATTATGTACTTACCATATTAAGCAATAAAGGACAAGCCAAGTGAAAGGGTGAATTTTGCAAGGTGGGAGGACTGGGAGTTGGAGTTGCGAGGTTGCCCAACTAATGTGTGTATCACTGGGGTTGTTTTGGACCGTGTCCTGAGGTGCAGGGATATTCCTAACTTAAGCAACGCTTTTACTGTGGAGGTGACTGCTTTCCCAAAACAAGTAAGGATCTAACTTTCGAAATCAGTGTGGGTGCTAACAGCTCTGAATGTTGGTGTGAGTATTTTAATTTGAAATGTCCAGGCCTCTTAATTTTAGTTCTGCTACCCACCAGACCACTAGGAACAAGATTCAGCATATGCCCAAATGCTGAAAATTCAACTGATTTTACACCCACATGTCTCTGAAATCAAACAAACAGCTTTTTCTTAACTGGGGGCTGAGGAAAAAGAGTATGTTATCTTGGGGCTTGATTTCTCAATGTATGGGAGGAAGTGTGCAAGGGGTGGTGAGAAATACAGAGGGAGCTATTTCTAATGGAAAGCAGAACACAACTCTACAGTGCTCTTCCCTGGAATTCAGTTGTCATCCAAGTGTTTCCCATGAGCAATAACATTCCAGATATAGCCACCTGGTAGCACTGGGTACAGCTTTAGAGTTTAAAATGATTTTTTGCTTATATGAACCTGAAAACATTCTTTCTACTGGGAGACAAGCTGTTTGGTGAAGAACTCCCACTCTTTCCTCTGCTTTGATTTAAGCTTTTTTTTTTTTTCATTTACTAACATACTTATGGAAATAATTTGCAAGCATATTGTATCTTTTAAAGTTTGAGATATTGTGCCATTTGTTCTTATGCAGACTCTTAAGTGAAGTCATTGTGGGGGTTCTGCTTAAACAGTGGATGTGAAGAAAGCTTCATGTATTTCACGGGTCGGTGGGTATGGATTTTGATACAGCATTTCCCTTCCTGCTTGTTGCACAATTGTGCATTAACTTTTCACTTTTCATTTAAAAGAAATAACAAAAAGTTGAGTCTAGCAGTCTCAGTCACAGAGATTACTACGTAAAAATAACCCCAAAACTAAACCAATGCATTATTGCCATTTTGGGTTTAAGGGAAGCTGAAATAAGCTGTAAGTATGAACAAGCCCATGTATTTTAACAGATTGCTAATTCAAAAGCAAAAATTAGATCGGGAGGAATGCTGTATAACATAAATACCATATGCATGACTCATCAGCATGCTGTTTCTTTTCACGTTTAATTGTACCGAGGCTTCAAGATCTGTCATTTACCTTAAGCTACCAGGAAACACTTAGCTTTTTTAATGAAATGCAGTAGAATTTAGGGATTTCAGTCCCATTTGCTCCATGAAAGTATCCAGGACACTAGCTACATGACAAAAAGAACAAACTTTACCTGTGATAATTTCATTTTGAAAAGTTTGCCATGCATATGTTTTAAGAAGATAAACACAAGCACATGAGCAGTGCAGCAATTACGGTGCCAGACAGTCATTTGTATTGAATAGGTCATTTAGAATGGAGTTCTAGCAAGTGTAAATGTCTGCCTTGCCGCTTACAGCTTCTCTTGGGCACAATAAGATTTGTGAAAATGTTTTCTACTTGGTGTTTCTTGAACAAACATTTTCTTTGGAGGAGTCAGGGATGTGTGTCTTTTTCTTGTTTGTTCTCCCTGAGCACAAATGACAACATAATTATTGCATGCAAGGTAGCAGAGGTGTTGAGGGACTTTCAGCATATTTGTGATTTTATCTTAAATTTTTTTCCTTCCTCTGGCTAAAATTTTTCAGAAATGTATTAATTGTCTGTATAACTCATATATAAACCCTACAATTTATGAAATTACTATTATTATGCAGGATGGATACTGACATTTTTGCTTTCATATACCAAGAACTTATTTGTTCTCTTGTTGATCTTATGAAATCTCATAGCCTCCTGTCTAGGAAATAGTCTTGCAATTTGGATTTTGCTGTACAGACACCCACAGGAAGGGGTTCCTTTTTTTTTTTTTTTTTTTTGGTGGATAAGTACTCTTATGTGACAATAAAGAGGAAAATCTGGTGTGCTGTTACTTGTGCAGAAAATGGCAGATTAAAACATGATACAGGATGGTACTTTGTGTAGCTGGGAATAGGATTCCTCAACCTCTCTACTATCACCTATCATAAGTTATTTAATGAGATTATCTGAACATGTTCACCAGTAAAATAAAAAAGAAGATTGTGGGAATCTGAAGATATATAAAGGGGAAACTTCCTTTCTATGTTCGATATACAAATTGTAGAGAACTCTGATTAGAAAGAAAGGCTGTGCAGCAAGAGCTCTTTTCTGGTGCAGTGCAATATCACCCTGAGATGCTGTAAGTAGCTGGGGCAAAAGCCCTGGCTACATAGGTGCGATGGCTGACGGTGGCCTGAAACTGAGCTCTCCAGACCTACTGTGATAGAAGCAGTAATTATGCCCAGTGCTTCTTGTATCCTTTGAGTCATGAGTTTATGAGGGAGCAGTAGCATATGCCCAATCTATGGGGCAAATATTCTACCTGACATTCCCTGGAGTCCTGGTCTCTGATTTATCCAGAGAGCAAACATGGCAGATGCGTGCCATGGTGAAACCAGAGGAGAGGAGATGCTTGTGCCTTGCCCTAATACAGTCACAATGAGGATCATAGCATAGGCTGCAAGCTTGAGCTTGGGCATGCTCCTTAGTTCCACAGGCTGCAAGCAGCAGCTTGTCCTTTCCAGGCTTTTCTCCTGACTCCAAGGCTGATACCCAGTTTGCTAAAGAGCAGGTAACCTCCTTTGACAAATCACTGTAAATCAGTATAGTTCAGAAGTTAGTGGTCAAGGACTGACAGCTCTGGAGAGCACTGTGGCAAAAAAAGAAACAGCAGAATTCCTGGATCATCCACTTTTAGACAACTTATGAAGGGGGAAAAAAGAGTCATGAGTTGTAGGAGTTCAGCAAAGAACTTCTTATTTTCATAATTATTGTCTCAGGTTCATACACGTTACAGATGTAGCTAAAAGTAACCATTGCAAATCCCAACACACAATAGCTGCAGAATCTTGTGGTGAGGTGCATTTGTATGGATGCTTATGTTTTTTGAGCTGTTGTTGGCTTCTGTGCCGCATGAAGCTGAGGTTGTTGGAAAAAAGTAGTAGCTGGTACATCTGGTTCCGTTAAAGTGCTGGTGATGGCTGGTGCAAACAGCCTTGCTGACACCTGCACAGTTAATCTTGTCGCGCAAGGGCTGGTTCACTTTGCTTTCTGATCCACAGATTGAGGCTGACTGTTCAAGTACTTACACTTGGTTACGCATCTGCTGCCGGGTGAGGAGGGAAAATGGCTGTCTGCTGCTATCCCAGAAACAGGAGTTTGCTGATCGCTTCCTGGAAGAGCGTTCCTTTAGCAGCCATGGCACTGGATACAACGGCTTAGTTGCAAAAAAGCAAAGTTGCTAGTAATGTAATGCCTGGGCATTTGAATGATTTGTGGTGTTCCCTATAGCTCATACTGGCAGGTGTGTTCTTTACTGTTTGGGGTGGAGGACAAGGCAAAAAGTCTTTTCTAGACAGCAAGGTCCTCCTAAAAGGATTTCATAGGGAATTCCCTTACTTCACATACATGAATTTTTACTTGACTTATTCTTCCCCTACATTCAATACTTTTGAGGAGAGGTGCCATGCCCTTGTTCTTTAGGAAAATATGTTAGGGTTTTTTTTACATTGTTACTTTTCTTAAACCTTAAATGTAATCTGGTTACTGTGTCACCCTTGTCTTGCTTGGTGTGCCCTAGGATCAGCTTGCTTTGCTATGGTGAAAAGCTGGTTTTGATCTAGTTATTTTTGCTTTGGCTTGCACAAACTTTTTTTTGCGGTGTTACTGACTGTATCATTAGATCAGACACCAAACTCTTTCTTTCTGAACATCAGCTATATGTAGAGGCAATGAGATAGATTTCCGGACCAAAGATTTCTGATATTTGAGGAATATTCTAGAGGCCTCTAATTTCAGATCACTGTCACACTGGTGAACAACAAGGACCTTGGCAGACTTCAGATTTATGTGCAGCAGAGGAAAAAAATTGAGCCTCTGGATATGATATGTCTGGCCTAATTCTGGTATGGTCCAGTGAGCTGTGCAGTGTTCTGCTTGATTTACCTCAGTGTAAACAGTGTCTGATCTCCTCTCCCATATCGGTCCGGTCCCCTCTCCTTAGGTAAGGAAATCAGGAGAATTTTTGATCCCTATAGTCAGAGCAGTGGCCTGGCCTCCCACAACTTGTTTTATTTGAGGGACTTCCCAGCCAAATCTCCTGTGTTCAATTGGATGCTGCTGCTTCCAAGATGTGCTGTTCATGTTCGCCCTGCTGTGCTGGCACTTCTCTGCATGCCTTTAGTATGTCTGTGATGTTACGAATACCCCAAGATATATGGATAGCCTTTATCACAGTTTGCTTGAATTCCTTCTTTATTTTTAATGGATCACATAGATCTGATAAACAAACATTTGTTTTCATCTAAACTATAGACTGGAATGCCTCTTTTGGCCTTTTGGCTGTTTGCTTGTTTGTGTGTGTGTGTAAAGTGCAGAGTGTTTTGTAGAAATTCAGTATTGCAGGAAGAAAATACCTTTCAGATGTGCTTTCACTAAAAAAAAAAAGTTTCTCATTATTTTCCAACATTATGCATAGTTATGGTATTCAGATTTAATTACATACAGAATAAATATAACACAGACCCCAAACTGGTGAGATCAGCTTTCAATCACAGCAGGCCATAAGCTCTAGTAATTAACCATACCTCCACAAACCATCCCCACTAATAAATCCAGGAAAAAAAGAACACAGCAGAGGAAAAAGCGAGAAATGAAAAATACAAGATTTTATAGCAAAGGGCCAAACAGCACCCTGATGTATACACAATGCATCCCTTAGAAAATATATGGTGGTAAAGCATTTGTTTTCCAAACTGAAGTGCCTGAAGCTGGGGATCCGTAAGTGAGAGCTGAGGTCTGTATTTAAGTCAGCATTTCTTTGAAATGAAGATGTGTCAGAGAGCTGACTAGGAAGGCTGTGTGGTGACTTGGCTCCCTGTCCCTTCATCCCTCAGTCCCCGAGCCCCTTGGGGGAGCGCGGAAGATGAAGAGCCACGGAGGTAGCTAGCAGGTGGTGTGAGCAAACGGCTTTGTTGAGGAGCTGACTCAAGGCAAGGAGGTCTGGACTGCCCTGACCTAATGTGGGAGCTGGCAGCACCACTGCAAAGCCCAAGTCAAGAGACCGAGAGTAAATATGGACTGTCCTCTCCCATGTGGGATGCTAGGGCTTCACGCGAAACATCATGTTGCTTTTCAGTGTGCTTAAAATTTTCCACTCTGCTTTTGATGTGGCACACACAGCCTTTGAAAGTCCCCAAACTGGAGTCTTAACAAAAGGGATATAAAGCAAGGAGTCATTCTTCAGTTAAAAACAAACAAAATTAAAGAAATTTTAAATGAAACAATGACAATTGTAGAAAGATCACCTGTTTCATTCCAGTCAGGCCCCCAGAGATATTAAACACACTTACTTCACAGACTTAATTGCCTCAGGATGAGGCAATCCTGTATATCTTTTTTAGAACCATTAATAACCTACTTCACCTGATTGCAGCAAGTATTTTATTAGAGGATTTGTCAAATGGTAAATGCAAGGACTTTATGCACAGATAAACAACAAAAATTGACCAAATTTAGCCTCCACTTACTGTTAAAGCTCATTTTTATTTTAATCTTCCATTTAATTTGAAACTTAATAGCTTTTCAAAAATTAAACCTACGTGATTTTCCTACAACACTTATTTTGATTAAATCAAATATGCTCATTTCTACAATGCTCAGTGCCTTGTTATCGAGCATTGTTGAACATGTGCAATTTTATATCCATTCTTTTTATTTCTGGCATGATATAGAAACAAGCAGAAATTCTTCGAAGACAATGAGAAACTAGACATCTGCAATGTATATTTGTAGATAAATATATCTCAATTTGAGGACAAGTGTAGAGTGCTGCCCTTCAGAAGAAGTCAAGGCATGCACATAATAGAAATATCTGCCTAGTTACCAGGACTGCAGAAAAGGGTCTGCAAATTTTGGGGGGGCTCAGTCAAAACATGAAGCAATGCAATGATGCTGCAAAAAATGAAGCTGCCATCCCAGTGTGATCCGATGTTTCTAGCAGGCAACGTGTCTGTGAGCAAGGGGAGGTCGCTGCTGCACGGCATCCAGCCCTGGTTGGCCATGCTAAGAGAGAGGGAAGTAAACTGGTGGGAATCCAGAGAAGAACAGCAAGCAAAAGCAGGGAGTTAGCAAATGTCACCTACAATGAAAGGCTGTAATAATTTTCTTTCTTTAATATTAAAAGGAGGAGAATGAGAGGCCTCATTGGTGTTTTGAGATAGAGAGGTTGTAACAAAAAAAAAAGGCCATCTATTATTTACTTCTGTGTAGCTGTTATTCAAAATTGGCTGATATTTATAGGATGGAAAGGTTAGGTTGGATATTAAGGAACAATTTCTAGCTGCTGGGATGGTGAAACAGGGAACAGCCTCTCAGGGTATGTGTAGAAACCTTCTTGATGGAAATTTGAAAAACGAAGTCAGACTTCTGCTGTTTGGAGGCCGTTTGGCGACAGATCATCCAGCTCCCGCTCCGGGGCTGGCCTAGTCTCTTGCACTGCTCCGCAGCTCTCTCTGTTCATGTGGCTCTGTCCTACAGCAAGGTCAGGCAAACATGGATGCAATGCAGCAGAGAGATGTTTCTGTAAGATAAGGGGACTGTATCTGATCCTCAGTATGCAATACACATTTCTGTCTGGGAGTTAAGACATGGACTGAGAATGATGTCTGTCTCCCCTACTCCACAGAGAGTTGATACATCTTCTACTAAAGCTGCTTTTAACAGAATTTTTAATTCTAAATTTCCACTGCCATATTTTTCTTAGTTTTCTTAAAATAATCAAACCAAAAACCTCGCATAGCTTTGGCACTGACTTCCTCACCCCCAAATGTTTTAATCTAAAATACCATTTTGGTGCCTCATAGCATCTGTAATTTACTGTCTCACGTTGTTACCCTTTGCATGATCAGCCTGCATCCCTCATGGACCTCTGCAGCCAGGAACTCCCTCTTCTGTCCTCTGATAGGGGGTATAGTGGGAAAAGTGGAAATCAGAAAGAAGATGGGAATGGGAAATAAAGCTCCAAGAGAATACAACGTTGGTGCTTCTTAGTCTCGTTATTTTGGTTTTCAGCTGAAATACACATTAATTTAAAAAAATGTTATAAAAGGTAGAAACATTCCTGTGGCTATTAAAATTGGTGTTCTGATATACCTGCAAGTTCACAGAGAACTTTCCTGTGTATGTTTAAATGGAAGCCCAAGAAGAGGCTATTAAAAAGAGAGGAAATTTCCACTACAGAAATAGGATTTCTTTATGAAATACATTATGACTTACTCTGCTGTTGTGTATTGGTGATGTTAAGAACATTGCGGAAGATAAGAACTGGTTATAAAGCCTGTGTTGGTGAAGATTAAAGATCCTCCTTAATTCCTGATGAATTATTCTAAAAGGAAAATATCATGTCTCAGCAGTAGATTCTGGATATCTGCTTGTTGTTTGGCAGGGGAAGAGAGAGAGAGAGACACTCTTCAACCACATGCTGTCTGTATTTTGAAGAGAGTGCATTGACAGTTCATCAGACAAACGTACCACTTTGACTAGCTGGCCAAAGGAGGAAAATATTTTAATGTACAAAATGCTCTTTAGCCCTAAGCTTCTCCTGAAGGTTCTAAATTTCAATTAGAAACCCAACCTCAGGCACCATTGATGTATTTCTTTTTCAAAAATTTCTTCATTGCATTAAAATGAGATAGCATATGTGTACTCACATTGTAAGGGGAACATGACGAAGAGGGGAAAAATCAACCTTTAATATTAGCATATCATCAGTCACAAACTTAATAACATTCATATTTCAGTGATAAAAACCCAACTGATTCCAGTGCAGGATAGGCCTTTACTAGTCAACAGAAGCCAACTAGCCACATCCTGCAGGTGGCCAGCTCTGCTGTGCCTTTCTTGCAAATAGGATTGTTCCTTTATTTTCTCCAGTATGTGTTTTTAATGTTAAAAGACATTCACTTCCCTAGGAGGTGTCCTAACTGCTAGGATCCCTAGCTGCTGCTAGACTTGGGCTCCCTTTTGGGTTCTTTTTTACTTTCTAATAAATTTTCATGTTCTTTTCTGACTGGTGGCACATTTTCAGCAAAAAGAATGAAGAATATCACAGTTCAGAGGGGTTTGTAGGTAGGCTGTTTGCACGTCCTCTGCTTACCAGGCTTCCAACTCCTTGGCAGGTAAGATTTGAACCTGATCTCTTCAGCTTTCAAGCGGAGTGTCTTCTAGGATGTCACCTCCTAAGAGCCTCAAATAGACTCTTTTTCTAGCTGTGTGCTGAAATCAAGCCTCTGCAGTCACTGAATGTTGTAAAGGGCTCAAGCCTGGTTAACTTGTGCTCTGCAAATGCCAGCCGCCCTCACTGGGGAAGGAATGACTGGTTTCAGTATCTCCACTGGGCTTAAGAATGGGAGTGGTGCCAAACTGCTTGTCATTAGATGAAAACACAAGGAAGTTCCGTGCTTGTTCAGACAGAGACTTTCTGAGTAATTTATTATTTTTTTTAAAGGTACAGAAAAACCATACAAGCTGGAACACTTGACAGTAGCTCTGCAGAGGTTTTTACAACTCCTGACTTGTGGGTGTTTACATTCTGTTTAAGACTCATTTTAGGTGATTTATGTTCTGTTTGGATCTGGGCCCAAGGTATTAGCAACAAACTTATCATTCTGCAGAAGTATTCGCTGCAGTAAGATTCTGACCTGCTACTGTCTGGGGACTTAGCTTTCTACTGGAACATTAGCTTTGATAGAAAACTAAGTGTTTTCTTCCCTTAAGGAACTGGATCATAAAGCTATAGGACTGGAGAAGACCTCGAGAGGTGAGCCAGTCAATCCTCCTTTCCCAGCTATAGCTAAAACCACGTCTTTTGTGTTGGTGTTGGGCTGTATGTAGGAGACAGCTTGGGAATGAGGAAAGAAGTCTGGAGAATAAATAGCATCAATTGATTTGCTGGTTTAGGATCCAGGAAGGGAGAGTACGTGATTGGGGTATGAAACTTGTAATTTAAAAATATACTTTAATATGTATTTCTGTCTCTAAGGAAGCACGCTCTTATGAGCCTCAGCATACTACTAGTTGTAAGTGGTATCTCTAAAACCACCACTCCTCCTATTACTTCACCCATCTAAGTTTTGAAGGACATCCCTTCTCATTTTGTTGTGGTTGCTGCTCAGCAGTACTGATGACAGAAAGTCTCTGGGTTATTGCTTTCTATGACTTCACATAGTGTTAATTCTTTTGGCTCTGCTAAATTCTGAGACCTTTTTGCCATAGCTTCAAGTTTAAATAATTTTAGTCATTTGCTGATGAAAGCCCCTCATCTTGATTGGGTACTTCAACCCCATTTATAACTCAGCTGGCAGAACTTACTGTTTGAAGTCAACTTGAATGGTGAGCTATTAGACAATAATTGGCTTATCCTCTCAGGTGTGAAGTACTGCATGAGCAGAGCTTCATGAACTCTATGTATGGGAAGGAGGAAAAATATGGATCTGTACCCATTCTGTAGGCAGACACATATGCGACCCCCTTCTCTTCAAGGAGATGGAGAACAGATTTTAAAGGAGGAAAAGACAGACCAAGTAAAGAGAGGTCTTCGCTTAAGACTTCTCTGTATGGAGATCAGGGAGTTTTGTTTTCTTTTGCAAAAGGTTTCAGTGCCAGTGTGGGTGGCTTTCATGGTACAGAGCTGGAAAAGCATTCAAAATGTACAGGGGAAGACTAAAACAAAGTCCCAGAAGGGAGTTGCAGTTATTCAGGAAAGTAATCAAGAGTACTGTTGCAGGAAAGTCAGTTTATGCCCAATAAAGTTACTTCCCTTGCTCTAAAGAAGTGTTTGTGATCTTCTTTGTCAATAGAAAAATATTTATTTTTCTAAAAAGAACTATTTTTCCATAAATTCTGGATAATAGAGTTCTGAAGTACTCCTGGTGCTCTAGGAATGCTAGATGTGCTCAGTTCTGTCATACTGTCTTTGTGGACTGGAAATTTTTCTCTATTCTAGCACTGGTTTCACAATGGACAAGAAAAACTGGTAAACTCATTTTTCTTGTGAGTCTAAGTCACATTTTTCTTGTGAGTCTTGTCTTAATACAAACTGTTCTGCATGGATTTTTAATAAGGGCTTCATGGTCTGAGTTTCCCATCTCTGCTGAGCAACTCATCAAAGCTTTCATCAAAATCATTGCATTCTGCAATCTTTATTTTATGTACCTCTGGTTTACTGTCACCTCCTGTAAAGCAGACAGAAATAGCCCATTAAAGTTCTTCTCTAAAGTCTTAATTTATAATTATAATAAGATAAAAAATATGCATTCAAGTACATCCTTCTAAGAACAATAACAATACTTTGTAGATCTTATTAATTAGTGGATCAAATATCTCCTCCCTTCCAAGTAAATAAAAATCATGCAGAAACTCCATAAACTTTTACCTTTTGTAAGTATAGTTGAATGAACTCGTACCATAAATACAGAGCTCAGCAATCTACCATTCTCTAAGCTATCAGCCCATTTGTTCCCCCACTGAGCTTAGTCCTAAAGATGAGACTTTGTGACAGTCATGACCAACATCTTCATTTTTGATCTTGGGACTGATTTTATTTTGATAAAAATATCTGACATAGTCATACACAAATATATTCTAAGATTGAACACATTAATGGTAACTTTTTAGTTTTCAGACAATTGCTTTATTTCATGCAAATGATGACTTCTTTCAGCTTGAATATTAAATCCAAAAGCAAGTAGATGATCTGTCTCTGCTTATACAAGAGTTCTGTGAGAAACGTCATCATTCTTAATGTTTGTTTGGAATATTTTTTTTTTGCCGTGGAAAGGAGTGGGGAGAGACAATTAGTATTTTAATTTTCTAGACTTTAATATACTCTCTCCAAGAGAAAGCAAGTCCTTCTTTTAGGACAAAGAACCTATTCTGAATATTTCCCCTTACTGGCCAGGGAAAGCGCTTCCATTGCCTGTGAAGGGATTTGTTCAATTCTTCCAAGAAATTGTAAATCATCATTGTTCATTGTTTGTGTGAAAATACATGTTCAAGCATTGTCTTCAACAAGATGCAATGAGACTAATCTTAACTTCTATAGACACTTCTGTTTTCTTCGTAGTGCCCTTTTGCTTAATGACTATGTGAAGATATTAGCAGGTTTGCTGTGGAAGCAGATGTCATTATAGGTTTAGTATACAGAGAGCATATAGTGCTCTCTCATTTGTAGCTGGCACTGATGAGTTCTTAATTCATTTGGCTTGGCACCAACATACCTGAACAAGACTGAAATGATTGCCTAGGTTAGGGCAAATGAGAAGACTTGGGAGGTGAAATCTCAGGCAACCCCATCAGTTAGGACGGCGTGACCCATTGTGCTCCCCAAACCTTATGCTTGGTGGTAGCAACGGTTGCTACTGAATCTTGTAGAAACTTCAACTTATACCACGTCTCAACCAGGACTAGTCTATAATAGAAATGTAAAAGTGTAGAAATCATGAAGATTGCAGAAAAAAACAAAATTTTTTCTTGAAAAAAATCTTTAAAGATATGAATATTGCTGTTTTTGTCTCGGCAGGAGGCACCTGTTAGATAATAGGTTTTTGTCATAAAAGGCTAGTACTGTAGTAGCTAAGACTGTTTTTTTCGTTTCTACTTGGCAGAGGAAGGATGCCCTTTTCTTTTTGCTCTTACAGTGATAACAACTATTTGCCTATTTACATGTATGCACTTAATAGCTTTGTCATTGTGGCATTGGATTAGTTCAATATGACCTGGTGGAACAACTTCAAGCCATTGAAATATTAAAACAGGCTGTCCAATTTCTAAACAAGATAGTTGCTATGAGCAGATGAGGTGATTCTCTGTGTTCATCAGACACCTGTGTTGGAAATGATATGGCTCAGGTGGTGTTTCTTGGCTCCTGAACCCAGAGCTACATCTGAAAAAATATTGCTTTTTCTCCTCAGTGTTGTGTTGAGAGTAAAGTTTGATGATTTTAGTATAATCCAGTGTTTAAAACAGGAATGTCAGCTCCTTTCAGCTTCTTAACTGGCTGATACTGTGCTTCATGGTCTAATTCAGCTTATTTAATCAGCACAATATTATCAATTGTACGTTACCTGTATGTCTGGAATGTTCTTTTAAAAACTGACTAATTGACATACAGTGGCACCTTCACAGAAGAGAAAATACGTATAAAATTACCAAGCACCAGCTATTAAAATACCTTAACATTTATTCACTATCTTATTATAACATCCAAGAATGGAAGGGCTCAAGTGATGTCAGCTGATAGTTCAAAATCACCCAAAGTAAATGCTTTTCCACACAGTATGCGGTTAAGTTGTGAAACATTTTGCCACAGGATGCTAAGATGTTATAGGAGTTGAACAACTGTTTGGACAATTTAATAGAAGAAAACACTATTGAGAGCTAGGAACCCCGGTTTCAGGGCTCAGGAAGTGGTTCAGGAAGTCTCTGTGCAACAAATGGCTGAGATTAAGACTATTCCCATTCGTTTCCCGGTGTGCTTGGCCTCCCTCCCAAGGCACCCACCCTCAGCCACTGTTGGAGTAGGTTATGCCGGTTGATAAACCTTGGTTTTACCTGCCACAGCTATTCTTGTCCCAGAATAAGTCAATCGGCCAATCAGCAAGAGAGAGAGAGCATATTCGTTCATATAGATATACGGGCTGTATTACAAAAAAAAAAAAAGCATCCTAACTTGGAACTAATCCAAACCCCTCTGAAGTCATTGACTCAACAAGCTGGCTTCCATTATAAGCTAGGCTGAACCCTGGAAATTGTAATAGCAAAAGTGTAAAAAAAGCAAATTATTTCTACTACTGTATTAACTGATTATGCTTGTGACAAAGTGTCAGTTAAAGGGTAGAATAGACAGAGCATGACTTTCAATTTCTTTTAAAATGTTATAGTTCTCAAGTATATTTTTGTACTGACATCTGGATATTTCAATATCTGAAGCAAATAGGAATAAAACAGAAACCACCTGGATTTCCAAACTCCATATGTAGAAGATGTAAATACTCACAGTTTTGCCTTGCTTCCTGTTTTCTTTAATTTTTTTTTTCTCTTCCTGCTCAATTTGTTTGCTCTTGGAAAGCTTCCTAATTGTTTTATTTTTATTTTTAAGTTTCTTTAAATAAACACCATGCTGTTATTCTGCAGATGTGTAGGGAAACCCTGACCTCTGCTGAAGCCTAAGGAAGACTTATTGTTGATATGATTCCACTACAGGACTTCACAGTGGTAATCACTAGGTCTAGGAGTAGAATTTGTATGGTTATATGACGTAAGGACCAACCTAATCAAGTCCAAACTTCTGTATAGGTCAGGATATGTGTTTCACTCAGTTTTCAGTGTTGAGTATTCCCCTTTTGTTCATGTGTGTAATGGACAACATCGAAACATTGCTTTGGGTTTGGATGTGAAATTCAGCTGCGTCACACAATGTTTGACTCACTAGATTTCAGTAGAGTTAGACGAAGAATGAATTTAGACTTGAATTGAAATCAATTCAGTTAATTGAAGTCAGTCAATAGGAGCTTTTTGTACATGTTTGAAAGAAGAACGTAGACCTTTTTAACTCTAATCAACTACAGAACGTTATTAAGTTCCCATAAGAAATGGTTTAAGTGCAACATGATAATGAAAAATGTGAGTGAAAAAAATTTTGTTCACTTTGAGTAGCTCTACAATCTAGAATCTGAAAAGAAACCACTTTACATAATGGAAGGAGATACTTACAAAGCAGTCAGATGAAAAATACCTAGATTTATAGGGGGTAGCAAATTAGAAAAGAGCTTGTAAAGTGATACAGCGGCAAAAGTAATTTCAGGCTGGAGAGATATCTTTTTAGAAACCAAGGAGGTGCTAATGCCTTTATTATGTGAAATGGTGCCTGCAATGCCGCACTGAGTTCTGGGAGCCTCTGACAGTAGAAAAACATTACCAGTGAAAACAAAATGGAGCAAACCTAGGAAATACTTTGGAGGCTGGGGCAAAAGTATGTACTGTACAGCCAAACGCTGACGCTTTCACTCTGCTTTAGGAACATTCATTTAAGAGGCTCCTTAGTGATTTAAAAGTTGGACAAATGTGACAAAATGATACGAAAAACCGAATGTTTACCACCTTTTCTTTGCCTCCAGGTGGGTTTTAACCAGGTAGGAGACTTTGAACTAGATCTTCAGGTGGACTGCCTGTTTCCATCACTATATATTAATATTGTCTTTGAGAAACCCAATGCCAAATTTTTCAGTGTACATCAATATGCCATTTCTTCAGATTTGTCTCATTCTTACAATGATCTACATCTCTTGCCTTATTGTTGAAGACATTGAAATGAATCAGACAGCTGTACACTTTTCTTCAAACTTCAGGAGCGTCTGCACTGGGACAGGCTAAAAGTCCATCTAGCCCAATATCCTGTGCTTGACTGTAGCCATCTACAGATGCCTAGGGAAGAATGTAAGAGCAACTGTGCAGTGATACTTCTCAGAATTACACTCCAAACTCCTTGTGGGATTTCCTCCTGTAGAGATGCCATGTTTTTGTTTATTAGCCCTGTTGAGTTTCTTTTCCATGAATTTCTCCAGATGCTTTTTCAATCTGTGTAGATTTTTGGCAGTCCCAGTGTCTCCCAGTGAAAAGAGTTCCTTACCTTAACTCTGCACTGTATATCAAAAATGCCCTATTTTTTGTCTGAACTTGACATTTACAAGTTTCTTCTGATGGTCTCTCAACTCTTCTAGAGAGTGAGCAATCATTCCTCATGTATCCTGACCACATCATTCTTGATATTATGGAGCTTTACTATGTCTCTGTTAGTCATTTAAGTAATTTTTTTCCAGTTCCAGGAGTCTTAGTTTATTTAATGTGCCCATGCCTGGAGGCTGTTACTGAGTTTTGTTCATATTTGTCATCCTTCTCCAAACCTTTTCCCATTCTATTGTAGCCATTTGACCAGTTACATTGGTGTAACTGTAACTGCTCTCATTTTGATCATTTATAAATTCAGATTCTAATCTTGCAGTGGGAACCAAAGGGATTGAACCTTGGTCAGCTGAATTGAGCTCAGTATGGATCCATTGCAAACATCTGATAACAAAACTGAAACAGAAGAGAGAACCAGAACCACGTGTTGTCCTTCCTGATGCACGTGGGCAGTTCAAACAGAACTGTTCTCACTGGTCTGCTCAGAAGGGCTTTTCTCTTCAGTGATGATTATTTCTTTGCAAATGTCCAGCTTAACATTAGTTATGAAGAAAAAAGAACCTTTACATTCTTCTGAGTAACTGGACAAAACACATTACCCTAAAATGTGAATAATAATTGTTGCTTAACTCATTTTCCTCCAAAGCTCACTGTTCTCAAAAGCAGTCTTAGAAAAAATTTCCAACCAAAGCCTAAGATTTACATCTAGTGTCCTGAAGGTTTGGAAAACCATAAGGTGAAAAATAGTCAGCTGGAAGTGACCACCCAAAAGAGTGATTAACAGGAAAGGCAGGAATTTAAATAATGCTTGAGCAGCACTCTGCAGATGCTCACAATTTCAGCAGAATGGCTCACAGCGAGGGAAGTTTAGCATGTTCATGAGCCTTTGCAGGACTGAGGCTACACAGAGGATGTGTTTTCTCTCTCCCCAGAGCTATATAAATGATACATCTTGGACAAAATTCATCCCCGATGTATAAGTTAAAAATAGAGATTAGAAACATTTCTTTTTAGATCTAAACATTTGCACGGGATAAGGACTATTGAATATTAAAAATCTGTGAAGTAACATAAAACAGAGCTGGACAGACATTCTCAGAGGGCTCTGTAAAAACTTACAGAAACCTGAGGTAATGATCAGGCTAGGAATGGTTTTTAAAAATAACTTTCCCTGACTTCTTCAGGGTCCGGTAATTTTTATGTATTCAAAAAACAGTCTCTGAATATGATCTCAAGCCATTGGAAACAGAATGTCTCTCTGATTTTTTGGTGTGAAAAGGGTCTTCTCCTAAAATATTGTATTTGCACACAAAGTTTATTTTGCATGAGTTTGTTTATTTCTTCTGTCTCCAGGCTGCGGAAGGTGAATTCTGCTCCATGCTAATCAGCTTGGATGGTTAATGCCCAATTGGTGTGTTAAGCATTTAGGTTTATGATGCTATATAAATAAAGCGCTAAATACAAATGAAATAAAACCATCATTACTACAGTTTGCATTAGGTTTATAGTGTTGTGTCCTCAAGATGTGCAACCGGTTTGTGTGTAGCAATTGAAGGTTATACACTTTAGATTATAAGAAGTTCAAGCATGTGGTACAGGAAGAAACATCAAAGGTTACCCTGTTATTATTAGGACACTTCAAAGAAAAGAATTTCTGAAGCCTTTAAGTTTTACGGCAGGTGCATGAAGAGGTGCCAGGTCATCTCAGGGTGGTCAAGAGTAGACTACATTGAAAGTAGATTGCATAGGACTCCTTTTATCTGTCAAAGACAGTTGGGATTCTGACTTAGAAAGAGTTTTAACAGTGATTTTGAATACTGGACATCAAGCCTCTCTAATTTCAGCTGCTCTCAGCATGGAAGCTTGCAGTCATGGTCTCTACCAATGGGCACATCTGGGTAACAGAAGAGTGGTCCTCCTGGTCATGTCCCAGCCACAGAGCCTCCAGTGCAGTCCGTGGCCGTTGCTGGGTCAGGCAGGCTGAACACTCAACAAAATGCTTTAGGTTTTGAAGCAGATATTTGCTTCAATAATTATGGCAGTGCGGGGGGATGACCTCTGGCTCCTACTCGATGTCTATAATCCATTTGAAGACAAAAGTGTCATTCTGGTATTTCTTATTTAGGAGAAGTGCAAAAGCAGATTAATTGTATTTGTAGTTTAAACAAACTGGCACAATAAATCCAACACCTTCTGATTAAAGTGTGATCATATTCCCCTAATGGGATATTACATGAAGCTATATGGAGAATAATATTTTTACAATCAAATTAAGTAACAGTGATGGTTAATTTTAGCTGATTAGAGCAATATATGTTCAGAGCTTGGAAAGAAAACATTTATTTCCTTAGCTTGTACAGACGTCTCTTTCCTGGAGACTTGTATCTCAGCCCCACCTGCACTGTGCTATAACCCGTCAATTTAATACCGCTTAACAAGTATATCCTTCTTTGGAACATCATCAGCCAAAATAATGACTTTGTCTTAATAAAGTGAAAAAACAAAATGAATTATATACAGCCAACAAAAACATATTCCCTGCAACCAACTGCAAGAAGGTTTCTTTCTGCTAATGAATTAATACATTAAATAATAATAGTTAAAAACCATTTTACATTGCTTTGATCATTCACTTACACGTCATTAAGTAGACTGAGCATTTTAGTGTGAAAAGGCTGTGTTTACAAATTAGTCCAGAGAACATGTTTCACACTGAACATCAGCACATATATTGTGTTTTATTTCAGCTGCACATGACACAACCTTAATATTAGAGCCAGATGATTAAAAGAACATTACCTGAGCCTTGAGAGTCACTGAATGAGCTATGCTAAATTGGTTGTTTTCTATTTTGTGATTAATTGTGCTTCTAAACCATATTTTAGTGTGCTTTGTTTTTCTGTCCCCAGTCATCCCATATTATTAAAGAGAAATTCTGCATATCTCTCCTGGAGTCCAATTAAGGATTTGCATCATGACTAGATTTTTCACTTTAATTACTGTATATAAAGTAGGTTTTGACTTATTTCCATATTTATCAAACTATGCAGAAGAAGCAAAATTCATCAAATAAACAGATATCTGTGGCTATAATTGCAGCCTGCACTGAGCATGTAGGAAGAAAATATGAGGGTCCAAATTTCATTATGTAGAACATAATAAACATCTGAATAATTAAACTGTGTGTAAATCACATGCTTGGCAGTAGTAAGAATAGAGAAGAGACACCTTAGTTTGATCAGAAAAAATACCATATTTCTAACTATCTTTTAAAAAAATATATTCTAAACATAATTCAATCAGCAGTGAGTAGAAAAACAAGAACCAAAGCCTTAAATTTGCGGCTTGTTATCAGGTGAGGGAGGATGCCACGTATATTTAGAAACATTTTTTCATTAATAGTAAAATATGCTTAGCTCTCCCTTTTGCATGTCTATTGAAAACACATTGCAAGCAAACTAGAGGATGCAAACTCTTACATTGAAATGGCACGTTCAATTAAGACATGCAGCCAGCTTTGGTAAACTGCCTTAAATCAAAGGTTTGAAAATGGTATAACTGCTAAAGCAGAAGCTTTGTCAAATTTAACGGTAAGGAGTTCATTTTTTGCTTAAATATCTTCTCTTAGGTCCCAGTTAAAAGGAATACAGGAACATTCATTTATTAAATAATTTCTAATTATAAGCTTTAATTAATTTTCTTTATTTGTTGTGATGTAATACTATAATTTATTTCTATTACACGTATTTTGAAGCATGGTATTTTTAGTTCTATAAATATTTCAAGGAAATTACATTCCATATAGAACTTTGCAAAATTGTTCGAAACTAAAAATAAAATTTTGAGGACTGGACCTGAATTCAGTGTAAAATTTTACTGATGTTAAAGCAAAAGATAGGAACATAAAGAACATTCATGCTGATTTGCACTTAAAAAAAACAACACACAACCCAAGCCTGTTGTTCTCCCCCTCTTGTCAAATGGATGCAGTGTGTATTACACTCAAGCAAACTTGTATCTACTTACTCCAGAACAAAGCTGGATTTTTAACTGAGTTTTAAAAAATGCATTTTTAATTGCTACTTTGATTAGAATTTGTAGGTACATAAAATCTTTTTAATTTGCTGGAGAAGTTCTTGAAAAAGTGTTTTGTTATTTAGATTTTTTTTTATTTTTAATGCTCTTTATGGGAAGTGAAGAGCTATTCTACTATAATTGCATCTTTTTGTAGACACTACAGTTCTTTCTTGGAAACAAGAACTTGTTTTATTAATTTATTTCCTCTGCCCTCCTGAGTATACAAATAGTAAGCAAGGAGCAGAATGATAGCAACTCAGATAAGTAAGAGATACAGAACTTAAAAAACGTTTTAAACGAGCACCAACAAAAAGGATTTAAGCCCGTGCAAACAAGAGAAAGGAAAGCTAATAAAAATAGCTGGAGGTAAAGAACGTGTAATGAAATTCATGCCAAATTTTAATCTACACCCATCAGCCAATCCAATTTACGCATGCTGTAAGATAAGCAGGAGATGTGCTGATTGAGCAAAGCATATCTATTCTTGAGGAGGGAAGAATGGAAACATGCACCTCAGTGCATTTCCTAAATTGAGACCTATCTAACAACCTCCTTATATAACCACCATTCAGCAGAAAAGTCAAAAGGACCTTGGACGATGATGAAAGTCTGGATAAAAGCAAATGTAGCACTCCTTAAATAAAGAAGGAATAATCATGCAAAGAGCATCCATTAACTCTAACATCACTTTCAAGTAAGGTACTGCAAAACCGTTGACAAGATGCAACATTACAATGAGCAGCTCAGGTGTGGTTAAGCTTAGCTTACCATATTAGGGACCATTATCTGCTATTACGTCTGTAGCATACTGCTTGTGTGTGGCACTTAGCAAACAGCTAACATGTCAGGCTCTGGGGTGGATGAGGATGACAAGGAACACAGGAAAGTCAGAATGATGAGAAAAAAACCTAAAGCATGCTCTTGAAATAAGGTTAGTGTACCTATCTGTCAGGGTGGTAACTTTCTGCAAGGAAGGTAAGTAGGGTGATGAGAGTGTAAAGGATAAAACTTGCTTCAGCATGTTTTCCCATAGGATTAGTTGTGTGTGCTCTCCTAACCCTCCCTGGTTAGTCTTCTCTGGTAGGATAGAAAGCGACTGGTTGGAGGTACCAATACAGATTCATATTTTGACTGGGAGAGTCTCAACTAGGCAATGCATTCTTTTATATAGAAAATTAAGAGAAAGGATGGAGGTGAGACTTCTTTTCCTTTTGAGGCATGTCTCTTCTGCTTAAGAATGAAGAATACCAGTAGGAACCAAGGGAGAAGTTTGCACCACTGCTTGATGTGTTTAACTCAGTATACAAATGGAGGAAAAGAAAAGAGATAAAGAGGCAGGAATGCAAAGATGTTAAAGTTGCAATAACCAACAATCATAAACACAGCAAGTTAGTCTTTCAGGAAGCTGACATGCTAAGTCACCCTATTGGTATAAAAACATTAAGCCAACATAAATCTTCCATGATAAACAGCATAATAAAATTGTGTCTTAACGTCGCTGGGGATCAAGGACTGATGCCAAGAAATTATCTTTCTAAGCCTTGAATTGTTTTTCTCTCTGAGTTACACTGTAAGTATTAAAGTGCTGGTTTTGACCAATAATCGAAGTAATTGAAAAGAGAACTGTTACGTGGCAGAGGTGAGGAAAGCCAGCTGTCCTGTATTGGTCACAGTCACCACCAGTCAAAATACCTTGTGCTTACAATTTCTGGACTGAGACTGGTGATCTGAAGGAAATGTGGAAAGCATGATATTTGTGCCTGGGAATAAAAGAAGAGTAAAGGAGCAGAGAGAGCAGTAAGAGCTCAGATAATACATCTGTGCTCAGCAAAGAAGGCATACAGGAGAAAGGACAACATCCTCTTGCTTGAAGAGAAACACATTATATAGAAATGCATTCAGGTTTACTGGCTCTCTTTCATCTGTTTTGAGTCTCTTCTTCCACCACTATTCTCCCCAAGGGCTCACTTTTACATGGAAAGTATTGCATCGATGGCTGCGATACAGAGGAAATGGACATCCACATCTCATATTTCTGAGACCTGGTTACAATTTGGTTGCAATGCACAAAGTGGCCAACTGTGTAGTGAAGTTTATTAGACTATCCAGGTGTTTCCTGTACTTCCAGGGAAGGATCAAAGTTTGTAGTTACAAGGGTGTATAGACTATCAGAGTGTATGAAATATATCACAAATGTATTCATTGAAACTCTGTCAGAGCTACTGTTGGAACTGTACTATTAGCCTTAGAGACTTCAACATCCATATGAGCATCAAACCAGATGAGGCAACATCTGTTTTCCTGGTAAGGCTGAGCTCCCTAGATTTTACCCAGCCACTTGACAAGCATTCACAGGGCAGGAAAAAGTATTTGATTTTCATTTGCATATGGTCTAGTTGTCAGAAATAGAAAGGGATCCTTTTTGTTTGGTTTGACCATTTTCAACTACATTTCAACGTCAGAGCTATTCTTCCCTGCATAATCTAAGCAGTATCTTCAAGGTCAGCTAGGAGTTATTATTTCTAGGTTTTTTTTTTTTTTCCTTCAATGAAGTATAAACTTTATCTTCCTGGCTTATTATTACCTAAGACAACGGCATTCTCTGGGTTGTGGATAATATGGCAATCAATTGTATACTGATCTCTGTCCTTGAAAATAAGCCTGTTCAGTGGTTGAAGTTCACAATCTCTGGCTTAGGAAAGTTAGCTGACATTTTTTGACCTTCATATCTTTATTACCAGATGGTAATATTGATTGATATTGGGAAAGTTTTGTTCCAGTTCCAATATAAATTATTTTAAAGTGTTCCTTTTCTAGGAAGGTTCCTGAAAATGCAAATGTTTTTCAGATTTAGGTATTTAGGCACTAACGGTATTTCAAATAGGTTTCCCCCACTTCCTTTTCAGTAGACACCTTCTATTTGTTTTTCTATTGTCAATAATAACATGAAGATGTTATTTACGTTTACATTTTCTTACTGTAACACTGCATTCTTATTGTATTTTAGGGTTCAGTTCTTGATATGCTCAAAAATAGAATTGTTAGCATTATTAATTGCTATTTCTGGTCGGCTTACCCAAGGTGATTTATTTCCAGCTATTCAAACATTTTAGTTGTGCTTCATGCTATATCTATTTTTATTAAGAACTCAGCCTTACAAAATGTTGCTTCTGATATTCATGATACTGTTGACCTTTTTTCCCCAGCAGTGGATTCTTTGGATTTTTAATCTGAAAATCACTTCAGAAGTTGGGTAAACACTCATGGGTCAACACCTGACTTTTGCTGTCTTTGCCATATAGTTCCTGTTCCATTGACTTTGAACTTGATGGTTTTGAGACCCACTGAACTGTAGCACATAGTAACAAAGCACTCACAGAGTATAATGCCAATATCAGTAGTGACAGAGGCTTAATAAAGAGTGCTTTTGATGTTAAAAAGTGTATACATTCATAAAAATATTTTTTGCACAAAAATGACAGCCATTTACCAACCTATCACTTTTAGTGGACTCTATTTTGATATTATTCATTATTCTGCTTGAGGTAGTGAGACTGGACAGTACTGAAAAACTTCTCCTGCTTTGCACAGGGTGATGCAAAGGACATTTAATACTGTTTTACACACAGAGCTTTTTTTTTTGCCTAGTGTGGATCAATCCTTGAATAGCATAAAACCCAATAGACTCTTCCAGGACTTTTGGTTTAAGAGCTGCAGCGAGGCAGGAGGGAGCCCTCTGAATGCAGCAGCGCTCTGGCAGTGTCAGTGAAGGGCTGCTTGGACCCTCAAGGCAGGGCTCTGCAGAGCTCTTCTCATTCACAGGACATGGTGCAACAGAAACAACGGTGCGGAAACTTGTGCTGGAGCCCTCCAAGTGCTCAGTCCTATTTGACTCTAAATTTTAGCTTGCTTGGTGGCTTTCTATGTGCTAACTTCTGATTATGCTCTCCTTTGACATGTGAAATAAGACTGCCCACAGTTGCTTTAAATTTAGATGGCTACTCGTTGAGAACTTCCTCAGATTTTTGGTGGGAAAAGAGGCACGTATGCTTTAATGACTTTCCTATCAAGGGTGTCAGCCAAAGCTTCACTTCCCTCTGTAGCTTAATAATTTATAGTACTGCACAGTAAGACTTTTTGAAAAGGTGGTTCTACACTTATTGCATTAGCATTTTAGTGGAGAGAGACTAGGAGGTTTCTCCAAATTGAGAGAACCATAAGTAAGGGAAACCTCTAAGTTGTTACTTTTGAAGACCATTTTTGTGTCTCAGTGCTCCATATTTCAAACTTAAATTAGTCTTTTCCAGATATTTCACAGTGGTAAGCACATCTACATCTATCCACGTCTTGAGTCCCTTTCACAGTTTTAGTTACACTAAGGCTGTAGAAGAACCGAGATTGCCGGAAATAAATTTTCTGTAGGCTCAAATCTTTGCTAATGGTATCTTTTGTAATTCAGCTGGCATTTACATAAAATACACTAATTATATTAATTCCTACAAAATGTAGTTAATAAAACACATGCCACTTGGAAGTTTTTCCCCGGAGCACTTATAGCAGACTTAAGCTGTTAGAAGTGAAGCAAAGGGAATTGGGAAATTCTAAATGGAAACTCAACCCTGCTTCTTCTCTGGAGAATGGGGATCACATTGTGTTGACATTACTTATTTTAATATATGAAAGGCAGTTTGGGTATCTAAATGGTTTTATAAACATTACAGTAAAGTTCTCATTACCTCTATTTATACAGTACCATGCTACAGGCAAATACTGTCACCACTGGATGTTAGTTTCTTAATGGTATCAACTGTATGTTGCTAGCTAGTAAAAGGATGGTCTAGAAAAAAATAAAAAGGATGAATACCATGTGGTACTGACAAATACAACGTGCACTATGAGACCAAGCTATAAACGGGCAGCATAATCCACTTAACTATTTTGGGACTGGAAGTGTTGGCATCCTTACTCTCTTTAACTTTCTGTGACAAAATGCATACCTCCTGGTTCATTTTCTCTGGCTGTAAAATGGGAACTGTAACAGGCTGAAGTTGGTTTTTCATGTCCTACTCACTTTATCAGGGTGGGAAAAGGGTAGGTGTATTTCGAAGTTTTCCGATTCCCTGGTGTGGAGCCACAGCAAGGCTGAAGTAGTGGAGAAGGAATGATAGTATCTCTAGTCTTCATTAGCTGCTTATGCTGGGTGCGAAGAGGGACACAGATTTCGGGCTGTGCCTGTGTGAAGGGAGGAGCGAGGGCTGTATGTGCCACAGTAGCTCTACTCAAAACTGTGAGAGCTGAACTCTGTGGAAAAATGATCTAGCCTCTGAGTCACAAATCCTAAAGGAGATAAAATTAATATAATCTAGTTTCAATACAAAAGGAAAAGACTCAGGTCTGCACAATGGCAAAAGCTGGGTGACACTCTGAGGACTGTGTGGAGCTACACCATGGTGGCTGTAGTGGAGGCTGTTGTGCAGGCAGCCCAGGCAGTGGTGGGCAGGAGGGGGCCAAAGATGAGAGCGTGCATGACTCCCAGCTCCTGCCACAGGGATTAAATGTTGCTTCACTGACTTTCATGGCGGACAGGATAGACTATGTAGAAAACTATAAATATATCTTTCAAATGATGCCTCTTCATCTTTGTGTTTCTGCACATAATGCCTCTACTGACAGATAGGTGGTAGGAGAAATCCTCTGCTTTGATAGAACATTTCAGAATTGTCCACTAGCTAGTGCTTTCCATTTTGCTGGAAATAGCCAGTGTTAACTGCTTTCAGGAGTAGATTTCTGATCCCAGTAGGATTTGGCAGTTCCTATTCCTTTCCAGAATAACTTCATGCAGACTCCATACTTGTGAACTGTTATTTAGGACACAGAAAAACAATTCAAGGAATGAGTATACTATCAAAGAATATGCCTCCTGAAATGCTGCAGGCCTTCTTTGACACGAGTTCTTGAACACAATGCTCTGAACACATAGGGTTGATTTGTTCTTATTTTTTCCTGTGTTCTTATCATGCTTGGATGTTGCTTACTCCTGCCAGCTTGCATACACTGACATAGCTATACAGCCAGTACTCACACACCTGCATTTTGCCTTGCACCAAATATAGTATTTTTAATGCAAAGTTTTATCCCCAAGATATAATACCTTAGTGCTGGTAGAATCATAGAATCATTGAGGTTGGAAAAGACCCTTAAGATCATCCAGTCCAACTGTTAACCTATCACTGCCACGTCCACCACTAAACCATGTCCTCAAGCACCATGTCTACCCGTCTTTTAAATACCTCCAGGGACGGAGACTCAATCACTTCCCTGGGCAGCCTGGTCCAATGCCTGACTACCCTTTCAGTGAAGAAGTTTTTCCTAATATCCAACCTAAACTTCCCCTGGTGCAGCTTGAGGCCGTTTCCTCTCGTCCTATTGCTTGTTACTAGGGAGAAGAGACCGACCCCCACCTCGCTACAACCTCCTTTCAGGTAGTTGAAGAGAGCAATAAGGTCTCCCCTCAGCCTCCTCTTCTCCAGACTAAACAACCCCAGCTCCCTCAGCTGCTCCTCCTAAGACTTGTTCTCTAGACCCTTCACCAACTTCATTGCCCTTCTTTGGACATGCTCCAGCACCTTGATGTCCTTCTTGTAGTGAGGGGCCCAAAACTGAACACAGTACTCGAGGTGCGGCCTCACCAGTGCCGAGTACAGGAGCACTATCACCTCCTTGGTCCTGCTGGCCACACTATTCCTGATACAAGCCAGGATGCCATTGGCCCTCTTGGCCACCTGAGCACACTGCTGGCTCATGTTCAGGCGGCTGTCAACCAGCACCCCCAGGTCCTTTTCCGCCAGGCAGCTCTCCAGCCACTCCTCCCCCAGCCTGTAGCGTTGCATGGGGTTGTTGTGGCCCAAGTGCAGGACCCAGCACTGAGCCTTGTTGAACCTCATACAGTTGGCCCTGGCCCAACAATCCAGCCCGTCCAGGTCCCTCTGTAGGGCCTTCCTACCCTCCAGCAGATCAACACTTCCACCCAACTTGGGTAAGTGAGGGGTTATCGTTTAGGCATTAAGTGCCTTCTCTGATGTCCATCACTTGAACTTGGATGATGACAGACTCAAAAATCTCCATCGGTTTGCATTGAAGTCCTCTCTCTACCTGCCTTTTCAGTTCATCCTGGATAGCTCTATTACAGATAATCATGAATTGCATATTTCAATGATTAAGTTAATCTATTGAAGTTACTCTTGGATCCTGGGCTTTCAACTCCTGTTTGCCATGATAATCCTACGTGCTTTGCACTTACACACTTTGCAGTGTACCTTGAAGCTTCAGTGTTGTAAAAGCAATGGTTTTATAGCAACAGCCTACAGTGGTATAAGCAGAATGAGATTTGTCATCCTTCTGTGAGTTAGACCTTACTATAAATAGAAAGTGTTCAAAAGGTGTTATTTAGTAGTTTGCATTATGCAGCTGTCTATTTAAATAATTTAATTTTGGCATCTAATCTAACTCACAGTCTCCATCAGAGACAAATAAGAAACCATATGCAAAAGCATCTGTGAAAATCTTTCTTTTATTTATGACAACATTAAAGAGAGGCTCTGATGTCAGTTACTTAACAATAATAGACGTTCCTTTGCACCTATAGTACTGGGTTACTTGGGCATATCCCTCTGTGGTATCTTATACCTACTGCTGTTTGCTTCATTATATACAGATGCACAGCAGTGAAGACAGTAATAGTCTTTCTTAATTAAATAAAGCTAAATGTTAATTAGTCAGAAAAATTGATTTATTTTCAGCACATGAAACTTTTCATTGCATGCCTCTTCTTTTTAAAGAACAGGTTGGATATTCATTTAGGACTTTACATTTTTTCCTTTATTTCTGCACTGTATTTGGACTCTTGTGGTGGGATCTAATCGTCATAGAAAAATTATAGGTCTACAGATGTTTTCAAGATGTTACTCTGTCAGTAGCAGATTATCCCCTGTAGCAAAATCTCATTAAAGTGCAATTTACAGAGCTCTGCTGATGTTGCCATCAACCAAAATTAAAAGCATTAATTTTTCAAAGTTCACAGAAGTCCTTACATAAATGATGTAGCAGTTTGCAAGAACAATTTACAGAAGTGTTATTTGCAGAATTAACCTACATTAACAGAACAAATGTTGTAAGGGTATAAGAAAGGATTGGGCAGTGAAATTGCAGCTGTTCATGGTTTGTATTAGGTATTGGGTGCAAAGAACTGTTGAAACATAACAGTTATTATTCCTTGATGCAAAGTTGGGTAGGTAAGCTGGAATCTGAACTCTGTCTGTGAAGAGTTAAGCTTATAATAGAGTGATCACCAGTTGGGGACACCCAGGGAGACCTTAAATTCTATTTTGAAACATCTGTACTTGATATCTCTTAAAATATTCCCATTTAGAGAATGAGTTTATGTAGCTCATGTTGTGAGTATGCCTCTTCAATACAGTACCAAATGCTTATCCAGGTATTTATTGTCATAGGAGGTCTATACTTTGAGCCTAAAACTTCCATGTCAAATACACCAGAAAATTTCAGGCTATTAGTGTTTTATGGACCAGTATCAGAATAAACCTCAGTTAAATCATTGGCAGGAGATAAATGACTCATTTTCAATATTTAGAGCCATATGCATACGTAATGACCATATTTAGTAAGCAATCACCTGCCTTTTGCAACCATCCCAAAATGCCAGCTAATGCATTTGGCATTGTGAAGCCTCCACAGCCACAGTTATCTCTTCCACTTTTGTACGTGCTATATTTCAATATCCAGAAATTAACATTCAGCCCATGAGTAATCCCATCCCTTCGCTGCAGAGCAATCGAGCATGTGCTTAGAGTTAAAAGTCACCATCTCTCCAGAACTGGAAGCCAACAGAAACATTTTAACTTCAGTACTTACAAGGGACACACTCCCCACTCGCACATTGTTCTGGGTATTCATAGAAGTTTTTATACCACCAGAACAGGACAATATAATTAAATCAACATTTTTACTTGATTTTTTTCTGTCTATGGCAAACAGATAGATGTTTAGACACGAGCCGGTTAAGCGGGGACCGTATTAGGATGCTTTCAAGGGAAAGGCCAATAATGGCCCTGAGCTATAGTTACTTCTCTTTACTGTTTTGGGGAAACATTTGTCTTGAATGTTACTTTGGTTAAAGATTTAAAAGAAATTTTTCCCAAAAGACATCTCTTAATTTGTCACTTGTTTCTAAAATTCTCCCAGTTTATCTTCATGAAAGATTCAGATCTTTCAGAGGCTGCTGTTTTGACTTAAGCAGTCAGTTAATTCAGACTTCACCCTGCGTATTACCCGTGGCTTTGTCAGCCATGAAGTGTCAGGCCCATCCCAAAGGGCAGACGTCAAAAACATTGTATACTCCCTCACCATACGAGAGCCCTCTTGGTTGATCTGTCCTCATTCTTCTCAGCTGCTCAGAGTTTCCAAGGTTCTTCACACTTTTGTTGGGATTGTAGGTCTTAAATGATCTACATTTTCAGAACAGATGCTGGATGCTGCTTGATTTTCAATATCTGGGTATTGAATTTTAGAGGTTTAAATGGGACATAAGCGCTGTTGAAAATCTTCCCAAGTACTGAGCTGCTGAAAGAGAAGGCCCCCATGTTGTGCTGGCACCGCTGTATTTGTGGCCAGGTCTGGACTGGCTGAAAGAAACAGGGGTAGACATGGGAGCCGGAGTGCTGGCATAAGTTCATTGAAGTGGCCCGATTGCCAAATATAAAACCACAACCCAGCAGATTGCTCGAGTTGTGCTTAGCCTTGGCAATTAAACAACATGGATGTTTAAGTTGTCTTTAGTTGCTAGAGACAAAAAAAGTAAGGGCTGGATGGGTTCAAAACCTGAAAACACGTAGGCCGCCACTGCGTCCGTGTGCGCAGCACAGAGTGCAGGTCTCAGCCGTGGGGATCAGGGGCTGACCTGGGAGCCTTCACCACCTTCAGGTCCCAATGGGTCTGTGCACCCAGAGCAGAGAGAAGTGACATGTCAAGCTAGATATTATCTTGCAACAACAGTCGGGGAGTAATCTAGTGTATTTAGGACTCCCGTATGTTTTAGTCCTGGGTTTGCATGGCAGAAAGTCCTTGAGTTTGCAGCAGCTGGAGACTGGACGTGCAGCTGGTTGGCATTGGCCAGTGTGCTAAGGAGTACTGAGCATGTCCTTAGAGGGCTTGCAAATTGGGACCTTGAGTCATATGGCTACAAAAGCTGTAACAAGTGGCTGATGAATTAAACCCAGCATAGATGCAACAGTATATGTAAGGCAGAAGTTAAATCAAACTGCATTTATTGCCATTTTATAAATTTTGTCCTATTTGTAGAAGCTACTAAAGCAATTTATTATGGAAAATGATTGCTGGCACTATACCATGATACATATGCATAAATCACATTAGAGATACAACTGTCTACTTTTTCCTGTAGTATTCAGTGATTCTATGATTAGAAGGAACTTGCTCAATAATCCAGGCTGTAGATTTCACCCTGAATTTTGCCTTAAAGTTTTTGATTGAATCAAAGTGTATAATTAAAAAAAATGCACATAGAAGCGATCGCTGTCATTGGTAACCTCTTCTGGTGTTTGAATGCAACAGTAATGGTGTATTATAAGATTTTAAGTATCAGTGACTGCAGCTGAACATAGTTAAATAAAACCAGCCAAATATAGAAGATACAAAGCCATGCTTTGTTTCATATTGTAGTTTTAATGATGTAGTTAGTGAAGGAGAGAATGCAATCCCTGATTTAAAATTTTTGTATGTCTTTTCCCAAGAGCCTTTGTCTTGATTTCTGTTTGTGTCCATAAATATAGTGCCTTGTTTTTCAAACAGTAAATGCATCAAGTTTTCTTCATATTCCAGCTGCCTCTGAGTGATTAGTATAAATCATATCCGCTTTCAATAGGGATATTTTCACGTAATTTGTAAAATTATGCAATGGAAGAATAGTTTGCAAAGGAAGAATATTGTGAAACCACATCTCTTTAGCAATGTATCTGTATTCTGCAATGCATTTCATTATCCGGTTCTTTTGCGTAAAAAACATATGATAAATATCAGTCGTTGTCATCCTCCTTTTTATTCCACATATATGATATTATTTAGGCCTTAAAGAGTTAATACACAAGTCCATTTTAACAACTAGTAAACACGTGTTCCTGATTTGCAGGAAATAAAACAAGTTTTTTTCCATTTCTGTAAGCTGTTCCCCAAGAAACCTTACCTTTATGTTGCTTTTGCAAAACAGTGTTGTTCAGCTGAAGTTCCTATATGCAAACCACTTTTATTCTTTAAAGAGAGGCAACCTCGCGGCCCCCCCAGGCGCTGCTTCACCAGCAGCCGGGCCCATACCTCCATGAGCTCCCAACCTTGTGTGTGGCCAGCCTGAGCTTGGCTCCGAACCCAGGAGTGAGGGTGTTCAAAGGAGGCTGTACAAGATGCTCCCACAGGCTGAGGGCTGCCAGCAGCGCGCTCAGTGAGGCTGTTTTAAGTTACTGCCGTCTGCAGCAACACCCTTGGGACCGCCGCGATAGCTGGGGAGCGGAGGAATGCGATGCCCGCAGTCTGCGCCGGCCCCGCTCCCACGGCCGCTTGGAGGCCTCCTCCGCTCCCTGTGGCGTGGGGAGAGTGGCCGGGAGGGTGGCACTGCCTCCTTCCCGTCATCGTCCCGCTGTGGGAAACCTCCTCGGGGCTGGGCATCCGCTGGTGTGGCTGACCTGGGAGCACACGGGAGGAGAGGAGCGCTTGCTCCTTTTGGTTTCCCAATTAGCTGGATCCCTACGAAGCTGAATGATGGCATTTAAAAGTAGTTGGAGATAATGTAGCTAGCGCTGTCAAACTGCACAATACTTATTGTTATGCTCCCCTAGAAAATAAACAGGAACCGATATAAATGTGTTATATTAATATTTAATACATGTTTGGCTATGTAAACCTAGAATGTGTTTTAAAAAGATGGCACAGTGAGGAAAACCGTGAATGTTTTCAAAGAAAACAGTATTCCTTGCAGCCTTTGGTAAATGCCTAAACTTAAGTTAACTTCTGCATGACTTCTCAGAAAATGTGAGAACCATATGAATGCCTGTGCCTTATGGAAAGTCATGAAATCTAAAAGCATGAACCGCTGTTCACTATTAAGTAAACCCCCATTCTTTTTCTCTATAAGGTCCTGATTAATGGACAAAAACCTTCTTCCTTGTTTTTTCACATTCTTTTTGCAGTTCCTTAAATGTAAGACAGACAATAAATTATTTGCACAGATTCTACTACATACTAGTTCCTATTTGGAGCTTGACTGAGAGGCAGAAACAAATATGGGTATTGTGAAAACCACATTGGGTACAAAGACTGCACACGGATTGCCACTTATAGTCAACAGCTGGGAATCATATGGGTCTTTATTAATCTGAATATTAGTGGTTGCCATTTTGTTTCTTTTTTATGGTTTTGACAAAATGGTGGGAGAAAAGACATGAGGGATTCCTCACTGATAAGTATGCTCTTAGGATGCACTTCGTGACAGTTTGCTTGCCCCTTTGTAAAATGATGTGCTACTTTTTCTTTTAACAGCCTGAGACTCCGATAATTAGAAAGAGAGAACTGAATTTAGAGCTGTACCAAAAATGGCAGTCCTGATGTGCAGTGCATTAGGAAAGGAGACAATGGAATGAAGCAGGCAGGAAAGTGGAGACAAGAAATTTATGACTGGGCATTGCCTAATGAGACGAAAATTCCTTGGGATTTTCAAATAAGCACCACAGAAGAACAGTAATACCAGTGTTCATCTGCACAAACCTTCCCATGCTTCAATTTTTAAATAATAACTGTGTCTTGTTATGGGAGGACATGGACAGCGCTGGGAGGAAGGATGGGACTGTGGTTAAAGTGAGTATTGGATGCAGAAAACCTGACCTCTAATTCCATCTCTGCCAGTTTCAGTCAGTGGTAATTCACTCTCGGTGTGCCTCAGTTTCCCTGCTTGTAAAAAAATGTTGATTGTATGGTTAGCCACAGGGGACAGCTGAGATATACATTCCAGTAGATAAAGCCCTTATACATATTTTGAAGTAAGGTATAATCTAAGTGCATCGTGTTATTGCTAGTTGAAATCTTTGCTCGTGACTTAAACAGAATTCTCCGTGACCTCCCTGAGAAGAGCTGCAAAGGTCAAGGCTATTACATTTGGACCATTATTACACTCCAGGTCCAGGAATAAGGAAATAAATCACAGATAATGAGAAAAAGTTTCACAGGATTTTTTTTTTTTGCAAATAGAGAAGAAACTAAAAGTGGAACATTTTCTTGTTAAAAGGACACTTTCATACACTACTGAACTAACGATAATTTTACTTTATGTTTCTACTGTTTGCAGCTCCTACTGAAGAGAGATGAACACTACGGAGCTCTGCAAATCCCCTTCTTTTTTAATGTGGTTGTTTTTTGTGACTATAGGCTTAGACATGATCTGCAAGATTTTAATCCAAACAAAAGGTGGTGAAAACGAGAGGTGAAAGTGTTTTTTGGTTTCTATCATCTAGCTCTCTATGCCCTTCTTTTATGTCATTGTTTTAATAATTTAGCTAAATTGCTGGGAAAACAGACAGTGTTTAAATCAATGTAACAGCCTAGTGTGGACACAAGTGTGTTAGCTATAAAGATATTTGTTTCAGTATAACTTTAACGAAAACAAGCAGCAGTGGTATAAATAAGTCTGTACCAATAATATTCTGCTTGTGATATGAGGTGGCACCGATTTTAACGGAACCATTTTTTCTATTGATTTAATTACTTTGGTGCAGAAACTGTATGGAGGCAAGGCCTGGGGGGCAAGGATCTGACGTGAACAAAAAAGGTGTACTAGGGTGTATCTTGACTGATTTACCAGATTGATTCCAAAACAATTGGGAAGAATTTTAACAAGGCAGATATTTATCTTTTGAGACAAGTATAATCATTACTTTTTTTTTTTTTTTTTTTTTTAAATATATAGCATGAAGGAATGTTTTGGGTTTAGTGGTGTTTCTGTGCTTCAAATTTCTGGTATGAAAATACATATTTTTCACCATGAAAAGACTACAGGATTGCTTTTCCAAGTAGCTCATTAAGAAATATATTATTGTATTTATTCAACAGTTTATGTTGGAAGCAAAAAATATTTCCAGCTTTTGGGAACTAGGACTTTTAAGAATAAAATGTTTTATATAAAATGTTAGTATTTGAACTGACTCATTTGCTTGCTAACGTTTGAGAACTTATGTCATACGTGTAGAATATAGTGCATCTTTCTCCTTTTGTGCTTCTATTCCCTGATTATATTCTGTTTATCATATCAGAAGAGTCTGGGAGTAACTTTTTAAGTGAGGAATAAGAAACATTGCATTTCTTATTATAGATAAAATCCTGCCCAAGCCATAATAAGGTGAAAGCTCGGAATATACCATGTACACTATAAAGTTATTTGAATTTTCTTTTCAAAGGACAAGATTTGGTATGATTGCCCCACAATTTCTGCTGCTTAATATTTTTAATTATATTGCTAATGAAGTGATCGCACAATGGTAACCCATGTTTCAATGCAAACACACTGAAGGATAGAATTAAGGTTGAATGTTCATCGTTAACTGTGCCTATCCTCATTTTTATATGCTTAACTCTGCAGCTTTATTATTGCATTAACTTGTTTTTTACAGAGAATGTTTTGCCCTAAGTATAAGAAAAACGTTGATCTTTTATGTTGTCAGCCAGGGCAGATGCAAATCCTTCTACTTTTTATTGAAGAATTAACCATCTCCCTCTGGAGCACAAATGCCAGCATTACTGGTATAATTTTATTTTTAAGGCTATAGCCTGTAGTAAGCTGATTGAATGGTATAATATGTTATATTTAAATCTGACTGCTTACGCACTTCGTTCCATAATGCCTTTGAAAATATATCATGTTCCAAGATGAATACAAGTTATGCATAAAAAAGCTGTTTGTTACATAGCTCAGAAAATGTGGATTCAATTACTATTAGATTTAAGAAAACCAGGAGCATTTTTGATTAAAAAAATATTTTTATTGAGTTCGTAGTAATAATATCAAGTTACAGTGCAACAAATTCCTTTCCATTAGAAAACTGAACTAAAACAATAACTCTTGAAGGGATAGTGAGCGTTTCAATTAATATTATGTCAATTTGTTTTACCATCTGCATGTATTTACAAATCCAGGACATCTCAGAAGGTCTGCCCTGAAAATCACCATGTTTACTCGGTTGAAAACAAATCTGAAGATCCCATTTCATTTTCATGCCAACAGGATACGTTAGAGTAAGTTCCATGTGTTGACAGATCCTTCAGGTTTTATTTATCGAAACAGCATTTGTGTGAGAGATAATAGGCTAAGAATAACCATTACCTCACCTAATTGTTGTCTCCTTAAGGCTTCTAAAAATGTGTTTGGGGTTGGAGAGCCGGCAGCACAGGCAGTGTAAGGAGTCCACCAACTGGTACTGTCTGTGTTAGTTACTAGTAATCCAGTCACTTGGGATCAGATGCTCCTGAGACAGCTTCTTCTCCCATAGACAGAGAGATAGTCTTAGAATATATAGATACAGGGGCATGTGGTAGACATATAATAGTTATATAATAGCTACATTAATAATAGATAATAGGTAATAATAGTAATAATAATAAAATAATAGATACGTAAATAAAACATGCCGGGAAAACGTTGTGCAATAGAGAACAGGCCAACAAGTAAACTTTTTTAAAAAGGTGCATTTTAACCATATCCTAGCAAGACAGTTCTTCTTTTTCCTCGTTGAGCACTGTTTCTTTTGAGCAATATTTGTCACTGTTTGCCTGATATTTCCATCTCGGCCCTGTAGCCCGACTGGATGCACTAAGCTAAGCATAGGGAACCTGACCACAAGCGGTGGCTTAGGCATTTTACAGTCAAAGTCACAGGGGCAGCAGATGTGGGGCAACTGTTTGGGAACTGGACGGGGAAGGGGGTGGTATGGAGTGTATGAGAGGGAGGAGAGGTGGGAGGGAGGAGGGGGAAGCAATGGGCATTCGGTGAGTAGGGGAAGGGGAATCTATGTGTCTGCCCAAACATAACAGCAGTAGATCCCCCTGCATAAGATCTATAGGGCACTTAGAAGGACCTTGAAATCCTCCTCTTAGTTGCCATCATACATTTCTCCATAAAAAATTACATTGCTAGAGGAAAGGATATTTTCACACCTTAGTTCTTGCTTTCTTTCCTTATGAACATCACTCTTTCTACTTCCACACTCAGGTTTTGAGATCCCCTGAAACACGTGAGGTCTTAGCAGCATCTTGGGCATGCTTGGGGCCAAACAGAAGTCTGTTTTGCCTGCTACAATGCCTCTGTTCAGGGAAAAACAAAAAGCACGCTTTCCCCAGGAACGCTGATGGAAACATTAAAAATTGCTGAAAGTTTGGGAAGGAGTTTGACTTTTATCTGATATATTTTGTTGACTCCAAAACAAAGCCTGCTTAATTTTTAGTTCTTGTGTTTTTCTTCAGAAAATGAAAAAGATTTGAAGGGAAGCAAAATGCTTCCCTTGAATTTTTGGTAGTTGACCACATCAAATTCTTGGGCAGCTTTATGTAAATAATCTGTACAGCAAATTTGACTTTCTCTAGAGGGCAAGAAAGCAGACCTCACAGGTTATTTAATAAGTAACCAGATGATTGAGATAGAAATAGGAAGATTTTTGCTTTCTGGAGACCTGTGTTGCCAATTACCCTGACCGAGTGATAACGGAAAGCTGTGGAGGGATCCAATATTTAGGCTTGCTCAAAGCGCACCTGCTTCATCTGCGCTTCAAACTTCTGTGCTTTGCTACAGGGAGTCTTTTATGTGTGAGAGAGGTAAAGACCAAACTGTGTAGCAGGCCAAGCACGGGCATGGGAAGGCCATTAAACCATACAGATTTCCTTTAGGGAATCATTTCTCCCCCTCGAAGGAAAGGTTGGATGTTAACAGCTTCCGTTACCATTTCATTGGAAGGTGATTTCCAGTCATCCTAGATAGAGGCAGAGAGATTGAAGGTAATTTAATACAAATGTGTTGGTCTATATTTGTGCCATTGTATGGGCACGAATAGGCTCTAAATATTCACTGGTACACAAATGTTTCCTAATATGTGTAAGGAAGACACATAAAGAGAAACTGAGACTTCCACTGGGAGGGAAATAGCTTCCAAAAAGACAGGAACAATGGAGTGATCTACCAGTTAGTAAGAACATTTAATTTAAAGTTACTACAAATTATTATGAATATTTTTGTAACTACATGGGTGCATTAACTGGAAATGAAAGCTGGATGAAGGATTTAATTTCTACCTATCTGCGCAGTTTTCCTGGCTTGTGGTCTCTGCCAGTAATAACGCTTCCATGGTTGCATTTGGGCTTACTTTGACCAACATTGGCAAAGGGTCCACTGACTCCAACCAAAGTTACATGAGATGCGAATTGTGCCCTTGCCTGTGTACAGCTTCTTATTTAGAAAAACAATTGATGTGAATCAGATTTATATAAAGGATTTTCCTGAGCCTGCACTGCATGACTGAAGCCCAGTCTCCTTTTGCAGGACTATGATATGGGTGTACCACTTTGCTTTTATGAAATATATGAACATGAATCTCTCTGGTGTTTGGGTAATCCTCCAGTCTGTGCCTGTAGTTCAGTCTTAACACAAATTACATGTGCTAGTATACTTGTAAAAATCATCAGGATTTAGTAGGTCTAAATCTGAGATGTTTCTTTGAAGAGTGTAGCTGTACAGCAACAAGACAACTTCAGGCCTTCAACAGGTCCTGTATTTCTGAGCCAAACAAACCCTTTCTGGTGAAGTCCGAGAGTAAAGTACAGATTCTACTAAATTCAATGGGAATTTTGCTTAATGGGAATTAACTTAAATAAATCAGGCATACTTCTTTAGGATAAAGAATTCACTCATATTTTTTTAAAAGATGTTATCATTAATATATTTCTATAGAAAGACAATGAATAGTTTGAAGGTCTCCTAAAAGAGAGAATAAACAAGGCCAAATGCTCACTCAGTTCAGTCACCCTTAGCAAGGCGCAATAGAAGCAAAGTTCCATAAAACATTCTGTTTAAAGGACTCTTTTCAGATTGCTCCACACAGCAAGTGCTTTTAGCCACCTAGCACACTAAGACTGGGAGAGGAAAAAAAAGCACTGGACCAGCATGGTCGAACATCTGAAAATTAGAAGATAACGGCATTATGTTTGTCTGGGCATTTTAATTCAGTGAGTGATGACACAAATGATATGCTCCTGTGTAATTTTACATGAAGCGGGAGCGCTGCCTCATCCACTCCCTGGGATGGAGGGTGTTCGATGGAGTGTTGCTGAGGGGTTTCTCCCTGTGCTGCTCAGGGCATGTGCACACTCTACCCCATTCAAACCTTCCTCAGAGGACACTGTTCATTGCTTAATAGCCTTATAAGGAGAATCGTTGAGAAGTTTTAATGACATATACTGGCTTATAATTGTTTCTTCTTAAACAGTAAACAATTTCTCTTAACTTTGAAAGCAGTAAGTCAGAATCAGAGGGAAAATATGAAGTTAAACCACCAGAACACATACGCAATGCCAAAGGCTGGGTATACTGCTTTTATTTGCCTCTTTTTCATTTGCTTAACCTTTTGGAAATGCTCTTTTGTTGCACATTTACACGCATTTACATGGATGTGTAAACAAGAACACCCTCCTAAACAAGGGAGCTCATTAAAAGAGAACAGTGTGCATATCTGGTGCTGTTTCAAAATAGGAAAACTATCTTACCTCAGCTTTCGAGGGTGTGAGTACCACAAACCCCTTTCAGGGCATCATTAACATACTCTAAACTGTTATCCAAAACAACATCCCCTACAGAGGCTCCTCGGGTCAGGGCCTCAAGGTACGCCACTCCATGTGAGCACTTCAAGAGATGTGGTCCCCTAGCTGGAGATCAAACAACGTTTTCTCCACACGGAGAATTAAACCAACACATGAGGGTGCCTTTATCAAACTGTGTTTGATAATGAAGGCTTCAAAAAGCTAGGTGGGTCAAAATGTCAGTGTCTGTCTTTTGGTCTGTTCAGGTTCTGTATTGCCATACAAATTATAGAGGAAAAGGCTCAGAATGAGAGACGTCTGTTATTTCCCCTGGGAACTATTTCGTTATTGGCAAGAACTTCTCTTCTCTATATTTCCTTTCCCCTCCTCCCGATTTCTTGTAATTTTTCCAAGTGGTGTAATCTGAAACAGTTCTTGCCTTTCTATCTCTTTATTTACCAGTGTCTTAATTCCCTACTCATAAACTGGTATCAACAGATCTGGGGGCAATTCCTGAGGGAAAGTAATGTCTCTGGTATTGATTTTTTTACTAATTAATAGAAAAAAATAATACAACTCTTCCAAACATTCTGTCACCATAAGGCTAGCTTAGGTCAAGTCATATGATGATTTGAGTATGCGTGCAATAAAAATTATAACATGAATGACTGTTGCTTTTTTAAAGTGACTTATGCAAAACTGGTGTCCGTTATGCAAAAACTGGTGTCCATTATTGCATGGTACTGGATAGACCATGAAGCTGCTCTGCAGAATGTAAAAAGCATGTAAACAATCAGAAAAGGGAATTTGGAAACGAAGTAAGCAAAGAATACCAGCTGATGAATAAAACATTTCCCAAAGTTCAGAAAAGTCAGCTGCTCTATGTTAAAGTGGTTGCCAGGCAACTCATCTTTTTAAAACAAGTACTTCTGTGGCAGATAACTCATAAAGACATTGAAATGGCAAAATTAACAGCTCTTGAACAATTTCTTCGATACATTAGGTACAAACAGGCTTTCATTCATCATCAGGCATGCATATCTTCTTGTTATAACTTTTTTCCTTGAACAAATACATGTGTTTTGTCCAAAGTACTGAAATTTTAACTCTTTCTTTTCATCTCATTCCCCATGAGGGAACAGCTAGGAATCTCCGCCTTAAATCTGGGCACGGATATAAATCTAGTTGGGATGAAATAAGGGAGCTCATTCTCTATTCTGAAAGATAGGCACTCTTGTTCGGTGGGATTAGAGCACTTGCGTGTAAAGGGGAGCTTGGTTGCAGTCCACCAAATATTTTCCATGAGACAGACTGAGGCTGCAGACAGAGAGGGAGAGGCTCCAGTAGTAGATCGTCAAAAAAACTTCAGGAAAAAAGCAGGCAGGTCCTGGTGGTTCTTGCTGTGGAGAGGAGGATAAAGCAGTAACTGGAGGGGAAAACTGATCATATGGAATAATTTATTTGACTTTTTCCTTGCCAATTTTTAACTGAGCAAAGTTGTGGGTTTTTTTTGTTTTTTTTTACTATTGTGTTCATTATTCATGATTGCTCAATGAGCACTTTAGTGAAATGCTGAGCACAAAGGATGTTTGCAAGCTGATCATAATGCCTGGATTTTCAGCACTTTGCTACTTGCTATTTATCATTTGTAACTGATCACCCTGCATAGTAAGATACTCTTTCTGTTTCCAGATTGGATAACTGAAAGTTTTACAGATGAGAAAAGGAAAACTGAAAAAGTTTCCAAGGACTTTCATAAGATTATTGTTTTCTGTTGAATGCAACCAAAACTATATATTTACTGAAGTAAAAAACAAATAATAAAACAGCTCTTAGTAATTTCAGAGCAAATCTGTAGCATTTCAGAACCTGTTTGGCAATGCTTGCAAATTCTTTCTGGAGTGTCAGCTCAGCTCTGCCACTCGGCAAACGCCTGGGATATCCCACCTCTCTAACAGACCAGCGCAGGGTTGTGCTCCTTTGCTGGCTCTTTGATTACTGCCAGTAATGCCACAACAAGCAAAGGGAAAATCCCCAGTGTTTGAATTTGCCATTGTCCTCCTGAGTTGCCTTCTAGTGGTGATTGAGCCATAACCATTATTCCCCCAGCCAAATTCAGTTAAACAAAAATACATCACCCAAATGACTGAGCAAAGTACATTTTCAGTAAAAACTACAAATGTACCAAACAAAATAATGCTTATTCAGATACAAATTCATGCTGTGTTGAAGCTTTTTCTAAGTAGCTCACAGCCAGTCCTTTAAAGTGCTGCTGCAGGGACATGTGGCTGATGTTAGGAGACCAACTTTTCACTTTGCAGCCTGTTGCACTGCTGGGACATCATATGCCCAGTGCCTGTGCCAGCCACAGCGCAGCACCTATGGCACCGACACCAGCCCTCAGCAGCAAGCCAGCCCCTGGCTTTCCATCAGAACGTCCCTTTGTTATACTCGCTTGGTTATGGAATAATTTTACTAAAAATATGTTAGGGAAAGAGAACACCTTGAAAGTTGGGTAATGTTTTAATATAGTGTACTTTTCATGCTGGCGTTAAAAATGTGTAGTGATTTTTAAGGTCTGTTGGCCTCAGCCAGTCATACAATCCCATTGAATTAATTAATTAAGGCACAGGCAAATTTAACTCCCACTTAGATGACAGCTTGTTAAACAAGTATTTCTTATTGAATTTTGTTTACTCTTTACCTGACTCTCTGAACTTTAATTATTTCCACTTCTGTGATCAAAATATCCTCCTGGGCTCTGCAGTCACACAAGGTGAAGTGCTGTGGCATCGGCACACACGTCTGTCTGATTCCTGTCCACAGTGCCACAGAGAGTGCTTTGTTGCTGCCCCAAAGGCCACAGTTACTCCTCCAAAAATGAGAGCTTTGCAGCCACCCAAGGTGCATGGTCCAGACACGGCCCTGGGCTCTGCCTGCACGTGACTCTGGCTGCTCGTCTTGCCTACCTCTCACCCAAGCAGCGTGATATAGAGAGGTGAGCAAGCTGCCCTGCCACACCATGGCACAGGTGGATTCACATGTGTGGGGACAGGTAACGTGATGTCCTATGCAATGCAGGCAGTGCCATGATGTCTGCTTCCCCCAGCCCCTGTCAGCTGGGCAAATGATGGGTTAGGATGCTACTAACGCCACCACTTTAATATACCATTTCCTCCTTCCTGTGTATATAAATATATATGTGCGTGTATAATTAATGTACCCAATTACTTAGATTGCTTGATACAGATACTTATTTTTGTTTGTAGTAAATACGTTGCAAGGCTTCAGAAACACAAATAGTTAACGAGCCTATTTAGGTATTCAAAATATACAAGATGTGAAACTTTGGAGTAGGAGGTGGTGTTGCGGGAGCTGCAGCCTATTATTCAATTCCTGGGGTCAGACCAGCAGCAGCTGTAAAAATCAATAAGGCTTACAAAGATGAAATAAACTTTAAAAAAGAACCATTGACAGAGGATATTCCACAAAGCCACTCTTGATGAGGCTGAGCCTGTTCACACCAAAGCCAGGGGAAGTTTTATTGTTTACTCCAACAGCCTTGGGCCAGCATCAGGAACTTGTAGGATTCTTTGGGCAAAGTTTTCCAAAATCCAGTCTCTTGATGGGTCCAAAATGCGTCTGGGTACCACAGTGCTGGAGCACTCTGAGGCAGTGTGTCTGACTGTCACTCCTTCCTGCGCTTCATTGATAGTTTTGATGAAGCAGAGTCCATTTTTTTTTTTTTCTTTTTCAGGACCTTTCAGAGTATTAAGCAAAACACAAAATCGTGCTGGTCTTGCAAGTAAAACTCAGATGTGCAGGTATTAATATCACAGACCTGAGAGATCTTCATATAATACATTAGTGGTATTTTTTAATATACTTTTAATATACACAGAAAACATTCTAAATACTATTCCAAATGCTTGGAATAACCTAAATCTTCTGACACCTCATAAATCTTCCCTTCTTTCTTATTCTCCTGTACCCAATACCTGTCTGATTTGAAGTCATATCAGATTTAGCTGCAAAGATAGCTGTAATCAGTGCCTTTTTAAGGCTCAAAGGAACTCTTCACAGTAGAAAGCATCTAGTATTGGAAGATGTCTTCCTGTAGAAAGAGAGTCAGAGCCAACATAGCAGGAAAAATTTTGGGCCCTGCTTTATGTAGTGTACTTAAAAATAAATCCCAGTTAAACACAATTTTTTTCTTATAGAGTAAATTACTTTGTACCAGTCTGCTGACTTTTAAGCTTTTTTTCATGTGTTTAAAATGGGCAACACTTGCGAAGCCCAAGCATTCGAGGATATGTCAAACCCCTGAACAAAGATGAGCATAATAAATAAATAAAAAAAGAGAGTCTGAGAAAATAATTTTGGGTCTTTTCTTATGTACTGCCTCCTTTCATCTACTTTATTGTTCATGCTTGCTAGATTTTCTCTGCAGTCGGGAGGGTTAGAAATTGAAGAACTGCGTTTTTGCATAATCACATGATTCCAGGAGAGGCACTTTTAGGAAAAAAATGACCAAATGTCACAGACAGTTGACAAGCTTGCCAAGACATGTCAGTTTCTGGGTATGGACTTCCAGTTTTGGTCAAAGATATGAACATAAACACACTATTTAGTTATTATGGAGTAGTATTTATTTATTAACTATTCCATCAAAGAAATATTATAGTCAACTTACACTTCGGAAGTGTCTTCAAACCATTTGCTCTCATATGGTTTGCAGCACTCTTTTTATGGCCTCTGTAATTTACAGCAAAGTCATTTAAAATATATACCTTGATTAGATCTACATTAGTCTTATATTTTTTATGTCAAATTATGTTAAAATGGAAATAATGATTAATTTTGCTATAGGAAATTTCATTGAGTTATAATAATTTCAGTCTTATCTCTTTGAGCTGCATGTTGCTCCTATTGCTTTAAAACTAATTTAGGCCACATTATATACAAAATTAAATCTTACTTTTATAGCTACACCCTTGGGGTTCAATGAAAAGGCTTTATGAGCTAGAAATTAAAAGTACTGGTTGAAAATACTATTACATTATACAGGCTATTATTAAGGCAATTTACAAAGTTGGTATTAAAACTATGCACATTTTTCATTGTTAGCACCCATATATTCAGCAAGCCCATGGGACCATTTGGTGTATAATCTGACAAATAAAATCAACTGAAAGGTAAACAGTAAGTCCACAGCATTTCTTGATAAGGAAAATTGCACTATAATAATTGTAAAGCTGATTTAGCCCAAGATTGTTATAAATTTAGGAGGTACACAGCGCATTTGTTACATGTAAAAATAAATTTGAAACTCTGTATTCCACACATATTGGAGGACACACAGAAATATGAGTTTGCTTCCTCATAAAGAAAACAAATATTTTATATTCCATGAAATCCAATTTGGCACAAGTCTCATTTTGCATCTTAAATGTGTAGCTTTTCTTCACAGTTGATTTTTGGCTCCTATGTACGTATCTTCACAATTTGGAGGCTAGGTAATTGCTTGTTTCCACTTGGACCCTAGGTAACATAATGCATGGTTTAATGCTTCGATATTTCTGAACAGTGATGTAAAAAAATCTTGCAATATGATTTATGGGAAATATAAGAAAAAGAAATGGTCTTTTGATTTCAAGGATGCTTAAAGAACAGAGACCACTAAGAAGTGGGAAGAATATAAAGCATTTGCCCTAGATGAAAATACTGAGGAAGAACCAAATGAGCATGCAGTTGTCCTTTAACGTTATATATTTACATGTTCCAGATTAGAGCATCCTATCTCTTATATCAAAATGGGACATGCTCGACTATTTAAAACAGAAAGAGAGAAGATAGATAGCTTTTTCCTCGCTCAAAGGACAAAGCGTTGCAATAGCAGACATGTTTTGGCAAGAAAGATGCCACCAGCACTGCCTGGTTGCAATGTGGGTGCTGGGAAGAGCTGGAAGGAAGGAGCATTGCTGCAGCAGCATCTCTGCTTGCTCACTCACTGCTCTGTGGCTGCAGGTGTCTTGTCGGGAAGGCCAGACTGGCGTTGCTGTGACTGAGAAGTTTTCCCACCTACTTCCACTCTAATTTTACAGCAAGCTGCTTGGCGTTGTCACACTGCTGATGGAGTCAGAGGACAAGAAAGTGCATTCTTCCTTTGGCTCCTAGGACTAGGTTCTAGCTAGCATTTGGCAGTAAGTTGAGGTGACCAGGCTTTTGGGGTTTAACTATGTTGTCCCATGGTTTAGGCTTGTGATGTATAAGGAGCATCATTTCGTGCAGGGGAGTCTGAGAAAGCACAGGATTTGCTTTCCCCAGACTTTTCACAAGAGCTGATCCTTGAGGTGGCGGATTTTAACCAGGTTAGGAGAGGGCAAGGATGCTCAGCCTGCCCCTGTAGGTTCAGTGGGGAGCTGGGGGATATTAATTAGAAACCTCTCCAGATTCTAGGGAAAACAGCAAAATTCTTCTTGCCCCTATCCTTTTTGGAAATTTTGTGGCTCAGGAGCTGTCTCGGAAGGAATTGCTTGTGTAAATATGCTGCCTGGTCATGGGCATCCAGCTTTCAGGGGGTGCTGTGAGAGCGCTGGAAGACAGTGATCCTTTCCTTGGATACTCGGCAGCCAGCCTCTGCAGAAAAAGTATGGATTAGGTGTCAAAGGTGACCAGCACACTGTATAATCACGCCAATAATCTGTGCTATGTTACTGAGCAAAAGAAATTTTGGTTGCTGGCGTGTTGGGACAGAGGGCATTCCATGTGGGAGCGTTGCATGCAGCTGTTGTGAGCTGAAGTGTGTTGCTGGTCTGCACTGAGGGATCATAGAAACACCTGAAAATGTCTGATTTTGTTTATGTGAGTGATAAATAGCCCTTTAAATGAAATAACCCAAGTTTGCAAGATTTAGAAAGTTCATATTACAAGAACTGTTTGACAAGGAACATAATTTTACTTGCCTAACCAAAACTCCTCTAACCACCCAACTTCATTCCAGTTGCTAATTACAAGGATATGATTTATAGAAATTAAAGCAGCCCAATAAAAAAGGAATAAATATGATATTGTATTTAATTTTGGCAGTTTCCATTATCCTCTTACTGTCCCTTAAAGAAGAAGATTCTTTAACTATTACAGCATAATGCAAACATTGCTATTATTAGATATCCATATTTTACGGCCTTGGAAAATGTTGATATATAATTAATTTGATTATGGATAAAGTAATCCAATTTTATATTGCCTACACTAATTTATTAAATACTGTAAAAGATAATAGATCAATTGCAAAAGGAAATGGAAGAAATTGTTTGTACTCAGAAAATGATCAAGTATGCTTAACATGTTTGTACAGAGAAAACAAAAAAAAAGACATTATGTAATACATCAATCAACCCACAGAGATTACGTTTCAAAGCCTTTTTATATTGAACAAATGGAGCTTGATTTTTAGTCTTTTAGAAGTATCTGAATTTATAATACCATAAATTTATAAATAATGCATTTTATTTTTGTTGCTATTGTTATTATGGCCCAAGGATCAAGGCCCTAAATTAGGCATCTGAATGAAATATAACCTCCCCTAAGAACAGATAATCACCAAAGCAAATTCTATTTATATATCTTTTCAGATTTAAATAGCGGAATTATTTTTTGAAAATATTTAAAATGAAGAAAACAAAGTTTAGGGAGGGTGAGTAAGAGAACTTACAGGACACATCGAACGACAGTACAGTCCTGGAAACCCTTACACATGCATAACTTCCCCAGTGAGTGGCTTCCTTCACTTGAATGGGGCTTCTTGTTCAAGGAATGTTACCTATACACTGATTTCAAGAATTTGTTTTACTTAAAGACGCTATAATAGCTCTTTTATAAATAAAAGGATATGTACCTGATCAGATTTCTTACCAAACAATACTTTCTTGGTAAGACTGATGAAAGTTCATGTGGATGGATGCAGGGGTCTCTTTGGGTATGGTTTTGAATGACAGGGATCTACTAATCTAATTTTTCTCTTATAAAATTGTGTGTCTTTCATACCCTTATACTGAACTGTACCTTCATTCACTTTCCCACTGATTTGATATGTCAGGTTTTTCTTAAGCCTTGCAGAATTTTGCAGACATACGAAATATTATATGTACGAACTGAAGCTTTGTATGGGATTGGTTTGGATTTTGATGTTGGTGGTTTTCAGTGAAAAGTCCTGACATTCTGCCTCCCCCCACTCCCTTTAATTTTTTTTTTTTAATTTTATTCTAAGGAAACCATATTTATAACAATCTTTGATCCCAATTCTATGAACATGTACACCTTTACAGATATGAAGAATCATGATAGAAGTTATCCACATAATTGTAGCTACTTAATTACAGGTTCACAATAGTGAACACAGTATTTATAGAATTTTCTACAGTATATAGAGAACACAACATTTTCGGTTTGCAAAGGCTAAAGGCAAAAAAATTCTGCAATCTTATCAGGAGTTACTTCCCGATATCTTTCAAAGGTGAACAGAACTTCTAAAGGCTAAGCTTTTCTTACGTGAAAGGATGATAAAAACACAGAAAAAATATTTCAAACTAATGTCCTGCAGTATCTGTTACAATGTTCTTGTTAAAACAAGATATTTCTTCCTGCAATATCACCCAGTTCTAAATGAGGATTCATTTCAAAGACACCATTTTTGTCAGTATGTTTTATTGCCATAATATACTACATTTGACATATGTAAACATCAAATTTTGAGATGCTTAGGCCAAGATATGTAACCTTTCTCCTTCTTCAAAGTCTCGATTTTAAAATTCTGAGTTATGCTGATCTGATTTGTTACCTTCGAAGCCTGCCTGACACTCACCTATTTTGAATTGATGGGAATACTATTACATTGAACCATTTCCTGGGATGTAGGCATATATTTTTGAAATCTAATCACAATGAGCTCTTTACTACAAGAAACAATACCTAGTTATTGCTGACATCTTACGAAGCAGATATAAAGAACAGAACCTTGAATGCCCATGTTAATTCCATACACAGAAGCAAGAACAGTTTAACTTTCTCTTATCGTGTTTCATAAGTCTTGCATATACAAATGTGATATAAATCTATTACTGCAATAAAAGCGCTCCTTTGCCATTAAAAACCTCTAATTAATAATGCATTTGGTAATGATTACTTTTACAGTTATTATTTAATGCAAGCAAAAAATAAACAGTATTTTCAAACATGGCCAAGTAGAATTTCCTAAGTCCTTGTTATTTATGATTCTGCTTTCTGAAGGTCAGATTATATTTCATTCACTTTAATAATTCACTAGGTGTGCTAAATGTTTACTTCATGTCTGAATGACAACCAATCTTGTCTTAATTAAATATATCTCCTGACACTGTTTTAACATATCAGTGAATTCAAATCAGTTAGTAAAATGTTAAGCAAATCAAATTTGTAGTCACTCTGTACTTTGAATATCCACTTCTCTAGTTTCTTCCCACCTGCTGTCATGTGTTAATTTTTTTAAAGCATCATCTATTTGCAAAAAAAGAAAGAAATTGGTATTGTCTTGTGTTGTTTCATCCTTAAAGTGAAACCATTTGCAAGAAAATTATGGGTCCCTAGTGCTGAACTTCTTTGCATATTAATTTTGTTAGCCTTACCTCCTGTGGTCTTTAGTTCTGGAAGGCCTATTAGATAATACACAAGATAAATTTTCCCTTGTATCTTACAAGCTAGTCAGGGGAAAAAAAAATCCTTTTTTCTTAAAACTTAAAAATTGCAATATTAGCCATGCATATTTCCCCCCTATTTTATTAGTAAAGATTAAATTAATTAAGCATATTAACCTAGTCAATATTGGTTATATTTGTTTCCAGTTCTTGAGAAATTTATGTTTGTGCTAATATGTGTGTCTCAGAAGATAATCTAAGAAATGGATCCTGTGCAAATTCTGTCAAATGGTGGTGTCAGAATGGACTTTTGTGGAATTTGTGTGTTATGTTTTATCTGAAATGTAGAAGCCAAGGAAAGCTGAGTAGGTGGAATAGAAATGGTCAGAAACAAACATCAGGCACTTTGCATGGTCGCAGAAGCAGATTTATTTGGATATGGCTTGTCTTCAGTTAGATCAGATGGTTGGAGAAACTGAGATACTCAGCACTACTGAAAGGTGCCTGGTGGGGTTTACAGCAGAGTCCAAGCAGACAAGACATGACTCCGATTTTCAGCCTGTGGCAGTGAGTATTTTGGCATTTTGGTGAGTTTCTCTAAGTATTCGAGCCCCTGCAACTGGAGCTCCTAAATTCCTTTGGAAGTCTACGTCTCAGTGTTATGATTACAGAGCAGCTGACTTTCAGCATGTTTCCCTATGCCTGAGAAATGAACTTGTGGTTTCTGGAAAGAAAGGGCTGGTGTTATACTCTGCCACTTACAAATACCCAAATTACAGGTTAAATTTCTTCAGCTACTTGAACTTGTTTGCTGTTTGCACCCAAGTATCATCAGCTTCTTCTCATAAAAAAGGAAATGTGTGGAAAGCCCTCAGTTCTTGACAGACAACTTGTTTTTGAGTTAGGATTTCTCCCAAAACATCCTCTGCTTTTAGAACAACAGAAATGTTAACTTTTCTCAAAACTTCATAGCTAATCAGAGACCAGTCAATTTGTTTCAGGCTTTCCAGCTCATACTCTGAAAACAAAGCGAGATGATCTTTAGGCTAAATGACATCATTATTTATTGACATTGCCCATTGTTTAAAATGGCACACCAGGTCACAGTCCTAAACAAGTCCATAGTAATTTTTAGCCTCTAAAAGTGTAGTGGAAAAAAAGGCATTTTCATAGTTGCTGACATCACTAATTTACAAATGCATTGGTAACTAGTTATCAAACACTTTTCTTTGCTATTATCAGACATTTCTAAATTTATTTTGTAATGAAAATCCTTAAGACATTCTAAGGGCAGGTTTTCGTGTTTGGATTTTGTTTCATTAAAATGTTTTAAAATCACAAACCTTGTGAGGACATTCTCTGCTCCTGAGCACTGGCAAGCCATTATCTCTGATCCTTGCATTACCTGTGAGCCTTTAGGGGAAAAAAATCCACCTTTTTTTTCCCCCTGTGCTAATCCACACCTGGATCAGACAGGCAGGGAGAGACAGTCCCCTTCACAGCATGTCAAAAGTGAGAATCCACACCAAACCCACAAAACTTGCTTTGGTTATTTCCTTCAAAGAAAAAACCTAACAAAATTCAAAACTTATCCCTTTTGCTGTGAGTTTGTTAGCATTGAGATGAATGGAGTGATTTAGATAAAGAGTGTGGTACCTGCCAGTGTCAAAATAGAATGGATTTTTCTAATTTAACTATGAGATTATCAATATTAACCAATTAAATATGCAAAACAGCTCAAGATGTTCCAGACAATGGTCTGAAAGGATGCACAAGGATTTTTTTTCCCCATTACTACTTGGCCATGGGATAAGTAATGAAAATAAATACACAAGCCATCAATAAGTAATCACAGACAAGATCTACTCTGTTTCCTCAGGCAAATCTTTTGACCTTTCAATATTTCTGTTGTCCTGCTCTTTGCATAGTTGATCTGTTTAGACTGTGGGGTGTCTGGAGAAAGACTAGCTTTACTGTGCTTGTGGAGCATCCAAAACAGTTTTGAGATCTCAGTTTCGTATGAAGCCTCTAGGCACCACCAGGCTGCTGATACAACCACCGATACTTCAATCTACTGAAATTTCTGCTTTATTGCTAGAAACAGGATCTATCAATGCAAAAGTGTTTTCAGCCTATGTTCTTTCATCAGAGCGCTTGCCTACCATGTGCAGAGACCTGATCACTGGCAGGGGTCGTTTGCCGTATCTTCCAAGTTCTGCTACTGCTTTTGCATATGGTTGGTAGGAAGCAAGGAGAAGGAGATGGATTTTACTGCAGATTCTGTTAGAGTGACATCATCAAGAGATGGAAACGAGAGAGCAATGAGCTTCCCTGCAGGGCAAGAAAGAGTAAAGAGAATGACATGGTAGTGTATTTGGGGAAGCAGAATGGAAAGAAGAATGAACAGAAGGAAAGAGTAATAGAGACAATAGGAAGAAGAGTAAAGAATGAGCAATGAGACAATATGATTAGAGCTTTTTTTTCCACCAGGGAGAAGCATTTGCAATGAAAACAATTAAAATCCATTAGACTTTCCTAATAATGTTTTTCCATGCACGTAATCATGGCAGTTGCCAAAGGGATGGGGAAGAAACAGCAGGCAGGGAGTTTTTGGGTGTAAACGAAGAAGTGGGACTTGAGATTTGCAAATGGGAGACTGGATGTTTTTTATCTTGTGATTGGACAGAAGTAATTGGCATGTAATGGCAGAAGAGGTGGTCCGAATGGATGCTAGGGGATGAAAAGTATTCAATGACCTAATACAAACTGTTCCTATTGAGAGTAACAGTTTTCATCAATGCTAAATATACAGACATTTGTTTCTATACTGAGATGAAAATATTTTCTACAAGTATTCAATACATAAGGAATCAAAAGACTGCTCTTCACTGACTGTAAACCTATTACAGTTTCTCACTTAAAAGAGGAAAATAGCGGGAAATTTTGTGAAGCTTTGAGTAGAATACTGTATCTGGCAAACGGTGGTGGTTAAATCTGATGAAAACTAAATAGAAATTATCTTCAAAGTCTTCTGAGATATGTTGTAAATGTGGTGTGACAGTGGTCTTGTGAAAAGTCACTGCATTGTACTCAGAGTATATGAAGGACCTAATGACATCAGATTGTGGTAGCACCATGATTAAAAACCAATGATACCCAGCGCCTTTCACTGTTGCTACCTTGGCCAGTCCGTGCTGTTGTGCTGATGAACCAGAAAGGGACTTCAGCGCTCTTGCTGATGAAATTGCAATGCCAAATGGTATTCGTGTAAATGTAGCCTTGTAACACATTTGTTTAAGTAAGGGCAGGTACAGATGCTGAGTACACCTTCTTGAATGCTGCACAGTATCAGTAATGTTCCATTTTTGTCAGGCTACTGTGGCTGTGCTTAAAAGTCCTTGAGTGCTTTTCCTTCTTGGAAAAAAATCCTGAACTTGAAGAAATGATGTAGAAGATTTCAGTTGTATTCCAATTCTTTCCTTTTCATGTTTGGTAGTTTCAAAATTCATGCTAAAGAAATGTTTTTCTTTAATGTTGCCACAATGTTCTGTTTTCCAGCAATTAATTCCCAGGTTTTATTTTCCATTTTATACAAGCTTCTGTTATCACTTTACATCTTTATCTGTCAGTCTTATTGCCTGTTTCTGTGAAAACTTCAGTAATTTCTTCAGTGATGATTTTTTCAGGTCATAAATAAACAAGAAATATTCTTCCAAAAATAGATCTTTATGATTCTTTCCTCCATTTTCAAATGTCTCTTGTTTTAATAATCAAAGCCAATTCTTTATTCCTGCAGTAGTTTCTCTCTGTCACACTGTTTACTAATCATACAGTCCAGTGTTGAATATTGTACCAATATTTCCCCAGATCTTAAATCCATTGGGGCCAAAATTGCTCCTGCTCACCCACTGTTACTCCTTCCAAGCTTTCTGTCAAGCTTACTTGCCATGATTTGTATTCTGTGGTTTGTTGTTAATTTTTCTAAGTAATACATTTTAGATTTTTCTGATAAAGTTTCCACTATCTTGATATGGATTACTTTTCCACAGGATAATAGATGACAAGATATCAGTTTGTTGTCATTTTCAACTTCGTTTTATACCGGTGAAGTCACTTGAATGACATCATTAAGGAGTGAACACATTGGTCTGAATCTGATCCCAATCTTCAACTTCTTGAAACTTCTGTTATTTCTGTTCTCACAATACATGTTGTGTCAGCTTTCTTCAACCCATTAGTGCCTCTAAGGTTTGAAAAGAATCTCTCTTCTTTTTTTTTTTTTTCTGCTTCCTCCTGAAGAGTTTGACAAAAGCTTTTTTGTCATCTCTAGACATTCCAGCTTCCTGATTTAATCATTTTGCTGATCCTGATTTTCTTCTATAATTCTTCTTGTTTCCTTAGGAAATGTAAATCTGCTGCAGCATCTGTTAGCCATCCTTGTTTATTAATAATTAGGCATGAATGTAATTATAAATTCTTTAATAATTTACCTTTACCACCTCTGAGAGGCCCGTAACTGATCTCTTGTTTAAACATTTCAGATCTTTGTCTTACATTATTTTCATATATCATTCTCAACGTGTTGACCACATTGTTGATTCAAGCAAAATCTCATCCTCAGCTCTTGCCAGGAATTTATCTCTGAATGTGTTATCTCTTCTAATTGGACATTTGGGAGAGAACAGATTGCTGGAAGCTCTAGCCCTATGGCTCCTTAATTCATAGTTGCTTGGCCCTTGACTAAATTAAAGCTGCATGGAGCTGCCTGATTTAAGAACTCAGAGTATTAAGAGCAGCAAAGGATGAGATACAGAGGAGCTATGTACTGCTATGCTGTTTATACACCCCATTTTGATCAGGCTCCAAACACTAACATTCACTTTTCTCTTTGGCTACTTTTGCCAAATTAATGCTACTGAAGGAACCCTGAGCACAGAGGGATCTCCAGTCATTTAGGGGCTATTTTGACTGAATATGTAGTGGAAAATGGGATTAGCAGACCAGAAATCTAGTCCTCTTCAGGAGGTGAACAGATGTGCTCTTCTAGCTTCAGCTGTGCTGGTGGAAGATATTAGTAACCGCAGCCTGTCTCCGGGTGGTTATCAGGAATCCCAAATCCCTTCGATTCTGCTAGTAGCACTGCTCATACAAGCTTCCTCTAACCTATTTTTTCAAAATGCACTAGATTAGCAAAGACTTACTGTTTGTCTAAACTAACCTGGCCTCTTTGGACTGAAATAAGTTGGGGAGTGCTCAGACAACCCACTCAGCCAGCAGATCAGTAGGGGCAGCAAAGAGCAATAGGCAGCAATCCGTCTCCCTGACATAGCTGCTGCAAAATACATGCCTGGCTAGACCCCAAATTCTGCTAGATACACATTTTATCTCCTTCCTATCCCCATGGTAATTCCAGTTCCATTTACTCTTCTAATTTCTGCACTTTAGCCTATTCTGCTTTTGACAGCAGCACTTTGTTTATTTCAAAAGCTTTCATTCCCCTAACGGCTGTGTAGAGTAATGATCTGGTGAGCAAGAAAAAGGGGGGCTTATAACCACACACTTATACTCACCCTGGTTGTCTCCATTTAATAAAATTTTATTATTTACTACCTCTAAATTCCTCTGTGATAAATGACCAGAATCTGCCATGTCACACTACTTTGTATTCTCCACCGCAGAAAAAAATTAAATACTTACTTGCTTGGCAAAATACATCAAGAAAGACTGAGCTGCCCCATGGTGCTTCTGGCTCAAATGAAAGAAAACACAGATGTACCGGACACATTGTGAAAGAGATCTTCTGCTGGAACAAAAAGATACTGAAAAACTGTATTACCTTATGCAGGCTGGAGACCTGCTGCTCCCGTATCAGCAGATAAGGTTTTTTCATTTTTGCCTTGCAGAGTGGTGGTGACAACAGGCAGCATTTTGGGTTCAGATTGGTCTATATGTCTCAAGCAAAATGTTCTTTTTTCCATAATTCAAAATGTATTAGAATATTCTTAATTTTCAATTTTCCCTTTATTTGACAAGAAATTAAAACTTAAACATTAATATTTTCGCCATTTTGAAGCTGATTTTTTTCACGTTGGGGATTTTCAACAAAAAAATAAGGAAAAGCAATCAAATTTTTAAATTGCTTCAAAGATTTCAGAAAACACATAGACCTCATGGTCTGCAGTTTTTCAGAGAGAAATCTGAAAGAGAATGAAAATATTGCACTGGAAGAGGGAGCCAGGTCCAGATGCACATGACAGCCTTAAAAGAGTCAAGGAAATTGAGGGCAGCTGAAGAGAAAGGTGCAGTGGGATTTATTGGCATCAAAAAAGTCACAGGCTTAGAGAATTTTGGCCTGACGACTATTTACTGTGTGTTTAATCACAGAGGCTTTGGAGGGAGCCAAACCTGTCTGGAGAAAGCAGAGCTGAAAAAGTAATGCTTTTTTATTTTTTAATGGGTGAGAAGCTAGACAAGGGGGGGAGGAGGCTGGAAAGTCAAACCAGATTTTGGAGCAGGGAGTGAAGCAGAAGAACCCAAAATACATTTTTGATCAACATGTTCATGCCAAACATTTGACAGCGACGCATCGTTTTCTTTAGGGATCTCTCTGCCCTGTGCATACACGTTTGCGTGAAGAATGGGAGTGACTGAAACCTTTAAGATTGTTAAACCTAACGCAGGCAGAAGTAAATAAATCCACCTTTCCTTTCTGTGCGAGCCAGGGCGGCCACGGGGGTGGGGCCGGCACGGCGCAGCAGCGCGGCGCGGGGGTGCGGTAGGCGCCGCGGGAGCGGGGCACGCGTGGGAACGGGCCTCGCGTGGGAGCGGACCGCTCGCCCATTGGCGGCGGGGGCAGCGGCCGCCCCCAGCGGGGACCCGGCCGGGCCGGGGAGGTGCTGGGGTCGGGGAGGGGGAAGCTGCAGGTCTCTCGCAGCTGCGGTTTATAGCTCCTGCTTGAGAGCAAATGTATTTATCTAGCTGGGGGAGGGGAAAGGCAGAGGGGGTATGCCCCGTTGGTAATACATAAAGTCTGTTGTATGACTCAGGGATGCAGGAGTAAAATCGGCCAGATGGGTCCTCTGGGTGGGGTCCCTTTTATCTCATTCCCATGCCCTGCTGGGGCTTCAGGGCTGGGTGCTAGCCTTTAATTCTGCTGTTTGCCTCCCCTGTAGCTGGGTGAGATGTGCGTATGTGAAAGCTGTTGTGGAACTTCTCCCATGTCTGATCTCACACTGCAGACGACTTTGCTGTTTTGGTTAGCTTTCTGGGACTGGTTTTAGAACAGAATCGAAGTTTATGAAGTCCCCATTCCTGTGGTATTTTGCAAAGTAGATTTAAGTGAATGACAGGCAGGTGAGCCTGATTAGCACATTTCAGAGTTGCCTGTGTTGCAGACTGAAAGCTTTTCTAGCAGACTTCATCCTAGCTGGCCCCTTATTTTCATTGTTTTGATAGTGTTATGTGGTACTGATGGAATCTGATGTGCAGTAGATGAACACACACAAAGTTTGCCTGATTCTGTTGTTATTTTTTCCTTGTTTTGTTTGTGGGCGCTTTGGGACTGTGGCAAAGATGGCAGGGCTCTGAGGAGCGTCCTTTGATGTCTCAGACTCTGGTCACCATGTCTCTTCCATTGGTATGTCTTCAGACTTTCCCAAGGAGAAAAGAATGTGTTGGTCGTGCACCATTTCTATTTTAAATTGGAAGGAAAAAGAGTTACTAATTTAGTATTAGCATCAGAAGCACTTCTCTAGTGCTTTGATTGATCTGACCTTTGCATATTTCTATTGTCTAGAGGATTACTTAGATAAAAGAAAACAAGTTGGTCTATTAACAGAACAGGTTGTTTCCTTTATGAACACTTATATTTTATCTATCTGCATTTTCTAGACACAAGTCAGGCTAACCTAGGAGCAATATGGGCAAATACTGAAGAGAGCCGTAGTTGTTGCAGGCAAAATAACACCCAGTTACAAGTAAGGGGCTACAAGTAAAAAAGAATCAGATTGTCATGCTGGGTGAAGGAATGAGAGATTGGCAGAAAGCCTCGGAGAAGACTGGGTTCTTATCACAACAAACAGTTGCTTCTGAGGTCGTTATTGTACTTGATGATGTCATCAGAAAACCTCAGTGCTTTGAGTGGACACGAAATAGCTTTAAATAAAAACACAGATCAGCATATATGACGCTAAAGGAACAAACTAATTGAAATCCAGGTAGTTCTGAGATTCTAGAAAAAAGAATAAGTTACATAAAGTACTATATGCACCCGGTGTTCCCCTCTATTTTTACATTTTGGTGGCTTTACAGCTAGTTTTTAGTTCTTCTTTTCCTTTAGTTTTTAAGCAACACACAGAAACCGGGCAGAAATAAAATCTTGACAAAGGACAGAATTTCTCAAAAATTTGCTGAGCTTTTCTGGGTGTGTGCATTTCCATTGTTTTAAATAAGACTGCTTATGGCAGCATAGTTGAACAGACATTTCCTTATGTTTTGGTAGGACTGGAGCCTTTGGGTTTTCCTTTTTGATGAACTTCGTATGGTCAACTGCAGAATCACATCAGTGGGATCACAACAATCACACCAGTAAGTTCCATCAGTCTGACTTTGCTTGAACTGGAGGAGGAGAGGTATGTCACCTTTCCCCAATTCTTTAGAGAATTTTTTTTTACTTAATATTATGCCACACTAAAGAGAGGTGTGCTGAGGTTTCTTTGTGTTTTTAAGCAAAAGACATAAGCATTTAGATTTATGAATAACAGAAACTTGAAGATTGAATTATTTTCCTATAATTTATTTAAAAGGAATATTTTGCCATAACATAATATTAGGACTCTGTTGTAAGGACTGAGGAGGATGTGAGATTAGGTCTTGGAGCAACGTGATAGATGTCTTTTTTTATAAGCATCTTGTTTTTGGAGTGGAGTATTGTGATTATTTTACATGTTGCATGAAAACTTTTATTCAGCAAAGCACCTAAGCATGCTCTTGAGGCTACTTTGTCATTTCTTGTTTCTAAATGATTTACTGAAATAAAAGTAGGCTGTCATAACTCGTGCTTGTGTTTGCTGATCGAGGCAGGGCTGATGGTGGACTGGGTGAGGAGAGAAAAACATTTTTCTAAGCAGCTGTTCTCTTGACTCCCCCCAAAACATTGCCATTGTGGATGAATTCTCAGTGATGGGTGGAATTTTCTAGAGCTTGTTGACTTCCTCAGGGAGATTTTTAGCAACAACAAATTTGGGCATTGGGTTCTTACTATGTCAACTCGCAGTTCTCCTCAACTGCCTGTATCAGCTTTTAACATAAAATCAGAAACCTTTTTACAATCCAGATAAAATGTAAAAAGTTAAATTAGAGGCATTAGTTAATGTTAATCTGAGGTGAAAATCCTTCTTCTCCAGAAGACCCAAAACTATCAGCTTTCACATCCACAAATCCTTTATTTTACAAATTCAGTTCTAGTGCTTATGTCTTATACAGATCCGATCCTACCAAAACTTTAATAAAAGAGGGCTGGAACCCAAATCCTCTCAAATTCTACTAAAACAGAGTTCTTCACATCAAGCTTTTTTTAAATCTAGGGCAGATAGTCTATGAGCTAGAGATGTATGTAAGTGGGGCATGGATCAGACACTCTTTCCCATTGCTTGTGACCCTGTCATCCTGAATCATCCTTTGTACTGCTGATGCATTTGAAGAGCACAGGGTCACTGGTAATTAAGACAGCTTTATAAAAGTGCTAGCAGTTGCAGCTGTAGGATGAAGAGTACCTGGAGTGCAGAATTTGTTAACCACGGTGAATTCCCTTGGAAAAAGAAACTCTAACATTTGCACAGACACTACTATCTTGTGGGCTCATGAGTTATGCAGGGTTGCATTAGGTCACTATTTGGATGGATGATCTCTGGCAAAAATGCCAGGTGCTGCAGGAAGCATTGCTGATGACATGGTGGCCAGGACTCCCTCTCAGAGGCATTACTAAGCAATGCCCCACATGCCTCAGGACCTTTTGGGTTGATGGTGATGATGTCTTTTAAGTGGGCATCTCTCAGTTGAAGTGTTTGTGTAACAGTGACATATAAGGCAGGGATCAAGGACAACAGCCTGCAAAATCCTTTTTGATCTGTATGAGAGTGACAGGCACTACATGATAGCTGCAGTCTGGGTGGGAAAGATCAGCATTGCTCTCTGAGCTAACCGGAAAGGTGTAAGGGTCTGCAGGAGAGAATTATGTAGGTGTTACAGAGACACTGAATGGGGAAAGAAACCAGGTTAAAATGCCATCTGAAGAACATAAAATAAACTCTGGTGCTTGTCCTGCATGCCTTCAAAGGTATTCTGACTCTGTGCTCAATGCTTATCCCATCTGCTTATCCTATTTAACCCAGAAATCCTAGAAGAAAAGCATAGCTGGGAGAAGTACACCATCATCTGGCACATGCAGGCTGTTATGCCAGTCTTGATAACTGCCATACATCACAGCTTCTACACAACATGCTACAGTGACTTATTTACAGAAGGACTAATTTCTCTTGTTAAAGCAGGAGATTGACACAATATGACACAAAATTGTATTTGCACCCATATTTACAATCCAGCCGGTGTCAAGTCATGTTCACTTACAGATGTATATCACGGCACAATGCACAGGGCAAGCAAAAGCATGAAGGTAATGAAAAGTATTTTTCAATGAAGTGCATAATTATGAATCATGGCCCACATCTCCCACTCATTTATCTAAACAGACTTTGGACATTACATGCCATTGTTAATACTGATAGGTGGATGCAGGACCCAGCAAAAGATTCTCCTTCAGTGTTCTTTCAGCACTCTTTCAGGTGCTTATGACCAAGGTATGTACTTGGATTAAGTTTTCACGGGATGGGTGGCATGTTTATTCACTGGACCAACTTTATAATAAAGGTAGATATTAGATGGCTGGGGTGAAGTGTTAGGTCCTGCTGCCTTTGAGCTACCCAAAGAAAGTTCAGTTTCTGGAACAACCATCAAGCAAAACCATCAAGGAGTTGATTGACAGATCCACTTATATCTAGCAACATCCCCGAAATATTCACTATAGAGCTGCATGCACCAAAGTTTAAGACAGACAATATATCCTACTGGACTGCACTGTAGTAAGAAGTGTCACAAAGCTGAGTTTCAACAAGACTGCTAAAACACTGGTATGAGAACAGCAACATCACAGTGCTCACTGGGCAAATGGAAATCTTGTTATCGTGAGTATTACTGTGCAGTGGATTAAACACGAGATTGAACGTATGTGTTGCAGAGAAGTGGACCAATTTTCCTAGGTTCATGGCCATTGCTCTAACCACTTGATTATACTGAGTTTACATTATTGTAGCAGCCATAAAAATCATGGGAGATTTTTCCCTGGTTCTCTTGACCTTTGTATCACACCCATTAAAGTATGGGTCATATAGTCAGTGATTCTCTCGACTTCGTGTCATAGGTACGTTCTTGCTCAATTACTTTATCCTATGTAATGGAGGATTTATCCTATCCTACTTTATCTCTGTAACGGAGATAGCAATTAGAGAAATAATCTGCATGTGTGACTGCACAGCTTACCCTCTCTTTTTGTGTTAATACTAGAAGTAAAAGCGGTAGCAATCAGACTGAGTTCCCTCCTCATTCCTCCCCACACCCCGTGACTTTCCAATAGCAGGACTGTAGGCTGGGATTCTGTAGCCTGCGTTACATTTGCATCCACTGACCATGGAGGAGCTGGGAGCAGATATAGCACGGCTCAGACTGGAAAGTCTTCCCTGAACCATGAGTGTGTTTGCATCAGGCAAGCCTGGTGTAAATATCTTTTTCATTTTGGAAATGACAAATCTGACAGTTTGCAAATACTTCGCAACATCAGCACAAATATTTTGGTCCTGCATATGCATGTATATCTCCGATGGCTCCAACAAGGCAATGCAGGTTGGTACTCATAGGTTGGTACTCGTTGGCATTGCAGTGGTGACGTGTAGAGCCCTGAAGACCTGGCCAGGCGCTGCAGCAGTGCCCTTGGAGCACAGCCATGGCAGGGCAAGCTCCACAGGAAGGACACTGTCTGCCCCCACCTCCCCTTGGCCAGGCTGCTGCAGTTTTCCTACACTCCCCTTCTGGCTTTGTCGCCCTAGAAGTATATTGATGGATTCTTTGACTTGCTATTTATTCTGGGGTGCCAGAGTCTCTAGGATAATTACTTCACAGCGTAGTTTACCACAGTGAACGCTGTCAGAACAGCGATACATATTTGTTGTCGTAGCCAACTGGCATCCAGTTTAAGGATCTTTCCCTCTGACTGTTTAAATTAGAGTCTGCATTGTCTTGTGTGATAATGCTCACAGAGCAATAAGACAGCGTGCTTTCTATGAAATGTCTTGTAGCCGGTGATCTTTTAAGCCTTTCTTGGCTTGTCTTCTGGTCTGAACATCTGTGCTCTGTCCCTCTTTCTGTGTTGCATTTATTGCTATTGGACACTTTGCTTGAGGCAAGATCAAGTCTAGTGTTCTCCATTTCCCATCCTAATCGTGGTATTGTGTTGCTACTGCATATGCTCTTAATCAGCTTTTGCAATCCATCCTGGAATGTGTATATAAAATTTGTGAAATATTCTGGGATCCTTTGGATCCTTTGGATTCCAGCAGAAAACAGAGATTAGAAAGGAAAAGAATTTTTAAATCAGTAAAACCTTTTCAGTTTTCTCTACAATATTCCCTACATTAATTAGTATCTTAATGGTTTCTAAATCTATGGTGCCTTGTACCTGGGGGGGAACCCACAAAACCCAAGCAAAACCATCTTCCTCTGCTCTCTCCCTCCACCCCCAAATTCTTAACTTTCCATTAGGGTTTCTCAGAGTCAAGGAGAACTTCTCTGAAGCAGCAGGTGAATAATCTCTGGGGCAGTACCTGACCAGAATGAGTGCAAATGCCAAAAGGATTTTTACATTTTTTTAGTTATTAATTTAAAATTACTTTCTAGTTGCTTTCATGACACCCTTCTCATTGTCCCAGTGAACTAGCACACCTAAGATGCCGAAGAATAATATTGTTTTATATTTGCACGTAAACTTTAATACTTCTTAACGTCACATTTAATGCAATCATAAAACTAATAGTAAATGCAATTGCTTTGTCTTGTGCCACTAAAAAGCTGCCAAACTCCCGCAATCCCTGTGGCATTCAGCAGCAATGACTGCTGCAGGGTGTGCAGCAGTGGTGAGGTGACCGTATTTTTTGGTTCTAACAAAGTCACACTTGGCCTTTGACCTCATGTCTCACTCTTGGTCCCAAGTGTGGGGTCATCTCACAGCAACCACCTGCCCTGCAATGTTTCTTCCACAACATATCAATTGCTCTGGCAAAGCAATTGCATACGTTTAAAAGCTTTGCAGGCATATTGTTCCCATATGCGAGTTCCCTCGCAATGAGATATTCAGTTGTCACTGCTGGGGAACACTGTGCCCCTTTAACCTCCAACCCAAGGCTTGGGAAACCGAGTCTGGTACTGAAAAATTTTCTCCAAACACTGCAGCCAGTGCTAAATGTTGTCTCTTACACAGATTTTTGCTGAAGCCGGTGGCTTATGCCACTAGTTAAGGCTACCTCACCCACCGTATTTTTGTGGTCATGGCTGATTTTCTTAAAATAGTTAAATATAATTAAAGAATAATTCACACCCTTTTGCATTTCAGTGAATAAAATAAAGGGGAATGATCCCCGCACCACCTTATTAAAGTGAGAAATTCAGCATCGGAGAGAATGAAATGTTGCTGATCTGCTACAAACATGACCACAACAATATAGCTGTGTATTCACAGAGAGAAAGTTATTAGTGTTGGAAAGTGAAATGCTACGTAGGGGGAAAGCTACTGGGGCCTTAACTGTTTTTCCCTCCTGCTTTGGTTGTCACAGATGTTAGTCACATCGCATAATGCACTACTGGAAGGCTCTCAGCTACTGCGGTGATGAGGGCAGTATAAGAACCTATATAGAACAGAAAAACTGTAAGCAATGGTGTCCTGCGAGGATGAATTCAGGGAAGAGGACGCCTAAGGGCTATATAAGCTAGTGGGTGGTTTCACTAGCCTGGGAAATGGAAATAAAGCTCCAAGCCTCAGCCCTTTAAAGGATTTTCTTTTTCTTGCCATTCTTTTTCATTATCACTGAACAATCAGGAAAACAGAAAGCAAATCAGCTTGAAAATTTTCCAGGGGCTTTCCACACACTAGCCCACAGGAGCAAGGGGACACCTTTTCCCCAGGTGTCCTCTGGCATTGCTTCTCCTGTGTTTCTCTTCTGCCTCGAGCAGTCCTGTGGGGACATAGGACATATTAACCTGCTGCCTCTACCTTGCACAAATCAGTTGTCAAAGACAAAAAATTATTATATTATGCTACTAACCTAATGATAGCCTGTTGAAAGACTAATTTTCTTCTTCCCCACTCTCCAGAAACACTTGGGCTCTCCTCTCCAGTGAATCTTCAGAGCCAAAGAGGTCCAAATAGGTGCTTTATCTCAGCAGGGTAGATGTGCCGCCATCGTGAACCGCAGCGGCAGTGATTGCTCCGTGATATGGGTCAGATTCCAGGTGCCTAATGAGAGCGATGGGAGGTACTAAGTGCAGAGCTGGCCTGAAAATGTGGCTGCTATAGTTTGGACATTAAGCACATGCAACTCCTCCTGAAATCAATGGGAGGCAAAGGCCTCTCAGCACTGGAAATGGGAATGTGATTCATCTCTGAAGTCTTACTTTACAGAGCGGCCACAGAGATGTCTACCTCTGAACTTAAATCACTACATCTTAACTGCATTTAATGCTGATGGAAAGAAATAAGCACATCTAATTCTGGTCACTAGGTAATTCTAGGTGGCTGTACGTAATTGGAGGCAATTACACTGATATGAAATGAATTCTACTCTTGCTGTCTAAAATCAAGGACTTGCTTATGGGGAGCAACCACAGTAATAGGAAACTTTTCAAGCTAATTAATGCATCCAGTGAAATATCTCGTCAGAATGGCAGGGCCAGAACAGGATCATGGAGTCTGAACTCCTATTCCCTTGCAATCATGAGGCACATCTGCAATTTAAAGTTTAGGCCAAAGATGCCTAAAAAATGTTCCATGGTTATTTTTAAATAGATGGCTAATAATTTTGTTTTATCATAGACATATTGTTAAAATTGTCTTTTTTGGTGCTGAAACCACTACATTTTTTTTTTCATCTAATCATTATCATTTTAAGCAGGATATGCAGAAATTAGTTGGATACGTTAGAATATCTAAGTATGAAAGACACTGCGTCTTATCCACTGTATGTAAGATAAACAGGAATTATGGGGAAAATATAAAAATAGATGACATTCTCTAGCTATATTTCACAGTATTGCAATACTAGTACAGGTGGTAAGCAAACCATTTTTAGGTTGAAATATACACAGTGAGTGCTTAACTTACTCATTATCATGAATATAGAAGGAGAAATGTGATAACATTTGTGATAGTCCCACACCATAGAACCTGAGAGAGATTTCAAGTTCATAAATATGTTAAATGTTTCCTTCTTTGCTATTGTACTAAGTAATAAGCGTGAAAATGCACCATGTTGGATCTTCAATGGCTGACATTCATTCAGCCAAGCCTACTGCTTGCTCAATAAATTATGTATGTACATTAAAATATCATTTGTTGAATCTACACAAAATAGATGCACTGTGCAGTGCATGTGATGCTGAAAAAAATGCAATTATATTTAAATATATTTCTGTTTTACGTGAATATCTGTCTCAACGGCCACATCCTCACTAGATATAATTTGATTTCAATGGATTTGGGAGAACCTGGTCCCCAAGACTTCAGTACTGCAGGGTAGTTGATTGTATTTACTGTTCTGGGCTGGCAGTTGCACCTTTTGGGGATGAATATTAATTCTCCTTTTAGCATAAGCATGTTTAGAATATTCCCTTTGTTCCATTGCCCAGATGTGTCTTATGTCATCAGCAGATGAGGTGAACAGCAGTGGTTTGTCATGCTTGGTGGCTGATTAGGAGCTCCGGTTTGAGTAGACCGTGAGGAAGCAATTCGCATGGACGTTGCGGAGCTGTTTCTTAGTCGTGCCGTGGTGTTAAGCAGTGGTAATGAAGAGCTGGTAGACAGCACACCTGTGTGTGTGCCTGGGTGCATGCATCCATAGAGCTGTGCTCTCACCATTGAGCCTGGAATATGCACTGGGGAGAGCGTCAAATATGCGCAGGAGATTATGATGGCACCAAAAAGGAGCCTTCACTTGTAGATGCATGTCCTTCGACCATTGAAAATACTTTTGCGGTGGGAAGAAAACAGTGGGAAATTTCTCCTGATTATGATTAGGATGAGTTAGATACAATTTCCCTGACAGCAGTAACACTGTACCCACCATCTGACTATGTGAGAGGAGAAAAAACCTCCAGCCGGTGTTTTCTTGATCAGCTTCTTTCAAGTGGAGAGAAGGAAAAAAGCTGTAGGTGCAACAGATGGTTTAAAATGGCCAGTGGCATCCCACAGCTTGTGTATCTGGTACCTGGAACTGGATTCCCTGACCACTGCCACTGTCTGCCTTAATAAGAGAAAAGCTGTGAAAGGGAACAAAGCTCGTTCATAAAACTGTGTGTCAAATGGGTGATTAGGCATGAGACAGTTATGATCATTTGTCCTAGGCGCCACGTTGATCACTTTATAGTCTCAAATTGTCTTAATGTATTTATTTCTTCCGTCTCCCCACCAAGAGGCTTTTCCTTTCATTCCTCATGCTGTAATGAACCAATACAGAGCAGCAACCAGGCAAAGAACTGTTATTTTAAGTTGGTGGCCTATGTCTCCAGTAGCAACCTCCGACATAAGTGAGCCCAATTTTGTGCCCGTAATTACAAGTGGGCCCAACTATTTGAACTTGCAATTGCACCTATTTAGAAGCTTTGCAATTGGGCAGTTAGTCTTCTAAATGGGGACAATTGCAAGCTACAAATAACTACTCCAGCATTTAATTGCCGATGTAAAATGATTCCTACAACATTGGAGGTCAGGTAGAAGCCCAGCTAAAACCAAAACAAAACAGAGCCTATTTGGGCAGCAAGGAGAAGGCATGAACTTTCCTGGTCAATAAATCTGCCAGTGGACTACAAATGGTTGCAAAAATTGAAAGTTACATGCGTTTGCCGGGAGAGAAAAATAATGTCGAAGGCACTGTTGTGCAGCAGCAGTGCAGCAAGCTCACGCTTTCACAGCAGACAGGTAGACAAGCTGACTGGAAGCCGTCCAAAACGTAGCTACTGGTATTTCAGCCACTGGAATGATGTTTGAAAAACAGTTCCAAAAAGGTCACATTCCAGCCCACAACATACTCGCAAAGTTTAAAGACCAAATAAATTTGGCTTATGTTCTACAAAGGAAACTTTTATGTCACAGTCAAATTTGACACATAAACAGTTTTTGTACTTCAAAGGAGAAGTAGCACTACCCCTTTTCAAAACCTTGCCTTAAGTTTTTCACCATTTTTCTGAAGACAGATGAAGAATATTATTAGATTGATACCTGCTTCTTGTTTGCAGATATTATGAGAAGTCTTAATTACAGGACCAAATAACATCTCTGAGCTGCATTTAAATATATATATGTATTGGGGCATGGGGTTAGAATGGTTGAACTTGTTTTTTTGACTGTTCTTGCTCCTCTCATTTTTATCACCTAACCAACTTGCCAGAAAGAATGTCTGATTTCAGTGGTGACAGAATTTAAGCATGAGCTTAGTTTTAAAGTATTTTCTACTGCAAATGGAAGAGTTCTTTTTTTTTATTTTAATTTAATTTCAAACTGTGAAGGTTTCAATGCAAGCTGGATAGAGGAAACAAAACAAACCTGTCAAATATCTGTTTGGATATTTAAGCAAACTTGCTTTGATTATATTCACATTCTTTAATATTTGCTTCCCCTGAATATTCTTCTAGGCAGATGAGCTTTCTGGCAGGGATGGTTGTGGAAACAGTGAATTTTAAACACATTTGAAAATATTTGTAAAAAGTACATTTTTAACTTGCAAATATGGTGCTGCAACTTAGTTCAGAGAGTTCTGCAAATTTTATCAAAAAGTAGGAATATGCTGTAGGAATTTCTTTGAAATATTAAGTGTTAGCAGCAATCGTCTGTCAGATGAAGGACAGAGCGGTGAGAGGTGGTTGTAATGATTCTCTAAATAGCTCCTAATAACAAATGAATTGCAGGGAATCTAGAGCTTCTTCTGTGAACAATTCATATATAGAAAAAAATCTGCTTGGTTATATAAATTACTTTATCAATTATGCTTAAACTGGTATTACAACTGCCAAAGACAGAATCCTGGCTGACACACTAAGTTATTTTAGAATAACTTGCTTTACAATGAAATAATTTAAATTTTTCTTAGCCGAAGGCTAGTTAAAGCCTGAGGCTAATGCCAGTCCTATGCAGAGTAAGGGAAAGGTGCACCTTTGTAATCCCACTGAGGACAAGAGAATTTGGATAATTTCAGAGGGGATTTTGGTCCACTGCTGTGAAGAACAGGAGAAATGGGGGAGAATTGCTATCTCGCAGAAACTAGAGTTTATCCATGAATCTTCCATCAGCTATTTCTACTTGTACAACTGCTAAGATGTTTATGTGTCTTTTGGCGAGATGCACATCAGTTCCCCCATCAAAATCAGTTCTTACAACTAAGCACATGGTTTAACAGTTTGCCAGGTCAGTCTAGAATATACTGCCCCTGGGAGGACAAAGTCCTTCTGAAAACTGAATCCCACTGCAGATGAGGTTATATCCTTCATATATACTTTCTAGTCTTGGTTGAGCTTGTGATTATGGGAGTACTAATTCTGATACATATATATATAAAATAATATAATGTACACAATATATAGAATTATATTTACATACATGCAAAACCACATGTATATACACACTATACATACATATATATAATTTGATTTTTATATATATATGTATATATGATATATATTTGATTTTATATCCTGGCTTCCTCCCTGGCTTCTGGGCTGCAGCGAGGGGAAAGGAAAGGCACCTCCAGGGAGCCTAACAGTCCCCCCTCACCCCACAGTGTGTGGGTCTAGGGCACCAGTGGGGCAGCAGGGAGGTAGTCCTAACTGGAAGACTGTCTTTCTGGTTTGTGAAAATGTTAATGTTTACTTTTTGCTGTCGTGCACTTCAGATTTCTCTACTTGGGAATGCCTAGGGGATACATGTTTGCTTGCAATGCATTACGGTTTAATTAAGCTGATTTCAGTTGGATTGTTTTGTATGCTTTATGGCAAGTGTGGAATAAGCAAGTGGTTTATTTTATTTATTTTTAAAGAAAGGAAATGGTACAATGCAGAAGCATTATAGGCAAGTATCCTCTGGGGCAATTGTTTATTGACCCACTTTTTAGCAAAACACCATATACATTATCATGCTACATCACAGCTATGATTCTGCCCCATCAAACTGAAGGGGGTTTTGGCCAGCATCTTAAATGAGAGAAGCATTCGACCCTAAAACAACATTCCTCACATCCTGATGAGTGTGACATAGTTACCATTTGTACAGTGCATAGTACAATAGTGAGCTCTTACTCCTTAAATATGTTCTTTCATATGCAGTTTTAAATATAGCTTCCTTTTCTTTTCCTCTTTCTTTTTTCAAGCTGTTACAGAAGTTTGTCTAAATAATGTGCAGTCTGCTTTTCTATAGGTAAACATTTTCCAAACAGTGTTCATTAATGGCTATAAAGCAAATCCCAGTGCAAGCTTATCTTTTATGTTTTTTCTCCCCCTTATGTCCACATTTCTGAGAACATTGATGCTGGAACCAATACAAACCATCCCATCTGTCTCCAAAATTAGTACTAAGAAAAATAAACAGTTCTTCAAAGTAATAATTTTATACAACTAAATAAATAAATATTGTCAACACTGGGTCAAAAATACAAGCAAAATTACATCAAATTCACTTCATAAGATGGATTGTATGAATGCATTTCACTTTGTCTCTCATCATTCTCCTTTATATTTTTAGACAGTCTTTATGTGAATACAATGACTCCAATATCAAACATTTTAAATGATGCTTGAAATATCAGTCACTTGACTTTGATGTCACACACAATTAAATTCAACCCATCTTCTCTCAGTTAATAACAGCAATCTCACCAAGTCTAGTGCCTAATTAATACAAGCTATTTGTCACATAGAGGTGACACATGTATATCAGAAAGCTTGAAATATTGTTTTGTGCTGCAGTATCGCTAGCCAGCCCTGCAATACAGAAACTGTCTTATGTATGATTGTCTTTAAAGATTTCAAAAGGCCTCAGAGTTTGGTGTGCTCAAGCTGGGACTCAACAGTGCATAGAAGGCGCTACTGATGTGTTGGCTCCCTTTAGGCTGCTAAATAGTAAGGTATTTAGAAAGAAACGTGGCTAGAATTGAAAGGTTCATACCTGATCATTCATTTAGGTGATCGGCAGAATTACGAATACACAGTGCCAGTGGTAATTTGCTTAACCTGCAGTTTTTAAGCTATGTGGTAGAATACACAATCATACATTTTCTTATTGTTGTGTAAGCATTTTTTCCTACTATTTATGCTCAGCACTTTTTAACGGTATGTTTCAACCGGGGTTGCTGTTGCCAAACAAATGAGCTTGTCTACCTCGTGTTAATTATCATTGTGCAATAAATAACTGTATAATAAGGCGGGCCTAATCCTGCTATCCTTACTTAGGCAAAGCTGCTGTCTGCTTCACTGAGTGTTTTGCCTGTATTCAGGCAGCAGCCTTGGGACCAAAAATTGCCTACATTGTTAGTAGCAGTAAATTAAGGATAATTTGTTATTGAACTCTTCTCGTGAATAAAGCACAACAGACAAACCCACAAAGTAAGAAAAGGCAGGAAACATTAGTTATTTATGGATTAGTAACCATAGTAATACCTATGGATTTTCAGTGCATTATATTTTGAAGCAAGTGTGTGAAGATTTTCCTGGATTTTTGATTATATGTGTGTTTGTTTCTTTTAGATACTAGCAGTAGGGTGTTTGTAAATGACAAAAAACACCCACAGCACTTTTGGGTTTTCTTTCGCCCATAAGTGAGCATGGGAATTGCTGCCACGACAGCTCTTTTCTTGTCTGTGAGAAGGAATACCACCGAAACCCAGGGGACATCTGATGCAAAATTCAAACCAATGCAGTCTCTGGAGTCCTCTCTGTGTTCACAGACAATGTTGCTTATATGCTGGTGGGCACGGTGATGTTCTAACTTCGTGTGTGCTTTCCTCTCTGACTTGCCTACTGAGTGGCATTTCTTAAATATAAGCCATAAAAATCTTCCAGCAGAGATGGGTATAGGTCCAGTGGGTTGATAATTTTTCTCCCCTCCAATCTACCCTTTGCTAGCACTTTGTTAAATACCCTCAAGAATACGAAGCACAGGGAAACCTGAAGTAATCTCAAGTCTGGACATTGCAACACTGAGATAAGCAATTTCTATCTTTCTACATGATAGTTTAGGGAACAGAATCACGCACATGCATGTTCAGCAAGGAATGGGAATGGGAGAGGCCTTTATAGCAAAAGAATTGGCTTTTCTCGTTGCTACTTAAGAAAATGTGAAAGGTTAATTTCACATCTTGTTAGACATATGCATGTTCACTTTTAAGCCCATCAAAATATGAGTCTGGATCAAGGTGAAACTGAGCAATAAGCCAGACATGCATGTGGAAGAGCAGAGAGTGCCCTGATCCCTGCACTATTTGAGGAGAAAGGTGCTATTTGATCTCAGTGAGAATCTTACAAGTTAGTCTGTGATACATTTGTGGTAGGAGTTTTTTTTCTCAGCTGTGTTATCTGCAAACACATAAGTCACACTTACTGGAAGGAAAAATTTAACTGAAAACAATGACTATGAAAAGGATTCACGGGTTGTAGTGGATAAATACCTGAATGTGAGCTCCTAAGGGATGCTCTGGTTAAGAAGATTAATATGGTAGTAGATGGTGGTGGTAGTAGTAGCATGTTGATCCCATTATGCCAGACACATCATAAAGAGCTGTAAGGGGGTTACAATGAATGCTTAAACTGAGCAGCAGGTAGGGCATACAAGCACAGTATGTTCTGTGAGATGGAGTGGTTGGACACTGAAGCTGGGCAGTTTAAGATTAGAAATTAGGTGCATGTGTTTGACAGTGAAACTATTCAACCACTTGAACAGTGTATTCAGAGTTATAGCAAATTCTCTATCACTTGGCATTTCTACATCAAGTCTGGAAGACTTTCTAAAGGGTAGGTTATGGTACCCTTAGTGTTGCAGCCTTTGTGTAGTAATTGCTAAATGAAAATTTATGTCAAGATTATTTAGGAGATCAGGTTAAAAAAATCATAATGGGTCTTTCTGGCTGTAAGATCTTTGAAGAATTAGTCTCTGAAAGTCAAGGGTTTTCTTTGTATCACTAGTTTTTCTTTCTATTACCAATCCATAGACCATCTTCTTCCCTCAGACACATCTATGAAAACACATTGTTCTTACTTCTACTGCTGGTAATAGTCCAGTCCCTGAATTAGAATCTCTCAAAGGTGAAAGAAAAGGAGAAGACCTATTGAATAGTTTAATGATGTACTGTTAAAAGTAGAAATGGTTAGGGGATTTTGAAACTATTCTTGTACCTGGTGTAGATGTGGGAAAATTGCAAACCGTGTTAGCTGTGGGAATGAAATGGCAGGCTACACAGAGCAGCCCCAGATCAAAACTGATATGTGATGTAGTGGCCATCTCACCAATATGTCATATATCGCAGTGTTATCATTCTCACTTAAAAGCCATAGAGGTAGTTATCGTGTGGCTTTCTTCTCATGAAGTTTAGCAAGGATCGTCTTTTTAGTTTGGTTTGTTTTTTTTTTTTTTTTTCTGTTAACTTTCATCAAATTATGCTTCAGTTACCTAATAGACAAAAAGCATTATCCCTGATGGTCTGTCAGATTCTTCCTGCTGCAAAGCTTCCAGGGACTGAAGTGCTGGAGGCGAGCCACCCCTGGCAGGCGTCCAGCCGCCTGGCCGGCCAGCTGGCTGCTGCGGCTGCTGCCGCGGCTCCTCTCTAGGTGGAGGAGTGTGGTCCCTTCACAAAGGCTCCAAAGAGCCTTGGAGGGAGCATTTGGATCGCCAAACCAGTGCAATAAGGCACTTACTCAGATACAGGCAAGCACTGGTTCATACCATATGCATTTACAGAGAGCTGCGTGTTGCCTACCCCAGCAACTGGATGACTTGGGAGCAATTAATGAAGCCATGTTGTTATTCGTACAAGGTGCTAAGCGTGCACAGTGCTGTGCAGAGGCTCATACTGAATGTCGTTCTTTTGCCATATTGTTTTAGAGCTAAACCCCACGTTATTCCTGTAAAACCAAAACAAAATAGAGGATGTGTTTTCTCGTATCTTCAGACGTGGCAGATGTGAGCATCTAGCCTGGCACAGTCTCTAGTGTGATGGAAGTAGGAAGCATGGATCAGGCCACCCTTTCTCACTGTGCTTTCATTAACAGGGTGAGGGGAGCTGAAAAGGTCAGCTCCCTCCTGCTCTCCCCAGCCCCTGCTGCAGCCTAGCACCCTGCCGTGGGCTGTGGGCATGTGCCCATAAACTGCAGTGCAGGTGTCCAGCCTTGCCAGGCCCCTCTTGTTCTTCTGACTTGGCATGCAATTTTCCGGTGTCAGTCAGGGAAAAAATCAATGGAAGAGGGTCAGAATCCAACTATCTGAGGCTTTGCTGTTTGTTCGTTAGCGCAGTCACTGTATGTTGTTTCTGCGTGCGTTAGGATGACGGTACATGTGCGCAGTTGCTATTAGCGTGGGTTTGATTTCAACTGGAAGTGTTGATGAGCTGTTTCATGTGGCTCTCAGGACTGTAGTTCTTGAAGGGGACATGGTGTGACCTGTTCACAGCATATTGGCCTGCATTTATAAAGCATGTGAGAGCTTCCTACCCAGGTCTCCCAAAACAGGTCTTCTTTTGATCTCTTTAAAGGTATAAACGAGCTTTATTAATCAGAGTGCTAATAAGCCATGCATCCTCAGAGCAAATGCAATGGGACTGAGAAAAGTGTGCGAGAGCTGCCTCCTTCCACAACCTGACACTATAAATTCCTCTGTGATACTTATCTGCTCAGAGCTGTGTGCTAGTAGATTTGGGCAGCAGTCAGGCTAATGACATATACCTAAAAATCACTAGACTCGGAGCTAGCAGGGGTAATGGAGTATCTTGAAAACAGGGCGGTGAAGCATACTGGCTGTAAACAAAAAAAATGAGTCCTGCAGAGACCATTACAAAAGCTCAGTATTTGCCAATTATTACTACATATGTAACACAGCTATTCCCTTCACTTCCCAAAGTGAGACGAATGTGGTGAACTCAAGATGCTGTTGTAGGCTATCATACATGTTTTGGTGCTGTCTGGATGTGTCCAGCATGGGGGCAGGTGGGGAAGTCCTTGGGTTCAGGGCCCCATCCCACTGACAAAGAGTTTTATCTCACTGTTTGGAGGCCAAACACATCCCTCCGTTCTGTAACAGAGGACCACCCTTCTAGCAGTTACTGCTGAAATGTCAAAGATGGTCCTGGCTGACCTGTGAGGGATCTTATATAGCTTTGTTCCCCACCCCAGTGTTGCGTCTTGGTGTCGTCTGGCTGGTGTTGGTGCTGGTGCCAGAAGTGGTCCTGTACCTTGGTGGGTGCATAAATGCACAGGGAGAGCCCTGAGCTCTGCAGGAATAATGCTGGCTATTGGCCATGTGCAAATGTGCTCGGCCTGCAATTTGTTTCTCTGTGATGCAAAAGTAAGCGTGAATTTCACTTCTGCGCCTTTACGAGCCATTTTAAAGCTGAAGGATATTTTCTTTCCAGTGTTTCCATGTATTAGATTAGGAAAGTTGTCAAAATTAAACATGCCACAGTGGGTAGATGCTTTGTTTGTAGCCAAATGAGTTTCCATAAAGTGATGAATTAATGAAATGAAGTAGTGAGGATCATCACATTGTATTGCCAGAACAATGGGAGATCCATAAAATGATCTGCTTGTAAATAATTTGTGATATCTGCTATGTGCAACACTACTAAATGAGTCTTATTTTCTATAACAAACAATATTTTCTTTTAGAGAAAAAAAGTAGAGAGTTGGACTATCAAAATATTAAATTACAGAAGACTTTACAAATATAATTTTATTTCTTATAATTTCTTTTACACTGTTTTGTAGTATTTATGGAAAATAAAAGGCATTGTCTATTTTTTAAATAAAAATCTTACCATATCTCTAGCATTTTTGTATTTTGTGACTGTTTTACAGTATCATGAAAGCAGAATGGTTGTGCAAGCTTTAAAATGTATAATCTTTCAGGTAAATATTTTACAGGAAAACCTTTGTGTGATATATCTTATTTTTGAGGTGTCCCATTGGCATCACAGAAAGGACATGTAAAAAATATAACTAAGCAACTCAGTGGTTTTAGATTTCCTAAAATACAGTACTGGAAGTAGTTTTGTTAATAAAGAGACGAAATTATTTTTTAATTTCAAAGGTAAACGGGGAACCTTTGAAATAACATTACAGAGTTTCATTGATACATTTTTCCATCAAAATGATGTTTTCTTGTCATTAATCCATTTTTAAAGTACATTGATTTGAATAAAAATGTGGTGAAAAGAACTCCTAGTGAGGACAGGTAAATGTTGGAAAAAGGGTAGGGACAGCATAATCCCAGAATATCCTATTGTTTAGAGAATTTGCTTAATATTGCAATAGTGGCGATCAATAGAATAAAGTTGTCCATCTTCAGGTGAATACATCATCATTTGATGATGAACCATTTTGGGATGGTGATGATGATGTTGATGTCTCTATTAGAAAATAAAAACAAATTTTAAAATCTCACAATCTGTGCTCTTTAGTTATCCTTACTGTTAAATTAATAATATCAATCAAAAGAAAAGAGCCTGTTTCTTGTAATGTCCTACTCCTGCTGAATTCAGAGGGTGTGGAATAAATGCTTATTAGGGGGTCTTAAAATATAATGAAATGACAGCATAAAAGATGGTTTTCTCTCCCGTTGAAGTTTAAGGGAAACAGGGAAACCTGGCCAATACCGGAGTTTACTGCAAGTGGAGTAAGTGTGACTCCAGCAGTGTGCGTGTGTGTGAGCCTACCCACAGCTCATTAAAGGATCAGGGCCTGGCTTAGGAAACTAAATCCTTATCTTAGCAATGTTATGTGCAGTACTTTAAATCAGGAGAACTTTGTTTCTTGGCTGATAAAACAAAGCTTGGATCCAGCTACCTAGGGTTTCATTCTGCATTTCTTGCACATCAAGGAATTTGGCTTTACAGGGAATTTTAAGCTTTGAAAGAAATCCTGGATTAAGCTCCTGAATGATTAAAATTTAAGTGCTGTCAGATTTCTACATATAAAGTAAAAATAAAATAAAAATTAACATTTAAAAAAATAATACCCACAGTCTCCAAGACCTGAGGCGGACTTGGTGCATTGTAATGGAAATTTCAGTCCCATGTGCCACAGTAACTGCAGCGCAGCAACTTTTTTAAATAGCCATAATGACGCTGTTGCTGATGGTGAAGGGAAAATATCACAAATCAGATGCTTTAGCATCTGAGTCTGGTGCATCCTTATGGCAGACTCAAATTTTGGCCAACCAAAAGAAATTACCAGCCTTGTGGAATGAATTCTGTGTTTCAAAATCTTTGTGAACCAAGAAACAACTAGGAATGGAACTGGCACTGCAGTTTCCAACAGATAAAAGTTTTTTGGTTCAAATATAGACAATTTTATTCATGTAGTAAAATGGCTGTTTCTGGATCTTTAATTTTTACTTTTTGGTAGCATGTTAGTGTTTTAAATGTAAGAGGATAATGTCTCCCTTACTCAAATCACCTGAGCATTCAGTCTCATTCTGTACGTAGTCCCATGCAGGATAGTATTGTAAGACCTGGTTTTGTTTAATTATTCATTTATTTAGTTGCGCCCCCCCCCCCACAGCAATTTAATTTAGTGGAGGATTTTTTTTTTTAACTTAATGCATAAGAAAGTTTAAAGGTCAAACAGTGTGTGCTTTTTTGAATGGTTGAGATAACTTTGAGCAGTGACCCTTAGTGTAGATGGATTTAGGAGAGAACTTTTTTTAAAAATAAATTTGCATTTGTAATGTACTTAATGGTTCACATTTAAACCATCTAAAACAAGGTAAACACTTTAATTTGATGTCCATTACAATTTAATGTCAAGATTACAAAAAAAACCCAACAAGATTTTGAAATGACATAAAATGTATAAAGTAGTGACACAGGCATGATACCTTTTTGATTTAGCCTTTTTAATTTGGTAGTATAAAAATACCTATATCAGTGCATTGAGGAAGTCCAAACTAGAACTCTAAGAAAGCAGTCAAATTGTGCAAGGTTCACAGTAGAAAACAAAACCTTTTTGGAATCATAATAAAAAACTTGCAGTATTTATGATGTTGAGAAGTCCTTTTTGTAGGTTACAGAACAAACAAAGTCTTAAGTTGCCTCTTCTGATTTTGATGGTAACAAAAGCAACCATTTCAGAAATATAGTGGTGTTAGAGCAATCAAAGAGACTGCTTTCTTACCATAATGTTAGCATCATCTCAGCATGTGGTGCCAGAAAGGTTCTCTTTCTGCAGCATGCCACTAATCCTGCATTGTCTTTATTATCTTTATTTTCTGATGCTTGCCCATGCTGATCATTCACAAACTGCAAAGATTAAGGGTGGAACACCAAGGTCTTCAAATACTAATAAATTATATTAATATTAGGATACCCTATAAACTCTTCAGCATCCTATGAATTCCAGGTTGCAGTCACCCCACAATATATGTTAGTATATAGATGTATACTAATATGAAATAAATATTTTACACTCCTATCACTTAGGAAGAGGCAATGATTTATAGCTCTGCAGTAACAAGAAAATTTCATCTCTGGAATACATGTTTATGGATATCTTTTTATAAAAGCTGATTTTACAAGTGCCCATCCCCCTTTTTGGATGTAAGAAAAATATGTGCCTGAAATATGTGTGTCTGTATTTCTTAGAGCCTGTAAAAACAGATTGCAGATATAAACTAGAATGGTTGATTGGCACAAGCCGTTACTGGGATGTAGACTTGTGATTTGTGCTTTACATTAATTTTAGACAAGTGAGGACATAAACTCTGGCCGCAGTGTGTCTTTGTTACTGCAAAAGCTCCTGAACATAGAGTATTTTTGTCTTCTGCAATATCTCACCTTATAGATCTAGCTGTGAAAAATGTCTGTTATGAAATGTAGCATATAACCTGTAAGTAATAGCAACTAAGTAGTTGGTAGTGAGTGGCTTCGCAGAAATTGAATGTGAAAAACGCTGTGAGTCCAATTACGTCATCTTTACATTGAGTGCTTTCTCATATGAGTATTTCTGTTGAAGTCATTTCATATACCTCCCAAAATGACTCTCAAAATAATTACAAAATCATTTTCAACAGTGAATAAATGTGTAAAGGCTCACCAGTGATTTTAAGGGTTGAAAAAAAGGGCCCTTTGTGTTAGATAATTTCATTGCTCTATGTTCACAAGTGATTAACTCCCCAATGAGATCTGATTGCTTTTTGTATTCAGACCGAAAAAAGAAATGTAAAATGAGCAAAATATTGTATTTTGAGTGCTGACTATGGGGCAAGTTTAACATATGCTTTTTGGGACATCACAATGATTTGTTACTAGCCATATTTGCTGCACATGTGCAACATGGTAGCCTGCCAAAATGCACACAATAGTTACATGATGGGTCACTGAAAAAATAGATTTCAAACGGAGTATCTAAATATTTAATTCACATACAGATATGGGACCTCTTCTAAGACACTGTGGTCTATTAAGGAAATAATAATATACATTTTATTAGAAACACATGCTGCCTAGGGACCCAGTTCCTTCTTCCCTTCATGGAAATGAGAGCAAGCCATGGACCTTAAGATTCAGATCTAGAACCCAGTCCAATTAAACGGTAGGTAGAAAGACAGTGGAAGGAAAATAAAACCTCTTTTCTCAGGTGGAAAGAAGATGTAGACTTACCCTACCACAAGATGAGTGGACACGAATATAATGACCATCCTCTTGCCCCCCCCTCCCAATACTTCTCATGTGTTGCTGTGCAGGATGCAAACAGAGGGGAATGTCTGAAAGAGCGCCTGGGTCTGTCCTCCATGTGTGACCCCGTTCAAATCCCATTGCTGCCCTCGTGCAGTGGAACAAGACTGTTTTGTGGCTTCAGGATCTTGCAGGGAAACAGGGCAGGATTGTTATCTAACTGTGGATGTTCTGTAGCTGAACAATTAAGTCATAGCTGAAAGAAGGTCCTAGTAAATGTGCTGTAATAATAATATGGAAAACTATTGAGAAATACATTGTGCCCTAGCTGTCTGGTAAATAACTGTTTCACAAGTCATCTACACAATTAACAGGGCATCAGAGGGTACAGCACGTACCACATTACTTTTGCTATCGAGTCACTCCTTGCTATATGGACAGCTCAAATGAAGCAACTGATCCCATCCTCCCCTCAGCTGAACCAAGTGCAGCTCTCTTTGAGAGAGGTGGTTAGGGCATGGCACTGCTAATTCCCATGCAAATTGTAGTTTTTGTGGAACTGTGGAATTGTTTGTGGCCAGCCTTTGGAAATACACAGGGAGGTGCTGGGCTGTCACAGGAACTCCATTGGTCCTCTGTGTCTGTACCGGCATTGCAGGAAATGCAACTGAAGGGTCTAATGCACACATGTGCCTGGACAGCTCAGCACAGCATCACTGGTGCTTACTGGGTAGAGGGATTAATTTGTTCCTTTGGCTATATCCCAAGGTACAAGGTTACCCTAACTTTTGCAGGGTTGGGCAGTGACCATTACCAGATGAGCAAGCGTTGATTCTGGGTTACAAAGTCTTAGTTCTGTCATACTTCGTACTTTATTTTTTAAATAAATAAGAAGAGCCCCTCAGCTATAGGTATGGCGGTAGCTCGCTGCTGCCTCACATTCCTGCTACCTTCTTGGTTTGCTGGCATGTGCTGTGAAACTCTTAACACCAAAGCGTGGCCTAAATGGAGAGGTCCCCAAATGGTTTCGCTTGGGTACCATTGGCTTCCAGCTTTATGCCACAGATGGCCCTGTTATTCCTCTCTGTATTCCTACTGCATGTTCTCCCTATCCAGAGCTATGAGCTATGACCTCAACCCTTTCTGCTCCATTTTGTCTCCTCCGGGAGCACCAGCTCCATATCTCCAGTGATGACCATGCAGCTCCTCTGGCATCATGGCCCCCTGAACCCTTGAAATGCTCTGTGTCCTCTCCATGGACAGCAACTGCTGCTAGGGATAATGGGTATGACATGAAAGCACTCAAAGCACAACGGACCCCATTATTATAGCTTGACGTGATATCTACATATGCAGTGGGTTTAAGAGCTGAATTTCTTTCTGGATTGGAATTTCTAAATTTTTTATTCTTTAAGACTATTTATAAGATATTCTAACAGATTTTTTTTTGAGGAAAAAAAGGAAAAAAACTTTATCTGAATTTATGGAACAGAACATAGTATTTCTGACTATTAATTCTTAACTGAATATGTCAAATATGACATTAATTAGAGTAAGGTTGCATACCTCCCCTGAATGTCAGGTGTTTATATTTGATTTACAGGATATCAGTAAAAAGCAGCAAAGAATGTCTGCATTTAAAGTCATAAATTTTCAAATGCAAACTCCAGTTTGAAGTTGAAAAAAACTATTTAAAATGTGATTAGATGTGGAAAAAAAGGCTATTAGGTTTGTCATAATAACTGTGTCTTTGATATATATGTTAATAGCAAGACTGTTGACACTGGAGAGATTGAAATTAATACTTGCCTATTAGTCCAAGGCCAGAAGTTGTTGCCTCAAACCATAATAATTGATTCACTGGTGCATTTGTTTAATGGCCCTGCATTATTCTGTAGTGTGCCAGAATGGGTGTTGCACTCACAGTCTACCTGTGTTTTGGTGTACATTGCAATTCTGATAGTGTTTACAGCAATGTAAAATAGGAACAACCGCTAAAGTCAGTTGGTGGCATTTGAATAAAATGGGTGAAGATCAGAATCAGCTCGGTGGGGCTCCATGGGAATCAGGACAGAGATTTTCAGCCATGAGAGCAGCTTTTCTTCATCCCTGAAATATGTCTTTGAATATTTTGAATATCTCTTTCTTTTCTCAGAATTACTGTTTTCAGGAGTGAAGAAGTAGAGTTAGCAGGGTGAATCTCCGGGAAATTCCAAGTGATTTGTTGGGAACATTTTATTAGGACTACTTAATCACAGATACAATCATCTATGGATATTAAAGGTGATTACATTTGACATGAATATTTTTATTTGCTGCATTGATGTATTGAGTTCTTGATAACCAGACGCTACTGGTTCTTGATAACCAGACATAAAAATAAGAATTTTGGCTAGTGAGGAGCATAAATCTATGTTTGAATGGACTTTCTGAATAATAATTAACTATATAGGAATTTCAAATATATGTGTAGTCCGCTTCGGAGGGAAGGAAATGCATTTAGAATAATTCGGCTATTTCGATGTTGTCAATGACTTTTCCTATTTAGAAGATAAGATAAACAGTAAATTTAATTTGCATAATTAAGTTAATCTTTTTAGATTTTAATGTAGTGTATCACGAGTTCCCAGGCTTGTAAATGAGGTTTTACTAGTAAAACTCTTATTACTAGGACATATACCATTTCTTCCTAGCATCAGTACAGAGTGCAAATCTCCTAGGTTCCTTTGTCCTAGGGCCAGCAGAATTTTACTGTTTTTTCTTCTCTTGAGGGTTGCTTTAAAAATTGTAATAAAAAAATACAACTTCTGTGTAACGGTTGAAAGTCTATCACTTTGCAGAAAAATAGATTGTACTTCTAAGGACCTTCTGCCATAAAGACTCTTGTAAAGATGCCTGCCTCTAAAATGCAACTTTTTTTGTTGGATGAACAGCCTAATGTTCCATGCATTGTACTAGTAGTAGCATTTTATGCAACATTGAAAGACTCAATTAATTTGCATAATTCCATGAGTATTACCATGACTTTAAGGTAGGTTAGCTTTCTCAGGAGTCTTGCCTGCCCAATATGTATGTTTGCTATTTTGACAAATTAATCATTTCTGAAAACAATTAATTATACTTATGACAAAGTGAACCTTATACCCATGGGTCTTAAATTTTTATAGCAGAAATCTAATATTAATGTGTATAAGATCAGTGATTTAGTGAGTACCTTAACAGTCAACAATGCCTAAGGCTGAACAAAATTAATATTTTGTTTCCCATCTGGAGACTTCAGTAAAATTAATGAGGAAGGGTGCCTTTTGTAATATATAATAGAAATAAATTTACAATATTTAACCCGGGAATTCTACTGACATCAGCATTTAGATATTTGGTCTGTTTCCCAGTCTGGTGGATGAGCCATGCTGTCTGCTTTATTACTGTAATATTAATACAGGTAATCCTGGCTGTATAGAGGACTTACATTTTTGCTTTTACTGGCAAAGGTAGAAAACCAGATTCATTTTCTTGTATGATGAAATTCCTAATCTTAGAACAAAACATTTGTTTCTGCTAAGGTATTATTTGGATACATAAAATATTTGATCTTTCTACAAATGAGAAAAATATGACAACATCTACTACTTAAGTGCTAGAAACAAAATAAAACCTGGCGCTGGAAAACGAATGACGGGCTATCAACATGCACAATTATATATATATATATATCTAGAAAGTAGCTGTGATCTTATAAACTACAAGCTGAAGTTCTTGTGTCTGTACAATCTGGAAAATGACCCACTATACTGCAAAGG